>NC_138984.1:84938240-85619240 GCF_964341445.2 Mesoplodon mirus
TTACATGTGGCTAGATGGTATTTCATTTTATGTAATTATTAGGATTTATCACACAATCTCTCCACAATGATGGACTTTGAGATTGTATCTTGTTTTCTATTAGAAACAATCTCCTTTTCTTGGCTAAACTGGTTTATTATTATCTGTTTTATTTTGTTTTTCCCCAGAGAACTATACCTTTAATTATGTATTCTATTATTTTTCTGTTTTGTAATTCATTAGTTTCTGCTTTTGTTTTTTCTTATACTTTCCTTAGATTAATTTTGTTGATCCATCTCTATCTTTCTAAATAGAATGGTTTTTAAATTCATTTTTATTATAATTTGCTTGGTAAAGTTTTACCTTGAGCCCAACTTCTAAAGTTTTTTGCTACGTACTATCTTTAATATTGTTATTTTTTATATACTTTAATTTCAGTTTTACCTGTTTCCTTTGCATCAAGATCTGAAAGAGCTTTAAAATTTTCAGGTAGCTAGGCTTCTTGTTTTTATTATTAGTATTTAGTTTTATTTCAGTATGGTCAGGGAAGATTGTTCTAATTCCACTTTCCTAGAATGCATCAAGACTTTACTTTGTGGACTAATGTATTCTTTCTTTTAAAATTAAATATCCCATCAGTGCTTGAAAAGAAGTCTTATGTTAGATTATGCACTTTGATATGTATCTACTGGGTTAACCATATTGATTGTATGATTCATATTTCATATTATTTTGTCTCCTTGTTCTGTCATGACTGACAATATCTGTTACTCTTATTGTGTTTTGTTGATTTCTTATAGAGGTTTATGCTTTTATAAATTTTAACACTGTTTTTGGTGCTGAAATATTTATAACACTCGTTACTGATTTAAACTTTGGTATTCTAACAGCATGTAGAACAGTACCTGGTGCATAGTAATTGCTCAATTATTATTACTGAATGTACACTTTATATTCTTTAATAGTTTTTGCCTTGAATTTACTCTTTTCTGATGTTAATACTATGATTTTTTTGGTTGTGTTACCATCTGATGGCTTATCTTTGACCTCCTTTTACCTTTAACCTTTCTGAGTCATAAAGACTCCTAGATAGTTTATTTTAGTGTGGATCTTTATAGATTTGGTTTGTTCTCATTAAAGAATCCTATACTTATTGATATAATAAATGTTTACATTCTTAATGCTTCTTAACTTACATTATATTTTCTATCTTTAATGCTCCCCCTATCTCTTACCTCATGGGTTGTCTTTTCTTCATATGGTATACATATGTGTCTTTATGAATAAGTGTACATTTTAATGATAATGTCGAAGATTTATAGTCTATTTTTTGGTCTTTCAGAGATTCCTTTTATAACTTTGTAGAGTGGTTTTAACCTTTATCAATTTATCAATTATTTACTGACTCAGTGACATGAGTGAGAAAATTAACACATAGGCTTTCTCCTTACTTTTGTCAATATTGTTATTTCACTTGGTTAATTTTATAATTTTAAATAGTATATTTAAATCTCAGTTTCTTGATTTATCATCTTTAGAAAGTAGAGAAACTTTCCCCCTCCCCTGAATTTGGTTTATTATCATTTTTTATTACTGAAATGTATAACAGTTCTCTCCGTAAATGTACTTCATACTGCTGCTTTGCATCATTTCTAAATATAAATAGGTTCAGATATCCCTATCAGGCTTTCTACTAGAGCTCCACATTTATCTCTTTGTTTGCTGGGTTTTGGACTCGTCTTTTTTTTTTTTTTAAGTAAGACTCATGGAGTCACTGAGCTCTTGCATGTCTGAAAATGTCTGTCGTCTTTATACTTGAACAACACTTTGGCTAAATATAAAAATATTTGTTCATACTTTTTTCTCTCTCAGACTTTTGTACACATACATTACAGGTGGATTACAGATTTTCCTCTATTGAGTATTGAGTGTTGGTGTGGAGAGAAGCCTGAGTTTTTGTTGTGTTTTGTTTGCTTTCCATTTTGTTTCAGGGTATGTATTTGTGTGTGTGTGTGTGTGTGTGTGTATGTGTGTGTCTCCTCTGTACCTGAAAAATTCTATCTATCCTTTATATTCAGTAATTTTACCAGGAAACGTCTGTCTGTCTGGACTGTTCATTTTGCCTTCTGAAGTACAAGGTATTATTGGACATTAGGGGCAGTCATGCTTGATGGATATTGACTTTGCTTTTCTTTCCAAAATATTGTTTAAAATGCTGTGCTAGCATTATTCTACTTGGCAGGAGGCATCTTTTCCTACATATCTTTGGAAATGTAACTTGTTTTAAAATAGAGCCTGATTATTTCTTTTACTTCTTTTAATGACCCACAAAGCTTAGTTTGAGTAATGTAGGCAAAAGGTTCCTACTAAATTCTTATTGCATATATAAGTGATGAGCCTGGACCCACTTCCCTGCTGCTAATTCACCCTCTGTCTCTACTTCTCTCTAAACAGGGAGTGTTAATGAGGTTTTTCAGAATTTTGTCCAATCACCATCTCCCAAACTTACCACACTTCTGGGAAAAGAGAGAGAGCTGGGCTGAGAAGAGAAGTCATTCCTGGTATCTTCCATCTCTCACTTTCCCCAAACGATACTTTTCAAAGATTGTGGCATGAAATTGTATCCCTTGTTCTGTTTGATTACTGCTGTACATTTTGTTTTGTATTCTTTGCTGGATCTCAATTTTTTCTGTTAACAATGTTCATTCACTTAGTTTTAGGGAAACTTGATACCTGACTTCACTCTTCCATCTTACCCCAAAAGTCATAAAGCTTTCTTAAACAAGTTTAGAACCTTAAAAGCAAAGCTGAGCTTCTTATTCTTCCTTATATTTCTTATAGATCCTAGTCCAGGGCTTGCATACAATTGGCATTTAATAACTACTTACTAAATGCATAAGTAATAAATTTTATGGTAAGTTGGTCTAATCTATAACCTATTGTTGAGGTACAGTCACCTTGGAATCGCCAAGTCTAGTTTTTGATTAATCCACAGAGGTGATGGGCAAAGCACAAGGGAAGAGCAGTAGGACATGGAAAAAATGGCCACACTTCACAGTGAGGATGTTTAGTGCCCACTTCAACCTTGGAAGAACTGAGCTCATCTATTTACTTTCGACCCCTCATGGTATATCAGGTCATAGGGCCTCTAAAAAGACACAGGTGAATGAGCAGGAAATTTATTAGGAGTACCGTTTTCCTTTGGATTAGTTTTTTTTTCCTTCTTTTTCACTAAACATATCAGTTTTAAGGGCACCATGTGAAATTTGTCCCGTGGCTTCCTTTTATTGCCAAAGCCAAGGCTCACCTTGGACTATCCATTTTCCCTCTGGGCCTTTCACCTGCTGCTTAGGGGCCACCCACCCAGCTACTTAGTGGGTATGTGACTCTGCATTTAGCCTTGGGCAGGTTCAGCTTCATGCCATTGGGCAGTTTCTTTTTCAGGGACCAGATGAAAAAGATCACAGATCTTTTTGTTCATTTCGGTGTCTGTATATTGATGTTGTTTCTCTCTTCCTCCTTCAGGAAAAAAGAACAGGAGTTGGACGGGCAGAAGAAGGTGACTTGCCTTCTGCCTATTGATTTTCCTGTGCCATTCAGCGGTTCATTAGTTTCTCCTAACTACAGTTCTGCATTTAGTGGCAGTTTGGGCTGGGACATTAGCCACCGAGGGGGACTGACTGTGCCTCAGTCACCTAGAGGTGAATTGGGAAGGTGACTTTCTGACAATATGAGTGTGGGTGCTTTAGAATCAAATGCCAGGGTGTTTTTCTGTTGGTCTTATATTAGTGGTTTACTATTTCTTACATGAGTAAAGTTCTAGCCCACATGAAACTTTGAGACTTTAAAAAATTAATTAACTTATTTTTATTGAAGTATAGTTCATTTGCAATGTTGTATTAGTTTCAGGTGTACAGCAAAGTGATTCAGTTATACAAACATATACATCTATTTGTTTTAGATTCTTTTCCCTTATAGGTTATTACAAAATATTGAGTATAGTTCCCTGTGCTATATAGTAGGTCCTTGTTGGTTATCTGTTTTATATATAGTAGTGTGTATATGTTAATCCCCAAATCCTAATTTATTCCCCCCCGCTTTTCCCCCTTTTGTAACCATAAGTTTGTTTTCTATGTCTGTGGGTCTGTTTCTGTTTTGTGTATAAGTTCATTTTTATCATGTTTTCTTTTAGATTCCACATGTAAGCAATATCATATGATATTTGTCTTTCTTTGTCTGGCTTACTTCACTTAGTATGATAATCCCTAGTTGCATCCATGTTGCTGCACATGGCATTATTTCATTCCCTTTTTTGGCTGAGTGATATTCCATTGTATAAATGTGCCACATCTTCTTTATCCATTCGTCTGTCAATGGACATTTAGGTTGCTTCCATGTCTTGGCTATTGTAAATAGTGCTGCAATGAACATTGGGGTACATGTATCCTTTTGAATTATGGTTTTCTCCGGATATATGCCCAGGAATGGGATTGCTGGATCATATGGTAGCTCTATTTTTAGTTTTTTAAGAAACCTCCATACTGTTCTCCATAGTGGCTGTACCAATTTACACTGGTACATTGGTTGGGAATGTTGGTGGTACATTCCCACCAACACTGTAGGAGGGTTCCTTTTCCTCCACACCCTCTCCAGCATTTCTTATTTGTAGACATTTTGATGATGGCTATTCTGACCAGTGTGAAGTGATACCTCATTGTAATTTTGATTTGCATTTCTCTAAGAATTAGTGATGTTGAGCATCTTTTCATGTGCCGTTTGGCCACCTGTATGTCTTCTTTGGAGAAATGTCTATTTAGATCTTCTGCCCATTTTTTGATTGGGTATTTGTTTTTTTGAGACTGAGCTGTATGAGCTACTTGTATATTTTTGAGATTAATCCCTTGTCGGTTGCATCATTTGCAAATATTTTCTCCCATTCTCTAGGTTGTCTTTCCGTTTTGTTTATGGTTTCCTTTGCTGTGCAAGAGCTTTTAGGTCCCCTTTGTTTATTTTTATTTTTTAATTTTTATATTTTTTTGTGGTACGCGGGCCTCTCACTGTTGTGGCTTCTCCCGTTGCGGAGCACAGGCTCCGGACGCGCAGGCCCAGTGGCCATGGCTCACAGGCCTAGCCGCTCTGCGGCACGTGGGATCTTCCCGGACTGGGGCATGAACCCGTGTCCCCTGCATCGGCAGGCGGACTCTCAACCACTGTGCCACCAGGGAAACCGCCCCCCGCTTTGTTTATTTTTGTTTTTATTTCCATTACTCTAGGAGATGGATCCAAAAAGATATTGCTGCAATTTATGTCAGAGGGTGTTCTGCCTATGTTTTCTTCTAGGAGTTTTATAGGATCTGGTCTTACATTTGGGTCTTTAATCCATTTTGAGTTTATTTTTGTGTGTGGTGTTATAGTCTGTTCTAATTTCATTCTTTTACATGAAGCTGTCCAGAGACTTTTTAGAATATCATCCAGGGTGGTGGTGGGGAGACAGTTCAGGGAGAGGTGGGGCTAACCACGTGTATGAAGACTAGAATGTACACTGACATATTTTAATTACACATAATTAAAAAAACTTTTTATAATTTCTAAAATAAGGAATTGAAAAACATACGAAAGTAAACAACATTACCATGAACCCTCATGTACTTAGGTTCAGTAATATTCCCCCGTGGTCCGTCTTGTGTCATGAATGCCCCTTATTTTTTCCACTCATATTTTTCCAGACAGCATATTATTACACCTCTAAATATTTCAGGATGTATTGCTAAAAGATAAGGACTAAAAACACACCCACAAATACAGTTATCACAACTAAAACATAATTAACAATGTTTCTTTAGTACCATCAGATAACTAGTTGGTGTTCTAATGATCTCATAACTTATTTCTTTAGCTTGTTTTTGTGAATCCACCCTTTATTTCACGTTTGGTATGTATCTTAAGCATCTTTTAATCCTGAGGTTATCCCTTTCTGTTTACTTATTTTTATTTGCCATTTAGTTTTTGAAGAAGTTGGGTCATTTGTCTGGAGAGTTTCTTACTTAGAGTCTGGATTTTGCTTATTGTACACCTATGGTGTTGCCTAGCATGTTGCCCTGACCTGTGTTATTCCTGTAGATTGGTAATCTAGATGCTTGATTAGATTCAGGTTTAATTTTTTTTTGGCCAATGCATAATGCCTGACTTTCTTTTTGTGATGCTAGAAATGTATAGAATTTAAATCTCTATGGTGTAATATTTGATAAAACGTAAGCATGGAATATTTTGACTTATTTTAAAAAGTGTATCCTTTGCTGATAACTGAAACCAGAACTCCTAAGGAAGTCTTTAGACATTCAATCCTGATAAGATAAAGCAGCAGATGTGCTATTAGTTTACAGCCATATGGGAAACTCCTCACTGCAGTGTGAAGTGTAACCTGGGCAAGGTGCCCCTCTCTTGCGGTAGAGGGATCTGGAGCTGAGGTGTTCTGTGATGGAACAAGACCTGCCCCTGCTGTTAGTTGCAAACAGAGGTCATTTTTAGTCCATTTTTACTTGTCAACAGAAAGAATCTTATTGACAGCCTGCTTTCCCAACTGCTGCAAAGAGACACGGCCTCTGACTCTAGGAGTTTGCCTTCTAAAAACAAAACAAAACAAAACAAGAAAAAGACTATTGTTCTTAACTTCCAAGGGACTCTGTTACCACAAGAATAAAGCCTCTTTTTTTCTTTCTGTTGAAGTATGGTTGGTTTACAATGTGTTAGTTTCTGGTGTGCAGCAAAGTGATTGTTTTATATATATATATATATATATATATATTTTTTATATATATATATTCTTTTTCAGATTCTTTTTCCATTATAGGTTAGTAGAAGATATTGAATATAGTTCCCTGTGCTGTACAGCAGGACCTTGTTGTTTAAATTCTCTTATTAAATATCTGTCTATCTATCTATCTGTGTGTCTGTCTCTCTAGTGGCCTAAGTAATGAGAAGTTGGGTATTTCCTAGATATTTGGTTAATAGTGATGTGTGGGCAAAGATAGGGAAATATTCCTTTAATACCTGTGTTACCCTTTTTACTGGATGGGGATATCTTTCCTAGGTGAAAGATATCCCCATAGTGGGACTTTCCCCATAGTGGGAGGGTTTGGATACCACAGGAAGCTGGGGGACAGCAGAATCTTGCTCTGAGAGAGTAGTGACTTTGATCAGAAATCTCTTTGTGGCATTGACTTCCGTAATACCGCTACATGCAAAATCAAAGCATATTCATCAAGTCTTCACTCTAGAACAGCCGCACACACAGACACGTCCAGGCCCATAGGACTTCTGAATTGGTGTGTAAATTGCATGAGTTTCCTCTGTGCTGACAAATGCCATCACTCACCTCTTCCCAGATAGATTCGTCCTTCAATTTGCTTTGCAATGAGAGTAGCCCATGTAACTTGAGTTTTCTAGCCTCCTGAGGTCACCCTTTCATTTTGTGTCCAAATAAACGATGGAGGCCCCATCTGGGGAACTGCAGGAAGCCCAGGTACCTCTGAAGGAACTTCTGAGGGTTCTGTAGAGTGCTGAGGTCCCAGGTTCATCCCTCTCACTCCAGACTGCTCCTGGCCCTTCTTTGGTCACCCCTAGCTAGTTCCATGAGGCCCCAAACACAGACATGGGCAGAAGCACGGTCTACCCTGAGGTCAACATTCTGGCCAGGAGCGGCTTTTCGGCTGTCTGAAGGGCTGCCTCCACAAGCGAGTATCAGCATCTTTATAGGGCTATATTAGCATCCACTGTTCGGGCTGGCTGTTAATCATCAGAGAGTTTATAGAGTCGGGTGTTGATTTTAAAGAGAGAAGACTGGCGACCCTATTAATGTGCACCTGTTTTTTTTTTTTTTTTTTTTTTTTTAGTTTCTGCTTTATAACAAAGTGAATCAGTCATACATATACATCTGTTCCCACATCCCTTCCCTCATGCATCTCCCTCCCTCCCACCCTCCCCATCCCACCCCTCCAGGCGGTCACAAAGCACCGAGCTGATCTCCCTGTGCTCTGCGGCTGCTTCCCACTATCTATCTACCTTACGTTTGGTAGTGTATATATGTCCATGCCTCTCTTTCGCTTTGTCACAGCTTACCCTTCGCCCTCCCCATATCCTCAAGTCCATTCTCAAGTAGGTCTGTGTCTTTATTCCCGTTTTATCCCTAGGTTCTTCATGACATTTTTTTTTAAATTCCATATATATGTGTTAGCATACGGTATTTGTCTTTCTCTTTCTGACTTACTTCACTCTGTATGACAGACTCTAGGTCTATCCACCTCATTACAAATAGCTCAGTTTCGTTTCTTTTTATGGCTGAGTAATATTCCATTGTATATATGTGCCACATCTTCTTTATCCATTCATCCGATGATGGACACTTAGGTTGTTTCCAGCTCCGGGCTATTGTGAATAGAGCTTGTGCACCTGTTCTGTTGCACCTTTATTTAACCTTGTCTGCGAGTGTCCGGATGGACATGATGGGTGTGGCCGTGGGACCTGATGAGTGTGCCTCCTGCTCACCCATTACTGGTGCCAACGGTAGAGGAATCCCTCTGGTGAGTTTTCCTTGTTTTGCAGGGAGCAGAGAGTGCTGTCCATTAGGTCCATGAGGCATTTGGCCTCCATGTGGGAGGGTACTTCCCCCACAGAACTTTTCCGTATTTGGTGCAGTTGGTCAGAACCATTGCTAATCAGATGACTCCCTTCATTCTGTTCTGTGGAACAAAGGTCTTGGGCCTAGGGAGGCCTGGATTCCTATTCCTGTACTTCCCCTAAACAGTCCTGTCACCAATCTGGCCTTCAGTTTCTTCATCTGTAAGTTAAAAGTCTGTTAGTTTGCTAGGACTGCCATAACAAAGTACCACAGACTGGGTAGCTTAAACAACAGAAATTTACTTCCTCACAGTTCTGGAGGCTAGAAGTCCAAGATCAAGGTGTCAGCAAGGTCGGTTCCTTCTGAGGTCTCTCTCCTTGGCTTGTGGATGACCACCTTCCCTCTGTGTTCACATGGTCTCTCCTCTGTGCATGTCTGTGCCCTCTTCTCTTCTTGTAAGGACACTGGTGATTGGGATTAACTCCTGCCCTACCCCTCTGCCCCATAACTCATTTTACCTTAATTACCTCTTTTTAAAGCCCCCATATCCAAATACAGTCACATTCTGAGGTACTGGAGGTCAAGACACTTCATCATATGAATTTGGGGTGGGGGGGTGAGATACAGTTTAGCCCAGAGCAGGGGGTGAGGTGGTGGTGGTAGAGGGTACTTAACCAGTGATTTTCTAACAGTGCTCAGAGGAGATCCCAGAGACTGGGGTGACAGACTATCCCGGTTTGCCTAGTTCTGAGGTTTCCCAGGACATGGGACCTGCAGTGCTGCACTGAGCAGCCCAGGCAAACCAGGGCGGTTGGTCACCCTGCTGGTCTCCCACGGAAGGCACAGGGCAGGCACTTGCTTCCCCAGCCTCTCTCAGCCAGAGTGGCACTGCTTCTCTCAGCTTATCCATCAGCCTTCTAAGCGAGAGTTAATGTAAGAAAAGCGTCTCGTGGCCCCAACTCATTAGAAAAACCACTTGATTCAGTGGCCTCCAGGATCCTCTCCTGCTGTCAAACGGTATGATTTAATCTCACTTGCACACACCGAATTCCAGCCCGTTGTTTGAAACTAATAACTGATCGGAGCAAAACGAATATGGTTCTCATTTTGTCTGTGGCTAAGGGTAAAATAAAACAGAACAAGAAACTGTGTGAAGCCTTGCCTGTTCCGAAGCAGAGCTTGGTGCCGTGCCTTAGTGATGGCAGGTGACGCTGGCCAGGCACTCACTGTGCTCACTTTATTTTATCATCACCCCTTGGCCTCCTAGCAACTCCGTGAAGTGGGTGGCAGCAGCAGCCCCACCGTGCCGTGAAGAAGCGGAGGCCCAGGGAGACGGGCAGGTCTCCAGGCTGGTCAGGGCAGGGCCTGGATCACGAAGGCAGTCTGACTTAGCGCCTGTGTGTCAGGCGCTGAGCCCAGATGCAAGTGGGGAAACAGGGACTGTCCTGGTATGTGGAACGTAACCCCGTCTAGGCTGATGGGC
Source organism: Mesoplodon mirus (assembly GCF_964341445.2). Lineage (NCBI taxonomy): Eukaryota > Metazoa > Chordata > Mammalia > Artiodactyla > Ziphiidae > Mesoplodon > Mesoplodon mirus. Next base: position 84,948,320 of record NC_138984.1, read on the forward strand.
CAGATTCTTCTCTCCAGGAAGGACATCTCACCCACCCTCACTTGTCTGGCCTTGACCAGCACCCACTGCTGGTCCTGCTTTTTGCTCTTGTAGAAGCAGAGCCTAGAGCAGTTCTCAAGGTGTTCAGAGGTTTTGGTGATCTTGCAATAAAGGACACTGAATCACATAGTGGCAAAATTGTTCCCTTGCTAATTCTTTTTCACGTCTTGTGATGACGTTAAGGGAAAAGTTTGTACTAGGCTTTAATTCTACCCCATCACTCCATGATCTCCCTTTTTGCAAAAGAACAGAGGGCAGCACTATCTGGCTGGACTTGAACAATTGTTGTTTTTAGCATAATCATCTTTTTGCTATTAATTTTGATATATGGCAAATGATTTAGGGTAGAGATATAAAGTGCCTTTAAAAGACATTTATGAGACTTCCCTGGTGGCGCAGTGGTTGAGAGTCCGCCTGCTGATGCAGGGGACGTGGGTTCGTGCCCCGGTCCGGGAAGATCCCACATGCCGCGGAGTGGCTAGGCCCGTGAGCCATGGCCGCTGAGCCTGCGCATCCAGAGCCTGTGCTCCGCAATGGGAGAGGCCACAACAGTGAGAGGCCCACGTACCGCACACACACACACACAAAAAGACATTTATGAGACTTCCCTGGCAGTCCAGTGGTTAAGACTCCACAATTCCACTGCAAGGGGCACGGGTTTGATCCCTGGTTGGGGAACTAAGATCCTGCATGCTGCACGGCATGCCCCCCCCCAAAAAAAGACATTTATTTATATGAAAAAGCAAATAATTTAAATGTATTTAGTAACTACTAGCACAGGTAATGTACACATATGGCAAGAATTGTGAAGCATGTGCTGAGAAAGATGGATTTTGTGAAACACTGGCCAGGAGGAAAGGTTAGAGTTCGTTAGAGTCTTGAAACCAGCAGATGAAAGGCAGGAGTCGTTTGACCAGCCGACCTTTTAGGGTCATTGTCTCAACTCAGTGTGAGCCTGGCCTGGGCTCTTGAGGTGCTGGTTGGAGACCCCTTTAGAGCACGGTACGCCTGCTAGGTGAACTCTGGAAAGACAGATTCCCTTCCAGTTTCAACACAACAGCTATTGGGATTTTGTTTTGTTTTGTTTTGGTAATGGTTTTCAGTATCTTTGAAATGCCCCCATCAGAAAGGGTAAGGATTAAATAATGGATTTTTGTTCCAAGTCAAAAGGCTGTGTCTTGAGAGAATGCAGTTTAGAAGATAATTAGAATTAGAAGTGCAAATTGGATTGCCCAGCATGAGGCAGAAGTGCTCACCTTGGATGGACACCAAGCCACAGCATGGGGATTGGATGCTGTGGCTGTCTGTGTTGGAGCTGATGGTCTCTCCCTTGGGGTTAGAAGCAGCCTAGGGTTGGGACCCCTCTTCTAGCCTTGGAGTAACTACACTTGAAGGGACTTTTTCGTGGGATCAGTCTCGGGTGACTTTGTTTGCCTGCCAAGCTTGCTGCTGGTACTTAAAAGTACTTAAACTCCACAGGGCCATGTCCTTATTAAGTAGAGTACTGCTAAGGCAGAGTGAGTTTGAAGCTTCTGGTTAACCATTCAGTGTGGTTCCCACAGTAGGCTGTTGCTGTATGGATGGGATCTGGGCTTGGCTAATCCTTGCAGGACCCAAGACCTGGATGGCAATGGATACTGTGCACTGACTGATGCTGTTACCAAACCAAACTTGGGTCTGATCACCCGGGCACAGCAAAGCCATCTACAGACACTGGTTGTGGTGAAGGAAAGTACAGCATTTATTGCAGGGCACCAAGCAAGGAGAATGGGCAGCTCATGCTCAAAAGACCCAAAATCCCTGATGGCTTTCAGGGAAGGGGTTTTAAAGGCAGTGTGAGGGAGGGAGCTGCAGGGTGCATGATCAGCTCCTGCACAGTTCTTGGATTGGTTGGCATCAAGGTGAAGTTTCAAGCATCACCAACCTTCTCGTTTCAACCAGTCCAGGGTCTATGTTCTTGTGGTCAGCAGTTTTCATCTGGTGGGGCTCTGCTTCCTGTAAAAACAGCTTAGGAATGTGTGTCAGGCCTTTGTCCATACCTTTCAGGGAACTGGGAGTTTGGTGATTCTGCTATGTGGCAGATTTACAGTCTAAATTGTTACCAGTTTCCTGGCCCAACAACTGTTCTTTGTTTCTACATCTTCACATTTCCTAATCATTAACTCTTGAGCCAGCCTTTTGAGACTCAAGGCTGTCCTGGAAGACTAAACATAAGCCTTCTGCTTCAAAGGACAGGGACACAGGGGTTTGTACATGGTTTCCGTGCCTGGTACAGGCACCAGATCCTCCTTAACAGCCCAGACTTTGCACATAGACAGTAGTTCTAGTGACCATCAGAGAGGTCTGGTCAAGGTTCCTATAACCTGGTACATAGTCTCAGACCCCTGGCTTTCAGCTGTTTTCCCTGCAGCAGCAGCCACCAGTCCGCAACTTAGAACGACAATCGTCTGGTCATGACTGGACATCCTCTTTGGCCCTTTTACTCCCTCCTGCTGTGTGGATATAATTTCCCCTTTTAGAACTGTGTTTTTCAAGATGTTTCAGAGTCATGTTGCCCGCCCCTCCATCTTCTACCCCCATTTCTTTTTTTCTTTTTTTTGGTGGTACGCGGGCCTCTCACTGTTGTGGCCTCTCCCGTTGCGGAGCACAGGCTCCGGACGCGCAAGCTCAGCGGCCATGGCTCATGGGCCCGGCCGCTCCACGGCATGTGGGATCTTCCCAGACTGGGGCACGAACCCACGTCCGCTGCATCGGCAGGCAGACTCTCAACCACTGCGCCACCAGGGAAGCCCTACCCCCATTTCTTAAGGAGGCTTCATATCCCTCATTTAAAAAAATCTACTTAATATAGAAGGGGAAAATTAAAAAGAGAGAGAGAGAGAAAAGTACCACAAGGTTGCTGGTTAAGAATAAAAATATTCTTTTTTTTTAAACATCTTTATTGGAGTGTAATTGCTTTACAATGGTGTGTTAGTTTCTGCTTTATAACAAAGTGAATCAGCTATACGTATACATATATCCCCATATCTCTTCCCTCTTGCGTCTCCCTCCCACCCTCCCTATCCCACTCTTCTAGGTGGTCAAAAAGCACCGAGCTGATCTCCCTGTGCTGTGCAGCTGCTTTCCACTAGCTATCTGTTTTACATTTCATAGTGTATATATGTCCATGCCACTCTCTCACTTCATCCCAGTTTACCCTTCCTGCTCCCCATGTCCTCAAGCCCATTCTCTACATCTGCATCTTTATTCCTGTCTTGCCCCTAGGTTCTTCAGAACCATTTTTTTTTTTTAGATTTCATATATATGTGTTAGCATACGGTATTTGTTTTTCTCTTTCTGACTTACTTCACTCTGTATGACAGATTCTAGGTCCATCCACCTCACTACAAATAACTCAATTTCATTTCTTTTTATGGCTGAGTAATATTCCATTGTATACATGTGCCACATTCTTTATCCATTTATCTATTGATGGACTCTTAGGTTGCTTCCATGTCCTGGCTATTGTAAATAGAGCTGCGATGAACATTTTGGTACATGACTCTTTCTGAATTATGGTTTTCTCAGGGTATATGCCCAGTAGTGGGATTGCTGGGTTGTATGGTAGTTCTATTTTTAGTTTTTTAAGGAACCTCCATACTGTTCTCCATAGTGGCTGTATCAATTTACATTCCCACCAGCAGTGCAAGAGGGTTCCCTTTTCTCCACACCCTCTCCAGCATTTATTGTTTATAGATTTTTTGATGATGGCCATTCTGACCGGTGTGAGGTGATACCTCATTGTAGGTTTGATTTTCATTTCTCTAATGATTACTGATGTTGAGCATCCTTTGATGTGTTTTTTGGCAATCTGTATATCTTCTTTGGAGAAATGACTATTTAGGTCTTCTGCCCATTTTTGGATTGTGTTGTTTGTTTTTTAGATATTGAGCTGCATGAGCTGCTTGTAAATTTTGGAGATTAATCTTTTGTCAGTTGCTTGGTTTGCAAATATTTTCTCCCATTCTGAGGGTTGTCTTTTCGTCTTGTTTATGGTTTCCTTTACTGTGCAAAAGCTTTTAAGTTTCATTAGGTCCTATTTGTTTATTTTTGTTTTTATTTCCATTTCTCTAGGAGGTGGGTCAAAAAGGATCTTGCTGTGATTTATGTCATAGGGTGTTCTGCCTATGTTTTCCTCTAAGAGTTTTATGATGTCTGGCCTTACAGTTAGGTCTTTAATCCATTTTGAGTTTATTTTTGTATATGGTGTTAAGGAGTGTTCTAATTTCATTCTTTTACATGTTGCTGTCCAGTTTTCCCAGTACCACTTATTGAAGAGGCTGTCTTTTCTCCATTGTATATTCTTGTCTCCTATATCAAAAATAAGGTGACCGTATGTGTGTGGGTTTATCGCTGGGCTTTCTATCCTCCTCCATTGATCTATATTTCTGTTTCTGTGCCAGTACCATACTGTCTTGATTACTGTAGCTTTGTAGTATAGTCTGAAGTCCAGGAGCCTGATTCCTCCGGCTCCATTTTTCTTTCTCAAGATTGCTTTGGCTATGTGGGGTGTTTTGTGTTTCCATACAAACTGTAAAATTTTTTGTTCTAGTTCTGTGAAAAATGCCATTGGTAGTTTGATAGGGATTGCGTTGAATCTGTAGATTGCTTTAGGTAGTATAGTCATTTTCACAATGTTGATTCTTCCAGTCCAAGAACGTGGTATATGTCTCCATCTGTTTGTATCATCTTTAATTTCTTTCATCAGTGTCTTATAGTTTTCTGCATACATGTCCTTTTTCTCCTTAGGTAGGTTTATTCCTAGGTCTTTTATTCTTTTTGTTGCTGTGGTAAATGGGAGTGTTTCCTTAATTTCTCTTTCAGATTTTTCATCATTAGTGTATAGGAATGTAAGAGATTTCTGTGCATTAATTTTGTATCCTGCTACTTTACCTAATTCATTGATTAGCTGTAGTAGTTTTCTGGTAGCCTCTTTAGGATTCTCTATGTATAATATCATGTCATCTGCAAAACAGTGACAGCTTTACTTCTTCTTTTCCGATTTGGATTCCTTTTATTTCTTTTTCTCCTCTGATTGCTGTGGCTAAAACTTACAAAACTATGTTCAATAATAGTGGTTAGAGTGGACAACCGCCTTGTCTTGTTCCTGATCTTAGAGAAAATGGTTTCAGTTTTTCACCATTGAGAATGATGTTGGCAGTGGGTTTGTCATATATGGCCTTTATTATGTTGAGGTAAGTTCCCTCTGTGCCTACTTTCTGTAGGGTTTTTATCATAAATGGGTATTGAATTTTGTTGAAAGCTTTTTCTGCATTTATTGAGATGATAATATGGTTTTTCTCCTTCAGTTTGTTAATATGGTGTATCACATTGATTGTTTGGCATATGTTGAAGAATCCTTGTATTCATGGGATAAACCCCACTTGATCATGGTGTGTGATCCTTTTAATGTGCTGTTGGATTCTGAAGAAGTAAAAATATTCTTGTTTCAAAAGCCCAATGCCACTAATCCTGTGATCTGTTGCACATAACAGACTTTTCTTCCCACCAGGAAACATCTGTATGGATTGTTTCATTACAGCACCATGATGCTTGGACTTGAATCGCTTCCAGATCCCACAGATACCTGGGAAATTGTAGAGACCATAGGTAAAGGCACCTATGGCAAGGTCTACAAAGTAACTAACAAGAGAGATGGGAGCCTGGCTGCAGTAAAAATTCTAGATCCAATCAGTGTAAGTAACAGTTATAAATTATAACCACAATATAGTGTTTCATACACACTGAGCTTTCAACTTCTTTCTTTGTTCTGGGGATGATTTTCTAGGGATAATGAAACCTGGCATGAAATCTCAAAATGAGTTATGACTCCTTAGCCCATCTGAATGAAGGGACTCCATTTGGAGTTAAAACTTCCCTTGATTTTCTCTTTTGTCCATTTTACTATTGTTTTGATTTTGGTCCCCTGGACCCTTCAAATGTTATTCTCTTGGAAAGAGTGATTTGTTAGGTTTATACAGAGGCTGATCTCTCTGTAAGTTACAAAGTGATCCAGACTTGTGGTATTCAGTCATCTTAGCCTGGCATCCTATTTCAGAGCACTGAATACTGAGCCTATAATGTTGTACACTGTTTACCACAGTGAGGTTGTAAGTGTCCTATCCTGGTTGGGTCCCTTTGGGCTACTTCTCCTTAATTGCTTTGAAAATTCAGACATTTTTAAATTTAAAAAAAGATATTTATAATATTATTATTAAGAATATATAATGAAGACATTTATTGGTATAACAGTTAGAAGGCTTTAGTTGGTATCTGAATGTCCATTGTTAGGTATTTTCAAGATATGGTAATGATGACATTAAAAATACAGACTACATATGCTTTATTAAATGGTTACTTGATCGTGATATCATTCCTGTACCCTTCCTTGCACATTATACTGAATCCAGCATGCACTTTTTACCTTGTGTAGGATATGGATGAGGAGATTGAGGCAGAATACAACATTTTGCAGTTTCTTCCGAATCACCCCAACGTTGTAAAGTTTTATGGGATGTTTTACAAAGCAGATCACGGTGTGGGAGGACAGCTGTGGCTGGTCCTGGAGGTAAGAGGCTCCCGTTGGGTAACCAGCAATTCAACAGAGTGCCAGGGGTGAGCAGACTCATTGTTGCCTAAATAGTGTAAGATGCACATCTGGGGAGGTGGTCTCTCCTGCATGGCACAGGTACCTTACCAGATGTGGTGTTCTCCACGTTCTTATGGGTAGGCTGTGTGCTGAAAATGTGCACGTTTCTCTGCTTGTAAGGTTTAATAATCTTCTAATTCAGTGAATACAGGAACACAGTTGGAAAAGGTTATTTTCAACCCTAGGCTGGGAAAATTTCACTGAAAACATGTTCCGATTGATGCAACTCATTTTCAAAAATTGTTAACCCAAGTTTTACTTGGTTGCCAAGTCTGAGTCAGCCCATTCATGTTTATTTATCCTCATCTTAGGCTGGGTTTCCTGAAAAACGGACTCTGAGAATTTTGTATGGAAGGTGTATTGGAGAGTTCTTACAGGAGCTAGATGTGCACGGAAGGTGGGATTGGGCAAGGGAGCCATTAAGCATCAGTGTGGTTGCAGAGGTCTCAGCCCATCCTCAGGGAGAAGAAGACCTGGGATCCTCTTGTAGGGTTGTCCTGGATTTTGTCTCTGCAAGAGCCAGTCACTTGGTGCATGCCACCCTGGGAGGGGGTGTGGCCTCGGGGGAGGCAGTTCCCTGTAGTTGGGCACTATTCCTGGTGAGAGGTGCCACTGGGACTTGGGATCAGGGAGCAGCTGATATTCCTGGCAGCATCTCCTCTGAAGAGAGAATCTGAAGGGAGCACCAGTATATCCAGTGTAGTCTTGCCTTTTTTCTGCCTTCTTAATGGGAATGAATGTGTGTAACTGGATGCAAAAGAGTCCGTTCCCCACAAATACAATTCCTCCATGGAACTAACATGGCAAAGACACAATGACAACATATGAAATTAGTATATTAGGACAGGTCTATTGTATTGCCTCAGGGTGGGTATAGGTCCACCCTGATCTGTCCTGGACTCTGCCCCTCTGAACCAGCCTCCGAGCCTGAGGTCACATGTGTGATCCATGAGCACGGGGACGTGTGTGAAAGCTTTAAGAGAGAAGCAACAAAGGAGAAACCAGCCCTCAATTCACTGTCTGGGGTCTCTTGTCGAAAACCTTTCACCTGGCTCTGGGAGGGCCTGGCCATGAGGCAATATATACTGGCTGCCATGGCAACAATGTATGGGGAATTCACTTGTATTCAAATGGAATAATCTGCAGGGAACATTTCTGTCACATCAGTTGCCTTCTTCAGAATATAAAGATATAAGGGGTTTTGGTTTTCAGAAATCATCTTTGTCTGTTTAGTTGGCTGGTTAAGTCACATAACATATTCTCATAGTATCACCTTTTGGATTTTATTACTCCCCACTCCCTCCCTGGGAATATTATAGATTTTATCCTGCCAATGAAGCTCTAGAATAACATTAATTTTTTTAATGCTCATTTTCATAAGATATGGAAAGTATTGTTTCTAGGGTCTCTGATTATATTCTTTTTTTTAATTTAAAAAATTATTTATTTATTTTTGGCTGTGTTGGGTCTTCATTGCTACACGCGGGCTTTCTCTAGTTGTGGAGAGCGGGGGCTCCTCTTTGTTGCGGTGTGCGGGCTTCTCATTGTGGTGGCTTCTCTTGTGGAGCATAGGCTCTAAGTACGTGGGCTTCAGTAGTTGTGGCACATGGGCTCAGTAGTTGTGGCTCACGGGCTCTAGAGCACAGGCTCAGTAGTTGTGGCACACGGGCTTAGTTGCTCTGCGGCATATGGGATCGAACCTGTGTCCTCTGCATTGGCAGGCAGATTCTTATCCGCTGCACCACCAGGGAAGCCCTGATTGTATTCTTCTTAAGCTCTGTAAGATCTCAGTGTTTTAAACCTCATTATAATTTAATAATGTAAGTACAGTGACCAAGAAGTTTTAGTTTCTTTTCACTTTACCACCGACTCAGAAAGACTCTGCATTCGGATATAGAAAACTGAACTTCCAGGGATTTTCCAGGGCCTGAAATGGGACCTTCCCTCCCTCCCTTTTACCAGGAGATTAGGTGGGCTGCTCAGACCTGCCACCACCTGGAGAATAATTGCTCTTCCCAATGAGGAGTGACCAAATGTTAGCCCCTCAGGCATAGCCAAGGCAGCCAGAAAGGGCCACACATGGCCTTGAAAGATGAGAAGGAGCCCAGAACTATGAACTGAGCCTTGTGCAAATGCTCCCCTGCGACTGTCTCTTGCTTTTTCAGGGTGACTAAGTACAGATAATGAGGTTGCCCTGGCACACTGAATTATTCATACCTCAGCAATACAATATGCTGATATTATGCCCTTTGCAGGTTGTGTTGGCCCATGCCAAAGTTGCTGGCATGGGGAACCAGATATCCTCAATCTTTTCTGTCCAGGAATAGGCCATCCGTGCCAGGCTGCAGGGGTAGGTATGTCCAGTGCCTCCATTATGCTCATAGACACAGGGATTCTTGGGCTCCTAGAACTGACAGGGACCTCGGCCTTCCTTCTGTCACTCTCCTAGTGTTCAGCTGAAGAACAGAGACCCAAAGGAGGAGTGACGTGCCGATGGTCCCATACGAGTTATATGGCAGAACTGGAGGTGGACAACACTTCAGCACTTTTCTCCCATCCTGTGCTGTTGCTGTCTGCTGGGTCCGGGGAAAACAGACTTGGGATCTCTGGTTAAAATGGCAGCAGTTCCTGATTTTGCGCGCACACACACACACACACACACACACACACACACACACACACGGAAGATAATGACAGTCCACATAGCACCTTGACCATGTTGCTCCGTCTGCAACTTTTTTAGGAGTGCTTTAGGAGACTTGCACAATAAAATTATGATCTGTTTAATATTGCTCCCCTCATCCTGTATATTGAGATTAAATTTATGTTGCCTTTGCTCTTTCCTTGCCCGAATGTGATGAAAGGACCAGGGAGAAGCTATTCCACAGAGCAATTCTTGAGGATAGAAAAATGTCATTAATAACCCTCTTAAATCACCACAACTCTGAAAACAAAAGCAAATAAAAATGTCATTTCTGAAATTAATTACTAATTGTTAGCAGAAAGCAAACCAAAGCTTTCTTGCATAACAGACACTTACTATAGGAGAAAAATATGGACAGAAAACACTCATACATAGTAATGTTTTGGAAAATTTGTGAATAAGTTTTATTCTAAATTAATATTAAATTTGGAAAATCTGTAAGTTCTATTATCTCTCACCTAAATGAAACATGATAAGAAATTAGACTTTTAAGAAAAAGCACCAGGGGCTTCCCTGGTTGCACAGTGGTTAAGAATCCGCCTGCCAATGCAGGGGGCATGTGTCTGATCCCTGGTCCGGGAAGATCCCACATGCTGTGGAGCAGCTAAGCCTGTGCACCACAACTACTGAGCCTGCACTTTGGAGCCTGCGAGGCACAACTACTGAGCCTGCGTGCTACAACTAGTGAAGCCCACGCGCCTAGAGCCCATACTCCACAGCAAGAGAAGCCACTGCAATGAGAAGCCTGCGCACCACAACGAAGAGTAGCCCCCGCTCACCGCAACTAGAGGAAGCCCACGCACAACAACGAGGACCCAACGCAGCCAAAGATAAATAAATAAAACAAATTTTTAAAAACCTCACATTTAAAAAAAAAAGCACCATATTTCAGAAAAAATACCTAGTATGTGCTAAGACATGAAGTACATTTTCTCTTTTCCTTTCAGTATAAAACCTTCAGCAGGTAAATACTATTTCAGCCTGAATCACATTCAACTTAAAAGAAATGGTTTAGAGTTTAGAGTGTTAGTAAATGAGAATGTAAAGTAAAAACAAACAAACAAACAAAAAGCCAACTCCTTATATTTTAAAGCCAGATAAAAGAATTATTTTTTAACCTGTTTTTTCCTCTCAGAGGTCTTTGTGTAAGTTCAGTATCTAAGCCAGAAGGGGGGAGAAAAGATACCTCTGTTCAGTTTTTGCATTTATATAAGGCCCTAGAAAGTCCAGTCTAGGCCCCAATATCATTGCAAGTTAACACTTAAAACCATTTTCACCCATTGATATTGTGGCATGAGTCGAGTTTATCACGTTAACAAGTCAGGGTCCTAGCAGGACGCTGATGGTCTGCAACGTAGCTCTGGCATGTTTTGATTGGCCAGAGATGGTTAGAAAGCCCTGGAGCACCGAACACTGACTCAGATGGCAGGTTCTGGCCGGGTTCTAGAATGAGAGTCACTGGAGTGTTGGGGGTCAGGAGGAAAGTACAGAACGGTTGGGAGCGGAGAAGGGAAGAACTGTGAGATGTAACCGAGGTGCATCCGATATTTATGTGCTCTCTGCGTTCAGCAAAAGCAAGAGAGCGTGAAGAGCTGAGGTGTGGGAGCAATTCTGCCCAACCGCCGGTCTGTGCATGTGCCCTGGAGAGAGGCTGAAATGGGAGGCGGGAGTCTTGGGGCCCTCCTGCCTCTCATAGTGTGAGCATCTTCCCCCCAACCCCGCCCCCCGACTGGAGCTCCAGGGTTTCAAGTGACATTGTCTTCATTCTTCTAGGTGCAGGCCAATGACTTTATCTGGTATCAGTAAAATAAACACAGTCTCTCCCGACAGTGTGGAGGAAAACTATGTTGCTTGGCCTTCCTGAGAGGTGGGCAGTGTCCAACACGGTGCTCCCTAAGGCATCTTCTAGAGTAATTTTGACGATCCTTGACTTTTGCTTTATGCCCTCTGTAGACCCTAACACCCTTGAAAGATGAAGTCAACCAAACAAAAGAGCACTGAAAAGAAATTCCTCTTAATTCTGCCATCTGACTAGGGCAAATCAAGATGCCAGTATAGAATCTACTTGACAGTTGCAGTTTTGACTAGAATAAAGGTCTGGTGATTGTGTTGCACGGGCCATTCTTTAATAACATGGAGGAAAATTGATGGCTTATTAAGCAAGGAACATTTTATTGCTTGAAATTATGGCCGTCATAGCAAATGCACATACTGTGATTGAATCAATATTCAACGATGTTTTAGAAAATAGATGTGGAATGTAAATGATTTTTCCATTTTTCTTGGTTTGGAGTAAAATGCTCGTTAAATTCTAGATGCATCCAGCTGCCACATTTCCTGAATGCTGAGGGCGTCGGGAGGAATGCAGGGATGGAGACCTACCTCTGTATTTGAGTCTGATGGCTGGCAGGGTGGGCAGGAATAAAAGGCTGCAGGTGCCAGCCCTCAGGGGTGGGGTAGGAGGCTTGGCTGCTTTCTTACAACTCTAAGGGGATTATTTTATTTGATGCATTTAAATATAGTTCCTTGTCATGCTTTTAAAATGTTCAGTCCATCTCACTGAATATTTACTCCGATGAGACAATTGTCAGTATGTACCTGCTCTCCTTTTTTATATCCAGGTACCCAAAGTCCTTTCCCTGTAACCCATGGGTTGCTCTTTAAAACCTTGCTGGTGGGCTTATCAACTTCACAGGACTGCTTCCTTTAAAGGTCCCTGAGCAGTTTATTTATATGTTTCTTTGAACCACAAGTCAGACAGTTCTTAAACTCCGACATTTAGTGAACAAAAGGCACCAACTGAGTCTGATCCTTTTGTTGTTCTTAAATCCACAGCTGAGTTTTGATTCTGCTGACAAAATGGCAGCTCTTAGTCCCTCCGTAGGTTCTAGAGCTATGAAGAAAGTTTATAAGTTGGCTACCTATATAAAATGCCACTGAATAGGCTCTTGTTGCAGAAATGGCCAGATTTAAAGTAGGGCAGGAGAGACTCCAGTGAGGTTTCAGGGGAAGATTCCAGGGTTGAGTTAGCTTGGATCATCACCCAGCACTTAATTTAAATGTTCTCTGGGTAGAATTTTAATAGTGCACTTGCAGTACCGTAAAGCATGTGCCTCCCTGAGATGGGAGCCAGGCTGAGGGGTGGTTCTGATGACGGCGTTACCGTGCCTTGTATGTCTATTGCTGCTTTAGCTTTAGGGGGTCAAAGAACTTTATTGCTATTCTTATACTCACAAGATCCCCAGACTCTGTTTCTTCTTAACTTTCTCTATCCAGTCGGTACAAAATTCCTGTCGATTCTATGTCATAAAAGTCCCCCATATCTGTCCCTGACTCTTCGTCCTCAGGACTCTTGACTTTTTGACCCTGCTTCTCTCGATTGCTTCAACACCTCCTAACAGGTGTCCAGCTCCCTGTGTCTTCCTGTTCTGTCCACCTTCCAATCTGCTACCAAGGTCATCTTTCTAGAAATCTGAACAGACCTCCTGCCTAAAACCTGTCAATAGCTTACCACTCCTATCTAATGGTATATTATGGTATCATAATATGTGTGTGTATAGTAATAAAGCCCACACTTCTTAGAAGGGCACACCTGTCATTCCCTGTTCCCCCCTTTTTTCCCCTGTCTTACCTGCTCTAGGATTCTGTCCCTTTGTCCCAACAGTGGCAGAGTATGTAGAATTCAAAGACACACAGACATAGACACATACACACACACACGTGCAGGCAGACAGACACACTACCTCCCTCCCTCATTCTTCTGTGCTCCCCTCCTTTGCACACGGTGTTCCCTTTCCAGGGATGCTCTTCTTCTTGTTCACCTGCCATAAGGTCCTATGTCCTTCAAACTCATTGTATGTGTTACGTCCTCTGGGAAGATTCCCAGACTGTTCCCTCTTCACCCTAGCACAAGAGAAGGCACCATTCTCTCTTCGATGCCACCACACTCCCCTTGGGCACACCCTTTCTTCCACCTGCCACTCTTATTACTCACGAGTCCATTTCTGGTGCTGAGCTCTTTGAGGGCAAGCACTGTGTTCATGATTGAGTAATGGGTAATAAACTGGGCAGTCACAAGCTATTGAGAACAAAGAGGTAACTTTTTTTTTAACATCTTTATTGGAGTATAATTGCTTTACAATGGTATGTTAGTTTCTGCTGTACAACAAAGTGAATCAGCTATATGTATACATATCCCCATATCCCCTCCTTCTTGCATCTCCCTCCCACCCTCCCTTTCCCTCTAGGTGGTCAAAAAGCACCGAGATGATCTCCCTGTGCTATGCAGCTGCTTCCCACTAGCTGTCTATTTTACATTTGGTAGTGTATATATGTCCATGCCACTCTCTCACTTTGTCACAGCTTACCCTTCCCCCTCCCCGTGTCCTCAAGTCCATTCTCTACGTCTGCATCTTTATTCCTGTCCTGCCCCTAGGTTCTGCAGAACCTTTTTTTCCCTTAAATTCCATGTATATGTGTAGCATACGGTATTTGTTTTTCTCTTTCTGACTTACTTCACTCTGTATGACAGACTCTAGGTCCATCCACCTCACTACAAATAATTTGGTTTCTTTTTATGGCTGAGTAATATTCCATTGTATATATGTGCCACATCTTCTTTATCCATTCATCTGTCAATGGACACTTAGGTTGCTTCCACGTCCTGGCTACTGTAAATAGAGCTGCGATGAACATTGTAGTACATGACTTTTTGAATTATGGTTTTCTTAGGGTATATGCCCAGTAGTGGGATTGCTGGATTGTATGGTAGTTCTATTTTTAGTTTTTTAAGGAACCTCCATACTGTTTTCCATAGTGGCTGTATCAATTTACATTCCCACCAACAGTGCAAGAGGGTTCCCTTTTTTCCATACCCTCTCCAGCATTTATTGTTTGTAGGTTTTTTGATGATGGCCATTTTGACTGGTGTGAGGTGATACCTCATTGTAGTTTTTTTTTTTTTTTTTTTTTTTGTGGTACACGGGCCTCTCACTGTTGTGGCCTCTCCTGTTGTGGAGCACAGGCTCCGGATGCGCAGGCTCAGTGGCCATGGTTCACGGTCCCAGCCGCTCCGCGGCATGTGGGATCTTCCTGGACCGGGGCACGAACCTGTGTCCCCTGCATCGGCAGGCGGACTCTCAACCACTGCGCCACCAGGGAAGCCCCCTCACTGTAGTTTTGATTTGTATTTCTCTAATGATTAGTGATGTTGAGCATCCTTTCATGTGTTTGTTGGCAATCTGTATGTCTTCTTTGGAGAAATGTTTGTTTAGGTCTTCTGCCCATTTTTGGATTGTGTTGTTTGTTTTTTAGATATTGAGCTGCATGAGCTGCTTGTATATTTTGGAGATTAATCCTTTGTCAGTTGCTTGGTTTGCAAATATTTTCTCCCATTCTGAGGGTTGTCTTTTCATCTTGTTTATAGTTTTCTTTGCTGTGCAAAAGCTTTTAAGTTTCATTAGGTCCCATTTGTTTATTTTCATTTCTCTAGGAGGTGGGTCATAAAAGGATCTTGCTGTGGTTTATGTCATAGAGTGTTCTGCCTATGTTTTCCTCTAAGAGTTTTATAGTGTCTGGCCTTACATTTAAGTCTTTAATCCATTTTGAGTTTATTTTTGTGTATGGTGTTAGGAAGCGTTCTAATTTCATTCTTTTACATGTAGCTGTTGAGTTTTCCTAGCACGTAACTTTCTTTTTAATAACTAAACCCAACTTTGTTATTGAGCCCCCAGCCTGCCTAGAGAAGACAATTGATTTTAACTTATCCTGTTAAACTTAGTCCATAGAGTGACCTCTTTGGGAAGGGGCAAGTTCTGGGAATTTGTATCCTGTTTTCACAATCCAGTTCAAAGCTTAGTCACTTGGATAAGGACTTAGTTTTTTAGTGGTTTTCTCTTTCCCCATTCATCTTTCCTTCTCCTGGGTGACGTCTGGATTTGGATACAGCAGATGGTCATGTAAAGCCATGGCAGTGAGGTCAGGGACCTCCAACTGGTGACCCTGGGTCCTTCTAATGTCTGCCTTTGGTGTCTCCTCATGTCCCAGGTCCCTGATACTCCTTCTTATTGTGAGGTCTGCACTCACTGTCTTTCCTTCTCATTCAAACTGTAGCCTTGTCCCTGAACCCAAATGGAGTATTAAGTTCTGAATCTCCAGCAAGTCATGAGCAGGCTGTAGGGAACTGTTAGAATCCCAGCCTTGATGGACCTCACCATACTCTACTGCCATTCCACTCAGCATGAACACCCCTTTTTTGGCATAAGGTTCCTGTGAGGAGGTCTCTCCTTAGATTTCCATATAAAAAGAGGTTCATAAGAAATGGTTTCATTAGCATTATCCCCTTACACAACCACCCCCAAGAGGGAGAATCCTCACCCCAATCTTATTCTCTCAAGCTCTCCAAGCTTTATGCCATCAGCCCCAGAAAAGCTTTTCTTTTTGTGGGTTGAGAACTTCCCTCATGTCATGTCCTACATTCTTTCATAGTCATCATTTGACTCTGTGGTCAGTTCTCCAATTTTTTTTACTTGAAATATAAATCTAATTTGGGGAGTCCTGAGAAAATTATTATATATTTGTCGAAAGCTTAGCTTTTAAGATTATTTTACGAATCATGACACCGAAAATGCTTTCATTGCTCAAGAGAGTATTAGATTGAACATTGAATGTTATGTGCCCTTTCAGGGTCATGTAAGACATAGTTGAAATAAAAAGAAAGTGGAATCCTTTGGAAGACATTATCCTGGTACTCAACATTAGGGCCATGAGAGGTATCAGTGTTGAGTTACAAGTTACACCTGACATTGGTAGAGAGAGGATTCCAAGGACACATATAATCCCAGACTCACGGGACCATTATAGCCTTCAGTGCATTTCACTGTTCTTGGCTCCTTCCTGAATCATTCCTGACAGATAGTAATTTTATCCTAGTTTTAAAGATTCCTCATTTTGTATTATATTTTTAGTCAAATACTATTGTTTAAGAGCAACTTAAATGGTAAAAACTTGGGCAGATTCATTTCCAGTTTATCTTGATTGTTAATGTGTGTGCAAGGTATCTGCTGCATATGTAGTGGGGAACGAGACACACATCAAACAAAAGCACCTGTTCACCATTTATTAAAACCTTGCAGATGTTCATCAGAGTCGAATGGATCCTAATGTATTATTATCTTGATAAAGAGTGTCTTCTTTTAGGAAAGGTGCTAATCTGTGCCCCTCACATTTCTTTGCTTATGAAAAGCCAGTTGACTCAAGCAGCCACAACCCAGAGGACCCCCCACTATTCACTAGTTAACTCTTTCCCAGATTGTAGACAAAGTGCCAGGAGGAAACCTAGGTCTCTAAAGTAGGGTTGTAACCTGTATAAGGACAAGGAGGGCTCTGAGTATCCAACAAAAGCTCTGAATTTTCTCAGCAGAAAAGTGCAAGATGCATATACAACATGCTGCCTACAGTTTAAAGGTATTTACAAGCCCTGCTGAAACAAGTTAAGAACCCTTGATTTAAGATGGCATGTAGCAAACCCAAACGGGCACATTGCCTTCTGCACTTAATCAAAATCACCCTTGAAAATCCTTAAATTGCTGTGAAAGAATAGTATGCCTGGTTTACGCATTCTCAAATCTCCGTAATGTATAATATGTAAAAAGGGCAAATATGATATACTTTTACAGTGTTTTTAATTATAGGAATAAAACAAGAAGAGCATAAAGTTGCTGAACCCCTACAGTTGAACATGAAAAGGTTAACTGCACACATGATGCAGTTCTACTCCATAAACTTGACGTGCAGCGGCACCTCGGGAAGGAGCTGCTGGTTGGGCTTCTGCTGCCGGCAGTACCAGCACTGGAGACAGGGGGATTGAAACAAAATGTATTCCCTCCTAAGTGTCAAGGGCGTCCATCTTGCCTCTTTCAGTCTTTCCTTCAAAATGCATGGTTTTTTCTGTTTTTTTTTTTTTTTTTTTTTTTTTTTTGCGGTACACGGGCCTCTCACTGTTGCGGCCTCTCCCGTTGCGGAGCACAGGCTCCGGACACACAGGCTCACCGGCCATGGCTCACGGGCCCAGCCGCTCCACGGCATGTGGGATCTTCCCGGACCGGGGCACGAACCCATGTCCCCTGCATCGGCAGGCGGACTCCCAAGCACTGCGCCACCAGGGAAGCCCCAAAATGCATGTTTTTTAAAAAAATAGACAATATTCATGTAAAATGAAAATATCCCATAAGTCACCATGATTCCTTATATGCTTTCTCTTTTTAATTTCTAAATAATGTCTTGTGCTTTTATATTTCACTTAACGATTTAAAAAATCAACTTTTTGGACATGTACTTTCACTCATAAATCATCACCTTGAATAAACACACACACACACACACACACACAGAATGAGATTTGATTGTGTAATGGAAAAGTGAAGTTTAATTGTTCTGACCTGGAGTTTTGTGATTTGCAAATTTATTTTACTACGTTGAGTCAGTAATAAGTGGGCTTTTCTTCTTAATATGTTTTTCTTTTCTTTTTGTATGTGTTCTCTTGCTGTCTCTCTCCCCCGGCACCTCTTCTTGCAGCTGTGTAATGGGGGCTCCGTCACCGAGCTTGTCAAAAGTCTACTCAGGTGTGGCCAGCGGCTGGATGAAGCAGCGATCTCATACATCTTATATGGGGCCCTCTTGGTAAGGACGTCCATCAAGCTGGGGGCAGAGGGAGCAATTTGTCATTGGTTGGCTCCCCATTGCATATTAACAAGGGGAAACTGCCCTATAATATGCAAGGTGTAATAGGGAGGTGTAGCCAAATGTGGACTTTGATTAGATTTTTAATAGTAGGGTAGCTGTTTAAAAATAACCATGCAAATTTTCCTTTTCTCTTTCCTGTTGTTTGGTGGCGGTGGGACACCGTGCAGGGCCTTCAGCATTTGCACAATAACCGAATCATCCACCGTGATGTCAAGGGGAATAATATTCTTCTGACAACAGAAGGAGGAGTTAAGCTCGTTGACTTTGGTAATGACTGCTTGTCGTTTGTTTTCTTGATGTGTGCAGTTTAGCCAAGGGCAACAATTTATTGCAGTCTCAGAAGACTGGGGCCTCTCTTCTACGCCATAGGCTGAGGGCCTTTCCAGTCACACACAGGCTGGAGAATGGGGGGTCGTTCACCACATGGATCACCCTAGGAGATGCTGTTTGTTAATCTATTTTCAGCTTTAGAAGCAATTTTTAATTTTTTTAATTTTTATTATTTTATTTTATTTGTTTTTTTTCTAATTAGTTTCTGCTTTATAACAAAGTGAATCAGTCATACATATACATCTGTTCCCACATCCCTTCTCTCTTGCGTCTCCCTCCCTCCCACCCTCCTTATCCCACCCCTCCAGGCGGTCACAAAGCACGGAGCTGATCTCCCTGTGCTATGCGGCTGTAGAAGCAATTTTTTAAAAAGAGAATATAAAAGCGTTTCAAAAGAAGAATTCGAGGGAAAAACTTTGGTTTTCTGGGAAGGATTTCACATCTCAGGGCAATTGTCTATAATTTACATTTTGTCTATTCTTTTTTGCATATGAAAAGAGAAAGCAGTTTGGTCTTTCAAATGATTTTCTGTAGCCTTAGGCATACTTATTCCCAGTGAGCAGAAGGTAAAATAGTCCTTTGGGTCTGAAAGCTAACATCCCTTTAAATTGTGATTATTGCTGCTACATGTGAGGCTGGTTGAACTGGAAACATTAACAGGAAATGGAAGTGTGAAAGGAAACGCAGAGCAATATCACCTAAGGCCAGAGAACTATTAAATATCTGCTTGTGACACTCCTGTGTTGATAGTCACAAACCAACAAACCATTTGGTTTTCCTTTTTAAGTTTATCGAATGGTTTAGTCTTCTAAACAGGTTCAACAACAATTAGTACCTCAGCATGATTGTTATAAATAATGAGAAACCATTTACAGAAGCACTTTTTAAAATGTTCTTTATCATTGTCAGCGTAGTAGGAGAAAAGATTGATGATTTTGAATATTCATTGTTTTATTGGTAAGAAAGAATTCAGTGTTAAAATGTATCAGTGAATCATTTGCTCAGAAGAAATTACTCAAAAATAAATGAATTACACTAAGTATATTGGTTTATTTAGTAAAAAGCAAAGAAAAATTGCAGAGGGTTTAAATAGAATTTAAAGAGCCCTCTTTGGCTTCCTAATAAAGAATAAGGAATGAAAGCAGTTAGCACAACAACTACCCTGAGAAAACAACCCATGGTCCTTGGCAAATCTATGCCTAATGTTTTAAAGGTATGTTCTTTGCTGATGAGCATATGTATTCAGATTTCTAAGTTCTTATCAACATCATTAGTGGCCACCATTGTTATTCTCTTAAGGGCTGCATTAGATTTTGCTTGGTATAAAAGAATACCTTTTATTTGTAAAATACTTTACAATTTATAAATCATTTTCACAGTTGTTCCATTTTTTTAAAAATTTACTTATTTTATTTATTTTTGGCTGCATTGGGTCTTCATTGCTGATTTTATTTATTTTTGGCTGCATTGGGTCTTCGTTGCTGCGTGCAGGCTTTTTCTAGTTGCAGCGAGCGGGGGCTACTCTCCGTTGTGGTGCGCGGGCTTCTCATTGCAGTGGCTTCTTGTGTGGAGCACGGGATCTAGGTGCGTGGGCTTTGGTAGTTGTGGCTCGCGGGCTCGGTAGTTGTGGCTCACGGGCTCTAGAGCGCAGGCTCAGTAGTTGTGGCGCATGGGCTTAGTTGCTCTGCGGCATGTGGGATCTTCCCGGACCAGGGCTCGAACCCGTGTCCCCTGTATTGGCAGGCGGATTCTTATCCACTGCACCACCAGGGAAGCCCCCACAGTTGTTCTCTTACTTGGTATTTAAGAAGAACTCTTTGTGATAGGTGTGATGAGTAGCATTATCCCCAATTTGAAGGTAAGAAAACAGGCTCAGAGTGAGGTTGTCTGCTTGAGGTCATACAATTAGGAAAAGACATAATTGAGAAGGGAAACAGGTCTTATGACTCCTAATCCAGTGTACCTTTACATCCATTATGGCATAAAGAGGAGGGCTGGCTTAAGACTATGACAAAGTACATTGGAATTATATTAAAATTCAGATCCTCAACGTTGAGCCCTAGATAATAATATTATTAGTCAATTTCTTTTTCTATTTGACAAATGTATTTTTCATGTCAGATTTCCAGCCTTCTAGGTAAGATAAGGCACTGAAAACTTTTTACGTCTACACTGATGCTCTATTATAGATAATACATGCCAATTTTCTTCCTCCATCACATGAAACACCATTTTAAGAAAGATATCACCTGAAATATTTTGGAAGTATAGTAGGAAGGTATTTTGGGTTGATCCTAGTTCTTGATGTTTTCTTTTGATTCCAATTTTGCAGCAGTATGGTAGAAATGCTCGATTTAGATAGATATGTGCTCCCACACAGCGGTTGGCAAACTACAGCCTGTGAACCGAATCTGACCTGCCTCCTGTTTTTGTACGGCCTGTGAACTAAGAATGGTTTTTACATTTTTAAATGGTTGGGAAAAAATCAAAAGAAAAATATCTTATGACCGTTAAAACTATGCATCCATAAATGAATTTTTGTGGAAACACAGCTACACTCATTTGCTTCTGTGTTGTCTATGCTGCTTTTACATTACAATGGCAGAGTTGAGTAGCTGTGACAGAGCCTTAGGCTCGCAAAGCCTAAGATATTTACTGTCTGACCCTTTATGGAAGAAGTTTGCCAGCCCCTGGTCTAGCATCATCTTCTGCTCACTGCTGAATTGTGACACCCTTTTCTTATAGGCGTCTCAGCTCAACTCACCAGTACACGTCTGCGGAGAAACACGTCTGTCGGCACCCCATTCTGGATGGCCCCTGAGGTAAGCAGAGGGCAACTCTTTCTTTGTATTTGCTGAGAGCCTTGGTACTATGCCTTTTTATGGGGAGGTCACACACTTCACAGAACTTTCAGGAAGAAGAAAATCCTTTTTCCTCATTGAGCTGTGAGGGTTCTGGTTTGGTGAGTGATAATGATGACAAACCAGAACTTAATTTCAGAAAATCGGGATTAAGTCACAGCTGGCCCACAGAATACCTTCATGCAGTTAGAAAAAGGTGCCCCCTCCAGAAGATGCAGCCCTCTACAAGGGTCCTGGCTTGACAGGTTCATCCAGCCATTGTGTAAATTAGAAAAAGTCACCTTCCCTGGATAGATGCAGCCCCAGTGACACATGGCTTGGTGAAGAGACAGATTTCAGCTCCAGCTGGCTTACAGAACTATATGCCATAGTCCTGGTGGTTTTTTTGTTACCAGATACATAGCAACTTCTCTTGTGTACTTTTTTGGCTCTGTAGTAAAACCTGGGATTTCGCCCTAATTTAGTACTGGCATTACCACAGAATCCTCTATGAAATGACACATATAGAAGTTTTGGGAATCTTCGGGCTAGTTACCGCATACCCAGAAACAGAGGCACTGTACAGCTTTGCTTGTCAGGTCAGCATGTTAATTCCACAGCACTCTGGCCTGAGAGCAGCTCTCTTGGATCAAGCAAATGGGTTCTTTTAATACGAGGACTCGGCAGTCATCTCCTTAGAGGTCTTTCCATCTCCATCCTGTCCCTGGGCTTTCCTTCCTCTGTGTGACTGCCAAGGTGGTCTCCTAACACAGTAATCGGCTTACGCCAGTATGCTCAAATTTATTCTATCTCAATGGCCTTCTCTTTCATACT
Organism: Mesoplodon mirus; assembly: GCF_964341445.2. Classification (NCBI taxonomy): domain Eukaryota; kingdom Metazoa; phylum Chordata; class Mammalia; order Artiodactyla; family Ziphiidae; genus Mesoplodon; species Mesoplodon mirus. The sequence continues at coordinate 84,970,497 of NC_138984.1, forward strand.
TGGATAATGGACAGACCCATTTTAGAGAAAAAGAAAATCCCTGCAGATTCCAGTGTTTACTTAAATCTTAAATTGATTTTAAAAACCATGAAACTAGACACACACTTACTTAGTCATTTATATTTGTAATGCTATAAAACCAAAAGGGAAAAAAATGTATTATGAAAAAATTACAAAGCCAGCAGTGTTCAAGTAAACAGCTTTAATTTAATGAGACAAATGACATTGTTTTGTGAAACTCAGTTGTCCTTTGCAATGTGAATATGTTTCAGAGCATGACGGCATGGATTATTTTGAGTTATTTTGTCAACCTTACTACCGCATACCATGTGGTGACCCAGTTTTCCCACCACTTTACTCAGCGAGAGTGATCTGTTTGTTTAAACAGCATCTCCTTTGGCCTCTAACTGGCACATCTCTGTTGGCTTAGTGCCGGCTTAATAATAAACATAAATATGGGCACTGAAATTGTGTGGCAATTAGCCATCCAGATGATCTGGAACATGTTTTTACTGCAACTTCTCCCATTTTATTATTATTAATAAACTATCATTGAAACAAAAGCAAAAACATAAAAATTTTCATAGGGACCTCATGAACCCCACTTTGAGAAACACTGTCGGACAAAGTCAAGATTCCATTGAATGGGGAACAAAGCCCTTCATATTCTACCTTCTGTACTGTCCAGCCTCATTTCAGGTTACTTTTCCCCAAATTACTTGTTTTTAATGCCTCAACAGAAGTGAACGACAGGTAATTCTCCAAATCTATCCTTATGTGTCATTCCTTTAAACCTTTCCATATATATTGTTACATCATCTGGGATGGCCCTCAGAACTCTGGAACATTCCTCCTCAATCTTCAAGTCTCAGCGCAAATGCAACTCCCCTAGGAAGCCTTCCCTCATCCTTGACCAACTAAGGTTCTTCTTCCTGAGTTTCCACTGCAGCCTTTACACCTTCCATTAGAAAACCATGACCATTGTATTGTATTGGGTTGGCCAAAAGGTTTGTTCCGTTTTTTCCTTAAGATGGCTCTAGTAACACTTAGTTGTCTTTAAGTTCATTCAAAACAATTTTGTTAGATTGTATTGTGACAGCTGTCATTTCAGTGTGCATTTAAGAAAAACTTATCAAAATTGGTGAATTTTTGTGTAGCCATTTTAATATTGAAGATGGAAGAAAAAATGCAACACTTTTGGCATATTATGCTTTATTATTTCAAGAAAGGTAAAAATGCAACTGAAATGCAAAAAAAAGATTTGTGCAGTGTATGGAGAAGGTGCTGTGACTGATTGAACGTGTCAAAGGTGGTTTGCAAAGTTTCGTGCTGGAGATTTCTCACTGGACAATGCTCCACAGTCGGGTAGACCAGTTGAAGTTGACAGCGATCAAATTGAGACATTAATTGAGAACAATCAGTGTTATACCACACAGGAGATAACTGACATACTCAAAATATCCAAATCAAGAAATGAAAATCATTTGTACCAACTTGGTTATGTTCATTGCTTTGATGTTTGGGTTTCATATAAGTTAAGCAAAAAAACCCCTTCTTGACTATATTTCCGTGTGCGATTCTCTACTTAAACATAATGAAAACGTTCCATTTTTAAAACAAATTGTGACAGACGATGAAAAATGGATACTGTACAATAACGTAGAATGGAAGAGATTGTGGAGCAAGTGAAATGAACCACCACCAACCACACCAAAGGCCGATCTTCATCTAAAGAAGGTGACGTTGTGTATATGGTGGGATTGGAAGGGAGTCCTCTATTATGAGCTCCTTCTGGAAAACCAAATGGTTAATTCCAACAAGTACTGCTCCCAGTTAGACCAACTGAAAGCAGCACTTCAGTGAAAAGCATCCGGAATGAGTCAACAGAAAATACATAATCTTCCATTGGGGTAATGCAAGACTGCATGTTTCTTTGATGACCAGGCAAAAACCATTACAGCTTGGCTGGGAAGTTTTGATTCATCTGCCATATTCACCAGATATTGCACCTTCAGATTTCCATTTATTTTGGTCTTTACAAAATTCTCTTAATGGAGAAAATTTCATTTCCCTGGAAGACTGTAAAGGGCACCTGGAAGAATTCTTTGTTCAAAAAGATAAAAAGTTTTGGGAAGATGGAATGATGAATTTGCCTGAAAAATGGCAGAAAGTAGTGGAATAAAACATTGAATACGTTGTTCAATAAAGTTCTTGGTGAAAATGAAAAATGTGTCTTTTATTTTTACTTAAAAACCAAAGTCACTTTTTGGCCAACCCAACAGTTGTTGGTAAGCAGGTCTCCCAACTGGACTCTAAACTCTGGCAGGGACTTGGGATGCCCAGCTCTCGGTGTAGTGCTTGATACAGGCTAGATGCTCAATAAGCATCTGTTGGATGAATGAATACATCGGTAAAAAAGTCAAAGGAGAAGATGAATTTGGAGGGTAGTTTGAGGAGGGCTTTAAAACTATTGGTATTCACAAATTTCTCTGTAGATTTTGATTAATTTATTATTAAAGGAAAGCATAACAGGCCACTCAACTAATATTTAGTGTGGCATAACTCAGAAGATGGTGTTCCCGTTACAATCCGCGGCAAGTTGGTGTTCCCAGAACCACAAAATGCAAATAAGAGCAACCTGCTCTTGGCTTTGTACATTTCTCATGAGGTGTTTGTGACTTTTCAGTTTCAGCTGGGTTGAAGAAAATATGTGGAGTGTTTCTATTTACGGGCAGTTTAGTGGTCCATGGTGAGCTTCTGTTGCCCAGATTGCCTGAAACTGGTTCCCTTCTCATCAGGGAAAAGCCAGTGTTGCATTTTGCCTGCTGTAGTGGATAAATTGAGGAGTAGGCAGATTATGGGGCGGAGACCTTGACAGTGCCTCTCAGGAGCAAGTGCCCAGTTGCTCTGTGTATGACTCAGAGATTCTCTCAGGATGTGTGCTTGCATCCAAGATGCTTTGGGACCAGGCTGCAGTTCTTGAGACTCAGTCCTACACAAACCTCACATTTTTATTTTTCAAATGGAGAATTACTCTTTCCAACAAAGAGTCTTTTAAGAGTGTCCACAGGAATAATCTTCCATTTGTCAGTTCAATTCAACAAACTTTAAAAAAAATTTTTATCTTACTGAAATATAGCTGATTTACAATGTTGTGTTAATTTCTGCTATATAGCAGTGATTCAGTTATATATATACATATATATATATATATATATATATATATATATATATTCTTTTTCACATTCCTTTCCGTTATGGTTTATCACAGGATACTGAACACAGTTCCCTGTGCTATACAGTACGTCCTTGTTGTATATCCATTCTATATATAATAGTTTGCATCTGCTAATCCCAAACTCCCAATCCATCCCTCCCTCATCCCTTCTCCCCTTCGGCAACCACAAGTCTGTTCTCTATATCTGTGAGTCTGTTTCTGTTTTGGAGATAAGTTCGTTTGTGTCATATTTTAGATTCCATATATAAGTGATATCATATGGTATTTGTCTTTCTCTGTCTGACTCACTTTGCTTAGTATGATAATCTCTAGGTCCATCCATGTTGCTGCAAATGGCGTTATTTCATTATTTTTTATGGCTAAGTAGCATTCCATTCAATAAACATTGATACTCTCTTCCGTGAGCCAGGCTTTGGGTAAGACGAGTCCTTGAAAGTATAATCAGTAGTAGTTCAAATGGACATTGTCTTCGTATGGTGGCCTGCATAGTATATTGATCCTAATATGCTTTCACTTCTGCTTGTGTGAATAAGTGGTATTTAGATTAAATATGACAGCAATGTATGCAATGCCAATGCCAGTGGAATAAAACCATTGCATGCCACCAGTGCTTTTATTTTGAAAATGCAGCAGAATGACCCTTGATCCTATTTTATTTTTGAGAAATTGAACCAAATTATTCTTTTCCCATTTGTATTTCCATTTTGATTTCACCAGCCTAACTACAATATTTAATTCAAATAGGCTATGCTTCAAACCAGGTAGCTAATGGAATGTGACCAGATCACCGTCAAACTTTGACACGCAGTCCAAACAGCAGTTCACCGGGGCAGCTTGAAGCTGCAGCATGAACTGACTATCACATTCACAACAGTCTCCACTTATCTCCTCTTGCCATCTCATGTGGACACTCATAAAGTTGAAAGATGCTGGGTAAAAACAGTATCAACTCAGCAGTGTAGGAGAAGAAAAATTTTAGGGGGTGCGCTTAGTGTGATAGTACTTTGAAACAGTGCTACTGGGGAAATATTGGCTGGCATACTAAGAGTTAATCTAAAAGTCAAGGTCAGTACAGTTTTTTACAAACTGAGTACGTCAGTAGCATACTATGACTCGGGAAGATGATTTTAAGAGGGAAAGAAAGATGCTCAACATAGAAACTGTATTTAACAGATTACCCTGAGCAAAATGACTTCAGCAATAGGAAATGAAGTTTCTCCTGTGAGTACAGAGGTAGATGGTTCCAGACTTTGTTGATTCAGCAGCTCAGTAAAGCCATCAGAAACCCAGGTTCTTAGATTTCCCTGACTGTGACTGCTGCAAGTTGCATGGCTTCATTGTTAGGGACAGACCTGGAGGCGGTTAGGACAACATCGTCTGTGAGTGTCTGAGGGGCAGCAGGGGCCCCAGTATTCCAGCAGCCACCAGTGAAAGCGCCCGTGGTACAATCCAACAGACACCCCCTTTACTCCCTTGGGGCTGCCCTTGGCCAGCTAACAAGTTGAAGTGGGTTCTCCTCCTGTCCTGGGATCAAAGCCGTGGCCACTCCATACTGGTTTCCTAGGGCTGCCATACAAAGTAGCTCAAACTGGGTGGTTTAAAACAACAGAAATTTATTATCTCACGGTTCTGGAGGTTAGAAGTCCAAGCAAGGTGTTAGCAGGGCATGCTCCCTTTGAAGCCTCTAGGATCATTCCTTGCCTCTTCCTAGCTTCTGGTGGTTTGCTGGCAATCTTTGGCGTTCTTTGGCTAGCAGCTCCGTATCTCTAATATCTGTCTTTGTAATCACATTGCGTTCTCCCTGTTTGTCTGTCTTCACATGGCCATCATGTTGTAAGGACACCAGTCATATTGGATTAGCGAGCCACCTACTTCAGTATGACCTCACCTTAACTAATTACATCTGCAACAACCCTATTTCCAGATAATTTCACATTCTGAGCTCCTGGGGGCTAGCACCTTAACATATCTTTTTTTTTTTTGGAGGACACGATTCAACCTATAACAACCCTCCAAATACTTAACATCCCTCCTCTGTAGTAAATAATTCAGATTTCCAAGGTAATCAGTCAGTCATTTGCAACCTACAGGTCCTCATGTTACAGGCGCTAGCTTAGTTGAAGAGCTCAGCTTTGCCTGTCTGCGCGCACACACACACACACACACACACACTGATCTCTCTCAGCCTTAGGTGTTTGAGGCAAACACAGTTCTTTCTCTATGTGCTAGAATGTACCATATGTTCTTCTGGACATACCATAACAAACTGCCTTCTCACGTGAGCCCTCAGTACCTTGAAAATTTTGTGCTGTCCTACCTGCTCTCTGGCCAAGCATTTTTGGATTATCTCCTGAGATGTTTGGCTCAGGTCACTTCCCTCAACCTTCTGTTGACATCGAGCCTCTGGTCTCCCTCCCTGCCTGTGACATTGGCTTGTATCTCAGACATATATATATGTTAACACAGTCCTCCCTTTACCCATGTTTATTGCCTCTTTTCTCCTTCCCTCTCTCCTGATAGCCAGTTTCTTATAAGAATAGAATAATAACATCCCAGATCTGCATAGAACTTTTACAAATATTATTCTTAAGTGCTCACTACCTGTGAGGATGCCAGTTAGGCACGATGACATTGATTTTATAGACAAGGAATCCAAGGCTCTGCCAGTCTAAGTGCCCAGGGACACTGGGTGGGTAGGTGGGTAACAGTGACTGGAGTCTTTGTGTTGTGACTCAGTGAACTAAGGCACGTGCAATACAACCCATGCCCACTGTCAGTATTGGTATTGCTTGGCTAGTATTTCCATCTAACACGTACCAGATTAATATCCTGGTCTATAGCAAAAAAGGGATACAAGCCTAACATATTTATTTATAGTGATGGCAGGGGGTTAGGGGTAGTTGATCCTTAATCTACCTTTCCCACCATCACATGTAGTGAAGAATTAAACTGAATATTTATAAATGACTGAAACCCAAGAAGAGTAACCAACATCATCATTATTGTTTTTGTTGAGGATATTTGTAGTCTCTGTTAAAATAACGCCTTACAGGTAGCTGGGATGCACTGGTGTGACCATGCTGATTGTTAAAATATTGAAATACTTCTGTTCTAGATGGTAAGTGGCTGCCATCCAGAACCCCTTGAGTGCTCCTTGGCCACGAGAGGTGCCTGTCTCTTTCCCTGGGACACCCAGATTTTCTAATGGTCCAGCAACTCCAGGGGGTAATGTCTGGCGAGAGGGGACCTCAGGGACCAGTTTCAGTGCCGTGTGCAGCTGATTGTCAGATAGTTTGAATATTCCACCTACTAAGCAAGTATACAGTGGGAAGGAAACTTTCACCTACTGAGGACTCACCCACTAATGCACCGGGACTGGGATGGGTGCTTTTTTTTTTTTTTTTTTTTTTAAACTAAGTACCTAAGGTGTCATATACTGTATGCCCAGTAAGTCATTTAGTTTTCTTTTTTTTAAAATCTATTTATTTAATATATTTATTTTTGGCTGCATTGGGTCTTCGTTGCTGCACGGGCTTTTCTCTAGTTGAGGTGAGCGGGGGCTACTCTTGGTTGCGGGGCACAGGCTTCTCATTGCAGTGACTTCTCTTGTTGTGGAGCACGGGCTCTAGGCACACGGGCTTCAGTAGTTGTGGCTCGAGGGCTCTGGAGCACAGGCTCAGTAGTTGTGGCGCACGGGCTTAGTTGCTCTGCGGCATGTGGGATCTTCCTGGACCAGGGCTCAAACCCGTGTCCCCGGCATTGGATTCTTAACCACTGTGCGACCAGGGAAGCCCCGGGTGCTTTTTTAATACATTATTTTATTTCATTCTCACAACAGCTCTCTAGAGTAGATATTATTTTCTTCATTTTACCACTGAGGAAAATGAGGCTCAAAGAGGGGTAGGAGGTATTGTGCCCAAATTCACATATCTGGTAAATACTGGAGCTGTTTGGCTTTTCAGAGCGCATGGGAATCCAAGTTACATTTTACAGGTGAAGAAACTAAGGCAGGGAGAGGATACTATTCATGCTAGTTCAGAGCAGACTTGCCCCCAGAATTCAGGTTTCCTAGCCCACCAGCCTTGTATTCTTCTGCTTCAGTGTGTTCATATGAGATGTACAGTGTGGAAAGTGTGTGCTGAGTCAGCTCCTACAACAAAGCCATGCAGAGATGGAGTGGTGGTGGAGACACATCATTTTAAAAGACATACATGAAGGACCTATCACCTGTAACGTATAGGTTGACTAAACTTTGCCATCCCACCAATGAGAGAAGCAGCCTATATATTAAGGATCCAGTTTACTTGGAATCTTCCTAAAATAACCAAAGGTCTGTTTCTGTATTAGAAAGCAGACTTGTGGATAAAATAAATATTTGCTTCTTTAAAAAAAATTTTTTTTCATTTTTACTTCCATCTGCTAATTGTTGCAAACAAGAGCTAATCAGCTGAGTGGAAAAACAGATGTGTTGCGACAGCTCCAAAAATGGGTCTCTCTCTTCCTGGCAAGGGGTTGACTGGGGACGGTTGCCATAACAACTGGCTTACACCAATGCAGAAATATCGCAGGCTTTTTGCAACCACTCTTGCCTTCGTCAATTATGCCGTTCCTAGCTAAATGATACAATAATGCTATTTCCTTTGGCACTGCCAGGAATAGAAATGACAAAAGAGATATTTTGTGTTGAAGGGCTGAGAAAGCCATAAACCACTACAGAGCTGAAATATTATTGTTGTCATTATTACCATTTTGTTCCCTAAGCTCTAGCTAATGGGTTTGGTACCTAATAAGAATTAATAGCATCTGTTGAGTGCTTACTATGTGCCAGGCACTAAGTGCTTTGTATGAATTAATTCATTTGTAATCCTTACAATAACCCCATAAAGTTACTGCTATTACTAGTCCAGTGTTTTAGAGAAAGTAAATAAGTCACAGAAAGTACTGTTCTTGTCCTTGGACAGGTTGTTAGGTGATGCCACCAGGATTTTAACCCAGGTATTTAGCTCCAAAATCCTCCCTCTTAGCCACTATACTAGAGTATATTTTAGGAAGATTCCTTCCTATTTTAGGAAGATTCCAAGTAAACTGGATCCTTAATATATAGGCTGCTTCTCTCATTGGTGGGATGGCAAAGTTTAGTCAACCTATACGTTACAGGTGATAGGTCCTTCATGTATGTCTTTTAAAATGATGTGTCTCCACCACCACTCCATCTAGTATAATGGCTAAGCAAACCATTTAATTGCAACCACCAGTGTACCAGGTAAGATGAATATCTTTTTTTTCCAATTTAAAAATTATTTTAGATAAAAATTATACTTCCTAATATGTTGAGGAAAGTGCAGTATTTCAACATGACACTAGAAACCAATGTAATTAATGCCCAAGGGAAGGATCTGGAAAAATAAAATAACAAAGTTCTTCAGAATAGAATTTAGGAGATTTGGATTTTAAATAGTTACAGCTCTGCCACTCATTTTTAAAAAGCGATTGTGGTTCAGTTATTTTAATATGGCTTCACATTTGGTAGAAGAGATAAGAGAACAAATTTTGGAGTCAGATAGACCTGGGAGCAAATCCTAGATACCCTGCTTACCCACCTGATCACTGACCAACAGCGTCAGAGGACAAAATGAAACGATGTACTGAAAGCGCTTGCTGCAGTACCCAGCATAGTAAGCGCTTTAAAAATGGTGGTGCCTATTGCCTGAGCCCAGCCCTCCCCATCCTGTTCTCAGCTGGAAGGAGACTGGCCTGGGTAGTCTCTGCCTCCTAGGTCCCTTCTGTGTCTCAGAGAACATTTATGGTTTCCAGGGGGAAGAGCCTCTTCCAGCTCTCACATTCCGTGCCTCTGGTATTAGTCAGATAAGGAAGGTGGGATCTCTCCAGATCTCAATAAGGGTGAAACAATGGCAATGGCGAGACCTTTAGGGTCTGATTTTACCTGACTCTGTTCTAAAAGGCTGAGGATTCTTGGGATCCCATCTGCCAGTTACTTCACTGTGAGGAATGTAGGCTTTGGTTGCTCAACAGGTTCAAGTGAGGGGTTTAGAACCTTGGATCCTTGGCTGAAAGAACTGTGTGTCTTCCCCCAAGACATTCACCTCTGAGATTCTGTAGCCATTTGTGTTCCCTGGTTCCCTCCAGATTCCTGTGTCAGTCTCTAAGAAGCAGGGATTCCCTCCCTTCTCATTCTGGGGCTGACCCTGCCTGCATTCCCAAAGTGGTCCTGCCTTCAGGGGGCCTGGAGCACAACCCAGGCACCTGGGGCTCCGGCGGGTAAAGGGCCCAGAGCAAGGGCAGAGTGACTGGTGCAGCCCTGGATTGTACCCTCAGCTTCAGTGATAGCTCCCCTCTCAGCTGGAGCTCTGTGGGGTTGAGTCATATGTCATCTGTCAGTGTGGAGGTGGGGGGCTGGCCCTGGAGGTGACGGTGACTTGTTACACTCCTCCTGGCGGGTCTAAATGTAGGACCCCATCTGAGGCCTCAGCTCCCAGATGTGCAGAAGCACGTGAGCCCAGAGCAGAGGCCTCATATCCCCCCTTCCCCATCCTGCCTTCTGCTCAGTACTAAGTAAGATGTTTCAAAGTAATAGCCTCTGTGAGCATTTGGAACTTTCCAGGCTGTCCTCCCACCCCTCTCTGGGGAGGTGAGAAGGGCAAGACACCTGCTGTTTCCCCTTCTTCATCCACCAAAGAGGAAGAACTGTTCCTGCAGGGGCTGAAGAAATGTCAGAGCCCGCCTCTGCTCTTCCTGGACTCTGAGGCTCAAATCACCCGGTGGCTACCCTCTGGTCAGTGTTTCCACTGCCCTGCCCAGGGCATAGGGGCTCAGCCCCAAGAAAGGGAAAGGGAGTTCACGGCTAGGCCAACGCTGCATCGGCTCCTCTGTCCGACGGTCCTTGAGCTGTCGGAGGAAAGAAAAGGGAGGCGGGCAGTCAGCATTAGGAATGGGACCCAGAGGAGCCTTGGGGTGGAGATGAAGCAGGAGCAGGTAGGGGTGTGCAGACTTGTAGTTATGGTGCTCTGTTATGGCCCAGCTTTTCCCCACACCTTCTTTTTTTTTTTTTTCCCTCCCTTTTGCATCTCCCTCCCAACCTCCCTATCCCACCCCTCCAGGCGGTCACAAAGCACCGAGCTGATCTCCCTGTGCTATGCGGCTGCTTCCCACTAGCTATCTACCTTACGTTTGGTAGTGTATATATGTCCATGCCACTCTTTCACTTTGTCACAGCTTACCCTTCCCCCTCCCCATATCCTCAAGTCCATTCTCTAGTAGGTCTGTGTCTTTATTCCTGTCTTACCCCTAGGTTCTTCATGACATTTTTTTTTCTTAAATTCCATATATATGTGTTAGCATACAGTATTTGTCTTTCTCTTTCTGACTTACTTCACTCTGTATGACAGACTCTAGGTCTATCCACCTCATTACAAATAGCTCAATTTCATTTCTTTTTATGGCTGAGTAATATTCCATTGTATATATGTGCCACATCTTCTTTATCCATTCATCCGATGATGGACACTTAGGTTGTTTCCATCTCCGGGCTATTGTAAATAGGGCTGCTATGAACATTTTGGTACATGTCTCTTTTTGAATTATGGTTTTCTCAGGGTATATGCCCAGTAGTGGGATTGCTGGGTCATATGGTAGTTCTATTTGTAGTTTTTTAAGGAACCTCCATACCGTTCTCCATAGTGGCTGTACCAATTCACATTCCCACCAGCAGTGCAAGAGTGTTCCCTTTTCTCCACACCCTCTCCAGCATTTATTGTTTCTAGATTTTTTGATGATGGCCATTTTGACTGGTGTGAGATGATATCTCATTGTAGTTTTGATTTGCATTTCTCTAATGAGTAAAGATGTTGAGCATCCTTTCATGTGTTTGTTGGCAGTCTGTATATCTTCTGTGGAGAAATGTCTGTTTAGGTCTTCTGCCCATTTTTGGATTGGGTTGTTTGTTTTTTTGTTATTGAGCTGCATGAGCTGCTTATAAATTTTGGAGACTAATCCTTTGTCAGTTGCTTCATTTGCAAATATCTTCTCCCATTCTGAGGGTTGTCTTTTGGTCTTGTTTATGGTTTCCTTTGCTGTGCAAAAGCTTTTAAGTTTCATTAGGTCCCATGTGTTTATTTTTGTCTTTATTTCCATTTCTCTAGGAGGTGGGTCAAAAAGGATCTTGCTGTGATTTATGTCATAGAGTGTTCTGCCTATGTTTTCCTCTAAGAGTTTGATAGTGTCTGGCCTTACATTTAGGTCTTTAATCCATTTTGAGCTTATTTTTGTCCCCACACCTTCTTTAAACGGTTAAAGGAAATCACTGTTTGGTAGGAATGTGTGACCTTCCCAAGGGCATTCTGGTTTGCCTGGTGACATCAGCCTGGGAGAGGACAGACCCAGAGACTACGTGCAGGTAGAGGGGTGTGCCCGTGCGGGAGCATTCAGGTATTCTGTTTGATTTGCTTCCCTTCCTGTTTTTCAGATGTACTGTGGAGGAGAACCCCCCCTCCCCAGTTAGTTTCTTGTCACGGGCTTATGCTTTGGTTCCGTTACCCACTAGCTGTATGACTTTGAGAAATTTCTTAGCCCATCCTAATCTGTTTCCTCACCTGGGGTAAGAATACCTGACTTAACAGCTGTAAAATGAACTGAATTATAGAGCTCCTACTCATTCTTTTTTTAACTGAACTCTGGTAGAATTGGAGCACTAGCTGACAAAGGAAAGGGGCAGTGGAAGGGAAAGTGAGGGGATGGGGGAAGGGAGAGGTGGCAGGAACTCCATCTGCTTACATGCTCAGAGTATGGTGTGGCTATGGCTTATGGAGCATGAAATCCCTTTGGCGATGGCTCAGCGTTCTGTGTACTATAATAATCCCCAGGAGATACTTCCCTCATGTGGGAACCATGGAGTTTGCTCCTGGTTTGGCCACGAACCAGCTCTGTGACTCTGGACAGGTCAGCTCTCCCCCAGCACCTTAGTTTCCTCCTCTGTGAAATAGGGGGGTTGACTTAATGAATCCTAGGATCCCTTTCAGCATCCATCTCTGATGTGGGGAAGCTGCTGGAGCCGGGGAGGGTGGTGGGATGATCCTGGGTCTCTAAGCAAATGTGTTCTTTTGGAGCCTTTGAGTACTAAGGACAGATACAAAAATTTGGGGTCGCTGATTTACCTTTCACAGGGGAGTTCTGTGATACTGGTCCTGAGTTTGAGAGCAGGGCTTACCATATAGTTAAGTATAAGTGATATGTTCCCAGGGCTTTGGGGAATTTAAGTGCAAAAATCAGTGTGTATGCTGGCCTCAAACCCAGAACAGTCCCCCTCTGCCCTCCACCAGCCATGGTGGGAAGTGGTGTTGTGTATGCGTGTTCTGTGTCTTTTTTTTTTAATTAATTAATTAATTAATTTTATTTATTTACTTTTGGCTGTGTTGGGTCTTCGTTGCTGCGCGCGGGCTTTCTCTAGTTGCGGTGTGCAGGCTTCTCACTGCGGTGGCTTCTCTTGTTGTGGAGCATGGGCTCTAGGTGCACGGGCTTCAGTAGTTGTGGCTCGCGGGCTTGAGAGCACAGGCTCAGTAGTTGTGGCGCACGGGCTTAGTTGCTCCGCGGCATGTGGGATCTTCCCGGACCAGGGATCGGACCCATGTCCCCTACATTGGCAGGCGGATTCTTAACCACTGCGCCACCAGGGAAGCCCTGAGTGTTTTTAATTTGAACTTTGTTTTATTTTTCTAAAGGCATACGCTGAATGTTACAATCCTGAGAAAAGACTTGTAGAACGTCATATTTTAATTAGAGACCTTTCTGAATTTCATAAGAACAGTATAATTTAAATTATTTCTGGCAGTTTCTCAGCATACAAAATATAGATTCAGTTCTAGTCTTGAGTTTTATGAATGAACTAAAAAAAAAGAAGAGAGAGAAAAAAAAACCCCATACATTTCAGTTCTTCTAGTCCACATCCTCTTATAGCAAAAAAGCTCAAATCTCAAATGTATCCTCCCTCAAAGTTATATTTCATCCAAGGGAAGAGATTTCATGTGCTTGTTCAGTATCTCAGCTTGTAACACTTTAAGATGTTTGTATGTAAAACTGATGAATAATATTTGCCACTGGAATATTTATAACTGCAATTTACAATTCCAGGGAAATTCCATTTTAGAAATCTTTTTGATCAATAACATTTATTAATTATGCTATGTGAACTATGTAAGCAAAATTAAGAATCCTATTTGCCTTCTTACCTCTCAGCCCATCTTATTTGCCATTCTATTGACTGTATTTTGGGGCTCAAGGTCAGCCAAAGATTAATAGCTTTAGGTTTATTTGCTTTGCCTCTTTGTGAGCTGAAATTTAGCTCTTGAGATAACAGCATTTTGCCTCTGTACTTGAGTGAAATTGTAGTCTTGACCTTTTGTTATAGTTTTGGATCACATGATCAATTCTAGTAAGATGAGAAATCAGATCATATAAAGCAAACCTAAGTGCATTTTTAATGACATTTAAAAATATTAGTGGAAAAATAAAATAGTCTGAATAACATCTATTGTTTTTTAAGTTTGGTAAATTATTTTTTATAAGAGCAAAACATTTTTCCTTATGGTGGATGGTGCTACTATAATATTATTTGCTTGAAAGTATTGGTTAAAAATCACATTATTGAAAGATTTCAGCACAGCAGCTCTTTGATATATCATTTGATAAATGGTTTAAGTTAAATAGGTTGGAGAAATCTAGGTTTTCTGAATGCAGGAGTTCGTACGTTGACTGTTTTTTGTCCCCTTTACATCCAGTTTAATACAGATGTTCTTTATAGATAATGAAGACTTTGAGATGAGGAGAAACTGTTCTCTAAGGTTCTTATAGCCCAAGTCTTTCTGCAAGAGGTAGAGGGTGGATCTTACCCCCTATCTTGGGAACTTTATCAGTAAGCCCTACTCTTGGTCTAGGCTGAAATGAAACTGTAATCATGGGTCATTTCATGGGATCGTGGTGGCCTGAGAAAGTGTAAGTACTAACTCTAGTCTGGTGCTTACAATGGAAAAGAATATGGTTGAGAAGAGAATTTCTTTAATTCTTTTTAAATTCATGCGACCCTAGTTTTACAACCAAGACAACACCTTTAACCTGTCACCTTGCTGATGAAGAATCCCCACAGCCAGTACATACCCCTGAGGAAGGAAACACACCCTTGAAGATCAAGGCAAACTTTCTAATACTTATTTACATTTTCAAGACAGAAAAACAGACAAAATTTGTTCTTTTTTGTTATAGAAATAATCCATATTCCCTGTAGACATTTTAGAAAATGCAAAAAGTTTTAAAGAAGTAAATAAATAAAATGGATATTACCCATACATCAGTGACCTAATGATATCTACTATTAACATTTTGGTGCCATAGAAAAAGCTGGGTAACCTGCATTTTCCTAAGCAGTGCTTCAGATAAGACCCATGAGGAAGGGATTGTTTAGTTTGCATAGGAAGAAGAGATACAGGGAGATTAAATAATTTGCTAAAGTTATCCAGTGAGGGGGTGGCAACCAAAATGAAGATGGCTTGCTCTGGGATTTTCTTGCACCATCCAGAGGTGCAAGTCTTTTCACGGTCCCAGAGCTTTTCACAGTTATTTTTCTCCAGCTCGTGGCTGAGGAAAGGGCCAGCCTCCTCAACAGAACTCAGGGGACCATGCCCGGGATGGATAAGGAGATGACATGTGTCAAAGCAGTTGCGTTATCAAGTTGTGGGTGCAGTTTTACCCTATAAACTCCTTTAGGAGAGGGGAGGAGGGAGTGACTGGGGAAGATTTAGAGTCTACAACTTTGGAACCCGTTAGCTTGAAGAAGGCTTACGAAGAACTGCCCTAACAAAGAAAGCTGACTGCTGGCCTTTGCTACAAAGACCAGTAGAGCTAAACTATAGTGAAAACTTATTTCTTGTCCTTGGTTCCCTCCAGAAAGAAGTTTTGGGCAGCCAAGGTGGTAATGACCAACATTTGGGAGGCTCAAGCCCACCTCTGGGTAAAATTGGCATTGAGCACTGAGGCTGTTAGTGCATAGATATTGCTAGTTATCCGAGTATTCGTGTCTTTCCCCTTCCTAAAATAAGCAGCAGTGTAGTCTAAACGTATCAGAAAAGCCATAAGTTTGCATTTCAAGGTAGGAACGTGGACATGCTCCATTAACCAGCATCCAAACAATTGCTCTGTCGCTGAAACTCATCTTCCTTAACGGAGGCATCGTCACAGCAACCAGCATCTTTTCATAGACCTTAAGACCTACAAAATACTGGCAATAAAATCCCCTCAAGGTTCCAGCCACCCAGTTCACACCCCAGAATGATCTACTGTTCCTAGGTAATTTGCATGGAGAGGTTAGTCTCTCAGTTTGAGATATCTTTTTGAGATAAGAAAGCCACTTATTTGGAAATCATTAAGTCATAGAATATTAGAGCTGGAAGGGATAGTAGAGATGATTCATCCCCACCTTGCCATCTTATAGATCTAGAAAGTGAGGTCACTATAACTAAAGAATCCTCAGCTCAAAGTTTTCACGGGACTTGCTCAAAGGGACCCAGCTGGTGAATAATGGAGTTCAGACTTTCTGATTCCAATCCAAAGATTTTTCAACAAAGCTTCTCTGATGAGTGCCACAAATTGATGTGGATGAGGAAGGAAGAAAGATAAGACATAATCCTTACCCTGGGTTACTTCTGTTTACTTCAGAGGTCACATTGATGAGATCCTAAGACTGGCCCCTTTAAAACCTAGAAGAAGTGATGAGGTTAATGATAGATTAACACCAAGTAGATAAAACTACTCATTAAAACTCAGAAACAGGGGACTTCCGGGTAAGACGGCGGAAGAGTAAGACGCGGAGATCACCTTCCTCCCCACGGATACACCAGAAATACAGCTACACGTGGAACAACTCCTACAGAACACCTACTGAACGCTGGCAGAAGACCCCAGACCTCCCAAAAGGCAAGAAACCCCCCACATACCTGGGTAGGGCAAAGCGGAGAGATCCCCACACAGGATCAGTGCCGAGCGGCACTCACCAGCCCGAGAGGCTTGTCTGCTCGCCCGCCGGGGCACGCAGCGCTGGAAGCTGAGGCTCGGGCTTCGGTCAGAGCGCAGGGAGAGGACTGGGGCTGGCGGCGAGAACTCAGCCTGAAGGGGGCTAATGTGCCACAGCTAGCCGGGAGGGAGTCCGGGAAAACTCTGGAGCTGCCGAAGAGGCAAGAGACTTTTTCTTCCCTCTTGGTTTCCTGGTGCGCGAGGAGAGGGGATTAAGAGCGCTGCTTAAAGGGGCTCTACAGACGGGCGCGAGTCGCGACTGAAAGCGCGGAGCCCAGAGACGGGCGTGGGACGCTGGGGCTGCTGCTGCTGCCGCCAAGAAGCCTGTGTGCGAGCACAGGTCACTGCCCACACCGCCCTTCCGGGAGCCTGTGCAGCCCGCCACTGCCGGGGTCCCGGGATCCAGGGGCGGCTTCCCTGGGAGAACGCACGGCGCACCTCGGGCTGGTGCAACGTCACGCCGACCTTTGCCGCTGCAGGCTCGCCCCGCACTCCGTGCCCCTCCCTCCCGCCCGGCCTGAGTGAGCCAGAGTCCCCGAAGAGGCTGCTCCTTTAACCCTGTCCTGCCTGAGCGAAGAACAGACGCCCTCCGGCGACCTACACGCAGAGGCGGGGCCAAATCCAAAGCTGAGACCCAGGAGCTGTGAGAACAAAGAAGAGAAAGGGAAACCTCTCCCAGCAGCCTCAGAAGCAGCGGATTAAAGCTCCACAATCAACTTGATGTACCCTGCATCTGTGGAATACATGAATAGACAACACATCATCCCAAATTGAGGAGCCCGGAGTCAGTGCTGTGCCTCTGAGGTGGGAGAACCAACTTCAGGACACTGGTCCACAAGAGACCTCCCAGCTCCACATAATATCAAACGGCGAAAATCTTCCAGAGATCTCCATCTCAACACCAGCACCCAGCTTCACTCAACGACCAGCAAGCTACAGTGCTGGACACCCTAAGCCAAACAACTAGCAAGACAGGAACACAACGCCACCCATTAGCAGAGAGGTGGCCTAAACTCATAAAAAGTCTGCAGACACCCCAAAACACACCACCAGACGTGGACCTGCCCACCAGAAAGACAAGATCCAGCCTCATCCACTAGAACACAGGCACTAGTCCCCTCCACCAGGAAGCCTACACAACCCACTAAACCAACCTTAGCCACTGGGGACAGACACCAAAAACAACGGGAACTACGAACCTGCAGCCTGCAAAAAGGAGACCCCAAACACAGTAACATAAGCAAAATGAAAAGACAGAAAAACACACAGCAGGAGAAGGAGCAAGATAAAAACCCACCAGATCTAACAAATGAAGAGGTAATAGGCAGTCTACCTGAAAAAGAATTCAGAATAATGATGGTAAAGATGATCCAAGATTCTATTTCCCAGATCCAAAATCTTGGAAATAGAATAGACAAAATGCAAGAAACAGTTAACAAGGACCTAGAAGAACTAAAGATGAATCAAGCATCGATTAAAAACACAATACATGGGGCCTCCCTGGTGGCGCAGTGGTTGAGAGTCCGCCTGCCGATGCAGGGGATGCGGGTTCGTGCCCCGGTCTGGGAGGATCCCATATGCCGCGGAGCGGCTGGGCCCGTGAGCCATGGCCGCTGGGCCTGCGCGTCCGGAGCCTGTGCTCCGCAACGGGAGAGGCCACAACAGTGAGAGGCCCGCATACCGCAAAAAGAAAAAAAAAAAAAAAAAAAAAAACACAATACATGAAATAAAAAATACTCTAGATGGGATCAATAGCAGAATAACTGAGGCAGCAGAACGGATAAGTGAGGTGGAAGATAAAATAGTGGAAATAACTGCTGCAGAGCAAAATAAAGAAAAAAGAATGAAAAGAACAGAGGACAGTCTCAGAGACCTCTGGGACAACATTAAACGCACCAACATTCGAATTATAGGGGTTCCAGAAGAAGAAGAGAAAAAGAAAGGGACTGAGAAAATATTTGAAGAGATTATCGTTGAAAACTTCCCTAATATGGGAAAGGAAATAGTTAATCAAGTCCAGGAGGCACAGAGAGTCCCATACAGAATAAATCCAAGGAGAAATACGCCAAGACACATATTAATCAAACTGTCAAAAATTAAACACAAAGAAATCATATTAAAAGCAGCAAGGCAAAAACAACAAATAACACACAAGGGAATCCCCATTAGGATAACAGCTGATCTCTCAGCAGAAACTCTACAAGCCAGAAGGGAGTGGCAGGACATACTTAAAGTGATGAAGGAGAAAAACCTGCAACCAAGATTACTCTACCCAGCAAGGATCTCATTCAGATTTGATGGAGAAATTAAAACGTTTACAGACAAGCAAAAGCTGAGAGAGTTCAGCACCACCAAACCAGCTTTACAACAAATGCTAAAGGAACTTCTCTAGGCAAGAAACACAACAGAAGTAAAAGACCTACAATAACGAACCCAAAACAATT
Organism: Mesoplodon mirus; assembly: GCF_964341445.2. Taxonomy (NCBI): domain Eukaryota; kingdom Metazoa; phylum Chordata; class Mammalia; order Artiodactyla; family Ziphiidae; genus Mesoplodon; species Mesoplodon mirus. The sequence continues at coordinate 84,989,253 of NC_138984.1, forward strand.
AAGAAAATGGGAACAGGAACATACATATCAATAATTACCTTAAATGTAAATGGACTAAATGCTCCCACCAAAAGACACAGATTGGCTGAATGGATACAAAAACAAGACCCATATATATGCTGTCTACAAGAGACCCACTTCAGACCTAGAGACACATACAGACTGAAAGTAAGGGGATGGAAAAAGATATTCCATGCAAATGGAAACCAAAAGAAAGCTGGAGTAGCAATTCTCATATCAGACAAAATAGACTTTAAAGTAAAGACTACTAGAAGAGACAAAGAAGGACACTACATAATGATCAAGGGATTGATCCAAGAAGAAGATATAACAATTGTAAATATTTATGCACCCAACATAGGAGCACCTCAATACATAAGGCAAATACTAACAGCCATAAAAGGAGAAATCGACAGTAACACAATCATAGTAGGGGACTTTAACACCCCACTTTCACCAATGGACAGATCATCCAAAATGAAAATAAATAAGGAAACACAAGCTTTAAATGATACATTAAACAAGATGGACTTAATTGATATTTATAGGACATTCCATCCAAAAACAACAGAATACACATTTTTCTCAAGTGCTCATGGAACATTCTCCAGGATAGATCATATCTTGGGTCACAAATCAAGCCTTGGTAAATTTAAGAAAATTGAAATTGTATCAAGTATCTTTTCCGACCACAATGCTATGAGACTAGATATCAATTACAGGAAAAGATCTGTAAAAAATACAAACACATGGAGGCTAAACAATACACTACTTAATAATGAAGTGATCACTGAAGAAATCAAAGAGGAAATTAAAAAATACCTAGAAACAAATGACAATGGAGACACGACGACCCAAAACCTATGGGATGCAGCAAAAGCAGTTCTAAGAGGGAAGTTTATAGCAATACAATCCCACCTTAAGAAACAGGAAACATCTCGAATAAACAACCTAACCTTGCACCTAAAGCAATTAGAGAAAGAAGAACAAAAACATCCCAAAGTTAGCAGAAGGAAAGAAATCATAAAAATCAGATCAGAAATAAATGAAAAAGAAATGAAGGAAACGATAGCAAAGATCAATAAAACTAAAAGCTGGTTCTTTGAGAAGATAAACAAAATTGATAAACCATTAGCCAGACTCATCAAGAAAAAAAGGGAGAAGACTCAAATCAATAGAATTAGAAATGAAAAAGGAGAAGTAACAACTGACACTGCAGAAATACAAAAGATCATGAGAGATTACTATAAGCAACTCTATGCCAATAAAATGGACAACCTGGAAGAAATGGACAAATTCTTAGAAATGCACAACCTGCCAAGACTGAATCAGGAAGAAATAGAAAATATGAACAGACCAATCACAAGCACTGAAATTGAGACTGTGATAAAAAATCTTCCAACAAACAAAAGCCCAGGACCAGATGGCTTCACAGGCGAATTCTATCAAGCATTTAGAGAAGAGCTAACACCTATCCTTCTGAAACTCTTCCAAAATATAGCAGAGGGAGGAACACTCCCAAACTCATTCTACGAGGCCACCATCACCTTGATACCAAAACCAGACAAGGATGTCACAAAGAAAGAAAACTACAGGCCAATATCACTGATGAACATAGATGCAAAAATCCTCAACAAAATACTAGCAAACAGAATCCAACAGCACATTAAAAGGATCATACACCATGATCAAGTGGGGTTTATTCCAGGAATGCAAGGATTCTTCAATATACGCAAATCAATCAACATGATACACCATATTAACAAATTGAAGAAGAAAAACCATATGATCATCTCAATAGATGCAGAGAAAGCTTTCGACAAAATTCAACACCCATTTATGATAAAAACCCTGCAGAAAGTAGGCATAGAGGGAACTTTCCTCAACATAATAAAGGCCATATATGACAAACCCACAGCCAGCATCGTCCTCAATGGTGAAAAACTGAAACCATTTCCACTAAGATCAGGAACAAGACAAGGCTGCCCACTCTCACCACTCTTATTCAACCTAGTTTTGGAAGTTTTAGCCACAGCAATCAGAGAAGAAAAGGAAATAAAAGGAATCCAAATCGGAAAAGAAGAAGTAAAGCTGTCACTGTTTGCAGATGACATGATACTATACATAGAGAATCCTAAAGATGCTACCAGAAAACTACTAGAGTTAATCAATGAATTTGGTCAAGTTGCAGGATACAAAATTAATGCACAGAAATCTCTGGCATTCCTATATACTAATGAAAAATCTGAAAGTGAAATCAAGGAAACACTCCCATTTACCATTGCAACAAAAAGAATAAAATATCTAGGAATAAACCTACCTAAGGAGACAAAAGACCTGTATGCAGAAAATTATAAGACACTGATGAAAGAAATTAAAGATGATACAAATAGATGGAGAGATGTACCATGTTCTTGGATTGGAAGAATCAACATTGTGAAAATGACTCTACTACCCAAAGCAATCTACAGGTTCAATGCAATCCCTATCAAACTACCACTGGCATTTTTCACAGAACTAGAACAAAAAATTTCACAATTTGTATGGAAACACAAAAGACTCCGAATAGCCAAAGCAATCTTGAGAACGAAAAATGGAGCTGGAGGAATCAGGCTCCCTGACTTCAGACTATACTACAAAGCTACAGTAATCAAGACAGTATGGTACTGGCACAAAAACAGAAAGATAGATCAATGGAACAGGATAGAAAGCCCAGAGTTAAACCCACGGACATATGGTCACCTTATCTTTGATAAAGGAGGCAGGAATGTACAGTGGAGAAAGGACAGTCTCTTCAATAAGTGGTGCTGGGAAAACTGGATAGGGACATGTAAAAGTATGAGATTAGATCACTCCCTAACACCATACACAAAAATAAGCTCAAAATGGATGAAAGACCTAAATGTAAGGCCAGACACTATCAAACTCTTAGAGGAACACATAGGCAGAACACTCTATGACATAAATCACAGCAAGATCCTTTTGGACCCACCTCCTAGAGAAATGGAAATAAAGACAAAAATAAACACATGGGACCTAATGAAACTTAAAAGCTTTTGCACAGCAAAGGAAACCATAAACAAGACCAAAAGACAACCCTCAGAATGGGAGAAAATATTTGCAAATGAAGCAACTGACAAAGGATTAATCTCCAAAATTTATAAGCAGCTCATGCAGCTCAATAACAAAAAAACAAACAACCCAATCCAAAAATGGGCAGAAGACCTAAATAGACATTTCTCCACAGAAGATATACAGACTGCCAACAAACACATGAAAGGATGCTCAACATCATTAATCATTAGAGAAATGCAAATCAAAACTACAATGAGATATCATCTCACACCAGTCAGAATGGCCATCATCAAAAAATCTAGAAACAATAAATGCTGGAGAGGGTGTGGAGAAAAGGGAACACTCTTGCACTGCTGGTGGGAATGTGAATTGGTACAGCCACTATGGAGAACGGTATGGAGGTTCCTTAAAAAACTACAAATAGAACTACCATATGACCCAGCAATCCCACTACTGGGCATATACCCTGAGAAAACCATAATTCAAAAAGAGACATGTACCAAAATGTTCATAGCAGCCCTATTTACAATAGCCCGGAGATGGAAACAACCTAAGTGTCCATCATCAGATGAATGGATAAAGAAGATGTGGCACATATATACAATGGAATATTACTCAGCCATAAAAAGAAATGAAATTGAGCTATTTGTAATGAGGTGGATAGACCTAGAGTCTGTCATACAGAGTGAAGTAAGTCAGAAAGAGAAAGACAAATACTGTATGCTAACACATATATATGGAATTTAAGAAAAAAAAATGTCATGAAGAACATAGGGGTAAGACAGGAATAAAGACACAGACCTACTAGAGAATGGACTTGAGGATATGGGGAGGGGGAAGGGTAAGCTGTGACAAAGTGAAAGAGCGGCATGGACATATATACACTACCAAACGTAAGGTAGATAGCTAGTGGGAAGCAGCCGCATAGCACAGGGAGATCAGCTTGGTGCCTTGTGACCGCCTGGAGGGGTGGGATAGGGAGGCTGGGAGGGAGACGCAAAAGGGAGGGGATATGGAAACATATGTATATGTATAACTGATTAAATTTGTTATAAGGCAAAAAATTTAAAAAAATAAACAAAAAAAACCACTCAGAAACAGTATAAACACTCACCGATGTCATGACAAAGAGTTGAAGATTGTTAAAGGTGAGTATGCAGAAGTATGCAGGGACTTATACATCCTGAAACTCGTTGAGACTCAGCGAGACAATAATTTAATCTTGGAGCCAATAGGCCATTAGCAAATACTGCACTAGAGCTCTCTTTATTTTGATTCATTTAATTCTGTGCTCTTAGCCTTTGCCAGGTGCACTAAATATTTTGTAACAGTCTACATACACATCTTTTGGAACATTCCAGAAGGCATATCCTCTTCATATGAACATGCTAGTGGGACTTTAAAATCAACTTTGGAGAATTCTTACTTTGTAAAATTGACATTCATTCGCAGTTTTTCTATTCACAATGCTGGATTAAGATAAATTTACCAGTTTGTTAAAGTTCATGATATATTGGGTTGGCCAGAAAGTTCGTTCGGGTTTTCCGAACGAAATGTAAGATATATTTACTATAATATAAAACTCCATGAAGTCACTGATAACACATCAGTGCTTTATTGTTACCCCTTAGTATATTCTGCTTCTGACCCTGATGGAATTTTGTTTTTCTTATTGCATCTACATGTGAAAAAAAAGAAGTGAGTTTCCAAGAGCACACATGATTTTTCTGTACCTGGTTAGAGGTAGAGCTTAGACCCAAATTGAACTTGTTATACTGCCTACCAAACTGACTTCTTCTTCCTGACTTCCTGTTTTATAAATGGCACCATCATTCTCCTGGTCACCCAGGGTCATCATGTTAGTCTTCCTTGGTGTGTCCCTTTTCCTAGCCTCCCAAGTCCTGCAAGTCTTGCCTTGAACTCTCTCTCACACCTATTCTGTCTTCCCCATTCCACTGCCACCAACATCATTTATACTCCTATGACTGAAGTAAAGGCTTGAGGTAGAGGAGAGAATACACTTCCCTTAGGCATGTCTCCTCCTGGGGGCAGTAGAGGTGAGGTGGAGGAGTGGAAGAGGACAAGGTGTTTGGGGTCCTGGGCCTGTGTCAATACCATTTCAGACTCCTCACTCCCCACCCCTCTAAAATGACTTACAGAACCTGGGAAACCTGGTGCCAGGGCAGTGCACTTACTTGACATTGCCACTCTCCTTTTCTTTGGGGAGCATTGTAACAACTGATTCAGAGAGCTCTTTGAGAGGTCACTTCCTCCTGGGGGCAAGACCAATCGACCATTTAAGCATTCTTAACTCAGCTTTAGTTTACCTAGAGACAAGGAGAATGCTGAGCTAAGGAGAATGAAATTACTTTTTCTCCTAAAGAAATAGGTGCAGACTTTGTTGTTGGATTGATAGGGAATCCAGGTCTAGGATGTGTTGACCTTCAGTTGGGGTGCAACCTCTCAGAGTACCTCTTTGAATCCCATCACATGTAACCCAGTAAAGAGAGATGGAAAGAGAGACTCCCTCTGAAGAGATAGAATTTGGGTGACAAAAATCTCGAAAACGTGATTAGTTTGGTCAAAATATGTGTACAGATGCTGATAATTCAACCGATTCTTGAATATAACCTTTATTATTTAGAGTAGTTTTATCACATTGTGATAATCTGTTTACTTGTCTCTCCTCTGCCTGCGTTCAAATTCTGTCCCTGACCATGACTAGCTATGGGTACTGGGGAAGCTATTTAACTGTGCTATGCCTCAGTTTCCATACCTACAAAAGGTGATACTAGTACCTACCTGACAGAATGATTATCTACCTACCTAGTACCATGCGTGGCTCATGGGTACTCAATAATTATTTGTGAGTTATTTTACTAGAGACATTTTCTTTAAACTTTTCTAGAAGGCTAAGCTTAAATAATTCCTTTGTCACATTACAACCTGAGTTTAGGGAAGAGAATTTGGCCAACGGATACTCTTCTATTAATCAGACTGAGCTGAAGATAGTGTGTGACTGTCTGTAAAGAGAAGTGGAAACCAGATAAACGTTTTGAATATTTTATGACAGCACTTGAGAATCGATAGGATGTCTCCATTCCCACATTTGGACGGGTTCTTGGAATTGCCTTCTGTGTCCCATCCAAGATAGCTAGAAGTTGATTTGAATTTCTTTCTGGAAGTTGTGGACTATGGGCACTATTTACTTTTTGTTGTCTTGCTTAGCCTGAATTGGTCTCCCTCTAATATCCCAAGCTTTTGGAGCCCATATCCTTTATTGGACATGCTAGGACGTATTGTCTTAGGACATTTTTAGTTGTCAAGGTTTGTCATTTAATTTATTACAGATTCACTTTAAATTTCACTTGGCCGTAGCTCCTGTTGGAGAAGGATAGAGTCTTATTTCTTTTTCTTTCACAAGAATGTATAAGAATGGTGAACTATTTGCTGATTGATAGGTCTAAAATTATGTTTGTCTTACACATTTGGAAATGTCATTTCTGGAAGGGAAGGTGGTAAATAGCCTTCTCTGGAGATCTTTTAGAATAATGTAGTTTCTCACCAGATTGAGGTGATGAAAGTGAGATCTTCGGGGGGCAATGTAATGGCCTCTGCTTCCAAAATTGGAATTATTTGAACTTGAGGTTGAATGCATATTTGAAAATAATGTGTTAAAAGTATGACTTTCATGTGTTAAAAGGATGTCCTATGGCAGGATAGTCTATTCAGAGGATTGGGCTGGGATCAGGCCAAGGATGCAGGTACATAGAGTATCCTCAGCACAGTAGCCTGGGTGCAGGTACATACAGTATCCTCAGCACAGTAGCCTGGGTGCAGGTACATAGAGTATCCTCAGCACAGTAGCCTGGGTGCAGGTACATACAGTATCCTCAGCACAGTAACCTGCTAGTACATAGGCCAGATCCGTCACTCTTCTACTCCCCATGGCCAGTTGGTCCATCTTACTCAAAGTCAGGGACCTTCTGATGGCCAAAGAGGGCAGGCAGGACCATCACTTTGGCCCTGCTGCGATCTCCATTGATGCTGTATATCTACCTCATAGGCTGTTGGACATACATCATCAGACTCTAATAAAAGTCTCCCACCTGCTCATAGCCATGGGTCATACTTGGTCAAGGAAGCAGATTTAAGGTCAAACAGGAGCATTTGGTTCCTGCACAGCCTCTGGCCCACCCCTGCCTTCTCCTGACCCCACTGTGATAGCCACCAGAGTCTAAGTGGTGGGGCTTTTCCTGTCTGGCTCAAAACGTTGATAGAAAAAGATTTCCCCACAAGGTTCCATACTTTCCAAACCAATGACAAGCCCAAGGGCACTTTCTGGTTCCCCTTCTCTTGCACCTAGTAGAGCTAATACCTGAAGCAGCAGCTGGGCTGAGACACAAACCAGTTGTTGGGGTTTGAGGAGGGGGCCGATTTTCTTGGAAAAGGGGAATGGGAGGGAGTGGTTCCTCTTTTAAGTTAAGCACATCAGTCTCCCAGCAACTTTGTGCTCAAATGCCGAGCTCCTAGGGACTTTGTGCAGGAGACTTTGAAAACAGTCACTCCTCACTGTTGAATTCAGCAGCTGGTAATGAGATGAAGGATCTAGACAAAGCCTTTCCTTAAAGGACATCAGGGTGTCTGTGGTGACGTATTCACCCTTGTGCCTCCCCTTGCACTGTTCTTGGTATCTGGAGGGTTCAATGCATGTTTCTTGAACTGAACTGATACATTTTTAAAAGTTAATGAACATATCAGATGATAAATCAATCACACAAATAAGGCCTAGAAAACGGACATCTTATTATTACTGGAATTTAATATCAGTATAGCCAAGGGAACTGAGAAGGGGGCTAAGATCGGCCAAGGGCCTTTCAGGACATCTGCGGTGTCAGTGGGGTTGATGTGTTGTGTCCTGCTTTTGTCTGATAGGTCATTGCTTGTGAGCAGCAGTATGACTCTTCCTATGACGCTCGCTGTGACGTCTGGTCCTTGGGGATCACAGCTATTGAACTGGGGGATGGAGACCCTCCCCTCTTTGACATGCATCCTGTGAAAACGCTTTTTAAGATTCCAAGGTAGGACACAAGATGGTGCTCTTGGCTTATTAGTTCTTTGTGAAAGAGGCTCTTTAAAGATAATAAATAGTTCATTAACAGTTTCTCTCCAAACCTGTGAAAGCCTGATTGTAAAATGTATTTCTTTTTTGGGGGGAGGTGGGGGCGGATGCAGGGAAGTGGGGGAGAGGGTGTTCCTGAAAGGTAACATAGTCTAAAAATGATAGGACTATGTCATAACAATTGTATATTTTCAGTACTCTAATTTTTTTGACATGTTCATTTTTTGCGCTTTGCAGGAGAAGACTGAAAATGCAGTGTTGGATTAAGCAATCTGTCTAAATACTGGTGTTTTCTTTTTAAATTATATAATCATGTCTGGTTTTTGTTTTTTTTTTCCCAGTTTGAATCTTTCTCCAGTATGCTGAAAAATTTAGGGACAAAAAAATGTATACCAGCACTAAAAAATATCAGAAAAATGTTACATCAGTCATGACTTTCTCTCCATCCTTTAATTTCTGTCTCAATTGTGCTGAACGAGATCTGTTTGAAGGGTATTTAAATGCCAGTTTATTATCTATTGTCTGTATTCATTAAGGGTTTGTACAAGAGGTTTGGTTGTTTGTCTTCCGTCAGAATAGGGCTGATGTTTGGCCTGCTCGAGCTTCTAGTTATAGAAAATGAAGCTCTGGAAAGCTCCATCCAGGAGTGTTGCAGGTTGGGAGATTTGTACCTTCCGCATGCCTCTTTCAGAGGAAGGCCCTGGGCCGGCTGGGAGCCATTTAACTGCTTTAACAATACAAGTGTTAACCTTTCCTTATCTGCACAGTCACACAGCTATCACAGTCTTTAAAAATGTCTCCTGATTGCAATTTGCATTTCTGATTAGGTCTATTTATATGCAGATGAGGCTCTGTGGCATTCATCATCATAATGTTATCATTTTATACTTAATCCGGATGTGAACAACCACCCACCATTATTCCCAAAATGATTCCCACCCAAGTCAGAGTTGGTTTTTTTGCCTTTTCCAAAGTACAAAAACAGGTCCTGGTGATTAGGACAAAGCTCCTGGCTTTTAAAATTAATAGTCTGATGAATGTTCAAAACAATGTAAGAATGCAGGACCCCAAAACAGTATTGTGTGCAGTAATATGTCAGGAAATGAGAACTGGTATCTGGGATGATTTGTGTGTTTTGATTTTTTACAAATGGTTTACTCTTTATTTACAGTAGCCACATAATTTCTCAGTTATCAGAATTAAGATGTGGTTTCTGATTAGCAAGACATGTACTTTTGATAAGAGATCATCTACTTGGATATGTTTTTTCTCTCTGTCTTATTTATTTATTTATTTTTTAGTGTGCATTTGTGTACAGAGCAACTGTTCAAAAATTTCATAGGGTGATTAATACGAGGCAGCCTAGAAAGTGTGTGTGTGTGTGTATGTGTGTATGTGTGTGTGTGTGTATGTGTGTGTACATGCAAATGTGTATGTGTTTGACAGACCCTTCATCTCCAATGACTCCTCTTAGCTTGCTTGTGGTGCCCAGCCAAACCTCTGATATCTAATAACCTTTATACTTTCACTCCCCTCTCTTCTTCCGTCTTGGGAGAAGCTTCCAGATCTGAAACACAAATAACCAAGCCCCCTACTGCTTGCCTCAGGACAGGGCGAACTTCAGGAACAGAGCAATTGCTAGAAAAGGATCTTAGGGGTGACAAGGATCCTTATCCCAAAGTAGCTTGAAGCTTTCTTTCTTTCCTCCTGGTGTAATCTCCGACCCTTTTACCATCTCTTGGTTCCTGTGCAAGAGATGAATCAGGTTGAACTAGGGAACGTCAGCACTAGTCGGTTAGCAGGACCCTCAGTGTGATTACGTGTGCTCAACACTTTGCCTTTATCACAACCTTAACGGCCAACTGGACATTTCTGGACAGGAAGGATGGAGGTTTTTTTAAAAAAATGTAACATATTTGTATGTACTGTATAGCTTTTTATAATCACTAAGTTATTTACTTAAAAAGTATCCTGTTAATTAGAATCACACAGTTCTCTTATGAAGGGCTGTGGATTGACCAAGTGCAGTCTCATGTGTGTTCATGCGCATGTGTATACTCTGTATTAACCTTGAGTGGTAAAAATGTATCCTTTCCTCAGAAAAGCTTTTTGATGGAAAGTGGAGAAATTTAACATTTAACGTATTTTAAACAGGCACTCAGGTTATCTACCTGTATGTTTCATGGGGCTCTCTCTCTCATTCTGTCTCAGCGTTTCCTTTTGTAATAGGAGAAGAGTAAATGACAGGTAATGACAAAAATCCTTTGAATCTATTAGGCTTCAGAATTTTTTTTGGTTATGAGTGTTGCCGGTGTTCTGGAATTCTCTTCGATTAAACGATGAAGTCCATTGCAGAGCGCTCTTGGGGGCCAGAGTCCTGTGTGTGGCTTCCTCCTCTTCCCTACAGCCCTTTCCTGGCTGGAAATAAATTGAGTAAATTACCAAGTAAGGAAAGAAAAGACCCTTCCTCAGTCAGGGAAGAAGTGACTTTCACGAGTTCTAAAGGACTTAGGAATTAATGCAGTGCTGGTTACATGTGAGGTGGGAGCCTCAGATGTCAACGAAGCAGGTGATCACACGGGTTCCCCAGGCTTTGTCAGAAAATAGGAGTCAAGACCTGCCTGGATGTGCTTGATTTGCCTGCACAGGGGTCTCCTGCTTTCCCCTCTCTGCCTCCACCCACCTTCCCCTTTCTTTTGACCTTCACATTAGAAGATGACACACGGGGTCGTTGTGACCTGTCTTTGAAACACTGCGCGACTCACAATCTTTCCTAGTTGCAGACACTCAGAAATTGTCTGCTGATTGGCATTAGAAGATGACACATGGGGTCGTCGTGACCTGTCTTTGAAACACTGCGTGACTGACAATCTTTCCTACATTGCAGACGCACAGAAATTGTCTGCTGATTGGCAGAGCAGCCACTGTTTGCTGAGCCTGTCAGCATGTGTCATCTTGTCTAACGCCTTTGCTCTAAAAAAGTCACCCCTCTCTGACAGTCACTGCTCTGGCTGCTGCTATTTCTCTCCAGGAGTTAGAAGAGAGGAAAGGAATGTAAACCATTTCTCTAGGCATCAGTGGGTTCGACAACATCTCTCTCAGGACTCTCTCCTGAAGACTGTAAATTCCAAAGGCTTAGAAGGATCCTGCAGATGACCAGGATATATTTTTCACTTAAAAGGAGATCTGTTTCATAGATTATTTGCAAGAACCCATAGAATTAGGAGTATACAATTATGTACATTTCTTGGCAACCAGGTATCTTTCCTTAGCTTGGAGTCTTTGGCTAATGACCTCTTGGACCTCCACAGATGGGGTCAGGGAGACGGCAGGGACTAGCGTGCGTGTGTTTATTGGACAAGGACGGGGAGCCACGTCACCTGCCCATTTATTTGGGGCCAGATAGCTGCTGACTCTGTGCAGAGTCTTACTGCACGTTGAGTGCTTCCACCGCATTCCTGTGGAAAAATGCAGAGTGTTTTCAGGATTCCCAGCAGAAATGTCCTCGGTTGGGAGTGGATGGGAAAGAATGGCTTGAACATTCCAGTCCCTGAAGCCAGTGGTTTTTCCTTCGTAAAGAGAAATTTCCCTGTAGTACACGATTTGGGAAAAGAACTTGTGATAATTCCAATTTATATTTGGGCTTGTTTTCCTCACCAAATTTAGGTTGTTCCAAACTGTACCCAGCGAGTTAGTTTCCTAGGGCTGCCACCACAAATTACCACAAACCTGGTGTCTTAACAGAAATGTATTCTCTCACAGTTCTAGGGGCCAGACGTTCAAAATCAAAATGTCAGCAGAGCCCTGCTCCTTCTGAAGGCTCTAGAGGAGACTGCTTCTTGCCCCTTCCAGATTCTGGTGGCTTCTGGTGCTCTTTGGTTTGTGGCAGCATAGTTCCAGTCTCTGCCTCTGTTTCCACGTGGCTTTCTTCCCTATCTCTCTGTGTCTTCTTTTCTGTCTGACCAGTAAGGGCACTCGTCATTGGATTTAGGTCTCATCCTAATTTAGGATGGTTTCGTCTCAAGATCCTTGTCTTAATTACATTTGCAAAAGACCCTTATTCCAAATGATGTCACATTCTCAGGTTCCAAGGGGACATATATTTAGGGGACCACAATTCAACACACTGCACCAACCAACTTTCATGTTCACCACGTTCCCTGAGAAACTAATTTGGGGGGCAAAATATAGGATAAGTAGCTACATGATGATGGGAAAACAATAGCTTAGATTTATCGAGTGCTAACTATGTGGCAGGCACAGTGCTATGCGATTCACAAATACAAATGCATTCATTCCCACAGTGACCCTTGAGGTAAGTGCTATCACCACCCTTTTTTCTAGAGGAGAAAACTGGAAGCCCTGGGAGAAAGCCGCTGGTCCTGCACCTATAGAAGGAAAATGATTTGAATCTGTGAAGTTTGACTCCAAAGCCCTCATGTTTTGCAACTACACTGAAAAGTTAAAGACCTTCCTTAAATTATACTTATTTATTGATGAATTATGAATTCACACCAAGGGGACTGAAGTATGAAGAAATGAATAGGGGGGAACAGTTCTCGGAGCTTTCTGAGAGGCTGTTCCTGAGTTATATTTGGCTTGATTAAAATTTTCCTTTAAAAAAAAAAAGAGACAGAAATGAATCGGATATCCCGGGCTTTAAGAAGCTCACAATCCAGCTTCCTTCTCTATGCTCCCGATTTAAAACTGACAGTAAACCTGATAGTTAGAATTTTATTAGCATCAGTGAGTATGTCAGTCAAGGAACTGAAGAACAGAAATCAAGAGTCATCATAGGTGAGCACAGGCCCTCCTTGGCTCATTGATTTATGACTCCCAAACCAGAAATCCCTCCCTTCTCCAAACTCCCCTTCAAGCAGCTGCCTTTTAGTTCCTGTTTTAGAACACTTAAGACCAGTGTTTAAACTAAAGAATTTCAGGTTATCATTATTGGTACCCAGTCCTTTCTGTCCCATCCCACCCTCCTTGCAAAACCTGCACCTGCCATGAACGTCAGGGCTGTTTCTGGTAGGGGCAGCATCTCCTCCCTTTCATCTTCCTCTTATTTTTTCAGTAGGAAAACTTTGCTTTGGTTGTGGAATAAATGGAAATCTGGTTCTGGCATCCTGATTTGGAATGCGTTTTCTCACAGAAACTATTTAAAATGGTTATTTAGGAGGAGGCAATGGAATACCTGAAGTTCTCACTTTTCGTGCATTATTAGACTCTTATGGCCAACTCGAGTTTTATAATTGAGTCTGAGGACATAGCCTGTCTCTAGAACTTCATGCTTATGTAAAAAAAAAATTGCTTTCCAAGCTCTAAACTACCCATTTACAAAAGTGCTTTGGAACACAGTCTGCTGGGGATTTGAGAGTGAGCGTGCCCTCTAATCTAGGATACCTCTAACTCTGTTCATGCTAAGTCAGGTTTGGGCTGAGTGCTTGAGTTGCAAGATGAATAAGACAGGGATTTTTTTTCTCTCAAGGAGAACATAGTTTACTGTCCCCTCCCCCATTCATTGGCAGAGGTGAAATGGGCAGAAGTCGGATACCCAGGAAAAAGGAGAAAGGAGGAGAAATCATGGAGGATACTCTTGGGCTACCTGGATGCTGTGGACGGCAGGGCTCAGAAAGAATGAGTCTTTGTGGGTCTCAGTGCCTGCAATTGACTCTTGTTCTGAAACAGACTCCCTGGGCTGAGTTTTCATCTAATTTCATCTGAATTTCTATCATTTTTAAAGAGTAAAGATTTCTTTTATTCTGAATTTCCCAATTCACAAAGCAAATTGTTCCTACATGGGTGGGAAGCCAGCTCCTCAGCTGTGAGAAGATTCAGAGGCAGCAGGGAGCCCCGAGTCACCAGTAATTGTCTTAGTGTCACAGAATTGTCACAGGACATTTTCCCTTATGGCTGTGAAATGTAAGGAAAAGAAATTAAAGCTAAACTATTGTTGGAGTGTAATGAGTGAAGGGGGGTGGGTGTTTAATGGCACAGTAAGGCTTGGTTTACCCTGGGGGAACTTTGGTTTCTCTTCATCAACCCAGGTCACTTAGCTATTGGCCTGAGCAACAAACCCTCCCAATCCCAGCTTCACTCATAAAGCAAGAAGAGCTAGAAGAATTAGCATCATTTAGCATTTATTGAGTGCCTAAGAGCAAAAAAAGTTTTGAAATACTCCAGTAGAAAAACCATGGTCTTGGGCTTCCCTGGTGGCGCAGTGGTTGAGAGTCCGCCTGCCGATGCAGGGGACACGGGTTCGTGCCCCGGTGCGGGAAGATCCCACATGCCGTGGAGCGGCTGGGCCCGTGAGCCATGGCCGCTGAGCCAGCGTGTCCAGAGCCTGTGCTCCGCAATGGGAGAGGCCACAACAGTGAGAGGCCCATGTACCGCAAAAAAAAAAAGAAAAACCATGGTCTTTTATGGGTCTTTTTCTTTCTTTGGTTTTTTTCTAGTCGCATTTTAGCGGATTGTAATCCCTACCCCTCATGATGCCTTGAGGGTGCCCTCCTTCCCTGTGGGGTATCCCCTCCATTTCCTTGAGAACATAACATAGTAGCTGGAGGCAGCTGGCAGAAATGCCCCAGAAGGCTTCTGCTCTGTGGAACATGTTTCCAAACTCTTTTCTAATTTGAGTCGAGCAGCTGGGGCTGTTAGTTCCTGTGGAGGTGCGGCTTGCTGCCCCTCCTGAATCCTGACAGGCAGGGAAAGTTCAGCTTTGCAGGGTTTCATCTAGGGATCAGGTGGCAAAGCAGGGGTGTGCCTCCAGGGAGTGCTGGTCCCCATCCCCGTGGAGTAAGAAGCCCACCTTGAGAGAAGGGAAAGGCCAGTGAATGAGAGGTGTTGACTTCAAGCACTATCCGCGCTTTCTCCCTCATGACGCTGATTTCATTAGTTTCGCACCACTTTGGCTAATTCCCATTTAGCTCCTAAATGGTGGAGAGATGGGCAAAGAGGGTAGGCAAGGAAATAGAGCTCGAAATAGTACCAAAGGGTTTGAGGCACCCTCATTTCCTCTTGATTCCAAAGAAAACCAGGGAGTCAAGGTGAAGAATAGTTATAAACTGCCTTCCTGGGTTAGCATAGTGGTCGGGCAGGGGCAGCACTAGGATGAAGGGTGGTAAGGTGGTTATCTGGGTGAAGGCTCATCACAGCTGGAGCTGTCCGTTCCTGG
This sequence comes from Mesoplodon mirus, assembly GCF_964341445.2. Lineage (NCBI taxonomy): Eukaryota > Metazoa > Chordata > Mammalia > Artiodactyla > Ziphiidae > Mesoplodon > Mesoplodon mirus. The sequence continues at coordinate 85,004,624 of NC_138984.1, forward strand.
AGAATCCTGGAGTCAGGTGAAGCCAGTGTCATAGGAAAGAAAATACAGCGTAGTGGTCAAGCATCGGTGTTTGTGTCACTTATGTACTGGTAGGTAACAAACCACCCCCAAACTCAGTTGCTTAAAACAGCAATTATTTATTATTTCTCATGAGTCTGTGGGTTCTCGGGTGGATCTTGGCTGGACTTCCTCGTGCAGCTGTGGTCAGCTGGGGATTTGGCTGGGTGCTGGCTGGTCTAGGATGGCCTTGTCTAGGACGACTTGGCTCTGCTACATGTGGCTTCTCATCATCTAGCAGGCTAGCCAGGGCACGTCTCACATTGGTGACAGGGTTCCAAGCATAGATACAGGAAGGGGTAGAAAACTGGGCTATTTTTACAATTCATTGACCTCAGTGTTCTGTAGTCAGTCGGCATGGGTTCAAATACCAGTTCTACTACTTTCAAGCTGTATGAACTTGACCAAATCACTTGTCTCTGCACCTCAGTTTCTTCCTCTGTAAAATGGAAATATGAATGGTATCAGCCTCATAGAGTTGCTGTGAGCAGTTAATGAATGTAAATTGCTCGGAACAGTATATAGTAAGCATTCCATTTTTGCTGGCTTCTATCAAAGAAAAAAATCTCAAAAGTGTATTTATATTGTAAGGAATTTGCTTTCCCTTGTAGCTCAAGAATTGACACCTTCCATTCAAAAGAACCACCTGTGAGATCAATCATTTGAGGGTTTTAGCTAATTGACTGATTGATGATTACATGGGACATTGAGAAGGAAGACTGATTTCTCAGTAAACCCTTACTACTTCCACTGTGTCTCTCTGAGGGAATCTGCCCTGAATATCCATTGTCACAACTCCTTTGTTAACAGACCCACTCCTAAGAGATGTGGACCCCGCCCCCCCCACTCCCCAGACACACCCATGAATGTGATCATGGGACTGCCCCTTGGGGAGCAGAGCTGGCCTTGGTCCCCATTCCCATTACGTCTACAATGAGCGGCGACAATGTCATCCTCTGAGAACTGAGGCTGCAAGGCTTTTCCTGTCCTCTCAGTTCCATCTTCGTGGCAGCTTTGTGCTTGGTGGGTGAGTTGTGTGATGGGGGCTTGGCTGCCTCCCTCTACAGGGTCCCTTCAGCCCTCTGGGTAGGTATAACCTTCCCCCAGGTTCTGGAAATTTCATGTCCCCAGGTAAAGGGACAATGGTAAGAGCTCTGTCAAGATTGGGTTTCTTTTTGCTACCACTTTCTCCTCCAGAGGGAATGATTTCTTTCCAGCTCAGCCTGCAAAGGCTATAAACATTGGCAAAGGGAGACTGAAACCCAAGCCAGGTGAGGGGATTGTAAGGAGAGCACTTCGTCGCTCCAAATGAGTTCAAGTTTCTTGGCTGGGAGGAGTGATACTCCAGGGACTGAGCAGATGAGACTGCTGACCCACTGACAGTGATCTTGGAAGAATTCTGGAGGACAGGAACAGTGTTAGAGGAGTGGAAAGGGAGAATGTGTTTTAATTCTTCAGAAAAGGGAAGAAGGCAGGACCTGCAGATTACTATCTGGTGAGCTTGACTTTATGCTGGGCTAGTTATTAAGATTCTTTTTTTTCTTTGAATAGCTTATGAATTCTTAGAAGGAAAAGCTGTGATCACTAGGAATTGGCATGGGTTCACTAAAAATAAGCTATGTTCGACTAATGTCCTTGTTTGGTGTTACTGCAAGATGAAAGCAAATGGGGACTGTTTTATACAGAATATATTTGGAATATTGCCCTGAGGTTAAAATCTATTGTGATGTCTTTGTGGCCAAGATGGAGAAACACAGGCTGGAGGATGGTGGTGGTGATGTTGATGGATCATAGCCCAGGAAGGATTGTGTTGAGGAGCACTGGGTAATGGTGTGGGTGTCAACATGGAGGGAAGTCCTGGAGGCCTTGGGCAGGGCTCTGCTGACTGTCCTGCCTGCTGAATGTTTTAAAATGTGTAATGAGTTGCAGGACATAGTAGCCTGTTGGTCACATAAGGGTAGCTGGTATGCTGCATGGCAGACTTGGAATCCCCCAAAGACCTCTACTGCCAAGAACAATGGGATTCTCTAACACGCAAGTAGGCTTGGAAACTCTGGTGAGCTGTATAGGCTGAGAGAGCCATGGCTTGAGAATTCATGGGTGGAAAATGAATTTAATTGTGGCTGTAAGTTCAGTAGGGGTCAAACAGTAAGACAGTCTTTCACGGTTCACGTTTGGAAGTCAGAGCAAACACCAGCCCACACTGGCTCCATCCCAACCAGACCCCCTTTGGAATGATGGTTTCGTTCTGGGCACCACACTGAAGATGCTGCCAGAGAGTCTTACCCTGAGAGAACTCTAGTGGGCCTGAAGCTGGCATTTCAAACTGGGATTCAGACGCTCAGCTCTGGTTCTGCTCCTGCTCTGTCACCGGTCCATCCTGTCACCTCTCGGGGGCAAAAATGGCACCACCTTAAGCAGAATGTTTGGCACTCAGATAACAAGGCCTGTGTAAACCGTTTCCTTCAGCATCCTCCCTACGCTTTATGGGTACCAACAGAGAGAAACGTGAGTAGTCACCAACTGCAGGGCCGGAGCCATTCCCTAAGCAGCCAGTCTCACCGGGCACAGAGGTCCTTAATCTTCACTGCAGTTTACAATCTCCTGGGAGCTTTAAGAAATACCAGTGCCTAGGCACCACCCCCAGAGATTCCAATGTAATTGGTCTGGAGTCAAACTCAGCATTTATATTAATATATAATTATTTTTTACAAATATATACATTTGTAATAATATGCATATAGTTTTGTATTTTAAGGTTCCCCCAGACGATTCTGAAGTGCACCCAAGGTTGAGAAAAACCCTGCCCTGAAACAACTATTAGACTGTTGTTTGTTTATTTATATTTCAAAACTGCAGTGTCTCCCCTGAAAATTCTGGTTCCTGCCTTCCCCATCCCCACCCCCTGGTTGAGAATCGAGAAATTAGAGATGTTACAGGTGGGAGTGTGTTGTACATTATAAAGAATGTAAAAGCAGAAAAAAAGCATTTCATCAGAATAGTCAGTGGTGATTTCTGGGGTTGAATTGTCTCCCACAAAAAGATATGTTGAAGTCCTAATTCCACAGGACCTCAGAATTTGACCTTATTTGGAAATAAGGTCATTGCAGATGTAATTAGCTAGGTTAAGATGAGATCATACTGGCGCAGAGATGGTCCTTAATCCAATATGACTGGGGTCCCTATAAAAAGAGGGAGATTTAGGGACTCCCCTGGTGGTCCAGTGGGTAAGACTCCGTGCTCCCAATGCGGGGGAGCCCAGGTTCGATCCCTGGTCGGGGAACTAGATCCCTCATGCATGCCGCAAGTAAGAAGTCCGCATGCCACAACTAAAGACCCCATATGCTGCGATGAAGATATCGCATGCTGCAACTAAGACAGCCAAAATAAATGAATGAATGAATAGATAAATATTTTTTAAAATTATTAAAATAAAAAAAAGAAGAGTGAGATTTGGACCTAGACTCACAGACATATGAAGACAAAGACATACAGGAAGATGGCCACAGTGCCACAAGCCAAGGAATACCTGGGCCATCAGAAGCTGGAAGAGATGAGGAAGGAGCTTTCCCTAGAGGCCTCAGAGGGAGCCTGGCCCTGATGACACTTTGATTTTGGACTTCTGGCCTCCAGAGCTGTGAGGGAATGAATTTCTGTTGTTTTAAGCACCTAGTTTGTGATACTTTGTTACAGCAGCCCAAGGAAAAGAATACAGCAATTTTATCTTGTTTGGAGCCTGTTGGTCCTGGACGACTGCCTAAGTCATGATTAGGGCTGGGGGTTTGGGGATAGGAGTGAGAAGTTTGACCTGTAAGAGTCCTGGGGGAGGGGGTAGTGGGGGAGGGTTAGACTGGCTAGACTTCCACTCCATCAACCCCCAGGGGGTATTTCTGTAGAAATCAAGGCGTTCTTACATACCATGCCTAGCAGGACTCAGATAGGAAGTGGGTACATGAGAGTTCCTCCCCTCCCTTGCTCTGGGCCACTGAGCCAAGACTTCCTTCCCCATCCAGCCCTACCTGGGCAGGGAAGAGTCCCTCCCTTCCACAGTGCTCAGCATGGAGAACAGAGCTCTGCATTTCTTCTCTGAGTTCCTTCCAGACTCTGGACTTGTGGAGTGGAGTACCAGAATGAAAGGAAATGGCTCCATCTGAGAATAAAGGGAACCGCATGGTAGAACTTGGGGCATTGAGAAGTAGCTGTGGTGGCCTATCACGTATCTGGGACAGGTATTGTGAGGCAGGTGAGGATGTCCCAGAAGACCCACATGTCCTTCTGGGCAGGGCCAAGCACAGTGGAGCACAATCCAATGAGCAGAATCATGCGCTTTCCATGTCCCAAAGGGCCTCTCCACCTGCACAGAGGACAGATGGGCATCCCAGCATCATGCCTGGTCCTACCTCTGGGATGCAGGTGTTGCCTTCCACCAGGCTTCATCCAGGTTTTGTTCTTTAGCTGCACACCTAGCTTGTGGCCAGTTTAGGGAACGGTGAGGAGTACTGTGTGTGTGTGTGGGGGTCTCCTCCTGGGCCCTATGGCCTTATTGCTTCCTCTGCATCCAAACCCTCAGCTCCTGCTTACTTTGGCCTCATATTCTTGGTGTGAATTCTGGTTCTGCTCTCTGGAGTCCTGGTCCCCTGCTACCCCTCTTTCTGTGCCACCTGTCTCTTGGGTTGGAAGCTCCAGCACGCATGCTGCATTACTTATCAGTCTCAATGGGTGTGGCCTCTCCTGCTGCCCTTATCCTGCAGTCCACTCCTTCTATATGCCTTCCTTCTGGAAGAGTGAGGGGATGGGAAGCCTAGTGTTTGAAGGACTGAGGAGAGGTTTGAAGTTAGTTACCTCTAGGCCACCAAGTCACAGGGAATCTGCCTGATTTGGACATTTCTGGAAGTCGCTCAGCTTCTGCAGGATAATACTGATTTATATATTTTTCTAATGTCTTCAGGCGCAGCCCCATAATAGCAAGATCTGAGGTGCACATCCCCTGTGTTAATTTCTTACTGCTGCTATAACAAATGATCACAAACGTAAGTGGCTTAAAACAACACATTTGTATTATCTTACAGTTCTGAAAGTCAGATGTCTTTAAAATCTGACTAAAATCAAGAAGTCATCAGGGTTGAGGTCCATTCTGGAGGCTCTAGGGAAAAATCCATTTTTTGCCTTTTCCAGCTTCTAGAGCCTACCTGCATTCCTTGGCCTCTTCCTCCAACCTCAAAGCCAGCAATGGCTGGTCAAGGCTTTCCCACATTGTATCACTCTGACACTGGCTCTTCTGCCTTCCTCTTCCCCAGTTACGAATTCTTGTGATTACACTGGGCCCACACAGGGTAATCTTCCCATCTTAAGGTCAGTTAATTAGCAACTGTAATTCCATCTGCAACCTTAATTCTCCCTTGCTATGTGGCCTAAGAATGTAACCTAATGTACAGATTCCGGGCGTTAGGACACAGACATCTTTGGGGTCCATTATTCTGCCTACAATACCCCTCAGAATACTGCCCAGGAATTCTTAGAAATCTTCAAAGGTGTGTTCCATCTGTGGCCACAGCCATTTTGAGCTCCCATCATTGTGTGACCTCTGCCCTCTTATTTCTCTCATGTCTGACTCTTCTTTGCCTACATCTATTGCCCTCTCAAATGCCATCTCAACACCCCTGACTATGGGGCTGCTGGTTCTGGTTATGCCCAAAGGCTCTGGTCTTTGGAGGCCAAAGCACTGGTTCCACCCAGAAGAAGGGAAGAGTAGCCTCTCTAGCTCTGAGCTAGACTCTTGTCATTTGCGTCCCTGTGCAACTCTACTTGTGCCCAGAGCCTCATCATTTTGGTCAGCTTCTGGCCTTCCTCTCTTGACAGAGTAGCATCAAATCCCTCTAGAATAACAGGTTCTTTTTTTTTTTTTTTTTTTGGCGGTATGCAGGCCTCTCACTGTTGTGGCCTTTCCCACTGCGGAGCACAGGCTCTGGACGCACAGGCCCAGCAGCCATGGCTCATGGGCCCAGCCGCTCCGCGGCACATGGGATCCTCCCGGGCCGGGACACGAACCCACATCCCCTGCATCGGCAGGCGGACTCTCAACCACTGCGCCACCAGGGAAGCCCGGTTCTTCTATTTTTATCATCATTCTCTTAATCATTCCAAGGAGACAGAAAGGAAACAAACCTACACCACCCCCTCCACCTTCCTCTGTACTTCCCCTGCTCCAAACTTAATCCTTTTGGTTGCATGAGTTAGTCAATAGATGCTCTTATTCATGTGAACCTACACTTGAGGTTGAAGCTGAGTAAAGGAGAGGTGCTGACTGTCTAGTGGTCTCCAGGGTGGGAGGATACAGGACAACCCATCTTAGTGCAGAGAGGAACTAGTAAGTCTTCTATACCTATGCATTTTAAATCTAAAAACCAAGAAACAAATTATGCTTTCCTATTACTGAATATGAAGCTTGACCCTGGTGCCTTCACTCAGTCCATGTGTTGGATGGTCCTTTCTGGTTTGATCTGCAGATGAATCACGAGGGAGCTCCACAGCCAAGGGGCTGAGAAGGCCCCACTTGTAGGTTCAAGTGTAGAGTCCTAGAAAACATTGAGGTTATAGGGTACCTCATTAAGTGGTTGTATGGAAAATGCCATCAAGTGTCAACTAAATAGATCTTCACAAAGTGGACAAGAGGCTTTAAAAGATTTCTGCAAAGCAACCTTGGATTGTATCTGATTCTCCTAATGCAAGCACATCCAAGCAACAGAAAAAAATTGCTGAGATGATGACACTGCTCCTCCTAGGACAGCTCTTCATCAGCCACATGAGGTTCAAAACAATGATAAGCTAATCAGCTATGCCAAGAAATCAGTTTTTAAAATCCAAAATTACCATGAAGACTATCTGAACTATGGCTTTATATCCACTACTGTTAATGATAAACCTCTTCCTCAGTATATATTGTGCAAGAAGTCATTAGTATGACCCAATCAAACCTCTGCAGTCTAACTGCTGAATGTTTTGGAGTAATGTTAAAAAACATATTATTTATTTCATATTATTCATTTTTTAAATTTAGTAACACTTGTACACAATTGATAAGAAAGGAAATTGTTATTAGGGGTACACTCAAAAATTTCTTACTGATAAAATATACAATCAAAAAAACTTGGAGACCACACTCTTCTAAACGTAGCTTTGGGCCCTAGTTCAACCATTGTAAATAGTTCTTCTAAAATCGTTTGTCCCTTCACAATTCACATTTACTGTCTTAAATGTAATTTCTTTGAATCTCCACTGTAATTCTGATAGGTAAGGTTTTTGTCATTTTAGAGTTGAGGATTCAGGGCTCAAAAGAGTTATGGTTTGCTCCAAGACACACAGTTAATAGAAGCTGATACGTAGCAGAGGGTGAGCTTCAAGTGGTCTGTAAACTCCCCAAGATTGAATGCAAAATGGACCATTTTTAGGAAGATGGTTGTCATGAGTCTAATTGTGTTCCTCAAAAGTTATATTGAAGTCCTAACCTTCAGTACCTCAGAATGTGACCTTCTTTGGAAATATGGTCTTGCCAGAGGTAAAATATAAGCCATCCAGTTTGTAGTACTTTGTCATGGCAGCCCTGGGAAACTAATACAATGGTCCATAACTCTGAAAGGGGTTCAGGACCCTAAAACGTTTAAAACCACTGATGTAATCCAGTACAATCATGAGCAGAGGAAGAAGCCCAGAGGCTGAGAGTTTCTCTAGATGATGTGGCTAATTAAGAGGGATACGTGGCTGAGTCCCACACATTCTGACTCCTCATTTCAACTTCAAGGCCAGGAGGGGTGAATGTGGAGAAATTGGCCTTTTCCCTTCATCACTAGATTTGTTGTTGGTTCTGCCTTGGTGGTCCGCCTCGATTTGGCATGTCTCACCATTCTGCCGATGACTTTAAAGGAACAGGTGGAAAGTGTGTTGTGTCTTTGCCTTGATGATGATGTACTTCTCTGGAGATCATGGTCTTCCTTCTGCTTCCCCCTTCACTTCCTTCCAAAAGTTCACATTTGGTACTTCTGTGTCTATTAAAAGAGGGGGAAAAAAACAAACTCAACTGTAACTAAATATGTATATGAACAGGGAAATAGTTCATTGGCTTGGTAATGTTAAGCTCTCTAACTGGAAAGGGGTTGAAAAAAATCAGTGCATCTGGCACAAAATTACAAGTCAGGGAAGAATGACTCTAGGGTAAAAAATATTTGCCAAATAAGTTTGGCAAAATGTAAGAGTTTCCTAGTTAAAACTAGGAGCATGTGTGTGAATAGTGACCTACTTACAAATGGATTGTAAACTGTTGCTCGGAATTAATTTATTCAATCATCTGATCAGTATTCATCAAGCGTACACTGTGATCAGGCACTGTGTCAGGCACAGCAGTGAACAAAACTAATTTCCTATCCTCATGGAGTTTTTATTTGGGGGGTGGAGAGAAATAATAAACAAACAAAATATGTAATATGCTAAGTGGTGATAGGTACCTGACTGAAGAAAATAAAGTGGGACAAGGAGAGTAGAGGGTGACAGCTGGGGTGGGATTTACTATTATACAAGGTGCTGAGAAAAAGCCTCTCTGGTAAGGTAGAGGGGAGAGTCTAAAAGGAGTGAGGGAGCAAGCCATGCCTAGGGAAAAAGAAAGGGCAAAGTTCCTGAGATGGGAAGGAGGTGGGCGTGTTTTAGGATAGCAAGGAAGCCAAGCTGGAGCATGATGAGAGAAAGGCAGGGCCTTGTAGGCAACTGTAATGGTTTTGGATTTTTTATGAAAGAGATCAAAAGCCATTAGAGTTTGGAGTAGAGAAGTGACATGAAATGACTTCTGTTTAAAGAGATCTTCTGAATAGTACATGGAGAATGGAATGTTGAGGGGTGGGTAGGAGTACAGGCAGAGAAACAAGGAAGGTAAGAGGCTCTTACCTGTTATAACACAGGTAGGGGAGAACGGCACCTTGGACCAAGGTGGAGGTGGTGAGAAGTAGCTGGATTATGGATATAATTTGAAGGTGGATTTGATAGGCTTGCTGATGGATTAGATGTAGGGCATGAGAAAAAGTGAGGAGATCTCAAGGTTGTTGCCTGGAGAAACTGGAAACAGGCCGTTTTCTGAGGTGGGGATGGTTGTAGGAGGAGCTGACTTGGTGGGGGTGGGGCAGGAATTAAGAGTTCTGTTTCAGACATTAAGTTTGAAATGCAAATTGGTCATCCGAGTAGAGCTATTGAGCAGGCAGTGAGAAACAGGAGTCTGGAGCTCCGTGGAGACATCTGGTCTGATGTCCTCAGATGGGAGTCCTCAGAATATACATGATATTTAATGTCATGCGTCTAGTAGACTTTACCTGGACAGTGGGTGTAGATAAAGAAGGTACAAGGTCCTGAAGGTGACTCCAACATTTAGAGATGGGAAAGATGAAGAGAAACCAGGAAAGGAGTTTGATAAGTCGTGGCCACTGAGACAGGAGGGGGGCTAAAAGAGGGTGGTACTCCAGAAACCAAAGAAGGAAGGGTTGAGAGAGAGAGAATGATCAAAATGTATCAGTGCTCATGAGTCAAGTAAGATGCAGATTGAGAATTGACTATTGGATCTGATGACATGGAGGACACTAGTGACTCTGTCAAGAGCTATTTCCATGGTGCTATGGGGATGAAAACCAACCTGGGGTAGGGTCTGAGGTGATAGCAGTACTGTTTCTTGAGCTGGGTGGTAGTTAGACGAGCTTTAGAGTTTACCTGATACAGGACATAATAAAACATTTCAAAAGGGAGGGGAGGTTGAGAGTGATCAGAGACACCTCTTTTGATAAGTTTGCTCTAAAGGGAGCAGACAAATGGGATGGGAGCCGAAGGAGGAGATAAAGAATACGTTTTCTAAGTTTCATTTGTATCTGTGAGTGTTATTAGTAGGGCACTGCCAGTACGCATGCATAAGACCGTGGCCTTCGTTATGTGTATGATGTAGTCTTTCATTATGAAGTGCATGCAGTATGAAAAATATGTTCTAGAGAACCATATGTGCCTGGTTGTGGCATGATTCTATATTTAGCAATGTTACGTCCCACCTAGGATGATTTGATAATCTCAGTTGTTAATCTGCATCTTTGGGGTTGAGGATGCAAATGTTTGAGAATAAAATAGATTGGGCAAGCTTAATCAAAGCTCAAAGTTAAAGATATAAATATTTAGGATACCATCCATTGAATATAAATGTGTAAGGACCGACAAGGTATGAAGGATTGCTCAAACCTGTGGAGATGCAGAGATCAGACAGGCAGAGCTTCTGCCCTCAGGAGTTCACAATCTATTTGAAACTCCCTCATGTAACGAAGAGCACACGTAAGGCAGACAGAGGGAAGGTGTCAAGTCTGTGGAGATGTAAGAGGAGAAATGATTTTGACCAAGGAGATCCAGGAAGGCCTGGATTTGTACCTGCGCTGAACCATTACGGATGGATGAGGTGATACTTCAGAAGCGAAGTGAGAGCACGAGCAGGGGAAAAGTGCAAAAGTGGGTCCAGGACTGGACTTGTGGGCATAAGAGTTGGGACTTGAAAGTGACTTGGAGAACCGCGTGCTGAGGGTCTTGATGGCCATCTGGAGCAGTTTGTTGGGACTGCAGAGAACTGGAAGCCATTAGTCTTTAGGAGAACCGTGACAAAAACTCCACCTGTGTTTTAGTAAGATACGACAGAGTAAGGATGAACTGGAGAAAGTACGAGCAAGGAGGCAAGGGGGGGCATACAGAGGCTGTGCCAGGGCCCAAGCAAGACAGCACACCGCCGGGGGAGGGGGAGGGGTTGCAGGGGCACAGGTGTCTGGACTTGCTGATGCTTGTGGGGCACGGTCAGCAGGTAGAAGTCAAGGCTGATCCGTGCCCAGGTTGCCATGGGTGTGTTTACCCCAGTCGTGTACTGAGGCCTCTCTGTAAATCTGAGGGTTCCAGTCAGAACCCTGAACCTGGGCTTTTCCATGTCAAGTTCTCACTCTCAAATCCATCTTTACTCACTCCTTTGTGTATCTGGGGTCATTTGTGTAGTTTGATTATCTCTCTGATTGGATGTAAGGGCCTTTGAGGACTAGGACTATAACTTTCTGAATCTTTATATCTGTCATAGCACCTAGGACCAAAATTGTATGCATACTATGTGATCAAATTTGTTTAAAATAAAGAGTAATTTTGAGGTAACTGAGAGTAGATGTATCATTAAATAAGTCTGAAAACAGAACGAGAAATGGGTTCACGGGAAAATAGGAGACGGTGAAAATTAGAGAGGCCACGTGGCATAGACTTTTAGCATCAGACTTCTTTGATTGTTTATTGCTGTGTTACAAACAACCCTAAATGGCTGAAATGCTTAGTGACTTGAGCAGCAATTGATGGTTTATCGTGATGCTGTGGGTCAGGAGTTCAGGCTTGGATAGTTCTGCTCCACGTAGTGAGAATCAGCTGGAGTACTGGCTCAGCTGGAGCTGCTACATTCAGCTAGTAGTTGACTGGGCCGGGAGTTCTGAGAAGTCTTCACTTACATGCCCTGGGCTCCTGCACGTGGCCTCCCCTTTCCACCGGCTTCCTCACAGCATGGTGGTCTCAGGGTTGTCGAACTCCCTATGTGGCGGCCAACTTCCCAGTGCACAAAAGCAGAGCTGCAGCTCTCATAAGGCCCTGCCATGGAAGTTACACACATCCCTTCTGCTACATTCCACTGGTCAGAACGCATCACAGGGCCAGCCCAGATTCAAGGGGAGGAAAATAGACTCCACCTCTCCGAGGGAGGACTGGCAGAGAATTTGCAGCCATCTGTAATCCACCACACAGACATTCCTGAATTTGAATCCTGGCTCTGCCATTGCTGGTTGTGTGATTTTGGGTAAGTGTTGTGAACTCTTTTAGCTGAGATAATATCAATGTTATTGGGTGCTGTGAGGGAAAGAGATGATATGGCAAAGTGCCCTGGCATGTAGTAGGTGCTCAATAAATAGTAGCTCCTATTATTCCTACTGTCACACGCACTCAAAGGATAAGTTCGATGAAAATTGGCAAGAGGACGTCTGTTGGATTTGACATTTAAGAAACCTTTCGTGACTGCCTGACTTTGGGAGAAAGTAGAAGCAGGGTGATTAGAAAAAGCCAGTGGCAAAGGTTAAGCTGTAAGTGGATTTGAGGGCAGTGAGCACAGCTTGGCAATGAAAGGTGAAATAAAGTGAAAGGGACTGTCATGTGGGGAAACCAGGTTAAACAGAAGGGCAGGCGGAGAGGTGGAAAATGACATATGAAAGGAGATAATTGATGAGGGCAGAGGTTTTAAAGAGGTTTCTTAAAATTTTACAGATTCATATTTAGAATGCTGTGATTATGAGCCAGAAAGCTGTTGAATTTTGCTTTCATAACAGGACTCCATCTCTTTAACTTTTCTTGCTTCGTGATAGAGGGGTCTCTTGTCCTCTCACCTTCCAAAGTCTCCCTCTGGTTGGACACAGACACTTAAAGAATTTGAAGCTCCTCTAGATTTTTAAGTCTTGGCCTTAATTTCAGAGTACTATGAATTCTTTGCCTATAAATCACACCACTGGAGACTCTAAAACTCTGAAAAGGTTCATGCATTCCAAAAAGATTCTAAAAGAAAGCATTTTTCTGAATAACTTGGAAGGTAAATGTGATAAAAACCTACATCATATGTGAATTTGGGAGTAATTATAGCATGGCTGGGGCCAAAATCAGCAAATCAAAGTTATTAGGAACACAGCCAGGGCCCCAGGTCCCCATGCCAAGGTGTGGGTAGTCACAAGCAGAAGGCAGTCAAGGTCAGGCAAGGCAGGGGCCAGGACACAAAGTAAAGGAGCTGTCAGGTCAGAGAGATGTCCAAACCAGGGGTTTCAAGGTAGAGAGATAGGCAGGGAGTTAAAGGACTTTAGTTCCCTGGTTGGATTACAGCTCAGGTAATGCCAGACTTCGTTGCTTGAAGAAAATCTGTGATCCTACTGAGGGCTTACTTTTAGCTTCCACTCTTATACCTTGATTTCTCTCTTCTCTCTAGTTAGGTATCCATCTCTCCATCACTTGGCTTATTCCAAAAAGTATTTAAGGCCATTTAAGAAAATGCAGACTATGCAACCAGATGAAAACACTTGAGGGAAGGAATTTGCATAGATAGAAAACAAACATAGGAAAAAGATTAAGCCAAGGGGAGGGTGATAAACAAAATGCACACCATACTTTCTCATTCACTCATGGACCACACATTTGTTTCTGAGCTTCCTAGCTGTCAAGGCAAAAATAAAAATACAATCAGTTACATGATTTGCACAGTGTTCAGAAGATTAAAAACAAAAGCAGAGTGCTCAGGATAGGTAACATAGTAAACAATGTTTTCACTATCATCTTCATGGTAAATCCAACAACGGTTTTTCAATGTAGATTGATATTATGACTATAAAGAAAAATTCAGTCAAAATTAATAAAACAGTGCAGTTCATATGTATAGCTCTCTGGTGATTTGGCCTAATACAAGATTAATTTTTGGATTTTCTAGAGTAATAGATTAAATGCCCACTCTGGCTATAAAACAAAACACGTCTAAAGTTAGTAAAGCATCTAATTTTAATTTTTAAGCTAACTTTAATCCATGTCATTTCCTGGTATACTCCCTGAGTTAAACAAATGGATTTCTAGGTAACTGATCAAGGTGGTTTATTGTTGGTTTTAAACTAATTATATTTTTGTAGGATATCTACCAGAAATTATGACTTGTTTTAGAATATTCTTAAGTAATCTTTTTCCACGGCTCATCTCTCACCTATTTCTTAACAGTTTTTGTCAGTTCTCTGTATGTAGAAGTGAGCTTATCCTTTTCTCTGTCTCATGGGGGAGTGGAAGGACTGACGCAAATGAGAGAAGGAAGTCCCAAATTCTATAAAAGTGTCATAGTAACTAGGGATCTGTAGTGAGTTCATAATTCTTAGTTCATGGTGGATTCTCATCTGTGGAGTCAGAAATTAAAGGTCAATAAGAGCTATAAACAGTCCTATATTGTTCTTAACAGGTTGCTTCTGGTGGTAATAGTGTAAAACAGTGGCCAGTGGACAGAGTGTTTGAAAGAAGGAATCCTAGCAGAAACTGTTCAAATTATTAAATTGAATGTCAAGTAATATGGGGTTTATATGCTTAAAACTTTGCTTTTCTGTACGGTAACTCATTCAATTTATGAACATTTCTGCCTATCGGTAACTCTACTACAACCTTGGTGGCTAGAGGGGATGGGGAGATAAATTTTAAAATGTAAGACACATTCACTATTCTTCAGTCTTAACAGTCATCTAGTTAGAAAGACATATGAAACATGTGAAAAATGTGTGTGTATAAAGGAGTACCAATGAGCAATACTGAGATGGAAGTAAAATATTTGTAACATATGTAACAGATAAAAAATTAATATCCATAATATATAAGGACCCCCTTCAAATAAGTAAGAAAAAGATAGTCCAGTTGAAAAAAGGATAAAAGATAGAAATTGGAATTCTACAGAAGAAATATAAATGACCATCGAAACATGATGCTCAAACTGTTCAAATCACTATAAGAGACATCAAGGAAATGTGAAATAAAATAATGGGACACACTTGAGTTGCTTCATAGGGTGTGAAAGTTACCTGAATCCAGCTCTGCCCAGGTGAAGGTAACATGAGAGCTGGGGACCTGCTATTTGCTCAGGTGGTGGCACATGTCATTAAGCCTTCTTACTGTGAGAGATTCCTCCACAACAGAGTGTGGGCCTGGTGTTTAAATGATGTGTACTTTTCATATGACAAGGCCCCCAAACAACTCATCTGGAGCTCCAGAGATAGCCTAGGAAAAAAGCTGACTGAGTTGTCCCTATTTGAAGCGAGTGTGTATGTCACCAAAATAACATATTCCTAAGAGATCTTCAGAGGTAATTTTGACTGTATGTTTTTTTTTTTTTTAACCTTACCACTTCAGAACCTACACTCCATTCTGCTACAAGTAACATGTGATTTTACTGTGCCACTTTTTTTCACTCATTAGATTTGTAAAATAGGGAAAGACTGCTAATAACAAGTGTTGGTGAGAATGTGGGGAAACAGGCATTACCATTGTCGATGGTAATATTGGTAGCCTTTTGGAGGGCAGTTTATCAGTATCAAAATCTCAATAAAAATACACTTTGGCACAGCAATTCTCTTAGAAATCCATCTACAGACATACTACAAAAGTTCATTGAAGTGAATGTACCAGAATGTTCATCACAGCAGTTTTTATATTAGGAAAAAACTCTCTTAAGTAGGGGAATGGCTAAACAACTATGATATATACATTCTGTGGAATGATATGCATCCATTAAAAAGAATGTATAGATCTGTATGTGCTGACCTGGAAAGATTTTAAACAGAGGTTCTCAAACTTTAGTGTGCATTAGAATCACCTGCAGGACTTGTTAAAACAGATTGCTGGGCCCTGTCCCCAGATTTCTGATTCAGGAGGTCTGGTGGGGGGCAGGGCAGAAAGAATTTGCATTTCTAAACAAGTCTCATGTGATAACGATGCTGCTGCTGGTACGGGGTCTACCCTCTGAGAACAGCTGTTCCAGAACTCAGCTTTCAATGAAGAAAACCAAGTTGCAGAGCATTATGTACAGTACGGTCCTAGTTACCACAAATCTCTGCATATTTGAATGGACATAAACTCATGGAAAAAGGCTCAGAAGATATA
Source organism: Mesoplodon mirus (assembly GCF_964341445.2). Classification (NCBI taxonomy): domain Eukaryota; kingdom Metazoa; phylum Chordata; class Mammalia; order Artiodactyla; family Ziphiidae; genus Mesoplodon; species Mesoplodon mirus. The sequence goes on from NC_138984.1 coordinate 85,020,413, forward strand.
CTATAGCAAACTGTTAACAGTGCTTCCCTCTGAGGAAAAGCAGCACTTTTGCTTTGATTCTATGCTTCTGTATTATTTCAGTTTTTTACATGGGGGATATATTTATGTTTTACTTATGTTAAAAAGAGAAATTATAAAAAGAAACAGAACTAATAAGTCTGTTCAGTCGTTTTGAGAGAAACAGGGCTAGAGTTTGGATGAGAAAGACGGATACTGATGGGTGACAGAGCCACAGAATCCAAAGCGTTCATTTTGAGTTTTGCTTCGCTCTCAGACGCTGGACACAGGGCCGCTTAGATCTGAGGCACCTCTTTACTTCTCCCAGAGCCTGTTCTCTCAGATTTTGGATTTGATGTTTCTACTCCTTGCTCTTAACCCAGTGCTGTTTAAACCTGCGCTATCTACTAACTTGCACAATTTGGGCTCCTGTCCTTGTGGCCCTGCCCTGTGTGAAAGCCCCCCATAGTCTGACAGTCATGGGTGGAGCCGCCATTTTGTGTCGCCTCCAGTTGTTGCAAGGTGTTGGGATGGGGTGGTAGCTTAGGATAGGACTTTGTAGGGGTGAGGAGTCGGAGCTGTGACCTGAGGGAAGGGGGTACTCACCAAGGGAGCTACACCTCCTGGCTAGCCTTTGTATGAACTTAGACATTTGGTAACTGTCATTGTTTATTTCTTCAGCCTTTCTTTACTTGAATTTGTATAGTAAATGTGAGAGAGGAGAAAGAAAAGTGTTTTACTCCAACTACCATTCCTGCTGCTACTACCGGTTCTACAACCATGGAGTTGTGTAACACTTCACCCTTTGCACACTGTATCTACATGTATTCTCTACCTAATTCTCAGACTCTGGAGGGAAGTGTTATCCTTATGTTCTAGATATGGAAACTGAAGCCCATAAAGATTGCTCCTAAGTAGCAGATTTGGAAATCACATCCAGTTTTTGTAACCTCAAGTCCAGGTCCAAGAATTCAGAAATGAGAAGGACCTCTCCCTGTTCTCCTCAGGGTATTATTTTAGTTTATTTTAGTATTTGTTAATGGGGTAAAGAAATGGGTGGGGGAATATAAATGTGGTGAACATGTTTTAGCTCTAAAGCTTCTAATTGGAAAGTGGCATAATCTTAAATAGTTTCATTTTGTTTTTCAGTAATGCACACATTTCCTTTCAACAAAATAGAATTGTATAGGTAGCTCATAAATCTCTTGAATGGGGGGCCTCTGGTGTCTACAGATAGAGATAAATCACAGTGAGAAGACACTGAACCATGAAATGATTCTGTTAACATGTCCATCTGCCTAGAATATATTTTCAAATCTCCAACAGAAGTGTCTAAATTATGAAGGGAGGTGGCCTAGCAAAGTTGATACATTGGTATTTGATACTTTTAACCTCCTCCATCTGCTGCTTCTGCTTGTGTCAAGCGCGGCCCAGTGGATGGAGTACGACATGGCCTAATGCTGAGTGGCTGGAATGAACCATTTTAACATGCAGTGAACCCAGAGATTCCTTAAGCTGTGTTATCTTGTGAAAAGTAAGATATTAGTGCTACTTGCCTGGTCTAAGAAATTGCAAAAATTGCTAAGAGTCATAATGAGAATTTTTACCACAAAGAAAACAAATTTAATGAGTTCTCGCTTTAAGCCCAGTACTGATTCTGATACTACCTACAATGGGATTTGGAAACCTTCCTTAAAATTGCTTTTGCCTTTTCAAGTTGCTTTGAATGTAGTCTCAGAATTTGGGGTGGGGACTAGTAAGTTTGGGTGGCCTGTGTGTTCCTGGGTTTCCGTACACGGCAAGGTGCGAATTGCTCTTTGTGTCTAGGAACCTTGCAGATGCCAGATGACTGGTAGGGGACTGTTATCTTTCTATGTTTTATTTTAATGCCTCTAGCACAGGTGACTTATCTTTCTAAATGAGAACAAAAGTGAATACTTCATTTTTGACTTGGCACATGGAATGGTTCTCTTCCAGTGGTTCTCAAAGCTTGGTCCCTGAACCAGTAGCATCAGCATCACTCGGGAGCCTGTTAGAAATGCAGATTCTCAGACCCTAGCCCAGACCTACTGAATCAGAAACTGGAGGTTCGGCCCAGTGATGTGTGTTTTAACAAACGCTGTGGCCTATTCTGATGCTCCCTGAGGCTTGAAAACACCTGGGTGGGCCATTCCCCCTTGACTCCTTTCCAAGCCCTCTGCTGCCTTGGTGCAGGCCCTCATGAACCCTGACCTGAGCCATTGGAGCAGCCCCTCCCAACTGGTCTCCCTACCGTCAAGTCAACCTCTCCAATCCATTCTCCATGTCACTGTTGGCCTTCTTAATGAAATGCCAATTTTGTCTAGTCACTAGTGGAGCACTCAACACTGTAGAGGGAGACCAAGTTTCTCCCCTTTACGCCACTCACTCGCAAGGGGTGGCCCTAGGCAGTGGATGCAGTAAGACCTTGGTAGTGACGGGGGCATGTGTGGGGGGTGGTAACCATTATGAGAAGGAATATTGGGTAACTGATCTTTCTTCCTTTTCTCTTAGATGAGCTTGTGTGGTGTGCATGTGTTTTCCTGGAGACCAACTTTATTTGCTATCTAAGACAGGATCAAGAGGGTCAAGATTCAAGAATGGCTCTCTAAGAAGGATCCATAGAGGCTACTCAGTGTGCTTTTAGTATAAGCCTGAGGGCTGCCTGGAGCCTAGGCCAAAGGGGTCTTCTCAGATCTCTGACGTCTGACCCATCTCGTGCAATGACCATCCAGGTGTTTAGGGTCAAAGCCTCAGCTGATAATTAACAGAGCAGCCTGGAACAGTCCTTCTGCATTTCTCTCTTGGGAACTAGAGGCAAATGTAGGGATCTGAGAATTCTGGGACCCTGGGTCCTTGCTGTATATTATCCTAACAAACCTAGGATCTTCCTTTTGCCTCAAATCCCTGAGTGACCCATGATTGCCCACAGGATGTAGTCCAGATATCTTGCTACCGCCTATAAGGCCCTTCATATTCTGGTTCCCACTTGCTTTTTCTTGACACTGCCCAAATGCACCCTGCTCTCCACTCATATCAAGTTTCCTAAGGAAGACATGCTCTTTCCTAGTTCTCTATGTTTTTCACATACTGTATCCTTAGCCTGGAATGCTCATTGCCCCCTCGTTCTCACATATTCCACATCTTCCACATTCCCCTTGGGCCCTGCCACTAACCACATGTTGACCCTCCTTTAAAACCCAGCTCATATTTCACCTCCTCTGTGAAACCTTCTTCAAACCCATCAGGCAGGATTGGGCTCATGTATTTATCATATAATGTTGGTCTAAGAAATACTTTTTGTGACAATTGCCTTATTTCCAGAGTAAGACATTCCCAAGCTTGAAATGCCCCCAATTTCCTGGGCCATAGGTAAGAGGCCATAAGAGGCCTGGAGACTCCACTTTGAGTGGGGAGGGTGGCTGTGGAAGCCACAGTGTGGTGCTGGGCCAGTCAGATTTCCTCTCTTAGAAATTTTAACTGAGACATAGAGAGTCTTCTAACTGGTGGTATAACATCAGTATAGACTGGTTGGCTTATGAACAGCAGAAATTTCTCTCTCACAGTGCTGGAGGCTGAAAAGTCCAAGATCAAGGCGCTGGCAGATTTGGTGTCTGGTGAGAGCCCACTTCCTCATTCATGGACAGCAGTCTTCTCACTGTGTCCCCGCATGGACGAAGGGCTGAGGGAGCTCTCTGGAATCCCTTTCAAAAGGGCACTAGTCTCATTCATGAGAATTCTGCTCTCACGACGTAATCATCTCCCACAGACCCCACATCTAAATACCAACACATTAGGGACTAGGTTTCAACATAGGAATTTTGAGGGGAAACAAACATTCAGTCTATTGCAGTATATGAGCTGAAAAGCTGGAAAGAGTTGGGGCTGGGATGGCCATAATGGACCTATAGCAAGATGGATAAGTAGAGCCAGCTGAGGGGGGAGAGAGAGAGACAGAGAGAGAGAGAGAGACAGAGAGAGACAGAGAGAGAGACACAGAGAGAGAGAGAGAGAGACAGAGACAGAGACAGAGAGACAGAGAGAGACAGAGAGAGGAAGGAAAAGAGAACAGAACTGACTAGGAGTCGGTGAGACAGCGTGGTTTAGGAGTATGATCCAAATTTTACGTACCTTTCCTCTTCCCAGCCTGGTTCACTTGGGACCTGTCTGAATGTAATTTTGTGTTCTCAGGTTTATTGGAATGCTATAGCCTTAAATAAAACTCCCTTTGCTCAAGCTATTTGAAACAGATTTTTCTTCAGTGCAAACAGGAGAGCTTTAACCAGCCCATCTCTGGGAGCTTTCTGAGGGAAGATAACAAGGCTTCTCCCCTTTGTATCTTTTATATCCTGGTATTAGTAAATTTTGAATGAGTGAACTAACATCAGGCACTAAGGACGCCGCAGAGCATCTAGGAAATTATTCTGTAGAATCAGAACTGAAAGGTGTAGGGGGAGTTGGGGGGGTTGACTGCAAAGGAGCACCAAGCAACTTGGTGCTCGGAGTGATGGAAATGTTCTCTATCTTGATTCTGGTGGTGATTACGTCTGTATATATTTGTTAAAACACACACAATTGTACACCAAAAAAGGGAGCGTTTTGCTGAACATAAATGATAACTCAATAAACTTGACCTAAATAAATGAATCAATTAGAAAGAAAAAAGAGCAAAGTAAAATAAGATTTTCTCCATAACATATTAATTTCCTAATAAAGAATCTCAAAACATTTTTATTGTTTAGTTTACCCACTTCTCTTTTTCTTTTTTTCCTGTGCCCTTAGTCTCCAGATAATAGGAATTTGGAACATGATTTTGCTTTCTGGCATGTTCGACATTATTCAAAGTGCTGCCAAAATAGAAGGTACTAGTTCTCCACTTTCTACTTCTGAGTAGTGTTAGAAACAGAAGATTATGCTTGAAGAGAAATGCATCCACTTTCCTGAGCTCTAGGTTCTGCTGGACCCTCATTTAAACATTTTGCCTATTAACTATTTGATTTAAGGTCTTGAAGCAATATTGATTATACTATCCTAAGCCAGCATCTCCCAGACTTAAACACTGGTTCATAGGATGTTTAAACAGGGTAACTGAAACCAACAACAATTACAGCTTATGAAGCTTGCTAGGGTCAAATGCATTTGGGAAATTCTGGTTTAAACAAAGTAAACAGGCCTTTTTGTTTTTGTTTTAGTTTGTCTGTTTTTTTAATTGAGGTATTATGACATACAACATTATATTAGTTTCAGGGGTTCAACATAATGATTTGATAATTGTATATATTGTGAAGTGATCACCGCCATGAATCTAGTTAACATCCATCCCCATACATAGTTACAAATTGTTTTTTCTTGTGATGAGAACTTTTAAGATTTACTGTCTTAGCAACTTTCAAATATACAATACAGTATTATTAACTGTAGTCACCATGCTGTACATTACATCCCCATGCTTTATGTATTTTATAACTGGAAGCTTGTACCTTTTGATTGCCTTCACCCACTTTGGCAAACCACCCCCTTCCAATTCCTGCCTCTGGCAATCACCACCAATCTGTTTTCTGTATCTGTGAGCTTGTTTTTTTTGTTTGTTTGTTTTGGATTCCACTTAGAAGTGAGATCGTGTGTTTTTTGTCTGTCTTTGTCTCATTTCACTTAGCATAATGCCCTTAGGGTCCATTCACATTGCTGCAAATGGCAAGATTTCATTCTTTTTAATGGCTGAATAATATTCCATTGCATATATATATATTTCATATATATATAGATATATAGATACACACACACACACACACACACACCCCACATTTTCTTTATCCATTCATTTGTCCATGGACACTTAAGTTGTTTCCATATCTTGGCTATTGTAAATGATGCTGTGATGAACATGGGAATCGGATATCTTTTCAAGTTAGTGTTTTCATTTTCTTTGGATAAATTTCCAGAAGTGGGATTTGTGGATCATGTGATAGTTCTATTTTTAAGTTTTTGAGCAACCTCCATACTGTTTTCCATTGTGGCTGCACCAACTTACATTCCACTAACAGTGTATAGGGTTCCCTTTCCTCCACATCCTCGCTAACACTTGTTATTTCTTGTCTTTTTGATAATAACCATTCTGACAGGTGGGGTTTTTTTTTGTATAAATTTATTTTATTTATTTTTGGCCACGTTGAGTCTTCGTTGCTGCATGCGGGCTTTCTCTAGTTGCAGCGAGGGGGGGCTACTCTTCGTTGTGGTGTGCGGGCCCAGTAGTTGTGGCGCGCAGGCTCAGTACATGTGGTGCACGGGCTTAGTTGCTCCACGGCATATGGGATCTTCCCAGACCAGGGAATGAACTCGTGTCCCCTGTGTTGGCAGGCGGATTCTTAACCACTGTGCCATCAGGGAAGTCCCCTGACAGGTGGTTTTGATTTGCATTTCTTTGATGATTAGTGATGTTGAGCATCTTTTCATGTACCTGTTAGCTATCTGTGTATCTTCTTTGGAAAAATGTCTATTCAGATCGTCTGCTCATTTTTTAAATTGGCAGCAAAAAATGTTTTTAGCTATTGAGTTCTTTGAGTTCTTTATGTATTTTGGATATTAACCCCTTATCAGATGTAGTAAACAGGTTTTCTTATTTCAGGACTTCCTGATGTCTTAGAATAGAGTCTGTGAAATGAGATACTGAGATTTGCAAATGTCTTAGATTACTGCCAATCCCATTTCATCCAAAATTATCAGGTATTTCCATCCCCTTCCTACATCTTTGCTTTGGAACTTGATTTAATTGAATCATTACTGTTACTATGACTTATTTCATGTGTACTATGTCCTAAATACTGTGTTGTTGCATTAATTTTATTTTGTTTTATTTTAGAAAGGCATGGAGCTAGGGCTTCTTGAACTTTTCATGTTTATGCCATATAACACATACATTAGTTCAGTACTAGCTTATTTTAAAAATAAGTCTTTGGTGCTTGTAAGGAAGGCTCATTGTCAGGGCAGGAATGGTTTTCCTACCTTTTGTTTTGACTTCTGAGGCATGTTTCTTAAGGAATTGTTTCATGCTTTGCAGAAAACACATAGTGCCATAAAACCAGTAAAATCTGTGCAGAAAACAAAACACACAATGAATAGGTTAAACCAGTGGGCATTCTGTGGGTGTAAAGGTAGAAATTTTCATCTTAAATAATAGTGCTTATATTTTGTTCACACAGGGAAAAATAAAACAAAAATAAGCACCTCTGTGTGATTCTGTATATAGTTACAGTGGTCATGGCCTTTAAATACTCTCCATCATTTATGTTTTTTTAACAGCAGAATTTTGTAATCTTTACTAAATCCAAGCTGCAATGAGTGAAGACCTTGGAGGTACCGTTCCATACTTTTTATGCTAGCCAGTGTCATCTCCTGGAAGGGATTATTCATAGATCACTTGTAAATATTATTCCTAGAACAGTGATTGTCACTCTAGACAAATGAAGTGATACAAAAAGTTGGAATGGGTTTCCCATCTATACCTGCTGTCATAGAAAGAGACTTTCACTGAAGTCAGGAGTGGGTGGTATGGAAAGTAATGTTGGTTCAAGACCTAAATGAACTGTTCCTAGTACAGACCGTTTAAATGGCAAATAAATGGGTAACATAGAGAACCTTGGACCGATATGAATGGGTCCTCTATTATTGATAGACTACTTATTCATAAAACCCAAGCTATATTAATTCTGGTCTCATGGTACCCTAAAAAGCTTTCTAGAGTAGAACTCATATGCTTATGTTTATCTAAGAGCTTCCAAAGTCCACTTTGGTAAAATGAGGAAACATTTTATGTAGTCTGCAAACCCTGTAGCTTAAACAGTCCTGCCGTCATACAGTTTGCAGCTGTCATTAGGTTGTGAATGTGGGCGTAGTCACGTGCCTGGCCAATTACAGGAAGCACAGGAATAGATCATCAAATCATTACTGGAGCCTAAAGTGATGACCATCAAAAAGGCAAGTGGGAGTAGTTAGTATTCAGTTCTTCACAGGTGGATAAAATCATGCCTGGCCAGTATAGCCAATTACCTGTCTTGTAAACATAATTCTTTGATCTCCAATCTCTTTTGTAGCAGCAATTTCCAGTGTAAATTTCACCAGCGGAAAAAGAGTCAGGACTCTGATACAAAGGGGCTGTTTTTGCTTTATAATTTATTTATTTATTTGGATCATAATTCTGTTTCTGGTTTCTGTATATTTTAGTCTAAAAGATGAGGACTGTTCTGTGAGCCCCCTCCCTGCCCCCCAAATATGGGCCATTTTATGCGTTATGTGGTAAATGGGCTCCAAAGGTAAATTGTTACTCTGCAAAACCTGCTGCTCAGCCAGGCAGGGGCGGCTAAGATACAGTGAGCACCAGCTCTGTTTGCTGTTGTGGAAAATGTCGTGCTGACAGGTCACTGCTGAAGCCCAGTGTCATCAAGCGGCACAGGCTCTTGCAGCCGCGGGTCGGAAGGCTCCTGCTCTCTCTGCTGTTGGTCAAGTAAGCGTCTGAAATGCGGGGCTCTGGGTGTACCTAGAAGCCCAGGCTTAGCAGTAGGTTTGAGGGCTTTGGAAGCACACATACTCTATTCTAATGATTGTTAGGGTTAACCACATCATTACCAGACTGTTTTTCAAGCATATTGTGCTTTAAATAGGATTTCCCAGGAAGCTAAAATTTAATGGTGTTTTTCACTGACCATACTGCTTTGTGGTGATCTCTTGGGCAGTCAACATCTATGGCTGATGCAGAAAAAAAAAAAAAAAGTTACTAAATCAATGTACATCAGTTGCTGGTTTTCAAAGAGATTCTTGATTTGTGCCTAATGTAACTTATAAGGGTAACTGTACTGTGGCTGAGTGTGATTGCACAAAGAACTCACTGAGCACTGCTTTTACAAATGAAAGCCGGTTAGAGGGACGTGGTCCTTTATAAATGGCTTCATCTATTCATGCAATTTAGGAAACCATTTCTTTTACGCTGGTAATTTAAGGAGAGCTCTGCTGGGAACTAGGAATTTTGTTTTAACTGTACTGTTTTATCTGATTACAAAAGTAATATATGCTGACTGAAAAAATTCAGACATTACACAAATATATGTCTTATGGAGAATGAAAGCCTGCCTTAATCCTACCCCTCAGAGAGTAGCACTGTCAACAGTTTGCTGCACATTTGTATTTTTCGTGCAGAATACACACACACACACTCTCTCTCTCTCTCTCTCTCTCTCTCTCTCTCTCTCTCTCTCTCTTCTGCAATTTGCTTCCCCGGCTAGCATTTAGAGAAAATGTATTTTAGACGGAAATGTTCTGATATATCATAAAAGAAACTAACTTTTCTATATGTTAGATTTTTCAAATTATGTTTGTGTTCCTGGAGTAGGTTAAGATGAGGCATTTTCAATGCCTATTTATCTCCATAATTATCTAAAGGCCCTGAGAGGCCATGGGTGGTTTATTAGATAGATGTAGAAAGAATAACTTCAGTACTAAGCTTTTACCTACATAGTGGTCTTCCAATGCACAAAGCATTACAATTATATGGAGACAATCTGTAGCCTTGGAAACAATATGGCAGTAGTGACATCAACAGCAATTATGTGTAATTTTTATCCCCAATTTATCACCAAGGTAACCAGAGCAAGGCTTGAAATTTTAAGAATTTTAAAATCCTATATTCAGCAAGAATGTAGGAAAGGATTATACACGCAGGATCCCTTCTACGATTCATTCTATTTCCCTTATAAAACAGCTCTTTGGAATTCAACTAGCAGACATCTATTTTTGGCAACAGCTGAATGCTTTAGAAGCTATTAAATAAGAGTCCAAATATCCTAAACACTAAAAAGAATTCATTATGGTGCTTAAATTTTATGATGTTCTTCCCTGTTAGAGTATCTTCTGCTTTAAACAGCAGTTATGGGACACACCCTTTTACAGAAGCAGAAGAAAGGGGACAAGTGCACCATCCTTTGGTCCTTTGTAAAGCAGGCACAAACTGGCTCATTCCTGAAACTAACAGCATTGTTACCCTAACAGCAATCATAATTGCCTATTCCTAGGTTAAAAGATTCTGGTCAGTTCTCTGTGCAGATGTCAGAAGGCTGGAGGTGGGCAATGGTGCCTCTAGTTGAAAATGGCAGTTAAAGTGGCACATTATGTTCAGATTATTGGGTCATTCCTGATAAGTTTGGATAAGTTGAATACTGATGCTGAGCAAATGAGTAAGTGAAAGAATGAATGAAAAATGCATAGATGTGCATCTTTATGCATTATTGCTACAATAAACTGACTCTTCAGTTTCCCAAGAATCCCTTTTGTCCCGCAGCTGAGCAGTTCTTGTGAATTCTTCACTCACATATTCTGTTTTTAGTTCCTTCCATAAGTAGAGAACTCCATGAAACAAAGACCACAGCAATGACCACTCCACAGCTCCTTGCTGATATACAGTGGAAGAGTGTTCATACCATTCATCTATCCTCTTAAATCTAGGGGAAAGGACTGAAGGAGAGGCAGAGAGGAAATGCCTGTCCTTCTGGGATCTGTTCAATTTGAATGTCCACCGAGCACCCTCTATGTGCCATTCCCGCACAAAGCAGTGAATCTAACACGAACATTCAAGGGACCCAGAGTCTAGTTACAAAAGGCAGATATGTAAGTATAATTATTGGTGGAACTGTATGACATTCCCAATGTTTAAATGTTTTTGACCTACAAACAGCAGCAGTCTCTTGTGGTTCAGCCCAGTATGTGTCAGTGTGGTAGTTATGATAACAGAGAAGTATTCGAGTCCAGTGGGGGTGTCCAGAGGGAGTGTGGAGCAGGGAGGGAGAGAGGCAGGCAGAACAGGGTATTTTTCTGAGGCCTTCACCGAATTTTGGTGAATGATAGGGAGAAGAAGAAAGAGAAAGGAAACTTTGGGAAAGGTGTTTATGGTAACATGATTTATTCCCTAAAGAGAGTGGCCTAGGCTTTTTAATTTTTAAAAATAAATTTATTTATTTATTTGTTTGTTTGTTTGTTTATTTTTGGCTGTGTTGGGTCTTTGTTGCTGCACATGGGCTTTCTCTAGTTGTGGTGAGTGGGGGCTACTCTTTGCTGCGGTGCACGGGCTTCTTATTGCGGTGGCTTCTCTTGTTGCGGAGCATGGGCTCTAAGCACGTGGGCTTCAGTAGTTGTGGCACGTGGGCTCAGCAGTTGTGGCTCGTAGGCTCTAGAGCACAGACTCAGTAGTTGTGGCGCATGGGCTTAGTTGCTCTGTGGCATGTGGGATCTTCGCGGACCAGGGCTCCAACCCGTGTCCCCTTCATTGGCAGGTGGATTCTTAACCACTGTGCAACCAGAGAAGTCTTTTAAATTTTGATTTCATTATTGTGTTAAATATTTAAAACATACAGAAAAACTTAGAAAATAATATGACACTTGTGAATCTCCTACATCTGCTTGAATTCCTTTTCCTTAATGAATAAAATGTAATAAATAGAGGTAAAGGACCTCTACCTATCTCATTCCTCTCTCTCCATCACACTAAAATTGGGGTGTATCTTTCCCATGAATTTTTGCAAACTTTTATTGCATATGCATATATTAATAAAATAGTACATTGTTTGATTCTTTTAAAATGTTACATAAACTGTCTCATACTATACATATTCATTTGTAGCTTGCTAAACATACTGTTTTTGAGGTTTATCCATGCTGATGCATGTAAATCTAATTTGTTCATTTTACCTGCTGCATAGTATTCCATTATTCAAATACATCATACTTTATCCATGTTCTTATTGATGGGTGTCTACATTGTTACTACAAACAATATTGTAGTTGTCTTCTTGTGTACATGTACAATGAGGATTTCTCTGGAGGACATACCTAGAAGTAGAACAGCTATGTTATTGGATATGCACATCTTCAATTTAAACAGGTATTAGCAACTTGCATTTCCACGGGTTTTTTTGTCCTTATTAATTTATGGGAACGTCTTATAGATTATGGAGACTAATTCTTTATTGTTTTATGTATTGTAAGTAGCTTCTCTAAGTCTGTGGCTTGTATTTATCTTTATTATAAGACATCTTCATTTTTGAAAAATAACTTAGCTGGGAATAGAATGCCATGTTGAGAGCTCTTTTTTCTCAGTATGTTGAAGATGTTATTCCAAAGAATGCTGGCATCTGCTCCAAGTCTCTGTCTGAAGCCCACCTCTGCTAAGCCAATGGGCTTCACCCATTTCGCGGGTCCTGAGCTCATAGGAGCCTGCTGAAAATCATATAACCTTCTGCCTAGAAAATGTATAAAATGTTGCCTATTAGTTTGAGAGATTGTGCATGCTCAGAAGCTCATCCATGGCCCCAGGTTAAGAAGACTTGTTATAGGCCCTCCAAAGGTGGGCGGCCTTTCCTTGTGGGAGGCAGACCCTATCTTTCCATGTAGAATTTCGACCCTTTTCCATTTCTAAGCTCCAACTCTGAGGAGCAGGGCACTGGCCTGTGTGTGGGTTGAGTACTTCTTTTGTCCTTCCAGTCTAAGGAGTAGCTGAAGGAGTGGCAAAAGGAAGAAGTTGGTCTAAAGCAGAAGAGATCTGTAAAGGACAGTCCATATGGAAATTGAAGTGGAAATATAAGTTGCTAAGATGTTACTTATCCATCTGTGTAACCACTGGTGGCTAATGGTACATCTGTACCCACATGGTATACAAGAAGAAGGGTGTTTGAATGGGCTTTCCAGTATGAATTATTTAGATGTCTCCACATTAAAGCAGACCTATTATAAAAGATTCTTGTTATCCAGGTATTGGGAAGCTGCAGGATAGCACTGTGTGGGATTAAAAGGAGGTTACAGAACCGAGCAGAGGGCTGTAATGGGGAGGTACCTGGGTCTTCATGGGCCATGAGACCACTCTTCATAGCCCAGAGGAGTGCAAAACCTTGGCACCAATTGGTCTCCTTTGCATGTTGAATAGGATTATTAATAGGAGGAAGTCCTGGGGGGAATACACAGCTACTTCTTCATCTTCAACAAACTTACTTGGCATCCTTCATGACTGAGGCCCTCACTGGGTGCTGGGATATAAAAATTCACCTTAGGAAAATATTCATTCCCCATCCCCTCTCCCGCATTGTTGCTTCAGACGGTTAAGAACGTGTGGTTGTTCTCCTTGCACCTTGCAAAAGGAATTGAGCTAAATTATAGCTTTCCATTTATAAAACAGTGGTAGTCTAAAGCTGCAGAGTGCAAAATTCAGAGATTGCCATAGTAACTCTGCTTTTCTCAGGAAGTAATCGAAAAAAAGGCACTTTTTACAAAAATAGAATATTGATGTCTATAAGGGAATTAATTTACTGACTGATAGAGGGGAAAGACAAAAGATGAGCCATTGAGCTGCATTTTAATGTGATTGTGATTATCCCCAGGGTGGCAAGTAGCTTAAATTTGTTCTTCTATTTTTGTAGCAAAGAGCACATTTCAGCTTGGTTTGTGTATAGAAATAGTTTCCAGAACGATATAGCGTAATAAGGAATTAGCACATTTGGTAAAACACTGAAAGGCTCCACTTTGTTTCTTGCCATTATCAGTTTGACGAATGTTACAATTGCTTGCAAGATATTTAATCGCTGTTCATGATTAGCACAGCAGCAGTACTATAGGAATAGCTTGTGAGCGTACTTTTAACAAGGAAATCTAGCCTTTCACAGGTGCCATCATGAGACCAAAGACACAAATATATGAAGGAAAAATGATTAGGTGAGCAAATAATAATTATGATAATCATGTCCTAAAAATACTATTTGGAGAGTTGATAGAATTTTGATGAAGGCTTATAAATGTGTATATTTGTATATGCGTTGATATAAATATATGCCATATATATTTCAGGGCTTGTTCTCTGTGAATTTTCTTCCAGAGAATTAGAATCATTCCAGGGGTAATTTGTTTTATTTCCAAATCAGGTCCCAGGTGGCTAAAGAGTAATCCAAATGAGTGAATCTCAGACAGTGAAATATTGGGTCCTGTGACGGGAATGGGGAGGGGAATTTGAGGATACAGCCTTCCCCAGAGACCAGCCAGATCATACCTCTGGTACGGTTGGTCTTAGATGGGAGGAAGTGAGAATAATATGGTTCTTCCCTCAGGACTATTTTCTTTTTAACAAGAGAGGCAAATCCTTACACCAAAGGACTAGAACTCTAGGAGAAAATCTCAAGCAAGATAACCTGCCATGGGAGTTCAGGATGGTTGGTGACTAGGAGCTGTCTCTAGCTCTACTTAGGATTTATATCTCTTACAATGTTTCTTATGCTCTGGAACAGTGTGTTTATGTATCTGCTTTCCCTACTAGATTATGAACTCATGGAAGGAAGGATAGTGTCTTAATTATCTCTGGAGTTATAGACCTAGCACAGTGCCTGAAATAGAGAGAATGGGAAATAAATGCCTGAATGATTAACTTATTAAATGAATGAATCCACTGAGGCAGGCTCATGTCCCATTTCCTAGGACCATCCTTGTTCCCTGGACATTGCCAATGGCTTGGCTGACATAACAGTTACCTTCAGTGCTACTGTGACCCTTAAAATAACTTTCCAGTAAGTTTCTTTTTTCTTAAAAAAAAAAAGAAACGGAAAGGGAAAATATTCACTGAATGCTTATGGTAAGCCAGTCATTGAGCTGAGCACTTTACATATTATTATATACATTTAATCCTTCAAAACCCATGCAGAGTAGGTGCTATTAATATGCCCGCTTTTTTTTTTTTGTGTGGTACGCGGGCCTCTCACTTCCGTGGCCTCTCCCGTCGCGGAGCACAGGCTCTGGACGCGCGGGCTCAGCGGCCATGGCTCACGGGCCCAGCCGCTCCGCGGCATGTGGGATCCTCTCGGGCCGGGGCACGAACCCAACCCGCGTTCCCTGCATCGGCAGGCGGACTCTCAACCACTGCGCCACCAGGGAAGCCCCTATGCCCACTTTTTAGAGAAGGAAACTGAGGCTCAGAAAGGTTAGTTAAGATTTCATAACTAGCAAGTATTAGGGCCAGAATTTGCAACCAAGCAGTTTAGCTTCCATTTCTTTTCCTTTGTTCCCAGGAGATTGAGTATAGATGGAAATGAGCTCAATTCTGGGATTCCAGAAATAAGGGTAAAAAGCTTTTTAGTGTGGGAGAGGCTGGTAAGGAAAAAAAGTACATCCCTAGATCACAGGAAGAATTATCTAGGGTCTTTGATGAGATCTAAAAGCCTAGGAGGTATCTCCTGAATATCAAAAAACATTTGTGCTTGCCTTGTTAGAATGAGATTATAAAATCTTGGTGTGGCAAAAGTCTTGAATACTCTCAGTGGTATGGTATGCACTAATAAGGGGACTCACTGTTGTGTTGCGTTTGCAGTTTTTTAAAGCACTTTCATATCTTGTTTCATCTGATTCAACCCCCTCTGAAGTATGGAGTGCATAGAGCTGGTCAGTATCCCAGTTCCCTTTGTCTGGGCACAGGGTCAGATTGCATTCACCTACGCCTTTGAAATTGTGTCCGACCATGTGAGTTGCTTTGGCCAAGGAAATGTGAGTGGAGGTAACATATGACATTTCTGGGTGGAAGCCTTTGAAAAGCGAGTTAGTTACATGTTCTCTTTCCCCGGACACTCGGATGGACAATGTTCTTGATAGTGTGCCTTGTCAGCTACAGGACCGATATGGGTATGGCCTATATTAAAAGAATGGAGTCATAATCTTCATGTAAGCACCTCCTACCATACTAGGTGGCTTAGGGCCACAAGAGAAGACTCATTTCCAACCCTCAATCTAAGGATATGTCATCTTCTAAATCCTTACCCTATGGCATATCTTATGCCAACCCCTGCCCGCCAACCATGTCCCTCTGGGGAGTAGTAATGCAGAAGGTGCTGGTGTCCCTGGGAGGTTGGTAATAAGGGCACTTGGTGCCTGGGCCAGAGTGGCAGAATCAGGGACTTAGTGCTACAGATGTGAGAATACCTATTTCTCCTCTTCTATTCACCTTTGGGTTTTAAAAAGTAGAGGGTCAAGCACTATAGGAAACAATAAGAATGACAAGATTGAAACCAATTCTCTTTTTTTTTTTTTTTTTTTTTTTTTTGTGATATGCGGGTCTCTCACTGTTGTGGCCTCTCCCGTTATGGAGCACAGGCTCCGGACGCGCAGGCTCAGCGGCCGTGGCTCACGGGCCTAGCCGCTTCACGGCATGTGGGATCTTCCCGGACGGGGGCACGAACCTGTGTCCCCTGCATCGGCAGGCGGACTCTCAACCACTGCGCCCCCAGGGAAGCCAAAACCAATTCTTGCTGGCTTTTCATCCTGGCACATCTAATCTGCAACCAACTTCAACTAGTGCTCATAAAACAAAAGTGAGGTAGACATCAGGGTATTCTTCTGCCTTTTGAGATTCAGCACCTTACATCTTAAATGACTTATTTGGTAAGACTTAAGAGTTAGGGTTTGTTTTTGTTTTTATAGTCCTTCATCTCAAAACTAGCTAAGAGTGAAGATGAACCAGATCTCCGCATGTGACATCTCTTGGAGATTCAAAACGAATCTGGAGAAGAGGTGCTGAATTACAAAGAGAGGGTTTCTTCAGTTAGTTGATGTACCGTGGTGGGTGCTGGCATGCAGGCACATCAGACTCTTGCAGGCTACGTCTGTTGCAGGCGGCCTGTGGAGAAGACATCTCAGCCTAGGAAAGATGCTCCATCAGACAGGGGAGCTGAAATCAACTGGATGGCAATGAGAGTAATTTCCCTGAATGTTAAACCAATCTTCTTGTCAGTGTGTGGTGATCCCTTCCTCAGCTGAACTGGAAAGACCACAGGACCCTTAATTATCTACACCAACTGCTCAACCAGGTTTTATTTTGGGGACTGAAGACCTAGGAAAAAGCATCCTAGGTGACTAATGAAGATATCCTAGACTTGAATAAATTACTTAGTCCTAATAACATATTAGGGTGTCGAATTTGGGGATGTTGATATTTTAGGTTACTTTATACATCAAATGATTTATCTGAAGTTTGAGGGAATCATAGTCCCTCAAACTGAATTGATAATGGTTATAGATTATCCTATTTTTGTATACTTCTGGGTACAAAACACAGTCCAATTAAGGTGGAATGTTACTAAGAAATTTTTCTGCATTCAAACTCTTCTGCTAAATTCAATTTACGCTTAAAATGATCAGAAAGGGAAAGAGGCAGAATCCTTTAAAGAGAATGCCCTTTGCCAGAATCCCAGCTTCCATCAAGAAACAAAACAGCGGTTGGGAGTTGCTGGGTGGTTTCATGACTAATCTTCAATAGTCTACTTGCTATAACAGATGATAGTTATCATGAGCAATTGTTTCCTGATTGTGTGGTGCAGAGTCACGTGGCAGGTGATGGTGGGGACACACCAGCCCAGCATTTCAGGGCCTTTTTGTGTGTCAGGGTCTGTGACACACGAAAGAGGAGAAAGCCTATAGGAAACAAGCAACATAGAACTGCCACTTAGGCTGAGTGGAAGCAGGAGCCTGAATTTTCCCTTAGGTGCTGGCTAGATAATTAGAGCCAGCAACAGGAGGCAAATTAAAGCCTTACTGGGAAATTCTAAATAGGTAGGTGTTTGTGAGCTTTGGATACTTCTCTGAAGCCCTGAAGCAAGACTCAAGTGTGGGAGCAGGCATCAGCAAGTCTTCCCACCAAGCTGGATGTGTCCTTCAGCAGCTCTGAAAATTCCTCTAACCCACAACGCTGCCATAGAGAATGAGATCGACGAGACTTCTGATTTTAAAAAAGGAATAGGCACAATGAGTAATAACAGTTGAAGCTGAAATTGTGTGAATAGAATTCTTATTTTGTATGTGGTCTTGTATTTCTTTAACTCTTACTCCACCTGGTATTTCCTCTTAGAGTTAATATATGAATGTTAGTTAACATGATTATGAAGAGTTTTAAATGGAAAAAAAATTATATGGAATGGAAGTACTTATTTTAAATAAAAACAGAATTGGTTATCTGTTTTCCACAATTTAAATGAGCTAGCTGTGTTTGGGACTGTGTAATGTCAATCAATAGTACTTCCCATAGTGGGAACAGCCCTAATTTCAACATGGGATTTCAGAGGGGCTAACTTAACTAGTTCTTAGAGCAGTGGTTCCCAAACTTCTTCCTGCCTCCAAACTCCTGAGAGGTGTAACATATACTACTACTAAAAGGAGGGACTTTCCGTAGTTGTGAAGTTCATCCTAGTAAAAGCCCATGGCAGGGGTAGGGGAAAGGGTATTATCTGGAGAGCATGAAGCGTGTTTCGTTTTAAATTTTTCACTCTCCCTCAATGAGATCACTGCTTTAGAGAATGGGTCCTTGCAAAAACAACTCTTAGATGCTAGTTAATCTCTCAGATGTTGAGCATTTTTCAGGAGAAAGAGTTAAAATGTAGAGGTATTGACTATGAGGCAAGGATGAAGGCAGCTTTGGTGTCACGATGCAATTACAAAAAGCAGATGGTTTGATCCAATACTAAACCTTTTTGATCACTTTATTGTTTGATTGGTTTTTCTATTATAAAAGGACTATGATTAGGTCCTTGTTATAAAAAGATTGTGAGATACTAAGTACTGTAAATCTCTCTATTAGAGGTAGCTCCTGACTACAGCTTGGTTTATATAATCTCAGACATTTTCTATTTTCTCGTGTACGTATGTATGTATTTATGTGTTTGTGCACCCTTAGATTTTTCTTGTGCACATGCTAATATATATTTATACACACACACACTTTTGTAAATTTGCTTTTTCACCAAAATATGATCATACCATTTGTATTTTACTAACTTTTATTTTTTTCACTTAACAATTTCATCAAAGATATCTTTCCTTGTCAGGTCTTATGTAGATCAACCTATTCTTTAAAATGGCTGTGTTGTGTTCTGTAGTACAGAAGTTTTATAATATATTTAACTTTTCCCTTAGAGATAAATATTTTGGATGTTTCTCTTTTTTGTTGCTCTTATAGACAATGCCTCCATGAATATCATTGTGTATATATTTGTGTATCTGTGCATTTCTGTGGGATAGTTAGTAAAAAGTAGAACCTGTGAGTCAAAAGATATATTTATTTTTAATATTAACACATATGGCCAAGTTGTTCTAAAAGATAGCTGTGTCCGTTTATATTTTCCTCCAACAGTGTGAGAATACCCATCTTTTTGCATTTTATTAACACTGGATATTCTCAGTCTTCAAAATTCTTATCAACATGGTGGGTAAAATTATATCTTATTTTCATTACTCTGGTTATTGGTAGATTTGAACATATTTCTGTATGTTTTTGGCCATTTGCACTCCATCTAAGTGAATTGCTTGTTGATGTTTTTCATCTATTTTTCTATTGGGGTTTTTATATATTCTTAGGAATTTGTAGATGCTTATAATAGATTATGGCTCTTAACCCTTTGACTATTATGTGTTGCAGGTACTTTTTTCCAAGTTTTCTTTTGGCTTTCTAATTTTGTTTAATGTATCTTTTTCTGTACAGAATTTGAAATTTTAATGTAATTAAATCTGACAACTTTTCCATTGATGGCTCTTGAATTTTATATTATGCTCATGAAGCCCTTTCCTATCTCAGATTTTAAAAGTATTCTTTATGTTATCATTTGAGGTCATGTATTTAGATAATAGAAATATTTAGATTTTTAGTCCATCTGGAACTTATTTTATGATTAATTCAAGTAAGGATGTAATTAGATTTATTAAAATGTGAATAACCTATTGTCCTAATACCATAGGACATATCCTCCATTCTCTACTATTGTTAAGGATAGTTCATCCTTTTCCAGTGAAATGGCTATTTATCCCACACTGAAATATCACATATACATGGGTCTGTTTCTGCTCTTTCTATTCTGTTCCATGTTTAAAACAGTACCATACTGTTTTAATTACTTTACGGTACATTTTTTTAGCTGACAGGGTGAATCCTCACTTTTTTTCCAATATATTTCTGGCTATTTTCCCACATTTCCTCTTCCAGAGGCTATTCACAGTAGAATGTGGCAATGATAATGTCAGAGGCAGTTTCCTTCAGACTAGAACTGAAGATTATTTAGTCCTGGTCCAACCCTTGTACTTCTCGTTTCCTAACCTTGTCACCAAGCGTTATATCAAGGCTTTAGTAATAATGGGGGGAAGGAGATACAGACTTCCCTCTGTCTGCTAATTAATACCTTCCTAGGACACTTTCCCCTTGCCCATCACTCAAGTAGTCCCGGCCCTGAGATCCTGTAAGCGTTTGTTCCACGTATTTATTGTTGCATAACAAATTACCCCAAACCTTTGTGGGTTAAAAAAACAAACATTTTATTACATTTCGTGATTTTGGGGTTAGGAATTTGGGCAGAGTTCAGTTGAATGATTCTTTTATTTCACACGACATAACCCGGGGTTACCCAGTGGTATTCTGCTGGTAACTGGTCCAGTCTGCAGGGTCCAAGATGCCTTCACTTGCATGCCTTGTGCCTTGGTGGGAATGTCTAGAAGCCTGGGCTCAGGTGAACCCCTCTCCTTATGCATGTGGTCTCTGCAGCAGGGTAGTTATCTGCATGGCTGTTCAAGGCTCTACGAGCAAGTGTTTCAAGAGACGGGAGGTGAAGGCTGCCATTCTTTTAAGGTCTGGTTTCCCAAACTGACACTACATCACTTTTGCAAGAGTCTGTTGATCAAAGTAGTCACAGAGCTGGCCCAGATTTAAGGGGTGAGGGCATGGATCTCACTTATTAATAGGGGCATAGACCCTACCTCTCAGTGGGAAGAGTATCACAAAACATTTGCATATGGCAGTTTCTAATGACCTATTTTGGGCATGCTTCCACAGCATTTAGAACTTACAAGTCAGAGCCATGTGAAGCCTTTCTTCATTATTTTATGAACTCCATGGGTGTACATACACAGTTTATGTGTGTGTGTGTGTGTGTGTGTGTGTGTGTGTGGTGGGGAAGTTCAAACTCAAACAGTCTAACCTTGGAAATACTGGTCATTAGTTTGGCTTGTGATTTTCAAAATGTCCTTGTCAAGTAGAGTTCAGTTGG
Organism: Mesoplodon mirus; assembly: GCF_964341445.2. Classification (NCBI taxonomy): domain Eukaryota; kingdom Metazoa; phylum Chordata; class Mammalia; order Artiodactyla; family Ziphiidae; genus Mesoplodon; species Mesoplodon mirus. The sequence goes on from NC_138984.1 coordinate 85,041,514, forward strand.
CTGGAGCACTGCATTCATGACCCCAAGGCCAGGGATGTGGTCCTCATGTGAGATGGGAGGACTTCTGCAGTTCTGGCCCCACATTAACCCATCCGCCATTACATGTCTGGATGCCAAGTGACAGCATGGACAGATGACCATTTGGGGGAAAGCAAACCCAGGTTCTTCTCTAGTTGGGTCTGTGATGTCATCTTAGTACATGAAGAGTCATTAGGTACCCACGTACATTTTGTACTTTTTTTTTTTTTTTTTTTTTTTGCGGTATGTGGGCCTCTCACTGTTGTGGCCTCTCCCGTTGCGGAGCACAGGCTCCGGACGCGCAGGCCCAACGGCCATGGCTCACGGGCCCAGCCGCTCCGCGGCATGTAGGATTTTCCCAGACCGGGGCACGAACCTGTGTCCCCTGCATCGGCAGGCGGACTCTCAACCACTGCGCCACCAGGGAAGCCCCATTTTGTACTTTTGAATAATCTATTAAAAAACTGTTTTTTAATTATTATGTTTATTGTTTTTTGCAAGTAGCTCTGTGTGTTCTCAGGCAAATGGAAACGGGGAAAACATTTCTTTTACACTCATTCATTCACAGGTGATATAATCTTTCTTCCATTTCAAAATCCCTGTGATTTACCAGGTCTTTTATTTTAGGTTGATCACAACATTCTCTGCTTTTCTCTTGACCAGTGACTTGAAAAGGCATATGTACTTTCACTACAGAATAGGGTGCTCAGAAACAGGTGGTGAATTACGCCTTTAATGTGAGAAAATTAAAATGATCTGTTCAGCGAGTCAGTTTTCTTCCCAATGTACCTTTCTTCCTATTATCAATATGATAGAGAATTCATTGCATATCAGTGGCATGTATGACTCTAAAGCTGTCAAATCCCATTAATTTAGGCTTCCCATCCCCTCACATGGCCTTGCAGTGTGAGGGCAAGACACTTTGTTTCACAGGTGGAGGGAATGCTTTGTCTCAACTGAAAATGGGAAGTCATTCTTTCATGTGCCTGCTCTGGCTCACAGTGAGTACTCGATAAATATTTTTTGAGTGAATGGCTAGGGCAATGATTTAAATGTACTGGCCTCCTATTTCCAGTCTTTTGTTTGCCCTGTTGAACCCCATTGTCTCAGAACGTACAGTGATAATAGACTATCCTCAGTTTCTGAGAAAATGTGAATGTTCTATTCCAGCAACATTGCAAGGGGATGCTGTAATTGCTGTATGCGGTGCCCTGTGGAGGCCTTTCTGGTATTCAGAGACCTGAAAGCAAAAGTCAAAGAAATCATTGCCGCCTGTAATTATTTTTGTAGCCATGTTGCTGAGGGTAAGACATGGACACCTCCCTTCTCTGTGTCTGCACAAAGGCACCTCCCTGGGCCTGGTGGGAATAGATCTCTCTCTCCCACCAATATTTACATCAGTGGATGTGCAGAAATCACTGCTCCCACAACAGTCTTGACTTGTGTAGGGATCATGCTTCCTTCTCCTTGATCGCAGACAGAATCTTTAGTGCTGGGCATACTCTGGGTGTATGTCGGTCTCTGGGCTTCAGAGTCCAAGGGGCTGGGTTCAGACACTCATGTTGATTTCATTTCTCATCCTTCTCTCAAGAATCCTTTTATTCCTTGATGTATTAAAAATACCATCTTAGTTATGTATTATGGTTAATGACCCCTTCTCACATTCCTACAGACCTTGCCCAATTAGACTGTCACACTCCTCCCTTCCCCAGCCTTCGAGAAAGACAGCACCAAAAGCCACCCAAACAAGCTTATTCTTTTAGAAGGGACCACGAATTCAAATATAGTCAGAGGCCACATCTAGCCATGAAAGTCTTTTCTAGCTATGAAAGTCCTAAATGGCATCTTCTTCCAATAGAAGGCTGTTTTGCTTACATTGAAAATCTGTTGTTTGATGTTGCCACCTTCATTAATTATCTTAGCTGGATCTTCTGGATAACTTGCTACAGCTACTACATCAGCACTTGCTGCTTCGCCCTGCACGTTTGTGTTACAGAGACGGCTTCTTTCCTTAAACCTTATGAACCAACCTCTGCTAGCTTCAAACTTTTCTTCTGCAGCTTCCTCACCTCTCTCAGCCTTCATAAAATTGGAGACTTAAGTCCTTGCTCTGGCTCAGGCTTTGGCTTAAGGGAATGTTGTGGCTGGTTGGATCTTTTATTCGGACCACTCAGACTTTCTCCATATCAGCAATAGGGCTGTTTCAGTTTCTCATCATTCTTGTGTTCACTGCAGTAGCACTTCTAATTTCCTTCAAGAACTTTTCCTTTGCATTCGTAACCTGGCTAACTGTTTGGCACAAGAGGCCTAGCCTTTGGCCTCTCTCAACTTTCCACATGCCTTCCTCACTAAGTTTCATCATTTCTAGCTTTTGATTTAGAGTGAGAGATGTGCAACTCTTCCTTTAACTTGAACACGTAGAGGCCATTATAGGGTTGTTAATTGGCCTAATCTCAATATTGTCATGTCTCAGGGAATAGGGTGGCTCAAGGAGAGGGAGAGAATGGTTGGTGGAGCAGTCAGAACATACACAGCATTTACGGATTGACTTCATCATCTTGTGTGGGCGTGGTTCATGATGCCTGAAAACAATTACAGTGGTAACATCAAAGATCACTGATCACAGATTACCATAACAAGCAGAGTAATAATGAAAAAGCTTGAAATATTGCAAAAATTACCAAAATGTGACACAGAGACACGAAGTGAGCAAATGCTGTTGGAAAAGCACAGAGTTGCCACAAACCTTCAATTCGTAAAAAAAAAAAAAAAAAAAATGCAGTAAAGTGCAATAAAATGAGGTATGCCTATAGATTCCAATTTCTCCACATCCCCTCTAACACTTGTTATTTTCCATTTTAAAAATATAGCCACCCTAGTGGGTCTGAAGTGGTACCTAATTGTGCTTTTGACTTGCATTTTCCAAATGACTAATGATGTTGAACATATTTTCATGTGGTTGTTGGCCATTTGTAAATTTTCTCTGGGAAAATGTCTATTCAAGTTCTTTGCCCATTTTTTAAGTTAACTGTTTATCTTTTTATTGTTGAGCAGTAAGAGTTTTTTTGAAAATGCATTCTGGATACTAGGTCCTTATCTGATATATGATTTGGAAGTATTTCTTCCCATTCTGTGGGTTGTGTTTTTACTTTTTTGATGGTGTCCTATGAAGCACAATTCATCTTTTTTTCCTTTTGTTGCTTGTGCTTGTAGTATCATATCTAAGAATCCATTGCCAAATCTAAGGTCATGAATATTTACTTTGTTCTGTTCTAAGAGTTCTCTGGCTTTAGCTGTTAAATTTAGATTGTGCATTCATTTGAGTTAATTTTTGTATTTGATGTGAGGTCTGGGTCAGTACTTTTGCATGTGGATATCCAGTTGTCCCAGCATCACTTGTTGAAGAGACTGTTATTTCCCCATTAAATGGTCTTGGCATCCTTGTTGAAAATCAATCATCCATAGATATATGGGTTTATTTCTGGATTCTCAATTCTATTTCTTTTGTCTATATATCTGTCCTTATGCCAGTACCACACTGTTTTGATTACCATTGCTTTGAAGTAAGTTTTGAAGTCTGGAAGTGTGAGTCCTCTAACTTTGTTCTTATTTTCCAATATTGTTTTGGCACAGGATTATCACTACTTGTACCTAAGGCTGTCTCATTCCTTTGCATACCTTCTTCTCCATCCTTTCCATCACTCACATAGTAAGTATCCTAAGATGCACATTTCTTTAGGCGTTCATTCTTTTCACTGTCACACATGTTTCTGGGGAGTAGAGTTTGCTGTGATTTCGTGATACTAATAACCTCTGAACACGGTCTGGGATAGGATGAAATAGCAGGGAGCCAAAAATTCGACACAGCATCCGTCTCTGACCCATCCAGCTGGGACACCCAGACAGCATTTTGTAGTGGTCCATTTACTTATCTGTGATTAATCTGTAAGCAGTTAGAGTGCAAGGATGGCACCTCTGATATTTAATGACCCTTGCCTTCAGTAGGAGCTTACTATGCCTGTTTAGTATATTACTGAACAAAGGAATCCCTGACCAAATGTGGGTAAATGTTGTCTCACATCTAGGGGAGGGTTCCAATCCCAGTGACAAAGGAATTGCTTCTGGTGGTTAGTAAACCAGTTTTTAAATTGTGATCTAATTTTGATCTAAACCAATAGACAAAATGCCACCACAGCAAACCCTGCATGGAAGGCTAGTGGGAAGGAGAGGAAATGTTTATTGGCAATTAGCTAAGCATAGGGGAGACTTTTCTGAATATTTTACTTGGCAGCTCCATGTGGTCCATGCAGACCACTGTGCTAACCACCTTCCCTGTAGTTTAGAGGCCTGTTGAGATCACTGCCATCTGTTAGCCAGGGAAATCATGCCTACCTGCAATTTGGGGGCCATGTTTACCTACTATTATTGTCTGAATTCTAGTTATATTTAAAGCTGGCAAGTTCCCCAGTGCCTAATATGGTGTGGGGATTTTATACCCACATATCTGAAAATGTATGTAAACTATACATGGAGGTGCTATCTATATTTAATTTGTGATGTAATGGTGTTTATTTTATTAACCACTGTGGAATTGCAGGACCTAGACAAGTGGGTATCTATTTTTAGAAAGACAAATAAACATATTAGCATTGCCCCCTCCACTGTTTCCATTAATTGACATTCTTGCTTCCCAAATTTGTAGTTTTAAAGTTATAATAGAAACAAAATACTGCATAATATTTTATAAATTAAAAACAAAATCTCTACTGTGCTTCTGCATCCTTGATGCCCAATTTGATCTGCCTCCTTGCTTTGACATGCCATTTCAGTCACAGGAATGATTGGGTAAAATACCATAGACATATTGCATTTAGCCTGGAGGGTGACCATTAGCTAGTGAAGAGGTATTTGTCTTTTCCCTCCTTCCCCCTTAACCACAGTTTTTAGTGTTCCAGAGCTATCTGTTCTTACCAAAGGAAGCTGGAAACAAAATGAGAATAAATAGTTCTTGGTCAGGCTGTAAATGAAACCTCACACCTGCTCATTTTGCCTATAACCTGCAACTTGCACACATTCCAGTGTGTCAAGAAAAAGGTCACATGTGGGCCAGCTGCTCCAAACCAGGATATTTTTTGTTTTCTTTTAAAATCATTTTCTTATTTATTTTTATGAGTAGGAGGCTAAGGTATAATTCTCTTAAGAGATACTCCAAGCAGATTAAGGAAGACTTACAAGGTCTCCTGTAGTCTGAGGAATGTATGACAATTCTTATACCTTGATTTCTGGAGACCCAGGTTTGTTTGAGGCTGTCTGACTCATTGAACAAGCTCCATCTAAAGATATACCTATGGTCTTCATATATTCAAAAGGCCTCCCTTGCAATGATGTTGTGAGAATAAGGTCATAGTGTGCACTCACTATGAAAGTTCTTCAGGCTGTAGAGACAGAATTGTTGGTGTGGTCTAGGATGGATGTGTGTGGGACTGCACACACAACCCAGAGTCAGGGCTGGTCTAAGGCAAGCTGGGATGTAGGTTGAGTTTGTCTTTGCAGCTCAGCTTTGCCATTCTTTGCAGAGACCTGCCCTACTTGTGACTGTCCCCTGTGCTCCTCCTACAGTTCCCGTCCTTGTCTTTCCATGCCCCACACATAAGCTTTTCTCCCAGAACCAGACCCAGGGCATGGGGCCTTTCTTGTTCCCTTCTCGTCTGTACTGCCTGTTCCTGTGTCCCACACTCTGGCCAACAATTCCTCAATAATGGGGTAGTAAGTTCAGTAATAGGTTCTGATGGCCAGGGAGATGATGTTTCAGAGAACAGAACACTGTGACTGCTGTGACCAGATGAAGGCTCAGCATTGCCCTGTGGGTGGGAGACTCAGTTTGAAGTGGCCCTGACGGGGCTGCTCACCCTGACACTGAACATCCTTGTGCTGGTTGTTTCACCTCCCTGAACTTCACTTTCCTCCCCTGTAAAATGAGGGCTGTGACCTTTCCCTCTCAGGGGAGTGGTCGGGGTTACACGGGATGGTAGATAACACGTATGGCCTAGGGGCAAGATTTACTGCTCAGGAAATAAATGAGAGTTCCTCTGCCTCCACCCCCAAACACACACTTACAAAAAAAAAGACTTGGGGTGGAGTGGAAGGGAATATAAAAATCATCTCATCTAACCTCTTGGAGAAACATATCAGTTGTAACCTAGAAAAATGATTCCAGATGCAGAGGGAGAAATGTCCAGCTGAGTCCTTTGACTGAGAGCTGTGGGCTGCACTCATCCTCAGGGCCAGCCTTTTCCAAGTCTGATCTTGCTGCTGTATGATCCAGTGAGAACATCTTTGGAAATTAACACTCAAAATGTTCCTGAAAGGGACTTACTTCCCACAGATATGCAACCAGCCACCTGGACCCCAGATTCGTTTTTAACATTAGTAACCCTGATCTTTTAAAAATACTCCTCTGGGAATGTACTGAATCCATGTTGTATTGTTTCCTCCTCTCTGGACAAGGCCTCTTTTCCTCTCTCCACACCCACCTCTTGGTCACCCTCTCATTCCGGCAGCTGCAGGGAAGATTTCTCTCCAGCTGTCTATCAAGTCTTCAGAAGCCAGCTGGAATGTAATTGTAATCTATTTTCCACCCCTCAATAGTAGTGGATGAACACACACACACACACACACACACACACACACACACTGCTCAAAATTGCAAGGAGATGGGAGCCAGCACTGCCTCGTGACTCACACAGAGCCCCGCGTGGATAATTTCTGCCATTCATACTGGCCTAGGAAAGAAAACAAGGGTCCATTTGGGTTTTGACAGATAAGAGGGGAAGGAGGGGGCTGTGCTCCCTCCCTACTGCCTCCCCCCTCTGCCCCCCGTTCCCCAACTCACACGCCATTTCCATAAAAATAACATCCTGCTGGCCATTCCCCTCCCTGCTCTCATCTTTATTATGCTTATTTAATGTGCAGTTTAGAATTGGGACTGTGGCTAGATTCTGCCAAGCACTTCATCGCAGAAGGCCTCAATAACCTTGAGCTAGGACCTGATGTGCCCATTTTCCTGGTGAAGGTTAAATAGGCTCTATTTCATTAAATCATGTATTCATCCAACCAAAATTGTCATGAACTCAGCACGAAGAGTTAGATTCAGAGGGGAAAGCTGAAGTTGCATTCCTCCCTATGAAGTGTGCTTCCCCTCCCTAGACAGGCTAGGGTGCCATTTACAGGCTCATCCCAGTCATTGCATTCTCTCCCTCCCCTAAATTCCCTTGGTTGTGCTGCTCTGTCTTACGATCTTTCATTGGATCTTTAACTTGTTAAGGACAGAAAATATAGCTTAAAAGGGAGGAATATATATACAAAAATACATCAATATTCAACTCTGAGTACAGAGTTTTATATTTTGTTTGCAGGCACTCAATTAAGCAGTATTGAATGAATGAATGAGTGAATGTTCACATAAGGAACAATGTATTTTAAGCTAAATGTCTTGGGATGGCTATGGGGAAATGCAAGTCCTAATGGAAGAGTAAGATTTGGGTTAGTTGACAGAGATAGGAAGTCCTAGAATGGGAAGTGTTGGAAGAAAAGCATCTTGTGCTGGGGGTGAATCTCTGGTGTTAGAATACATAAAAGAATACACTAAAGCTGTATTACTCAAGATTATTCAATTTTGTCCCCACTTATGTTCCTCGAGGCTGGTCTACCAATAGCCATATATTTCATATAGCATCAGGCATTCCTTACAGGAGTTCATAAACTGTATGGAATTTGTATTGGGTGGTTAAGGCCCTGACTGGACAAATTTAGGACAAATTTTGCTTCAGATCATTCGTACCTTATTATTCTTACTCTTTTATTCTATTGTTTTTTGGTTCCCACGATTCATAAGCAGTACATAATTCCTCATCCCTTTGCTTTTGAAAAGACTAAAGTTTCAGGAAATAAAAGAAGCATTTATCTTGTGATTCCTGGAAGTCTGCTTTATTTTGCAGAATGAGTCCTCATAAATTTATTGTACAGTGTTAGGGATTATCTGGAGAATTAGTTAGAGTGAAGAGACTTATGATTTACTTATAGTTCTTAACAGTAAGGTCAATTTTAACATCACCTATTGAATGTTTACTTGGCTCTTGATATTGCATTTAATGTTTTATGTGAATCATTTTTACTGATCTCATCTGATCCCAATATTGTATGTGTCATTGTGATCTCACTTTACATATGATGAAACCGAGGCTTCAGGGGTTGAGAAATTGTCCAGGCTCATGCAGACAGTAAGCAGTGGAACTGGGATTTGAACCCAGGCGGTCCAACTCAAGAGCCCACATTTTGCAGCTTCTCCCAGCTGTAGCTTCTTTCTGTGACTGGAACTGTGGGCCTGACAAATACCTGGAAAGATCACATTCTTTATCTCCCAGGATCTAGGCAGATCAACACAAATGTGACAGATGTCTGGGCTATTTCAGAGATGATTCCAAAGCATTATTATTATTATTATTATTATTATTTTGTAGACAGGATTACTATTGATTGTTACTACAATTTAGGTGGAATAACTTGCCAAGTATTCCAAACTGAAAATTCCTAGTGTTACAACCTTCCAACCATACATGCACATGTATATACATATGTATATAGTATGTGTGTGTGTATGTATAGATGATGGGGTGTATCAGATTTAGACAGTTAATTATTTATTTTAGGTGTATCAGTCTGCTGAAGTCTTTCCCAGTTACTCTGAAACCAAGGTATTCCCAGGAAAATCTGTTGAAATTTTTCAAATGATCTCCAAATGAATCATTTACTCTTCCAAAGAGCTTTTTTTGTTGTTGTTGTTCCTCAGAACAACCTTCTCTAAATGCATCTTCTGAATACTTGTTAAAATCTTTATTCTAATCTGAAAAGGTCATCTTGTTTACCCACCTATGCCTGGGCAGGAAATCTTCTTGGAAGATTGTGCTTATATTTTTATTGACCTTGAGGATACCATACCACCTATCTTGGCAGCTTATTGCCATTCCTAGTAATCTAGATAGTCAGGTATTTCCTGATGTGTGATCCAAACCTCTCCAGCTGCTTTGGCTCATTCCATTTGATTGTCATGATACTGATGTTATCCTGTTTGTGGTCCTTTTCCCAAAGCTAGGAAATCACAGCATTTATAACTGAGTCAGTAGTTATGGTCACATTTCAGTTTCCTTAAGTGCGTCCATCTTGAACAGCCCTCTGAGTCCCAGTTTTTGTAATGTGGCCGAGAAGCTGTGAGAATGCCATCTGTTTGCAAGAATGGGGCCATTGATGGTTGCACAGTTGACTTTGAAGATGGCGCTACTGATCCAAATCAAGATTTGAGACTTACAGAATCTTGCCTTGGACAGTTAGGTCGACCCTCACTTTGTAGAGAGATGTGGCCTTTTGAGAGTAATTGGGTAGAAAAATGAGCCTGGAGTGGCATTTATATAGCATTTTTATTTATTAAGTGTAACTGCTGTACTCAGCTTTGTATAAAACATGGGAGTAATAGGATCAAATTAAGGAAAACTACTTAGATGGAATAGCAGGGAAGTTCCCTAATGAAGAGATCTGATAGACCATGGAATAGTCTTCCCCAGGAAGGCTGGTCTTATTGAGATGGGTTATTTACCATGGAACCAAATAGTCCCCTACTGGATGCATCTCAGATCATTTTCACTTTGGTTTGTGACTTTGGTTTAATTGGAAAAGTATATCACATCTGTTGTTGACTACCTAAGGCTATGCTTCTCAGATTCTAATCATGGCAAAATCACCTCATAAGCTTGTTAAGATGCAGATTCCTGGGCCCTATTCCCAGAGATTCTGTTTCATCAGGTTTGAGTGTTGTCTGGGAATATTCATGGTCACTAGATTCCCTAGATGATTCTGATGCACAAGTGCTACTATAAACTCCATCGTGACAAACAGTGAGTTAGGGCCACTTTAGAAAGTTTCCCGATATTATAGTAAGTATATCTGTACATTTTGATTTGTTCCTTGCCCTCATTCTAATAGTCTACTTTTCCCCATCACCAGAGTCCCTTTCTACTTGAGAGGGATGACGTTTGATGGAGGAAATGTTTGGTGAAAGGGGGGAGGTTGCTCAGAGGAGCATGCTCCTCCAAGTATCCCCTAGCCTCACTCAATCTGGCCTTCCCTGGCTTTCCTGTAAGGCAGCTTGGTGTAGGACAGTGTTTCCCAAAGTTCTATGGCATGTTAACAGTTATTAGGAAAAAAGGGGTTGTATGGTCAGATAAATGTGAGGAACACTGCAGGAAACAAAGTTAACTAGATTTCTTTACTTCAGTGTTTCCCAGAGACTTTATCATGGCAGAATCTTCACATTTTCCTGAACTTTTTGACCACAGCATTTCTCATGGGACTACTGATTCATGGAACACACTCTGAAAAACTCAGTGATTTGAAAGCAAGAAAAATTAGTTTGTAACCTCAATTCTGCACCCAAATAGCTCAGTAACTTTATGCTCTCTAAGCTTGTTTCCTCATCTGTGTAATGGGAGTAATCATGTGACTTTTCCTAGATCACAGGGTTTTTGTGATGATTGAATGAAATACATTTGTGAAGGTACTTTGTGAAGTGTAACGTGCCATTAGTTGTCATTGGAAAACTTATGAGGGTCACATTCATTGAGAAACTTATGAGTTGCATGCAAGTTTGGAGAGTGGAGAGTGAACACTGGACAATTTGTCTTCATCTTTGCTTAGACTTTGCCTAGACTGGCCAAATGGACTAGAAAATCTGATCTGTTTATTTCACCTAGGTTTGTATTAATACCACATTAGTAGTTAACTAGAAATTCTCAGAATACTGCTTTCTAGATCATTCCACTGACATACTGATTTAGCCAAATATTATAGCCATAGATACTTTGCAGTCAGTGCAGAAACAGGACTGGGAAGTGGTGACTCATAGTGAAGGAGATGTTCAAGGCCATGAGCCAATAGGATGAAGAGGGCTAGGACTGGGAAGAACTGGAACCTGGGCTGCTGATGTGTTTATTGGGCTGTATCCCATGGGATTGTTGACCCTAGACCAAATTCCATTGTTTCAAGGAGTTTGGACAAACTTGAGCTCAAATAAATAATAGTCATATACAAGGGGTCCAGTACAGTGGGTGGGAAAGGTAGAGCAGTGGGTGCTTTGTTGCAGAAACAATGCTCATCATTTAATAGGTGGAGTGATGTGATTCTGAATTGTTAGTGTGGGTTGGAGCCTGATGACAACTACCACCTACAGGCATGAGTTTGTTGAAAGACAAAGATAAAGAGAAAATCTTGTAATCAGAAGGGGAAAAACAACTGATAATGTGCAGAGGAACAGCAATATGATTAATGGCTGATTTAGCACCTGAAAAATGGTAGTCAGAAGGCAGTGGGATGACATATTCAAAGTGCTGGGGAATACTGATAAAAATTTTATATCCAGCAAAACTGTCTTTCAAAAATGAAAATAAAGGCAGTCCCAGATAAACAAAGACTGAGAAAATTTGTTGTTAACTGACCTGCCTTATAAGAAATACTAAAGGATGTCTTTCATACTGAAAGGAAATGATAACAGATGGTAACTGAAGTCCACAGGAAGAAATAGAGAAACAGGAAATGGTAAATATGTGTGTTAATATGAAAACTTCTTTAAGTATATTTTTTTCAGTTTCTCTCTTAATTTCTCTAAAAGATACATGATTTTGTAAAGCAATAATTATAACACTGTGTTCTTAATATGAGACAATATTGAATTCAGGACCAAGAACATTAAATTAGTCCAAGAAGGGCACTTTTTAATAGGTGCTATTTTTTAATGAAGATATAAGATGTATATCTATTTATGGCATCACATTCATAAAGCAGAAGGTACAAGGAGTTATACATTAATTGCAGAAGTTATTTATTGAACCTCTTTCATTCCATGACAGTTGTAATACATTAAAAAAAGTAAGCAATACTATAAGTTTTTATGAATGTTTCAAGAGTGCTTGAAAAGAGGAGCATTCTCTATTCTTGAGGGACAAGGTTTTATATATACGTGTATATATATAATATATCATATATATGATATATTATTTGCATATATTATATAAAAATATATATACTTAAGTTGTGCCTATTACAAAGACTACAGAGGCATTCTCAGATTCCAAAAGTATAAACAGTACAGACAACATTCACTGTCCACAGTGCAAACAAACTAGAAATAAACAAACACAGAAAACAAAAATTACCTGCCATAGGGGTATGAAAAAAACAAAATCATCTTTAACAACTTAGGCTTAAAAGAAAATCTAAATGAAAGTTGAAGAATATGTAGAAAGTAATAATTATCAAAGTACTACATATCAGAATTAATAGGAAATAGTTAAAGCAGGGATTAGAGGCAAATTCATAGCTCTAAATACTTATATTAATAATCAAGAAAGAATGAAAGTAAATGCATTAAGCTTCCAACACAAGAAATTTTAAAAAAATGTTTAAACCCAAGTGAAGTAGAGGAAGGAATTTAATAAAATAGAAGTGGAAATTAATGAAGCAAAAATATAGGAAACAATAGAACCAATATATAAATCATAAGCTCTTTTTTTTTTTCTTTTACGGTATGCAGGCTTCTCACTGCTGTGGCCTCTCCCGTTGCGGAGCACAGGCTCTGGACGCGCAGGCCCAGCGGCCATGGCTCACAGGCCCAGCCACTCTGCAGCATGTGGGATCTTCCCGGACTGGGGCACGAACCCGTGTCCCCTGCATCGGCAGGCGGACTCTCAACCACTGCGCCACCAGGGAAGCCCCCATAAGCTCTTTTTGGATAAAAATAATAAAATAGATGAATTGTTAACTAATCATGAAAAAGTAAAGTTTTAACATACAAAATTTAAAAAAAAGAGGAAAGTAACCACAGACACTGAGGAAATTAAAAGAATCATGGGAGGCTACTTTGCTCAATTCCTTGCAAATAAACTTGAGCATCTGAATGGAATGGGTACTTTTTGTAGGGAAATATTATTTAGCAAAAGAAAGGATACCAGGCAGATGAGAATGCTGTGTTGTTCACCAGCCACTCAGAACCAGGAGGAAATGAGAGAGATTACAGGTTTTCCTCAGGCATGGTCTGAGACCTTCCTGAGAGAGAACAGTGAAATGGGCATTGTGTTTACTCAGTATGTTTCTTTTGACTTGATGTTGATGTATTTGTTCTTAATATTCTTAAGGTGCAGTAACCAGTGATACCTCCCCTGCCCTCTGTTTGCTGAGTATGCTTGTATAAATATACTTGCTGGCATTGTATGTTCCTGCTATAAGAGTAGCAGCACAGTTATATGATAATATAACACAGCCCCTCCTCCCCCACCCACCCACACCCCAGGAGGGACAACAGATTGATTTTTGAAAAGGAATCTGTGAAATAAATACAAATTCATTCATTGGTATGTCTCCAGCATCCCTCTCCCATATTTCTGTTCTTTCAAAAGGTTGCTAAGCAACCAGGTAGGAAAATGGTCAAAGCCCATGTAAAGAAAAGACATGCTTATGATGTCAGAGAAATAAATGTGGGCTTGTTCACTTGGGCTTGCTTACAGACTGCCAGGACTTGCACCATAATTCATTCAGTTTCAATGACTGCAATTGATCTTGAGGTTGGTGAAACAATTGGCCCTATCTGCCCACTGGAGACATGACTCAAGCCACCCAGGTGTTAGAGGGGGTTGCTGCTCTGGTGGTACCTTTTGCCCTTGCAAGGGGATGAATGTTCAGTGGTTTCTACTGGGTCGAGTCTCTCTGCCTAAGTCTGTGTGGTTCCACTGGCAGTTAGCACAATCTCCATAAAACATCTTCAGAGCTCACACTTAAAAACACCCAGTCTTCCTTAGGAACTGCAGCTGCATCTCCCCTGGCATTTAATATATCCACTTGATTTTAAATGGAGCCTGCTTCTGTGAGCATTGGCATGCACGCTGGCTCTGGTGGCCTAGGCTCAGATTGCTCTAAGGAGCTGCACAGTCTTCCTACCTGGTGTGTGTGCCAGGGTCTGCTCATGGTGACAGGTGTTGATGTTCAGCTGCTAATTTCCCCCATTAGTGACAATGTGGTAGGATCTGATGATACAATCTGTTCATCTGAGGTCTGCTCTGCTTTTTCCTGTCTAGAATATATTGCTAACTTTACTGAAACATAAAAGAAGAAATAGCTGTGCAAAATGCCCTTTAAATGGTTTTGCTTTGCTGGGGAAAAATAAATCCATAGCAGTCAATTTCTGTTTGTCTATTATAAATTTATTAACAGTGTGTTGTAATTAGGTGCATGGCTTTGCCTTAGAGGACAAATGGTGCTTCTTGAACTGTGACGTTAGTCTGATTGGGGTAAAATGACCCATTTGGTTTTACCAGCTGTGACTTTAGAAGGAGCTGAATGACAGAGGATGCATAAAACTCAACAGATGAAAACATTCTGAGCTCATACTCCCTATTACTGATCATTTTGCATCCCAAACAGAATGTTCTTTGGATTTGCTTGCTAATGTCTTGGTTATCTGAAGAGTACTGCGTTTAAGTTGAGGGATGTCAGAAAGACAACTGGCTTATTAAATCCGACCCATATTCCCCTATTAAAAGGACATAAATTGCTCTGGCAGAATCTAAAGATACTGTGGTGTCTAATTAACCAAGAGGAATTCCCAGGTGGGGAAGCAGGATGGCGCATTGGTTGCAATTGTGTTCTTCGGGATCCGGCTGCCTGCACTGGAAGCCTGACCACACCATTACCAGCTTCTGAACTGCTCTAAGCCTTGGTTTCTTTATCTCTAAAATAGGGAGTTGTATAACCTGCTTCAGAGAGTTTATGTGAGGATTAAATGAGTGAATTCTTAGCACAGTGCTTATTATACATAATAAACTCTCAAGAAATTAAGGACTCAGACCCCAGAAATAATATTAGATGGTACAGAAGAAAATGGTCCAGCTTAAGGGAAAGTCTTGGGTTCCAGAATGGGCTTGAGAGAATAGGAGGAAGCACCATTTTCAGCTCCCCTCAGCCTATTCTGTACCGAGCACTCCTGTGACTGTGTTGGTGGGAAAGGGGGCCCAGAAGAAAAAGGAGTTCCCCTTTGTGTCCATGATCCTGGAATAAGTATTTTGAACCACACTGAGTTTCACTGTTTCCTTTTCTGTGTTGAGAGAAATCTTAGAGGCAGAGAGACAGAAAAGAGTAAAAAGAGGTGTCATGCCACCTGACTCTTCACTTTTTCAGCTCACACAAAGTTGGAATCCTGGAAATGGAAAATCACAAAGAGATTAAGTTTGTGTTTGTGGTCCTGTCCCCTCACTGGTCCTTGTTCTGGGTCCCTTTTTCTAAGTTTTTATTCTTGTCTGCCTTTTATCCCAAGTAAAGTTTTGGCCAATAAAGGTTTACAATAGGATGCTTCCCAGAACATTCCTATTTCAATAAGGAGCTTCTGGGATAGAAAGCAGTGAGTCTTAATGAGGAAATTTGATGCACCATGACAAAACAGATTTTTTAAGTGGGGGAAGAAGAAGTTTTCCATTATCTCTTCATTACCTCTAAAATATATCCAGCAAATGCTCCTAAGGCAGAAGAGACTGGACTCATTCAGTTGATCATGGTTGGAAGTTACCTTGCATCATATTGCAAGCCTGAAATAGAAATTTCTTTTTAAAAAAATATTTTATTGAAGTATAGTTGATTTACAGTGCTGTGTTATTGATAATTTTTGCTGTATAGCAAAGCAATTCAGTTATAGATATGTATTCTTTTTCATATTATATTCCATTATGGCTTATTACTGAATATTGAATATAGTTCCCTGTGCTATACAGTAGGACCTTGTTGTTTATCCATCCTATATATACTAGTTTGCATCTGTTAATCTCAAACTCTCAATCCTTCCCTCCCCTACCCTGAAACAGAAATTTCTTAAAATCTGGTGTTTCATCTTTAAAAAAAAAAAAAAGAACATTGTAAGACTCCTAGCCTCTCTCTGTAAGACTCCTAGCCTCTCTCTGTTTTCTCATTCACTTCTTTCCTGTGCCAGTTATTAATTTAGTGCCTTTCAGCTCCAAATCTACCCTTCTTTCCCCTGCTTTGTGATACAGGAGTGGACTCATAAACATTTCTCGTTTGCCATATGGCAGAAGTTAAGCTTTGTCAGTAGAGGGCACTGGAAGGCCACTGCCAGAGGAAAGGGCCCACTTCCCGGTTTCAGGGAGCCTTTTCCTTCTTGTTTCTGTGGCCTTTGTCTAATCAGTGGCATTTGGGACACCTAGTGGTGCTCACCCTCCAGCAAGTTTTACCAGTACCCACTGGGCAGCTTCCTAGTGAGTCTCAGGCACCAGGCAGCTGGTTTCCTGTTTGCCAGCCCTGGCTTGTTTTACCTTGAGAACTTCACCCACCATAGGCCATAGTCACATCTTTTCCAATGAGGTCTGAGTCTCAGCCTTGAGTTTGGGGGCAGGGGCTCTTCCAAATTAGTTTCTTCCTCGGATAATCTTTCTCATCTAGACATGGTAGCTGCTCCCATATCTGCTCTTTGTGTACTTGTTAGAGCTCTCTTCACTCCTTAGTATCTAATCCCCTATTACTAGTTAATAATTCTTTATATTAAATTTTCCCTATTCAAATTATGGGTGTTTTTCCTGTCTTCTGATTGGACCCAAACTGATAGAGCCTAGAGGATCAGAAGTGATGTATGCAAATGGTGAATTTGGGAAGGCACTGGACGTGCAGATTCCAGCTCTTTCCCTTCTCCTTTCTTTTGAGAGTCAGCCTGCCCTGGTGTATTGTTCTCAGCCTGCACTCAGCTCAGTGGCCAAGGCTCTGCCCTTGAGTGAGGGACCCAGCCCTGGCCCCAAGACCAGCTGGATAAGTCTGCCTAACTCTGTCTTTCAGTCTTAGAAAGCCTACTTCCTGCAGGTAAAATCCACATTCTCTGAGATCAGCTCTATCAGTAACAAAGGTGTCATTTCGGACTCAATCTGCTGACTACTTTTTCTTGTTCCTCAATTAGTTCAGAGCCCAGGCAGGGAGAAGTCCTACTTTTTATTGTCTCTCCCTCCCCTACTCCCCAGTGATTTTTATATGAAACAACTTTAAATAACTTATCACCAGAAAAATGGATACTCCAGGAAAGCATAGCGTGCCTAACCCATGCTCTTTAGCTTTGCCTGTTCCCTGGCCCACTGTCTTATCACCGTGACTTTCATCCCACCACATATAAAGCTGTTTTTTCTTAAAATGCTAACCTAATTGGGGAGTGATTCTGTATCTCCAGAATGCTTTGACACACCTTAGTGATCACCTTCAATGAGTACAATCCCACAGAACCCACAGAAACAGTCCAGAATTTGAGGATAGGAAAAGCATTTAGAAAACGTCATCTATTTGAAACACATCTCTTTAAAATCATGAATTAATAAATCATACATTTAAAACTGTGTGTGAAAAAAAAATAGACTTGTGGCTTGCACTCTGTGCTTAAAGGACCACAGAGGAAAAGGGTCATTAGCCAGCCCTTGGGCAAGGTCTACTTCCCTGACACATTGGACACTAACAGTTGGATTTGATGGCATTGCTGAGTTCTTGTTGAAGGAGGAAATTGAAGAATGGATGTCAGCAAATGACCACATTGGCTCAGACAGTGAGCCACACACCACTTGATATAGCAGTTTCTATTGTCCTTGACTTTCTCTCGCACTCTGCATGCATGGCTGAGTTGCCTGTGTGTCCTGTGTGTTTACATAGTGAGAGTACAGAGAAGGGAAAGGTACCCCAATGTGCTTTAGAGAGAATTAGAATATGCAATTCATGCCTTTTGTAAACATTTGAAATGTTAGTGTAGTGGCCAAGGATTAATAAAGCTCCATGACACGCCCTATCTCAAGCACAGGCCTGACATGGGGAGCATAATGTAACCTTGGGATTCTGAGATGATCTTTGAAACAGATTCTTGTTGGGTTGAAAAGCCAGAGGAAATGAACATCTTGTCACTTACTGATGGTAAATGGTTAAAAATGGGTTTATTATGAGCCATGTGATTTGATGTGGTAACTTTACATTTTAGTGATTATAGCTTAACATTGCAAACGGTGTTATTTAAGGGACAGGATCAAATTAGGTTATTAAGAATCAGAAAAAAAAAGGAATCAACAAGCTTGAAGTTTAAGTACAAATCTTTGCTTTTCTCCTCACTGCTTTTAGTAACTTCTTCAGTTATTGTAGAATAAATTATCATAGGTATTAATCAACCTCTACTTTCTTAGACAGTGGTTATCTAAGGCTGAGATGTGACTTAGGCTCATTCTGTTTTTGTGACACGGTTCAGGACATGCTACCCCTGAATATGGGACCTTGGCATATTGAATATTTCAAACTGAAGGAATTTGAGAAATTGTGTGTGCAGGAAGGGCTTTCTGACCTTCCCCAGAAGCAGGTCATAAGACCCTCTTCCTCCCTACACCCAGAGGGAAGGAGCATCCTTACCTCCAAAGACCAAGACAGTGGACACAGAAAGGACCTGCATGAATAGGACTTGCTAAGTTTCCCCAGTTCACCACACTTACTCATACTCTTTGTTCTATCACGTCTTTCCAACACTTTCCACCCTTCAACATACTCAGGTTTAACTGTTTCTTCGGGCCTTTATTTCCTTATGAGGGCTCCCATGCATGTAAAACTTATATTAAAGAAATTTGTATGCTTTTCTCTTGTTGTCTGTCCTTTGCTACAGAGGCCCCAGTTGAGAACTTGAAGGGTGAAGGAGAAAAGGAATTTTTCCTTTCCTACATTTGCTTCTTTCCAGACATGTTCCCATCTAGCGTTGTCCTTGCAAATCTTTTCTTTCCTCCTTTTCCCTGCTTCAGAGGACTGCCCCTGATAGAGCTGCCTTCACTGTGGAGTTAGCCCTCTGCATGGGTATCCATTCTAGCCTGGACCTGCCTTTCACGTTTACTGAGGGTGCAGTGCATAGCATTGTGTTTCTGATTTCTGTGTCATTTTCATATCTTCTCTTTTCTGATGTTAAAGAAATATCTTCAGCTATTTAATTTTTTTCAAAGGATTCCTCTTCAGCAGACTTATATGTATATTTTGAATAAATCTTGGTCTGTGTCCCATGTGTCAAGATAATTACCCAGAGATACCCACTGTCTGAACCAGGGAGCAGGTGCCTGCAAGGGGCAGAGGGGACCCCAGCAGCAGGATTTTTGGTCTGACCCCGGTGGGGTTGAGTAACTCAAGAGTTCTCACGCACAGCGTGTTCTGGGGGGGGGGGTGACCCGGGGGTGCTCTTCACAGCCCTGCAAGCCCTGTGGGTGGGCACTGTCTCCTCTGCTCCACAACTGCTCACTGGGTCACCCCGGGAAAATGAGGCAGTCAGCACCTGCTCTCTCTTCATTCGAGTTACACGGCAGGATCCTAAATGTTCACTGACAGGAGGTGTCCGCCACCTAAAAAACATTTTAAAAGTTAGAAATCACTTATGACATGTGTAAACCATTTCAGCCTTCTTTCTAACAGTGGGAAAAAAAAAAAAAAGAAACAGCCTGAACATCCATCAGTGGGTGAATGGCTAAACTATAGTTTGCACACATTATGGAAAACTATTTGGGTGTGAAACTGGCATGGGATGATCTTTAAGCCATGTTACTGAATGGAAAAAATAGGTACCAGGACACTTACGTGAAGCATATAATCCTATTTCTACTGTCCCCAACTATAAATATATTATAAATAATAATATAAAATTTATATTGTGTTTATTGTATTATAATTTATAGCACAGCAAAAATATATATGTTATATTTATAACAAATATTTTAAAATGCAAAAACAAAATGTCTGAGAGAATACAAGCCATACTGATGCAGGGAGGAGACTGGGATTAGGGGTGGTAATGAAGAGGTATTTTGCTCTTTGCTTTCTATGTCCCTGCATTGGGGAATTTTTTAATATTAAGATGGAGTCATGTATTACAAATAAATACAAAAATTTTGAAATAATTAATTTTGAACAGGGAAGATGTGACTTAGGGCAAAAAGCAGCTTTGGCTGGGGCTAGGTGGTGATACTGAAGGATGAGACGTAGGCACGTATCTAACCACTCACCCTCATTAATGAATCTTGCAGTTGTCAGAATGGCAGCTCTGTTGTTGCAGTGTTTAACACTCTCAGAATAGTTCATTGTGCTCAGATGTCTTGCTTTATTGCTTTTATGAGTAAAGACATAGAATAGCTTTGGAACACACTCCTGTGTTTATTTAACTGTATGTTATTGATTATTTATTAACTATTATACTTCAGTCTTTGTATCTTCCTCCCTATATTCTCCTTCTCCTTTCCTAACACCCTCCCCCTCTCACCAAATGGTTGATATATCCTGTTTAGGACCTGCCTCAAAATTGACACCTTCCAGGAAGTCTTTCTTAATTGACTCAGTCCCATTGATAAATCTTTTACTCAGCGTCTCCTTGTTGAGTGTGCTTTGATATTAGAGGGCTTTATTTTGCGCCTTCTTAGAGGTATTGCTTGCTAATTGTTTTTCTGTCATTTTTTGCATGTATGTTCTCTTCATTCACCTTCCAGAGTAATGGATTCTTCATTAGATGAAATACAGAGAACAGTGTGGTAGACATTGGAGACAGAAATACCTCCTTGAAACCTGACCCTTCCACTTTTTAGTTGGATGTTTTTAAGCAAATTCCTTCTTTTAAGCTGCATTTTCCCCACCTGTGAAACTGGAATAATAACTCCTATTGTTATTTCAATAGGAATATGATTGTTGTGATGTTCTGTTGTCCTACATGTGAAGCACTTCACATGGAGCTTGGTATACTGTAATACCACTCAACATGGGATAATTATTAGTATTGATCCTCTTCTGTCTCCAACCCCCATGCATGTATATAGTGGTCCTGACATTAGATAGTGTCTTTAATGCAGTTTAAATCATGATTGATTTGCTCACTTTAATCAGATATGTTCAGGGACCTGGCGACATTTGGGCTACAAAGGTAGCCCAGATGATGAGAGATGAGGCTTATATTGTCAAATCCAACTCAAGTTACTACCTAAGGGGACTCCTTTGTTCCTCAAACCCTGCTTGCTGTGAAGTTGCTCACATCCAAAGGAGCTGTTCCATATTTGTCTAACTTTATGCTACTTTGGGGACCGAGGTCATATTTTGTCCTGGCATCATTTCTTGGTTTACTTACAGTATATGTATGTTTGTGTGCATTCCTTCATGTAGTCATTCATTCAGCAAAAATTTACTGAGTGCTGCTGTGCTGGGTACTAAAGATACACATGAAGCATGAGTAGGAGCCTGCTAGGTTGACAAATTGGGGAGAGCATTCTGAAACTGAAGGTATAGCATGTACAAAGACCCCCAAGGCATGAAAGAACAGGACTTGCTTTAGGAGCTGCAAGCTCTGCCCAGTGCAGTACTGCAGCATTGGGTGAGCATAGGCAGGTGGTTTGAGATGGGATTGGGTAGATAGGTAGGCAAAGCCATCTGTATATAATGCAAAATAGTTGACATTTTATCATGCTGGCAGTGTAGATCTACTGAAGAATTTTGAGCAAGAAAATAACAAGGTCAGATTTGTATGTTATAAAGAAATTCTAGCTGCCAAGTGCAAGGTGGATTAGAGGGAGATGAGGATAGAGGGAAAGAGAAAAATAAGGAGGCCACTGGAGTAGGCGGATGGAGATAATGTGACTGAACTCGTCTGTGAAGGAGGGGATGGGGTGACAAGAAAGGAATTTAGGAAGTAGAACTGATAGGTGTTGGTGCTTGATTGATGTATTAGTTTTCTATTGCTTTTCTAACAAATTTAACATCTTAGAACAGCACAGATTTATTGCCTTCCAGTTCTGTAGCTTAGAAATCTGACGTGGGTCTCACTGGGCTAAAATCTGGGTGTCAGCAGGGCTGTACCCCTTTGTGGAGGCTCTAGGGGAGAACTGATTTCCTTGTTCATTCAGGTCATTAGCAGAATTCAGTTTCTTGCATTTGTAGAATTGAGGTCCTTATTTCCTTGCTGGGTGTTAGCTGAGGCCCATTCCCATCTTCCAGAGGCCACCTGCATTCCTCGGCTCATGGCTCCCTTCCTCCATCTTCAAAGCCAACAGTGGCGAGTCGAGCACCTTTCACACTTTGAATCTGTCCTGCCTCTTCTTTCTTTCTGCCTCTCTTTTCTGCTTTAAGGGACCTGAGATTAAATTGAGTCCATCCAGACAATCCAAGGTAATCTTCCATCTCCAGGTCCTTAACCTTAATCACATCAGCAAAGTCCCTTTTGCCGTGGAAGGTAGCATGTTCACAGGCTCTGGGCATTAGAATGTGGACTTCTTTAATAAGGGGAACCCTTATTCTGCCTTTTCAAGTTGGATGTGAGGTCAATGGAGAGGGGTGAACTCAAGTTTCTGACTTCAACAACCAGGTAGAATGCAGATTTAGGGGAAAATGATGAGTTTGGTTTTGAACATGCTGACTTTAAGGTGCCCCTGGGAAATCAAAATGAAACTTCTAATAAGTAGCTGGATGCACCAGCCAAAAGGCAGAGGAAAAATTGAGGCACGAGATATAGATTAGGAAGCTGATGACGTATAGTGAGCCCTCAGTGAACATGTAGAACGGGAGGAGAATAGAGCTAAGAACAGAATGCTGGGGCCGATAATATTGTAGGTGCACCAGAGGGAGAAGCACTCACAAAAGAAACTGAAGAAAAACCTACATGGTCTCCCATCATGGGGTCTGCGTTCCTCATGGCTCATTTCTTCCTTTCTCCTCTACCTGGCCTGCTTTCTTCTCGTTCCCTGATTTCCTGCCTGTTCCTAGTATCTGCTTCCTAAAACCAGTTTGTACAGTGTACTCCATGGCCTCTCCCATCTGCCTCGTCACCATGGATCTTTCAGCTTCAGCTCCCATTACTGAAGTGCCTCATTCTCCTGGTTTTTTGTTTGTTTGTTTTGTTTCTCAGTTCAAGGTGAAAAAAAAGGAAAACCTTCTAAAGAGAATCGAATTGACCCAGCTTATCATTTGGGATCATGCCTTGGCGTAGGTTACCAGACTAAATTTGGATTGGTTGTCCTGAGGTCAGGTACCCCCCTTCATCCAATCAGCTGCTTCTCTATTTCAGAAACTAAAATGAATTCAGTTTGACTGTTCAGCAAATCATTTTGTTCCACAGAGGCTTTGGGGGAAGAAGGTTAACTTTATCTCCATCGTATTTGCTGGACCCAGGATTATGATGTCAAAAGTGGGCATCACCCCTTGCTGCTAGCCTCATGTAGCCCTAATCCTGTCTGTGTGCAGGGGATCATTTTGTAGAAATTGAATTTAGGGTCCAAACACAGGAATAAAATCCAGGCAGGCAAACCTCAAATCGAAAATAGTCATTTTCCTTTACTGACTAATCTCTTTTCTACATTGCCTTGGTATGTTTATAAACATTATCTGTTTATAAACATTATCCAAATGAGCGCTTGTTATTCAGGTTTGTGGACCTTTCAGGACTCACCATTCATACATCCTGCTCTCAGCATCCATACACATACCTGAGTGATTGATGCCTGCCTATCTCAGCTATGCACTGAGTCTTCTATCACATTGAATATGAAGCATCTCTCCTTTCAGGGAGAGATGCTTTGGGCAAGGTTGCAATTTGCATCTGTAGTGTTGAGAGGAGCCAAAAAGGTGCAATTTTTATTATTTGGTGCTCTTCCTGGATGGCAGGAGAACTAGAGTTTATATTGCCAATGCAAACAAAGTACTGTAAAGCCTTCAAATTCCTTTTAGTTTCCATTATACTCAGATAGTAATCTTTCACAAGACCTCAATTTACTGAACCTAAGTATGATGGATGGACTCCAGGAAAGGTGGGGCATCTACAAGTTCAAATGAGCTTCTCTAAAACCAAATTCCTATGATGCCAAGCTTCAGAGAAAGTGTTTCCTTGTGTGGGGTTCATGTGAGGCCACCATGGATTGGTGGTGGCCTGGCTGGGTGGTGATCTGCTGCTTTCCTCTGTGTCCTACTACAGAGGTTCAGGCCAACACATAAACAGTAGCCCCTGCCCATGGTTCCTGCTGAGGGACAGACTGAAAACAGGGAAGGGACAGTGGACAGTGTTCTCTACACAAGTATTGACACTTCCATCCATTCCTCCGGTGGACCCTTCCCAGGTCATTCTCTAATTTCAGTAGAGGGTTATCCCTCCATGCTTGGCTGGCCGAGGTCAAGCTTACTAGGGTTTAATCAAGTCTGTTACTCTGTCTACAAGTAACTTCTTCATCCACACCCAAAAATGGTTAACGGTTTTGGGGGTGGATGAAGTGTGTTAGACAATAGATTTCTTGAGCACCTCTTCTCTGTGGAACTGACCCCCGTGAGAACAGAATGAGCAGGAAACCTGAGCAGAGCAAGGGAAGTTTGAGCTCTGGAGAGGGCTGTAGAGATGATGTAGGGTAAGCTGCTCACTGAGAGATGCCCACAGAGGTGAACTGGGAGGACATATGGATGTACAATCTCAAACAGCTGGAGCCAGTAAGAACAGGTCAGCCATGCTGGTATTAAAGCAGAAGTTATGTGATGGTACTTTTATTATTTAAAGAAAGCCAGGGAAAGATAAAGGCAAATATTGTTGAATGAAATGAATGAGATAGAGGCAGCCTCCAAAATAACTGAAGGGCAACTTTCAACTGTTACTCTTTCTAGGTGGGTACACAGATAATTTTCCTTTGGGTCTTTGAATCAGAGGATCTGAAGGATGATTAAATTCTTATGCAGAATGGGGAAACCGTATATTTCCTCTCATCATTCTTCCTTCCCACCTCATCCTTCCCTTCTGCTCTCTCTCCAGACCTGAAAGAATCATATAGTCTAGGCTCAAAAACTTACTCATGTTCTTTGAACCTACCAGACTTTTTTACACTTCTGTGACTTGGTACATCTTGTTTCCTAAGCCTGAAATGGCTTCCTTCTCCTCTGTCTTGAAAAATCCAACCAATCTTCAGGGGCCAGCTCAAGTTCATTTTCTTTTTAAAGTCTTCTGGGACTCCCCAGATTGGGTAAGTTGCCCCTTTATTATGCTTACACTTACCTTTGTAGTTGTGATATACTTATCAAATTATGTTCTAATCGTGTAATAGGATAATAATCTGAAATATGATCAGCTCAATTAGGACTAATTGCATATAACAATGGCTTAAAGAAGATGGAAGTTTATTTCTCTTTCCTGTTAAGGAAGACTAGGGAGAAGCAGTCTAGAGCTGGTATGGCAGCTTTACAGTGTCATCATGAATCCAGTTTCCTATCTACCTTCTTTGCCATACTCAGCTCATAGCTCTCATTTTCATTTCATGTCCAAAATGGCTGCTCAGGCTCCAGCCATCATATCCATGCTGCAGGAAGCAAATAGGGGGAAGAAAAAAATGGCATGTCTCCCGTCTTTTAAGAAGACTTTCTGGAAACACCACAGAACAATTTTAGTAATATATCATTTGGCCAGAATGCAGTCGCATGGCCACATCTAGATGCAAGGAACTCAGGAAAATACATATGGCAGCATTGTGCCAGAATAAAAATTGTACTAGAAGAAATGAAAAAAGGAATGGTATTGAAGAGGCAAATTACAATCACATTATCTGATACATTTTTTAAATTTCTGGTCATTCTTGCTGCTTCCCCTGCCTCTGCCTGTGGAGGCTGAGCAATCTATGGCTTTAGGAAGCAGTTAGAACCCAAGTGAAGGGTTATATATACAAAGGTGTATAATGGGTTTAAGATTTACAGTCATAATTCAGGTGTGCAGAAATGTAACTTTCTTCATTTGCTGAACTTGACTTGCTCACAAACCCCTATTTCCATTAATAGCTAGAAAGAAAAGATTCTTATCAATTAAAGGTAATGTCCCTTCTGTTTTAAAATTGATTCTCTTTGGGTAAATATTCAGCCAAATGCAGGGTTCTTACTTTTTCCTTTTCCTGCCTTCCCACCAGGAAATTGTCTGGTTACCAGAGTCTCTCCACAGTTCTCTAGTTCTCTTGGACCGCCAGTACTTAGTTGTATTAGGTGTTGTCCTCCTTGCTACCCAGGATCTTCTTGGGGTCTGAAACTTGTCTTAGTGGTTTTGCTTTCTCCAGTACCTATTGCAGAGGTTGACATACAGGAAAGAGTTAAAAACATGACCAGTGAATTTATAAGTATACTTTAATTGCATCACATAATTAATTCAAATGGTAGTATAATGATCTGAAAATCCTGTAAAATTAAAAGTCTATTTCTCTCAAGCCCCTAGAACTTGGTTTATAGCTTTCTTATGGCACTAATAATACTCAGCTCTCAGTTATAGTGGCTGTGTGCTTGCCTCACCCTTCATTACAGTGTCTGCTCCTTGAGGAATGTTGTTGATCTGTGTAACCCTCAGAGGTCCTGCAGAAAGCCGTGGACATGATTGGCCTTCAGTCAATGGAAATGAGCCACTAAATGAGTAGGGGCTGACACTTTATAATTTATCATTGGTGAATGACTCTCACCCAGGAAGAAATAAGAATAGATTTTATCAGAGCTATTTAGAACAGTATCAGTAAAGGCAAGTTGATATTTTGCTTTTAACGGAACCCTTTCTTTGTAAGAAAAAAATTGCTTTTATTTTTCAGAAATCCTCCACCTACTTTACTTCATCCGGAAAAATGGTGTGAGGAATTCAACCACTTCATTTCACAGTGAGTATTTCTTCCACTGAAAATTGCTCATCCAGCAAGTCCTTGGACAGTGATTGGAGAAGTCCAAGGTGTGGAATTGACTTGGTGCTAGAAGTTGTTATGCCTTCTAGCACATTATGACACAAAATTTGTTCCAGTAAATGATAGAAGATGCCCCTGCAGGATTTGAGAAATAAGGAGTTCCATTTGACTCTTGGTTATAATCAGTTCTTCTGATCATATGTGTCACATTCATCTGACTCTGCTCTGTCCTGGGGCAAATATTGCCAGTGGGTCTTGTTTAATAAGGGAGGAGACTGTATCTAAAAATCTGACACCCACACTTGGGCCAGAGAGGGAACAGAAGGTGGCAGCCTTCAGTAGAGGTTTTGCAGCTTGGAAGTTGGACTTTGCTTTAGGATCTGTGCTTTGGGAGCAGGGCTCCAGTTCCCAAGATGATTGAGGGGCCAAAGTAAGATCTCAGACCTGAGGCTGCAAGGTGAGGAGCCCCAGCCAGGGCTCAGAGTGTGGAGAACAAGATGAAAACCCAACTGATGGGTGATGTTCCTGGTGGGAGCTCTGTTACCAGGAACTAGGCAGTATTGCATGGGACTAAGACAGGAACAGAATCAACAGCAGCACCAACGGGGTGGTGACTGAGTGCTGGGAACATGAGCTTTTGGCCTGCCCCCTGACAGAGAACCACACTGGTCCTGACTCTAGGGAAGATGCTCAGTATGTTGGAGGGAGCTATATGATCCCAAGCAAAGGGCCTGGTGAACTGCGGGGACAGGAATCTAGACAAGGCCGTTACAAGCCATATCCCAGCTAGTAGCTGGGAAGAGGTGCTCTCAGTGTCTACTGTATCAAACACGGGGTTCAGAGGTCATGGGAGGAGAAAAGAAGTGACCAAAATAGCTGATGAACAGGAAGTAGGGAAGGGTCAACACAAATTTCTCTAAATTATACCTACGTGCATACTTAACTTCCACCAAGATGCAGAGCAATGAAGCAGACTGGGTCTCTTGATCGCCTTCCTTAAATACAATACAATCCCTTGTTCACAATTCCAAAATCCAAAGAGCTCTGAAAAATGGAAGTTTTTTTGTACTTGAGTCATTCATCTGCAAGCCCTGACCTTATGTGAACTGATTTGGTGGCAACACATGACCTACACTGAATTGAGGCTATTTATAGCCATTATTTATCCTACTCAGTGTGAATATTCATGTGAATTGCTGCAGATTTATTAATGTGTTTGATTACAGTGTGCTGCCCCAGATCCTGCTGGGGATGTTACATAAAATACAGTAAATGCACGGGTTTACTTTTATAAAATTTGATAAAATTCTGAATTCCAAAACATATTTGGCCCCAAGGGTTTTGTATAAAGAACTGTGAACCTGTGTTTCATTTTCATTTCAATGCAACATAGTTCAAGGTCCTTGAAATTGTTTGATTGTCCAGTCAATCCCTCCTAGCTTTTTGCCATCTTGCTCAGGAGAGAGGAAGGGTAAAGAACTCCAAGAATTCTACTAGCAAGGCTGTGTCGGAATGTGACCATGAAGTTCAAGGCCAGGGATGGAGGACATTTCCTTGTCCCTTCAGTCCCCACTCTGATGTTTCTGCAGAATGCAGAAGCAGCCCCACGTCAATGGTGGTGACAGTGGGCAATGTTGAGAGGAACAACAGATAACAGCAGGAGGGATGATGCTCCCATAGGAGCAGAGGAAGAGCTACTTCCTGATATTTGGAAGCCAAAGGAGGAGGTGGAAGGCCCTGGAGAGCTAAAGACATCCTGGTGGCTGGGAACACATTTCAGATCACCCCAGGGAAAGAAATCCAGGGGCTAGGGTTCCAGTGATTTTGCTGGAAAAGGCTGGAGCCAAAGAGTTTTCCTTTTCATTCCATTGCTGCACACAGATGCCCTTGACTGACCTTCTCTAAGCTGCTGGCCTGGAAAACCACATTACATATTCACAGATACACTTTCCTATACCAAGCTCTTGTGATGCCTCTAAAATGTGACTTGACCCACTCACCAAAGTTTGGTTTCTGTATACTTCTCCAAGAGTATGTTTGTGTTCTTAAACTGAGCACAGTATTGCTTGGATAGATTTGGGAATAAAGGTACATAATTGATGATAGGGTTGGGACTTTCAGGGTTAAATACACTATAGAAATCCCTCTCTACTGTTGATTTTTCTTTATGGCAAATCCTGTTATATGCCATTTAAATCTGCTTATGTCTTCCCCAACTCTGAGAATTCCAAATGCGCTCATTCTGAGTTGCTTTAGACTTAGGAAAGTGTTGATAATAGAATGGAGGACTCAATGTAGAAAACAATGCCTTTAGTATGCATACATCAGGGGCAAAGCAAAAGCATCTTATTGAAACTACAGGGTAGAGTGTCTGAAGAGGTTCTAATGAACCAAGGAAGGTAAATAGAAATTAAGTGATTGTGTGCTTTATTACTAATTTAAGATATGGAAAAATGTCATCAGTCTTCTATTTATTTAATGACTTGTCCTTATTGGTTTTATTAGTGAAAATATTATATATTTTAGGTGTTCATGGATTCTTTCCTGACCTCAGCCCCCCAGTCCTGTTTTCCCCATAACATCTGAGATTCTTCAATCATGAGTTTTCCTTTTACAAGATTTTTAGGAATGTAACTCTCAAGATTAGGAACTAATTATTATATTTTATATTTTTAGGTAGAAAACTACCCACTATTCCCGAATAATGTCCTTTGGTTTCATAAAGGAGCCAGACTACCAAATGTAATTTTAATTTTCTATTTCATTCTATTTATTCAAATTTCTAATTAAATGTAAGCAAAGATACTCACTGGGTTAGAAATGTCTATTTAAAGAGAGAGCCTTCCCTGGTGGCGCAGTGGTTGAGAGTCCGCCTGCCGATGCAGGGGATACGGGTTCGTGCCCCGGTCTGGGAGGATCCCATATGCCGCGGAGCGGCTGGGCCCGTGAGCCATGGCCGCTGAGCCTGTGCGTCCGGAGCCTGTGCTCCGCAACGGGAGAGGCCACAACAGTGAGAGGCCCGCGTACAGCAAAAAATAAAAAATAAAAATAAAAAAAATAAAGAGAGAGCCTTGGTTTATTTTTATACTTACCTTACTCATATTGGGAGGGAAAGGGAAAAAGGATGAAGGATTAAGACCTCCAGATTATAAAATTTTCATTATTGCTGGGACTGAGGTGGGAAGATGATTATCTGGTAATTTAGGAAAAGTTTTTTAGCCTGAATTATCCAGAAAATTTCTTCAATTCCCATTGTAAATGGGGCCACAGTGCATTGTATTAGAGTAAACTAAACTGGTTCTTTCTAAAGAATAAACAGGACAAGAAAATTTTTAACAGCTTTAAAACCTTTAATACCCTGTCCCCACATGACTGCTGAACCATAGCAGAGTCAATTCAGTAATTTCAGTCTTTCTTGGTCCATGATGGTCACCACTCACCAGAGGACCTTATGGCTTCTCATCGTTGCTGCAGGGATCTGAAGGGATTGACCAGGCTGCAGCCCAGTGATCACAGCTGTGTAGACAGGGGACAGTGTGTGTGTGTGTGTGTGTGTGTGTGAGAGAGAGAGAGAGAGAGAGAGAGAGAGAGAAGAGAAGAGAAGAGAAGAGAAGAGAAATAAGTGCATGAGTGAGAGCAGAGGCAGGATGTAAGTACCAGGCTATGGCTTAGTGTTTTCCAGACGTGTTTCCAGCCTTCTTAATTTAGAGACAGGAGAGATTTTAAGGTCCGAAATCCTATTAGTAAACCTATTTTGAGGGTTAAAAAAAAAAAAGAAAGGAAACATCAGCCTGTTTGGTTTTGAACCTGTGGTCGTTAGTGATAATTGACTCATTTATATGTGTTAGTTATGCATTTGTCAAAGCATGACTCCTGACAGCTTAGTTATGATAAATTAAACATGATGCTCACATAAATTCTGCACTGCTTTTTATCCATATGGTAGGTCGCTGCTTGATGTTTTTTGTCACCTCTGTAATGTGTGGTTGGCTTTGTGGCGATTTCATTATCAGCCCTTTCCCCTTTGGCTAAAGCTTTTTGCATAACAAGTTTATCTGGTTCAAGTCCCAGCCAGACTTCTGTGTCAGGAGGCTCCATTCAGAAGTAGCCTTTTGATAAGATAACAATTTTCCTTTGGCAGCTTCACCTTGGTCCTAAAGGATGTCACTCCTTTTTTCAGTTCAAACTAATTTCAGGTCTTTGGACTAAAAAACAAAAATAGTTTCCCAACCTTTGGCCAGAAGGTATCTGTGAACTATGCTTTTTCATTTTGCCTCTAAAACTTTTGGGGTTTTATTAAGAATTAGAGGGCTTCCCTGGTGGCGCAGTGGTTGAGAGTCCGCCTGCCGATGCAGGGGACACGGGTTCGTGTCCCGGTCCGGGAGGATCCCACATGCCGCGGAGCGGCTGGGCCTGTGAGCCATGGCCGCTGAGCCTGCGCGTCCGGAGCCTGTGCTCCGCAACGGGAGAGGCCACAACAGTGAGAGGCCCTGGTAACGCAAAAAAAAAAAAAAAAAAAAGAATTAGATTTAGGACTTCATCAATGGCTCTTGAGCTGACTAGTGAGACAATAAAGATGGATTTCTCTTCTCAAGGGCAAATCCATCAAGAGCACTATGGCTGCTCAGCTTTGGACTCAGTGATGACTTGAACTATATGGTTGCCCACGCACACACTGCTTTCCAGGGTTGGCTGGCTTGAGCAGCTAAGTGTGCAGGTGTGTCTAATTCCTAGGGTGAACATCATGGTCGAGCCCTGCCATTTAGTCATGAAATGTTGAGGTGACCTTTCCTATCCCTGCAAATGACATTAGAATGGCTATAAGCAGTTGCACTGAATGTTAACAAGGTGAGATCACTCTAGCTACTAAAGTACTAAAACAAATGGGCGTTTGCATAAATTTATTCCTTAAAAATTGAAACTCAGACCTGGAACATCTGCTTTTCTCTAGGCCTGAATGTTTATAAAGTAATCATTTTGGAGTGGTTGATTCCTTGACATTGAGTGTATTCCCTTCAAGGCAACAATTCTCAGTCCTTTGCCATTCTCCATTTTGTGTTTCAAGGCAGCTTAATTCCACATAGGTTTGTAATGTCAATGAACAACGCGCTTGGAATGATAAATATTCTAACTCAGAAATTGATAAGATTCTACAAGTATTCTTGGCTTTTTAAGTCCTCTTGGATTCTCAGGTGGCCATGCACAATGTTAATACTTCCTGAGTAGAAGGATACAGTAACCTTTATTTACATTACTTCACAAATTGGTAATTTTAATTAAAATGAGTAGTGGTATCTCCAGTGACAGACTCTCTCCATTTTAGATTTATTTAGCCAATGATTAGCTATTACGGTTTCTTGAATTAATTAGCATCCCTTGAGCTATAGGGAATTGGTGAATTAATAAAAATTCATGGAGAAGCTAAAAAAAATTCTAATTAAAAAAAAACCCAATTCTCCTCTCACCTCTAAACATACATTGATCAATATACTTATAAATGCAACCCAACTTCTTTCTCACTTTTTTTTTTTTTTTTTTTTTTGCTGTACGCGGGCCTCTCACTGTTGTGGCCTCTCCCGTTGTGGAGGACAGGCTCCGGACGCGTAGGCTCAGCAGCCATGGCTCACGGGCCCAGCCGCTCTGCGGCATGTGGGATCCTCCCAGACCGGGGCACGAACCCATGTCCCCTGCATAGGCAGGTGGACTCTCAACCACTGCACCACCAGGGAAGCCCTCTTTCTCACTTTGAAAAATTGGGATTATTTTTTCCTTTATGAGAAGAACAAATAAAGCTGTGTGTTTCAAGGTTATATCTCCCTGAAGAGCATCTAATTTAGATTACCTAATAGATCATCTAAAGACACCGAGGGCCTGATTCAATCTCACTTGTACTCCACTTACAAACTCAGCTGATAAAATCTGCTTCTGTCATGGTATAAACCAAGAAGTGACTCAGTATGACTTGAGGTTTGAAACACAGTGCAGTATCCACACATACCTGGAATATACTGTTGTCCTGGGAACCGTGGCAATGACAGGTTTAGCATCATCCAAAATAAGCAAAATGCATAATAAAGTAGGTGCTCCAGACTCTAGCCAGCATATTCTGTTTATTTCGCACCAAATGCTGAGTTTAGATCTTGTAAGAAACCAGGTCTGTAGCATATGTCATAGATTTCATATTAGTCCTTGTGACGCATGATGTTAGATGACTTTTATTATTTTTTATTAATTTTTATTGGAGTGTAGTTGCTTTACAATGTTGTGTTAGCTTCTGCTATACAACAAAGTGAATTATATATATATATATAATATATATATATATATATCCCCTCTTTTTTCAGATTCCCTTCCCATTTATGTCACCACAGAGCACTGAGTAGAGTTCCCTGTGCTATCAGTAGGCTCTCATTAGTTATCATTAGTAGTGTATATATGTCAATCCCAATCTCCCAGTTCATCCCATTCCCCCTTCCCCCTTTGATAATCACAAGTTTATTTTCTACATCTGTGACTCTGTTTCTGCTTTGCAAATAAATTCATCTGCACCATTTTTCTAAATTCCACATAGAAGCGATATTATATGATATTTGTCTTTCTCTTTCTCTTTTTTTTGCGGTACATGGGCCTCTCACTGCTGTGGCCTCTCCCGTTGCGGAGCACAGGCTCCGGACGCACAGGCTCAGCGGCCATGGCTCACGGGCCTAGCCACTCTGCGGCACGTGGGATCTTCCTGGACCGGGGCACGAACCCGTGTCCCCTGCCTCTGCAGGTGGACTCTTAACCACTGCGCCACCAGGGAAGCCCCTGTCTTTCTCTTTCTTGCTTCACTCTGTATGACAATCTCTAGGTCCATCCATGTTGCTACAAATGGCATTATTTTGTTCCTTTTTATGGCTGAGTAATATTCCATTTTATGTTTGTACCACATCTTCTTTACCGATTCCTTTGTTGATGGACATTTAGGTTGCTTCCATGTCCTGGCTATTGTAAATAGTGCTGCAGTGAACATCGGGGTGCATGCATCCTTTCAAATAATGGTTTTCTCCAGGAGTGGGATTGCCGGGTCATATAGTGGCTCTATTTTTATTTATTTATTTATTTATTTATTTATGGCTGTGTTGGGTCTTCGTTTCTGTGCGAGGGCTTTCTCTAGTTGCGGCAAGTGGGGGCCACTCCTCATCGCGCTGCGCGGGCCTCTCACTATCGCGGCCTCTCTTGTTGCGGAGCGCAGGCTCCAGACACGCAGGCTCAGTAATTGTGGCTCACAGGCCTAGTTGCTCCGCGGCATGTGGGAATCTTCCCAGACCAGGGCTCGAACCCGCGTCCCCTGCATCGGCAGGTGGACTGTCAACCACTGCGCCCCCAGGGAAGCCCAGTGGCTCTATTTTTAGTTTTCTAAGGAACCTCCATGCTGTTCTCCATAGTGGCTGTACCAGTTTGCATTCCCATCAACAGTGTTGGAGGGTTCCCTTTACTCTACACCCTCTCCAGCATTTATTGTTGGTAGTTTTTTTGTTGTTAGGTGACTTTTACATAAGGTTAGAATGTACTGTCTGTACCATTTATTCCATAATGGCTTTTCTTTCTTTCTTCTTTAAAAAAAAATCTTACTTGAATTTCATAATGTAAATCAAAAAGAATCTGCAGTTGAAATAAACAAGTGGTGGTGAGCTCTGCGCTCTCTGTATGTCTACGCACCTGGTGTGTGTGTGGGCTGGTGGGGGGAGATGGGGGTGTGGCTCACCCATCCATCCACAGCCTGTTCCCCCTCAGCCCCTCTCCACGTGCTGCCTGGCTTATCATCAAGAAGAGGCAGCTGTGGAAGAGCAGTGTGTGCATCCAGCTGTGTCACTTAATAGCTCTGTAACCTGGGGGGAAATATTTAACCTCTCTGACCTTTGCTTTTCAATTGTCAAATTTGGCTGAGAATACCCATCTCAGAGGGTTACTATAAGGATTAAATTATATAATGTGTATGTAGAACCTGGCAGAAAATAATAACTAACATATGTAACTCTTACTCGTGCCAGGCTCTGTTCTCTGCATGTCACACAATTGGCTTAATCCTCACAGTCCTATGAGGTAGTTCTAATATTATCCCCACTTTACAGAAATTGAGGTTGAAACAGTCCAAGAGTCCCAAGACCACAGCTATTAAGGACTGGAGCTGGGATTTGAACGCCAGAAGACTTGCTTCGTATATATTCACGCTCAGCCAACAGTAGCTGTTATCTTTATCATCCTTTGCATTTGGCCACACCACTATCCTGAAACTGCTTTTTTGAAAGTGTCACTGGCTCCCTCCCTTTCCCTGCCATCGTGGGGTATGCGGTTGACTCTGTTCTTCTCACAAGACTTTCAGGATCAAGCAGTTCCTGGCCAAGAAACAAAGGCAGAATTGTCCCATTCCATTCCCTAGTGGATTCACATGGCAAAACTGGTTTTAAAGTCAGGTGTAACTCTAAGAGGAGACATTGGAGAAGAACCAAGCTGGGTCTGTAAGGAATCACACATGAGATGGCACACGTGGTGATGCTAAGGCCCCTAACGTCTTACCCCATCAAGCTGAAAACATCACCACTATTTGGACAGTTGGACATTTGTGAGGAGGCTATTATTTTTCTCTTTGTTTCTTTGCCTTTGCACTAGTAGTTTCAGTAATAAAGTGTGAGACCTTTTGTTTGGAAAAAAAAAGAAAGTGTCAATGACCTCCTCATCTTTGACACCTCTGGAGTATTTCAGTCTGCTGTCCAGCTTCTCTTTATTTAGACTTCAGCTCACTGACTTTCACAGCTCAGGACACACACACACACACACACACACACACACTCACTCCTCGGCTCCCTTCTCAAGGGCAACAGCAGAGCCCCTCAAGCTCAGCCTAGAGACCAGCCCCAGCAGGAGTCGAACAGAAGCGCAGACAGCCCTAGCTCTCCCTGCATCCCAGCGCACACCTTGTCTAGGCTGAGGCCTCTATCTCTGCTGTCTGCTGGCCACACCTTTCTTGGTAAGGATGGAGCACTGGGGCAGGAAATGGCTGCCAAGACCTGGGGAAGCAGAACCCACAGAGCATGGCAGCTAACTATGGGAGGAGACAGGTGCTACAGAGAGGGAAGAGTTAACCATGACTCCACTGTCTTCAGCATGGGAAAAGGTCTTTTCACAGAACACATGTTGGGGAGATTAAGAGCACAGGATCTGAAGTCAGGTTGTATTCTAGCACTGCCACCGACATTTTTCACCTTGAACAAGTTATTTAACTTCTCTGAGCCTCAGTCTGTAAAATGGAAGTACTAATTCTTAACCACTTGGGATTAAGATCAGGTCTGCTGTGATAGAAAATCCCAAATAGGGGCTTCCCTGGTGGCGCAGTGGTTGGGAGTCCGCCTGCCAATGCAGGGGACACGGGTTTGTGCCCCGGTCCCGGAGGATCCCACATGCCACGGAGCGGCTGGGCCCGTGAGCCATGGCCGCTGAGCCTGCACATCCGGAGCCTGTGCTCCTCAATGGGAGAGGCCACGGCAGTGAGAGGCCCGTGTACCACACACACAAAAAAAGAAAATCCCAAATAACAGTGGCTTAAACAGGATAGATTTTTATTTCCTCTCACATGAAGTAAGCTGGGAGTCAAACCATGCATGTACTGCTGGTCTGGCAGAGTATGTGGCAACCACCCAGACTCCTGCCCTCGTGCTGCCCCATTAAGTGTTGTTTCCATTCCCAAGGGCACCTCATGGGCCAAGATGGCTGCTGTAGCTCCAACATTTATGGGCAGATGGAAGGAGAGGAAAATGAAAGTTTCCTTTCTCTAAGAAGATTTTCTGGCAGATTCATACAATATATTGTTAGCTGCAATTTATCACGTGGCCACACCTAGCTACAAAAGAAGCTGAGAAATGCAGTCTTTGGACAGGGCAGCTGCAGGCCCAGGTCGGTACCAGAGCTCCATCCCTACGGCAAGTGGAGAGTGTGTAGACAGGTAGCAGTCTGGAATCATGCTCCTTTATAGAGTGTTGTAAGAATTAAGTGAGATACAGACTGAGAGCTCAGCAAATGTGAGTGATCATGATGAATATTGTAACTTAGAATAGTAGTGACGTCAAGAGATGAGGGAGTCAGGAAGCAGAGCCAGGGGGTTCTATGGGGTGATGAGTCAAAACAGAGGTGGATCTTGAGGAAAGGCAGTCATGATCCCCCACCAAGGCTGACCTGTTGCCTGAGAGAGATGAGGAAATTAAGGACAAGGTGTGAGCATGGAGTGGCCAGGTTCACATGCCTCCTGGTCTTCTCTCAAGGGCTATGACGTTCTTTTGGTTTGATGCTAAGCCCCAGATTCCTGCCTGCTCCTCCATTCCCAGGCCACTGTAGTTTCCACTGTGGAGCTTCCACAGGCTCTGGTGAAAAAGCATATCTGGCTCAGAGTCAGTAAGAATTTTAATTAAAAATGGAAATGGAGGCTCATGTCATAGTACTACATTCTTCCAACCCACTGATAATTTCTGGCAGAGTTAAAAATAACAGACATCACCCTTTGGCACTAAGGAAAAGGCTGCTTTTTTAAAATTTTTTAATTTTTTTTTATATAGCAGGTTCTTATTAGTTATCTATTTTATACATATTAGTGTATATATATTAATCCCAATCTCCCAATTCATCCCACCACAGCCCCCCTGCCACTTTCCCCCGCTTGGTGTCCATACGTTTGTTCTCTACATCTGTGTCTCTTTTTCTGCCTTGCAAACCCGTTCATCTGTACCGTTTTTCTAGACTCCACATATATGTGTTAACATATGATATTTGTTTTTCTCTTTCTGACTTACTTCACTCTGTATGACAGTCTCTAGATCCATCCACGTCTCAACAAATGACCCAATTTCATTCCTTTTTATGGCTCAGTAATATTCCATTGTATATATGTACCACATCTTCTTTATCCATTCATCTGTCGATGGGCATTTAGGTTGCTTCCATGACCTGGCTATTGTAAATAGTGCTGCATTGAACAATGGGGTGCATGTGTCTTTTTAAATTATGGTTTTCTCTGGGTGTATGCCCAGTAGTGGGATTGCTGGATCATATGGTAATTCTATTTTTAGTTTTTTAAGGAACCTCCATACTGTTCTCCATAGTGGCTGTATCAACTTATATTCCCATCACAGTGCAAGAGGGTTCCCTTTTCTCCACACCCTCTCCAGCATTTGCTGTTTGTAGATTTTCTGATGATGCCCATTCTAACTGGTGTGAGGTGATACCTCATTGTAGTTTTGATTCGCGTTTCTCTAATAATTAGAGATGTTGAGCAGCTTTTCATGTGCTTCTTGGCCATCTGTATGCCTTCTTTGGAGAAATGTCTATTTAGGTCTTCTGCCCATTTTTGGATTGGGTTGTTTGTTTTCTTAATATTGAGCTGCATGAGTTGTTTATGTATTTTGGAGATTAATCTTTGTCCATTGATTTCGTTTGCAAATATTTTCTCCCATTCTGAGGGTTGTCTTTTCATCTTGTTTGTAGTTTCCTTTGCTCTGCAAAAGCTTTTAAGTTTCATTAGGTCCCAATTGTATATTTTTGTTTTTATTTCCATTCCTCTAGGAGGTGGGTCAAAAAAGATCTTGCTGTGATTTATGTCAAAGAGTGTTCTTCCTATGTTTTCCTCTAAGAGTTTTATAGTGTCCAGTCTTATATTTAGGTCTCTAATTCATTTTGAGTTTATTTTTGTGTATGGTGTTAGGGAGTGTTCTAATTTCATTCATTTACATGTAGCTGTCCAGGTTTCCCATCACCACTTATTAAAGAGACTGTCTTTCCTCCATTGTATATCCTTGCCTCCTTTGTCATAAATTAGTTGACCATAGGTATATGGGTTTATCTCTGGTCTTTCTATCCTGTTCCATTGATCTGTATTTCTGTTTTTGTGCCAGTACCATATTGTCTTGATGACTGCAGCTTTGTAGTATAGTGTGAAGTCAGGGAGTCTGATTCCTCCAGCTCCTTTTTTTCCCCTCAAGACCACTTTAGCTATTCGGGGTCTTTTGTGTCTCCATAAAAATTTTAAGATTTTTTGTCCTAGTTCTGTAAAAAAAAAAGCCACTGGTAGTTTGATAGGGATTGCATTGAATATGTAGATTGCTTTGGGTAGTATAGTCATTTTCACAATATTGATTCTTCCAATCCAAGAACATGGTATATCTCTCCATCTGTTTGTGTTATCTTTGATTTCTTTCGTCAGTGTCGTATAGTTTTCTGAATACAGGTCTTTTACCTCCTTACGTAGGTTTATTTCTAGGTATTTTATTCTTTTTGTTACAGTGGTGAATGGGAGTGTTTCCTTAATTTTTCTTTCTGATCTTTCATTGTTAGTGTATAGGAATGCAAGTGATTTCTGTGCATTAAGTTTGTATCCTGCAACTTTACCAAATTCATTGATTAGCTCTAGTAGTTTTCTGGTGGCATCTTTAGGTTTCTCTATGTACAGTGTTATGTCATCTGCAAACAGTGACAGTTTTACTTCTTTTCCAATTTGTATTCCTTTAATTTCTT
This sequence comes from Mesoplodon mirus, assembly GCF_964341445.2. Taxonomy (NCBI): domain Eukaryota; kingdom Metazoa; phylum Chordata; class Mammalia; order Artiodactyla; family Ziphiidae; genus Mesoplodon; species Mesoplodon mirus. The sequence goes on from NC_138984.1 coordinate 85,080,855, forward strand.
TTTCTTCTCTGATTGCTGTGGCTAAAACTTCCAAAACTGTGTTGAATAAGAGTGGTGAGAGTGGGCAACCTTGTCTTGTTCTTGATCTTAGAGGAAATGGTTTTAGTTTTTCACCATTGAGAACGATGTTGGCTGTGGGTGTGTCATATGTGGCCTTTATTATGTTGAGGTAGGTTCCCTCTACGCCCACTTTCTGGAGAGTTTTTATCATAAATGGGTATTAAATTTTGTCAAAAGCTTTTTCTGCATCTATTGAGGTGATCATATTCTTCAATTTGTTAATATGCCGTATCACATTGATTGATTTGCGTATATTGAAGAATGCTTGCATCCCTGGGATGAATCCCACTTGATCATTCTGTATGATCCTTTAAATGTGTTGTTGTATTCGGTTTGCTAGTATTTTGTTGATGATTTTTGCATCTATATTCATCAGCGATATTGGTCTGTAATTTTCTTTTTCTGTGACATCTCTGTCTGGTTTTGGTATCAGGGTGATGGTGGCCTCGTAGAATGAGTTTGGGAGTGTCCCTTCCTCTGCAATTTTTTGCAAGAGTTTGAGAAGGATGGGTGTTAGCTCTTCTCTCAATGTTTGATAGAATTCACCTGTGAAGCCCTCTGGTCCTGGGCTTTTGTTTGTTGGAAGATTTTTAATCACAGTTTCAATTTCATTACTTGTGATTGGTCTGTTCATATTTTCTCTTTCTTCCTGTTTCAGTCTTGGAAGGTTATACCTTTCTAAGTATTTGTCGATTTCTTCCAGGTTCTCCATTTTATTGGCGTAGCGTTGCTTGTAGTAGTCTCTTGGGATGCTTTGTATTTCTGCGGTGTCTGTTGAAACTTCTCCTTTTTCATTTCTAATTTTATTGATTTGCGTCCTCTCCCTCTTTGTCTTGATGAGTCTGGCTGAAGGTTTACCAATTTTGTTTATCTTCTCAAAGAACCAGCTTTTAGTTTTATTGATCTTTGCTGTTGTTTTCTTTGTTTCTATTTCATTTGTTTTTGCTCTGATCTTTATGATTTCTTTCCTTCTACTAACTTTTGGTTTTGTTTGTTCTTCTTTCTCTAATTTCTTTAGGTGTAAGGTTAGGTTGTTTATTTCAGATTTTTCTCGTTTCTTGAGGTAGGATTGTATTGCTATAAACTTCCCTCTTAGAACTGCTATTGCTGCATCCCATAGGTTTTGGATCATTGTGTTTTCATTGTCATCATTTGTCTCTAGGTATTTTTTGATTTCCTCTTTGATTTCTTCAGTGATCTCTTGGTTATTTAGTAACATATTGTTTAGCCTCCATGTGTTTGTTTTTTATTACGTTTTTTTCCCCTGTAATTGATTTCTAATCTCATAACATTGTGGTCGGAAAAGATGCTTGAAATGATTTCAATTTTCTTAAATTTACCGAGGCTTTATTTGTGACCCTAGATATGATCTATCCTGGAGAATGTTCCGTGTGCACTTGAGAAGAAAGTGTAATCTGCTGTCTTTGGATGGAATGTCCTATAAATATCAATTAAATCTATCTGGTCTATTGTGTCATTTAAAGCTTGTGTTTCCTTATTAATTTTCTGTCTGATGATCTGTCCATTGGTGTAAGTGAAGTGTTAAAGTCCCCCAATATCGTTGTGTTACTGTCGATTTCCTCTTTTATAGTTGTTAGCAGTTGCCTTATGTATTGAGGTGCTCCTATGTTGGGTGCATATACATTTATAATTGTTATATCTTCTTGGATTGATCCCTTGATCGTTATGTAGTGTCCTTCCTTGTCTCTCATAACAGTCTTTGTTTTAAAGTTCATTTTATCTGATGAGTATTGCTACTCCAGCTTTCTTTTGATTTCCATTTGCATGGAATATCTTTTTCCATGCCCTCACTTTCAGTCTGTATGTGTCCCTAGGTCTGAAGTGGGTCTCTTGTAGACAACATATATATGGGTCTTGTTTTTTTATCCATTCAGTGAGCTTGTGTCTTTTGCTTGGAGCATTTAATCCATTCACGTTTAAGGTAATTATCGATATGTATGTTCCTATTACCATTGTCTTAATTGTTTTGGGTTTGTTTTTGTAGGTCCTTTTCTTCTCTTGTGTTTCCCAGTTAGAGAAGTTCCTTTAATATTTGTCGTAGAGCTGGTTTGGTGATGCTGAATTCTCTTAGCTTTTGCTTGTCTGTAAATCTTTTGATTTCTCCGTCGAATCTGAATGAGATCCTTGCTGGGTAGAGTAATCTTGGTTGTAGATTCTTCCCTTTAATCACTTTAAATATATTGTGCACTCCCTTCTGACCTGTAGAGTTTCTGCTGAGAAAGCAGCTGTTAACCTTATGGGAGTTCCTTTTTATGTTATTTGTCGTTTTTCCCTTGTTGCTTTCAATAATTTTTCTTTGTCTGTAATTTTTGTCAATTTGATTACTGTGTGTCTCAGTGTGTTTCTCCTTGGGTTTCTCCTGCCTGGGACTCTGCACTCCCTGGGCTTAGGTGGCTATTTCCTTTCCCACATTAGGGAAGTTTTTGACTATAATCTCTTCAAATATTTTCTCTGGTCCTTTCTCTCTCTCTTCTCCTTCTGGGACCCCTATAATGCGAATGTTGTTGTGTTTAATGTTGTCCCAGAGGTCTCTTAGGCTGTCTTCATTTCTTTTCATTCTTTTTTCTTTATTCTGTTCCACAGCAGTGAATTCCACCATTCTGTCTTCCAGGTCACTTATCCCTTCTTCTGCCTCAGTTATTCTGCTATTGATTCCTTCTAGTGTAGTTTTCATTTCAGTTATTGTAACGTTCATCTCTGTTTGTTTGTTCTTTAATTCTTCTAGGTGGTTGTTCTTTAATTCTTCTAGGTCTTTGTTATACATTTCTTATGTCTTCTTGATCTTTGCCTCCATTCTTTTTCTGAGGTCCTGGATCAATCTTCACTATCATTATTCTGAATTCTTTTTCTGGAAGGTTTCTCCACTTCATTTAGTTGTTCTTCTGGGGTTTTATCTTGTTCCTTCTTCTGATACATAGTCCTCTGCCTTTTCATTTTGTCTTTCTTTCTGTGAATGTGGTTTTCCTTCCACAGACTGGAGAATTGTAGTTCTTCTTGCTTCTGCTGTCTGCCCCTCTGGTGGATGAAGCTATCTAAGAGGCTTGTGCAAGCTTCCTGATAGGAGGGACTCTTTTTTTTAAGTGGATTCAAATTTTATAACAGTGTTTTCAAATATAATAAATCATTATAGATTCTCTTGGTCTTTCATCTCCTTTTGGGTATGTGTGTGGCTTTTGGTAACCTCTCAGTATTTTAATTTGGAACCTCCTAAGGTCATCAGGTGTATGATATAGCTATCATACTGGGTTAATGAGGGGGGGGGCGGAAATCCCATAATTGATTTTTGATGTGAAGGACTATTGGATGTTTTTATGAAAGAAAAATTTTATTTAAAAGGCTATATTTTAGTGAATAGTGAGAATTCTTGCCTTTAAGGGAGGCCCAAAACTTAAACCCTTACACTCAAGCAGTGCTCCTCACACATGTACAGAAAGTCTGGCCTTGATCACCCCATGATATGGGTTGAATCGTACCCCTAAAACTTCATATGTTGATGTCCCAAGCCTCAGTATCTCAGAATGTGACCTTATTTGGAAATAGGGCCATTGCACCTATAATTAGTTAAGATGAGATCATGCTGCAGTAGCATTCACCCCTAATCCAGTATAACTGGTGTCTTTATAAAACGAGGAAATTTGGGTACAGACACACCCAGAGAGAACGTCATGTGAAGATTGGAGTTATGCCACTGCAAGCCAAGGAACTACTAGAAGGTAGGAAAGAGGCCTGAATAGATCATTCTCTAGCACCTTCAGAGGGAACATGGCTCTACTCATCTTAAGTCTTGATCTCAGACTTCCAGTCTCCAGAGCTGTGAGAAAATAAATATCAGTTTGTGGTGCTTAGTTACAGTAGCCCTAGGAAACTAATGTAGCCCATGACTTGGTGGTTACATGACCTTAAATCATTTGATCTCTCCAGGCCTCTGATTCCTAAGCTGTGGGTTAGCAATGTCTGCCAGTGAGGATAAATGTAAAATCCTTTAATGCATACAGTTTCATCACAACCTCAAGTATTAGTATTACACCATAAAGCCATAGTGTATTTTCATTCTTCCTTTTCTTTCTTTCCTTCCTTCCTTTCTTCCTTTTCCCTTTTTTTTTTGTTTCTGTTTTTTTTTTTTGGTTTTTTTTTTGTGGGCCTCCCACTGTTGTGGCCTCTCCCGTTGCGGAACACTGCTCTGGATGCACAGGCTCAGCGGCCATGGCTCACGGGCCCAGCCACTCCGTGGCATGTGGGATCTTCCCAGACTGGGCGCGAACCCGTGTCCCCTGCATCGGCAGGCGGACTCTCAACCACTGCACCACCAGGGAAGCCCTGTTTTTGTTTTTTTAATATGTCTCAAATGTTAAGGGTTTATGTTAAATTCCTCCTCCCAAGCCTACTGCCCAATAGTAAAAGAGGGATACTTTTGTAATTATCAATGATTTGCTGGCCTTTATTGAGGACTTCAAGAACCAAATACACTTAGCTGCACTAAGATTTCATGGTCACATGTACTTCTCTGAGAGGAAGCAATTACAATAGAAGGAGATGGCAGATTGGTGTCATCTTACATCCCACCACTAATCACCTGATCACCTTCCTAGAATGCTGTGTTAGAAGGATTCTGAGGCCACCACCAGGATAGAGGATTATGATCACTTAGTGATATTTGCTGTGAGCCTGAACTGGGGTAACTCTAGCTTATAGAGTACAGATACAGCCTTAGAGTTCACATTTCTTTATTTTCTTATTTTTTCTTTTTTTTTTTTTGGCTTGAAACAGCAATGATTTATTATTTAGCCTGGTTTTATGGGTTGACTGGGTGAACCACACAGTCATGTTGCACATCATGTCAGCCTGGTCTCTCATGTGGTTGCATTTAGCTGGGAGCTTAGCTGAGCTCCAAGAAGGGATGTTCAAGAAGGCCTATGGTCCTCATTCACATGCTTCTTATCATCAGTAGTCTAGCTCAAGCTTCTTATATGGCAGCTGGACTCCAAGAGCCCCCAAACTGAAGCACCCTGCCTTTTTAAACGTTAGGCCCAGAGTTAGCAGACTGTCACTTCTATAGATAAAGCAAATACATGGCCACTCCAGATTCAAGGGGGAGGGGAATCAGACTCCAAGTCTTATTGGGCAGAGAGGCATGTGTATGTTGGAAGAGGAGGAATTATTGGCAGCTGTATTAGTCAGGGTTCTCCAGAGAAATAGAACCAATAAGGATATATATGGAGGTTTCTTGGCTCTTGTGGTTATAAAAGCTGAGAAGTCCCACAGTCTGCCATCTACAAGCTGGAAAACCAGGAAAACTGGTGGTGTAATTCAGTCTGAGCCTGATGCCCTGAGAATTGGGGATGAGGTGGGGTAGGGCTGATGGTGTAAGTCCTGATCTGAGCCTGAAAGCCCTAGACAAAGGGCAGCAGACGATGGAGGTCTCAGCTCAAGCAGAGAGTGTGTTTGCCCTTTTTGTTGTATCCGGGCCCTCAGTGGGTTGGATGAGGCCCACCCACCGTGGGTTTTCTTAACTCAGTCTACTGAATCCAATGTTAAGCTATTCTGGATACACCGTCATAGACACACCCAGAAATGATGTTTCACCAGCTATCGGGGAATCCCTTAGCCCAGTTGACACATAAAATTAACCATCACAGCAGCTATATTTGAAGACTATCTCTTGTGGAAACATTCATTTTAGACCTTACTGTCTAACAGAGTGCTGCCTTTGAGCTACAGATATTTACCATGAAGGCTGATACCCTGTGAGTGCGTTAGTTTTTTTAGAGATGACTTAACAGAGCTTCAGTTGGACCCTGCATGAAGGATGTGAAATTGCTATGGAAGGAAAAAGGAGAGGGTCTATCTGCTGTTCTGATTTTTCACCCATGTGAACCAGGACAAACTCTGTAAGTTGGGGAGGGAAGATGGGGACCCTGATTTTAACTGTCAAATTGATCTAGAGTTGTCAGATGGGATAATTTAACCCTCAAATGAGGGTGATTTATACCATGTATTGTAATCAGATAGTCATGTAAGTTGTTCCCTATGAGCTCTGGTAAATCACTTTTAGTACATATTGAAAGTGACAGTATTGAATTTTATCACCGAATTGCCATCTTACAGTAATAACTAATGCATGTCATCGGCTTTGGCTCCAACACTGTATTACACTTACTTGGAGGCACATAGATCCAGAGGGGAGCTGTCACTTCTGTCTGCTAGTCCATGGCTGGGACCAAGAGGCTGGTAGGGAAACTGTATTGTTGCAACCTTTGCAGATTAGCTGGTTCAGAGATACCTGTGGTCTCGTGAAGCATGGAACTTCTCTTCAGTGCAGTTTGGGTCAATATGATCTAGGGTGGACCTAGTAATTCTATTAAATGAGTGATGAGTGCTTTGATGACTAAAGGTAAGGATCTTATTTAAGCAGAGAAATAAGGACTGGTCAGGAATCAGGCTCAAATTATCTCTCTCTGGTCTGGCTCCTGCCCACGTGTCCAGCCTCAGCTTGCTCTGATCCCCATCTTGAACTTTCTGCTCTACCTGTACACACCGTACTCTGCTTCTCTGTACCATTGTTCATGTCCTTTTCTTTGCCTGGAATGTGCTCTCCCATTTACTACGCCAATTCCCCTGGTCAGGGAAGATGCACTGCAAACACCCCCTCCCGGGTGCCTCACTCCTCTCATTGTTTCATTCGTCACAATGCATTATCATTACTTATTTATGCCTCTAGCTCTGCCACTAGACAGACTGTGAGCTCCTTGAAGCCAGGAACTCATTTTATTTTTATTTATATTTTAATTAAAAGTAATCGTATTCTTTTTTTTAATGGTGTGTTAGTTTCTGCATTATAACAAAGTGAATCAGTTATACATATACATATGTTCCCATATCTCTTCCCTCTTGCGTCTCCCTCCCTCCCACCCTCCCTATCCCACCCCTCTAGGTGGTCACAAAGCACCAAGCTGATCTCCCTGTGCTACGCGGCTGCTTCCCACTAGCTATCTGTTTTACGTTTGGTAGTGTATATATGTCCATGCCACTCTCTCACTTTGTCAGCTTACCCTTCCCCCTCCCCACATCCTCAGGTCCATTCTCTAGTAAGTCTGTGTCTTTATTCCTGTCTTACCCCTAGGTTCTTCATGACATTTTTTTTCTTAGATTCCATATATATGTGTTAGCATACGGTATTTGTCTTTCTCTTTCTGACTTACTTCACTCTGTATGACAGACACTAGGTCCATCCACCTCACTACAAATAACTCAATTTTGTTTCTTTTTATGGCTGAGTAATATTCCATTGTACATATGTGCCACATCTTCTTTATCCATTCATCCGATGATGGACACTTAGGTTGTTTCCATCTCCTGGCTATTGTAAATAGAGCTGCAATGAACATTTTGGTACATGACTCTTTTTGAACTATGGTTTTCTCAGGGTATATGCCCAGTAGTGGGATTGCTGGGTCATATGGTAGTTCTATTTGTAGATTTTTAAGGAACCTCCAAACAGTTCTCCATAGTGGCTGTACCAATTCACATTCCCACCAGCAGTGCAAGAGTGTTCCCTTTTCTCCACACCCTCTCCAGTGTTTATTGTTTCTAGATTTTTTGATGATGGCCATTCTGACCGGTATGAGATGATATCTCATTGTAGTTTTGATTTGCATTTCTCTAATGATTAATGATGTTGAGCATTCTTTCATGTGTTTGTTGGCAGTCTGTATATCTTCTTTGGAGACATGTCTATTTAGGTCTTCTGCCCATTTTTGGATTGGGTTGTTTGTTTTTTTGCTATTGAGCTGCATGAGCTGCTTATAAATTTTGGAGATTAATCCTTTGTCAGTTGCTTCATTTGCAAATATTTTCTCCCATTCTGAGGGTTGTCTTTTGGTCTTGTTTATGGTTTCCTTTGCTGTGCAAAAGCTTTTAAGTTTCATTAGGTCCCATGTGTTTATTTTTGTTTTTATTTCCATTTCTCTAGGAAGTGGGTCCAAAAGGATCTTGCTGTGATTTATGACATAGAGTATTCTGCCTATGTTTTCCTCTAAGAGTTTGATAGTTTCTGGCCTTACATTTAGGTTTTTAATCCATTTTGAGCTTATTTTTATGTATGGTGTTAGGGAGTTTTCCAATCTCATACTTTTACATGTAGCTGTCCAGTTTTCCCAGCACCACTTATTGAAGAGGCTGTCCTTTCTCCACTTTCTCCACTGTACATTCCTGCCTCCTTTATCAAAGATAAGGTGACCATATGTGTGTGAGTTTATCTCTGGGCTTTCTATCCTGCTCCATTGATCTATATTTCTGTTTTTGTGCCAGTACCATACTGTCTTGATTACTGTAGCTTTGTAGTATAGTCTGAAGTCAGGGAGTCTGATTCCTCCAGCTCCGTTTTTCGTTCTCAAGATTGCTTTGGCTATTCAGGGTCTTTTGTATTTCCATACAAATTGTGAAATTTCTTGTTCTAGTTCTGTGAAAGATGACAGTGGTAGTTTGATATGGATTGCATTGAATCTATAGATTGCTTTGGGTATAGTCATTTTCACAATGTTGATTCTTCTAATCCAAGAACATGGTATATCTCTCCATCTGTTTGTATCATCTTTAATTTCTTTCATCAATGTCTTATAATTTTCTGCATACAGGTCTTTTGTCTCCTTAGGTAGGTTTATTCCTAGATATTTTATTCTTTTTGTTGCAATGGTAAATGGGAGTGTTTTCTTGATTTCACTTTCACATTTTTCATCATTAGTTTATAGGAATGCCAGAGATTTCTGTGCATTAATTTTGTATCCTGCTACTTTACCAAATTCATTGATTAGCTCTAGTAGTTTTCTGGTAGCATCTTTACGATTATCTTTGTATAGTATCATGTCATCTGCAAACAGTGACAGCTTTACTTCTTCTCTTCCGATTTGGATTCCTTTTATTTCCTTTTCTTCTCTGATTGCTGTGGCTAAAACTTCCAAAACTATGTTGAATAAGAGTGGTGAGAGTGGGCAACCTTGTCTTGTTCCTGATCTTAGAGGAAATGGTTTCAGTTTTTCACCACTGAGGACGATGTTGGCTGTGGGTTTGCATTATATGGCCTTTATTACGTTGAGGAAAGTTCCCTCTATGCCTACTTTCTGGAGGGTTTTTATTATAAATGGGTGTTGAATTTTGTCGAAAGCTTTCTCTGCATCTATTGAGATGACCATATCGTTTTTCTCCTTCAATTTGTTAATATGGTGTATCACATATATTGAAGAATCCTTGCATTCCTGGAGTAAACCCCACTTGATCATGGTGTATGATCCTCTTAATGTGCTGTTGGATTCTGTTTGCTAGTATTTTGTTGAGGTTTTTTGCATCTATGTTCAACAGTGATGTTGGCCTGTAGTTTTCTTTCTTTGTGACATCCTTGTCTGGTTTTGGTATCAAGGTGATGGTGGCCTCGTAGAATGAGTTTGGGAGTATTCCTCCCTCTGCTATATTTTGGAGGAGTTTGAGAAGGACAGGTGTTAGCTCTTCTCTAAATGTTTGATAGAATTCGCCTGTGAAGCCATCTGGTCCTGGGCTTTTGTTTGTTGGAAGATTTTTAATCACAGTTTCAATTTCAGTGCTTGTGATTGGTCTGTTCATATTTTCTATTTCTTCCTGAGTCAGTCTTGGCAGGTTGTGCATTTCTAAGAATTTGTCCATTTCTTCCAGGTTGTCCATTTTATTGGCATAGAGTTGCTTGTAGTAATCTCTCATGATCTTTTGTATTTCTGCAGTGTCAGTTGTTACTTCTCCTTTTTCATTTCTAATTCTATTGGTTTGAGTCTTCTCTCTTTTTTTCTTGATGAGCATGGCTAATGGTTTATCAATTTTGTTTATCTTCTCAAAGAACCAGCTTTTAGTTCTATTGATCTTTGCTATTGTTTCCTTCATTTCTTTTTCATTTATTTCTGATCTGATCTTTATGATTCCTTTCCTTCTGCTAACTTTGGGTTTTTTTGTTCTTCTTTCTCTAATTGCTTTAGGTGCAAGGTTAGGTTGTTTATTCGAGATGTTTCCTGTTTCTTAAAGTAGGATTGTATTGCTATAAACTTCCCTCTTAGAACTGCTTTTGCTGCATCCCGTAGGTTTTGGGTCGTCATGTCTCCATCGTCATTTGTTTCTAGGTATTTTTTGATTTCCTCTTTGATTTTTTCAGTGATCACTTCGTTATTAAGTAGTGTATTGCTTAGCCTCCATGTGTTTGTATTTTTTACAGATCTTTTCCTGTAATTGATATCTAGTCTCATAGCGTTGTGGTCGGAAAAGATACTTGATACAATTTCAATTTTCTTAAATTTACCAAGGCTTGATTTGTGATCCAAGATATGATCTATCCTGGAGAATGTTCCATGAGCACTTGAGAAAAATGTGTATTCTGTTGTTTTTGGATGGAATGTCCTATAAATATCAATTAAGTCCATCTTGTTTAATGTGTCATTTAAAGCTTGTGTTTCCTTCTTTATTTTCATTTTGCATGATCTGTCTATTGGTGAAAGTGGGGTGTTAAAGTCCCCTACTATGAATGTGTTACTGTCGATTTCCCCTTTTATGGCTGTTAGTATTTGCCTTATGTATTCAGGTGCTCCTATGTTGGGTGCATAAATATTTACAATTGTTATATCTTCTTCTTGGATCGATCCCTTGATCATTATGTAGTGTCCTTCTTTGTCTCTTCTAGTAGTCTTTACTTTAAAGTCTATTTTGTCTGATATGAGAATTGCCACTCCAACTTTCTTTTGGTTTCCATTTGCATGCAATATCTTTTTCCATCCCCTCACTTTCAGTCTGTATGTGTCCCTAGGTCTGAAGTGTGGGTCTCTTGTAGACAGCATATATATGGGTCTTGTTTTTGTATCCATTCAGCCAGTCTGTGTCTTTTGGTTGGAGCATTTAGTCCATTTCCATTTAAGGTAATTATCAATATGTATGTTCCTATTCCCTTTTTCGTAATTGTTTTGGGTTTGTTATTGTAGGTGTTTTCATTCTCCTGTGTTTTCTTGCCTAGAGAAGATCCTTTAGCATTTGTTGTAAAGCTGTTTTGGTGGTGCTGAACTCTCTCAGCTTTTGCTTGTCTGTAAATGTTTTAATTTCTCCATCAACTCTGAATGAGATCCTTGCTGGGTAGAGTAATCTTGGTTGTAGGTTTTCGTCCTTCATCGCCTTAAATATGTCCTGCCAGTCCCTTCTGGCTTGCAGAGTTTCTGCTGAAAGATCAGCTGTTAACCTTATGGGGATTCCCTTGTGTGTTATTTGTTGTTTTTCCCTTGCTGCTTTTAATATGTTTTCTTTGTATTTAATTTTTGACAGTTTGATTAATATGTGTTTTGGCGTGTTTCTCCTTGGATTTATCCTGTATGGGACTCTCTGTGCTTCCTGGACTTGATTGACTATTTCCTTTCCCGTATTAGGGAAGTTTTCAACTATAATCTCTTCAAATATTTCCTCAGTCCCTTTCTTTTTCTCTTCTGCTTCTGGAACCTCTATAATTCAAATGTTGGTGCATTTAATGTTGTCCCAGAGGTCTCTGAGACTGTCCTCAGTTCTTTTCATTCTTTTTTCTTTATTCTGCGCTGCAGTAGTTATTTCCACTATTTTATCTTTCTGGTCACTTATCCGTTCTTCTGCCTCAGTTTTTCCACTGTTGATCCCTTCTAGAGTATTTTTAATTTCATTTATTGTGTTGTTCATCGTTGCTTGTTTCATCTTTAGTTCTTCTAGGTCCTTGTTAAATGTTGCATTTTCTCTATTCTATTTCCAAGATTTTGGATCATCTTTACTATCATTATTCTGAATTCTTTTTCAGGTAGACTGCCTATTTCCTCTTCATTTGTTAGGTCTGTTGGGTTTTTATCTTGCTCCTTCATTTGCTGTGTGTTTTTCTGTCTTCTCATTTTGCTTATCTTACTGTGTTTGGGGTCTCCTTTTTGCAGGCTGCAAGTTTGTGGTTCCCGTTGTTTTTGGTGCCTGTCCCCAGTGGCTAAGGTTGGTTCAGTGGGTTGTGTAGGCTTCCTGGTGGAGAGGACTAGTGCTTGTGTTCTGGTGGATGAGGCTGGATCTTGTCTTTCTGGTGGGCAGGTCCACGTCTGGTGGTGTGTTTTGGGGTGTCTGTGGACTTATTATGATTTTAGGCAGCCTCTCTGCTAATGGGTGGCGTTGTGTTCCTGTCTTGCTAGTTGTTTGGCATAGGGTGTCCAGCACTGTAGCTTGCTGGTCGTTGAGTGAAGCTGGGTGTTGGTGTTGAGATGGAGATCTCTGGGAGATTTTCGCCGTTTGATATTATGTGGAGCTGGGAGGTCTCTTGTGGACCCATGTCCTGAAGTTGGCTCTCCCACCTCAGAGGCACAGCACTGACTCCTGGCTGCAGCACCAAGAGCCTTTCATCCACACGGCTCAGAGTAAAAGGGAGAAAAAGTAGAAAGGAAGAAAGAGGATAGAAGAAAAGAAAATACAGTAAGATAAATTAAAGTTATTAAAATAAAAAATAATTAAGAAAAAAATTTTTTAAGTAAAAAAAGGGGGGGGAGGGACGGGTAGAACCCTAGGACAAATGGTGAAAGCAAAGCTATACAGACAAAATCTCACACAGAAGCATGCACATACATACTCACAAACAGAGGAAAAGGGGGAAAAATAATAAATCTTGCTCTCGAAGTCCACCTCCTCAATTTGGGATGATTCGTTGTCTATTCAGGTATTCCACAGATGCAGGGTACATCAAGTTGATTGTGGAGATTTAATCCGCTGCTCCTGAGGCTGCTGGGAGAGATTTCCCTTTCTCTTCTTTGTTTGCACAGCTCCCGGGGTTCAGCTTTGGATTTGGACCCGCCTCTGTGTGTAGTTCGCCGGAGGGCATCCGTTCTTTGCTCAGACAGGACGGGGTTAAAGGAGCCGCTGATTCGGGGGCTCTGGCTCACTCAGGCCGGGGGGAGGGAGGGGCACCATGCGGGGTGAGCCTGCAGCGGCAGAGGCCGGTGTGACGTTGCACCAGCCTGAGGCATGCCGTGCGTTTTCCCGGGGAAGTTGTCCCTGCATCCCAGGACCCTGGCCGTGGCGGGCTGCACAGGCTCCCCGGAAGGGAGGTGTGGATAGTGACCTGTGCTCGCACACAGGCTTCTTGGTGGCGGCAGCAGCAGCCCCAGCGTCCCACGCCCGTCTCTGGGGTCTGCGCTGTTAGCCGCGGCTCGCGCCCGTCTCTGGAGCTCCTTTAAGCAGCGCTCTTAATCCCCTCTCCTCGCGCACCAGGAAACAAAGAGGGAAGAAAAAGTCTCTTGCCTCTTCAGCAGGTCCAGACTTTTCCCCGGACTCCGTCCCGGCTAGCCGTGGTGCACTAACCCCTTCAGGCTGTGTTCACGTCGCCGACCCCAGTCCTCTCCCCGCGCTCCGACCAAAACCCGAGCCTCAGCTCTGAGCCTCGCCCGCCCCGGTGGGCGAGCAGACAAGCCTCTCAGGCTGGTGAGTGCCAGTCGGCACCGATCCTCTGTGCGGGAATCTCCCCGCTTTGCCCTCCGCACCCCTGTGGCTGTGCTCTCCTCCGCAGCTCCGAAGCTCCCCCCCTCCGCCACCCGCAGTCTCCGCCCGCGAGAGGGCTTCTAGTGTGTGGAAGCCTTTCCTCCTTCACAGCTCCCTCCCACTGGTGCAGGTCCCATCCCTATTCTTTTGTCTCTGTTTATTCTTTTTTCTTTTGCCCTACCCAGGTACGTGGGGAGTTTCTTGCCTTTTGGGAGGTCTGAGGTCTTCCTCCAGTGTTCAGTAGGTGTTCTGTAGGAGTTGTTCCACGTGTAGATGTATTTCTGATGTATCTGTGGGGAGGAAGGTGATCTCCACCCACATTTCTTTTTAATTATGACCATGTTCTCTGCTATGTGAAAATCTGTGTTCTTGGCAGAACTTATTCCACCAAGGAAAGCAAAGAAGGCTTACACTCAGCTAAATCACGTGTATCCTAAAAGGTACTTGAGAGTTAAAATAAAAGTAGTTGAATAAATTTGGGGTTGTGTGGGTGAAGAGTACAGACATTAATCTTAAGGATTTATTTAAAGCTTGTCATGTGTCACAATGAAATGGACTTTACATGTGTTGCTTCAGTGACTCTTCACTGCTGCCATATGAGGCAGGTTACTGCTCAAACGGGGAGCTGAGCATCTTAGGAGTTAAGTGACCAGCCTGAGCTCTCACAGCTGGATCTGCTAGAAACTGGCAGAGCTAAGAGTGAAACCCAGGTTGGTTGGCATCATAGTCCAATATCTGTTCTGAGGCTCATGACGCTGCAGTGCGCGTGTGTGTGCGTGTTTAATTGAGGTGAAATTCACATAATATTAACCATTTTAAAGTGAACACTTCAGTGGCATCCACAGCATTGTGCAATTACCACTTCTATCTAGTTCCAAAACATTTTAATCATTCCAAAGGAAGCTCTGTACCCATTAAGCAGTTACTCTCTGTTTCCACCTCTCCTCCAGCCCCTGGCAGACACTAATCTGCTTTCTGCCTCTTCTTTCTTTATGGATTTACCTAGTCTGGATATTTCATATAAATGGAATCATATAATAGGTGACCTTTTACGTTTGTCTCCTTTCACCTAGCATGTTTTTGAAGTTCATTCCTGTTGTAGCGTGTATCAGTATTGTCATTGCTTTTTATGGCTGAATGATACTGTATGTATGTTTTTGAGGCAGAATGTCAGCAGCCACCCCACCACCTTCCTCCACTTGGAGATATGAAGAGGACCCATGTCTAGCTGCTCAGATACCTCCTCCAGTTCCCCCCATCAGTCCGTGCATAATGCCAAGGATGACCAGACTGTTGAAATACCAGGCATTCACCCTTCTTCTTCCCCTGTACCCATATAAAGTAGGAATGTTTGGACATGGTCTTCTGTCCCCTGGATGTCCCAAAGAACCCAGAGGCTCTAGAAGTGGGAACACTGACTATAGCCTAGGGTAAGTGGTTTCCCCTGTTTGCTCCCAACTTAGGGTCATAGTTTTGCTATCTGGCTTCTTTTGGGTGCCTAGATATTCCATCATACAGGATTCAGCTCTGTGTTGTAACTAGGGCAACAGCTTTTATGTTATTCTCCTTGGTTCTACAATTACAGTCATTGCAAACCATCCTACATAAGATCTTTCTGAAAAGATCATGATCACCACGATCTTTCTGATACCTCAAACTGTTCAAGTCATGCCCTCCTCACAATCATGCTGTGGCTCTCCATTGCTGAAAACATACATCAAAACTCTTCAACACACAAGGTCATTCAGGATAGACTCTATATGTCTATGCACTAGCATTCTCTCCTCCATACTCCCTGTACATTCTAGCAAAGTCGAATAAGTGGGGCATCCCCTAACTTCCTAAGTTGAATTAGGTCCCTTTCCCTCATGCTTTCATGTCAGCGTGGTGCCTTTTACAGACCTTCAAATAAGGAGGGGAGAGAAGCAGGTCAAGCCATTCTGAAATTATTTGTTTGTGCATCTATCTCCCCACTCAAACTTCGAGTACCTTGGGAGCAGAGAATGTCTTTTCTGCTTTGTATCCCCAATATCTGGCACAATTTCTGGCACATTGCAGGAGCTCAGTAAGCACCAATTCCTTTTGAAGAACCAAGGATCCTAGAGAGGAGGTGATATCTTCAAAATTATACACAGCGTATGATGCACCTGGTTAGAAGTTGGATGTTATGACTCATGATCTTTGGACAATCTCTTCTAGACACAAACATAATATTAAGGAAATGTATGAGGGGTGGAAAGGTGGTCAAATGTACCCCCCAAAACACATACACTTTCAAAGCAAAAATAAAATTGCAACTGTCAGAAACATGATAAGATTGTTAAAAGTGAATGATGACAGCTACATGGTTAGCTGTCGATTCTGTTTTTGGTTGCTTTGGATACATGGAAATGACATCAAAACAAATCCTCTCCCCGGTACTCTTAGTGGTTATTCCTCTCCAATAACCTCTGCCCATTCTTCTCCATTTCTCCCATCTTCTTTCCCCTGACCCCAATCCACTTCTATTATTTCCCCCCATCATATACTTTATCACCTGGTTCAGAAGTCCAGGGAAAGGTTGAAGAGGAGCCATTTCTGAACCCAGGATTAAGAGAAAAAGCTGTGTTCTCATAGCTCATGATGTTTCAGGACCACAGTCAGTGACATGACATTCTACAGAGCTGGCAATTCGCCCCCCCTTTTTTTAAATTGAAGTATAGTTGATTTACAATATTATATTAGTTTCAGGCGTACAACATAGTGATTCAATTTTTCATAGATTATACTGCATTTAAAGTTATTACAAAATAATGGCTATATTTCCCTGTACTGTACAATATGTCCTTGTTGGTTATTTATTTTATACAGAGTAGATTGTATCTCTCAATTCCACACCCCTATTTTGCCACTGCCCCCTTTCCTCTTACCACTGGTAATCACTATTTTGTTCTCTATATCTGTGAGTCTGTTTCTCTTTTGTTATATACGTTCATTTGTTTTATTTATTAGATTCCACATGTAAGTGATAATATAGAGTATTTTTCTTTCTCTGTCTTATTTCACTAAGCATAATATCCTCTAGGTCCATCCACATTGTTGCAAATAGCAGAATTTAATTCTTTGTTTATGGCTTAGTAATATTCCATTGTATATCTCTATATACCACATCTTCTTTTTTTTTTTTTTCCTGCGGTATGCAGGCCTCTCACTGTTGTGGCCTCTCCCGTTGCCTCCGGGCCTCTCCCAGAGCAGGGCTCCGGACGCGCAGGCTCAGCGGCCATGGCTCATGGACCCAGCCGCTCCGCAGCATATGGGATCTTCCCGGACCAGGGCACAAACCCGTGTCCCCTGCATCGGCAGGCGGACTCTCAACCATTGCGCCACCAGGGAAGCTCCCACATCTTCTTTATCCATAATCAGTTGATGAACATGTAGGTTGCTTCCATATCTTGGCTATTATAAATTATGCTGCTCTGAATTTTGGAATGCATCTATCTTTTTAAATTAGTGTTTTCATTTTCTTCAGATATATACTCAGGAGTGGAATTGCTTGATCATATCAAATGGTGGTCCTATTTTTAGGTTTTTGAGGAATTACCATACTGTTTTCCATGGTGGCTGCACCAATTTACATTCCCACCAATAGTGTACTAGGGTTTCCTTTACATCTTCACCATTTGTTGTTTGTAGACTTTTTGATGATAGCCATTTTGACAGGTGCGAGGTGATATCTCATTGTGGTATTGATTTGCATTTCTCTGATGATTAGCGATGTTGAACATCTTTTTTTGTGCCTGTTGGTCATCTGTGTATCCTCTTTGGAAAACTGTCTATTCAAGTCTTCTGCCCATTTTTTATTTGGGGCCTTTTAAAAAATTGAGTTATATGAGCTGTTTATATATTTTGAATATTAATCCCTTATTGGTCATATCATTTGCAAACATTTTTTACCATTCCGTAGGTTGTCTTTTCATTTTGTTGATGATTTCCTTTACTGTGCAAAAGCTTTTAACTTTAATTCGGTCCCATTTCTTTATTTTTGCTTCTGTTTCTTTTGCCTTAGGAGACAGATCCAAAATAATAATGCTACAGTTTATGTCAAAGAGTGTTCTGCCTTTGTTCTCTTCTAGGAGTCTTATGGTTTCAAGTCTTACATTTAGGTCTTTAATCCAATTTGAGTTTATTTTTGTATATGGTGTGAGAAAATGTTCTAATTTCATTCTTTTACTTGTAACTGTCCAGTTTTCCAAGCACCACTTATTGATGAGACTGTCTTCTCCATTGTATATTCTTGCCTCCTTTGAAATAGATTAGTTGACCATATATGCCTGAGCTTATTTCTGGCCTCTCTATTCTGCTCTGTTGATCTATGAGTCTGTTTTTGTGCCAGTACCATGCTGTTTTGATTACTATAACTTTGTAGTATAGTCTGAAGTCAGGGAGGGTGATGCCTCCAGCTTTGTTAGTTTTTCTCAAGATTACTTTGGCAATACAGGGTCTTTGGGGATTCCATATAAATTTTAGGATTATTTGTTCTAGTTCTGTGAAAAATGCCATGGGTATTTTGATAGGGGTTGCATTAAATCTGTAGACTGCTTTGGGTAGTATGGACATTTTAACAATATTAATTCTCCAACCCAAGAACATGGGATGTCTTTCCATTTCTTTGTATCATCTTCAGTTTCCTTCATCAATGTTTTATGGTTTTCAGAGTACAGGTCTTTCACCTCCTTGGTTAATTTTATTAGTGGATATATTATTCTTTTTGATGTGATTTTAAGTGGGACTGTTTTCTTGCTTTCTCCTTCTAATAGTTCATTAGTAGTAGAGGACTAATTTCATTTTTAGGATTTTCTATATGTAGTATCATGTCATCTGCAAATAGTGACAGTTCTACTTCTTACCTTCCAATTTGGATGCCTTTTATTTATTTATTTTTTTGTTTGATTGTTGTGGCTAGGACTTCCAATACTGTGTTAAATAATGGTGGCAAGAATGGGCATCCTTGTTTTGTTCCTGAGTTTAGAGGAATGGCTTTCAGCTTTTCACCATTGAGTATAATGTTAGCTGTGGGTTTGTTGTAAATGGCCTTTATTATGTTGACATATGTTCCTTCTATACCAACTTTGATGAGGGTTTTTATCATAAATGGATGTTGAGATTTTTTGGTTTTTATTAACTTATTTATTTATTTATTTTTGGCTGCAATGGGTCTTTGTTGCTGCGTGCAGGCTTTCTCTAGTTGTGGTGAGCGGGGGCTACCCTTCGTTGTGGTTCATGGGCTTCTCATTGCAGTGGCTTCTCTTGTTGTGGAGCACGGGCTCTGGGCACGCAGGCTTCAGTAGTTGTGGCTCGTGGGCTGTAGAGCGCAGGCTCAGTAGTTGTGGTGCATGGGCTTAGTTGCTCTGCAGCATGTGGGATCTTCCTGGACCAGGGCTCGAGCCCATGTCCCCTGCATTGGCAGGCAGATTCTTAACCATTGCACCACCAGGGAAGTCCTGGATGTTGAGTTTTGTCAAATGCTTTTTCTGTGTCTGTTGAGATGATCATGTGATTTTTATCCATCCTTCTGTTCATGTGGTGTATCCCATTAATTGATTTGTGAATATTGAACCACCCTTGTATCCCTGGAATAAATCACCTGATGATGGTGCAGGGTTCTTTTTACATATTGTTGATTTTGATTTGCTAAGATTTTGTCAAGGATTTTTGATCAGAGATATTGGCCTATAATTTTCTTCTTTTGTAGTATCTTTGTCTGGTTTTGGTATCAGGGTGATGGTGGCCTCATAGAATGAATTTGGGGGGTGTTTCATCTCCTTCAATTTTTTGGAATTGTTTGAGAAGTATAGGTATTAGCTGTTCTTTATATTTTTGGTAGAATTCCCCTTTGAAACTATTTGGTTCTGGACTTTTGTTTGCTGGGATTTTTTAAATTAAAAATTCAATTTCACTACTAGTGTTCAGTCTGTTCAGATTGTCTATTTCTTTCTGATTCAGTCTTGGAAAATTTTATGTTTCTAGAAATTCGTCCATTTCTTCTAGGTTGTTCAATTTGTCGGCATATAACTGTAGTATTCACTTACGATTTTTTTTTGTATCTCTGTGATGTGTTATTTTTCATCTTTCATTTCTTAATTGTTTTTGAGTGCTCTCTCTTTTTTTCCTCAATGAGTCTGGCCAGCGGTTTATCAATTTTGTTTATCTTTTCATAAAACCAACTGTTGGTTTCATTGAACTTTTCTATTGTTTTTTGGTATCTATTTTAGTTATTTACTCTCTGATCTTTATTATTCTTTCCTTCTGCTGACTTGGGGCTTTGCTTGTTCTTCTTTTTCTAATTTCATTAGACGGTTTGTGAGGTTTTTTATTCAGGATTTTTCTTGTTTCTTGAGGTAGGCCTGTATTGCTATAAACTTCCCTCTTCCCACTAGAATTGCTTTTGCTTCATCCCATAGATTTCGGAAATATCCTTCTAGTGTATACATTGCCTCGCCAAGGCTGCTTAGGGGAATACACATGTGTGATGGATGAAAATGAAAGTGTGGGGGAGTTTGTGGCCTGTGACCTAAACTTTGCTTCCTCCCTATAAAATAAAAGCAGGGACACGTCTCATAGGTGTTCATCGTGGCCACATATGTTAATAGCTTTATACATTTGTCACATCTATAGGTGTTACTAAAAAAATAATTTAGGATAGTGTTAAGAAGAAGAAATTACTCCATAAATCTGGTATTTAAGGATTTTTTGCCTTTAGATGTAAGAGATTTTCTGTCAAGGGGGCTTTTCAAGTTTACACTTTTCCAAACACACAACGACAGGCCACATGTAAAAAGAAAAGGCCCAAAACATACCACTATGGAGGGAAGGAAGGAATCTAAATATTGTAACAGATCAGAATGGGACAAAACCAAAAGGTGCTCAGCCAGGCTGAAGTCATAGTCTGCTGGGATCAGAAGCAAGCAGTGGTGGCTGGGAGTTTGGCTCCTGTAAATAAAAGGATTAAGAGGACTTTAAGCAATTCAGTTGGACTCCGGCTTGAAGCAGTGTCTGGGGTGGTTCTCCAGGGCTGATAAAAAGAGGCTGGGAAAAGAATGGGATAGGGGAGGGGTCATAAGATCCTGTGTTCTGACTATGGCAGTTTCTTCCATGTTGTTCTCCATCACTTGAGGTAGTGCTGACCGTCACCGGGCACAATGGCTTTTAGCCAGCTTCTGACTCAAGGTGGTAGAAGGATATATAAGCAGCTGGGCCTTCTGCCACAGGGATGGGCTCTTCCATATACCTAATAGAACTATGGAACAGGTGCACAAAATGCCATTTTAAAACCTGGCTCTGGGCTAGAGACTCAGAGAGCTAAGAAGACACAGCCCTAAAATTATTAGACTAGGAGGATGGACACAGAGGAAGTGAAAAGGAAAACAAAATCCTTCTCCTCCTCACAGTGAGCCTGCCAACTGATATTTCAAAGCACATGAAGAAGTCTAAGGCTAAGCAAAACAACCCACCAAAACAACAAATGAAGCATAAATACATTTGAAATGAAATTAAGTTCATGGAACAATCTGAAGGAGTGAAATAAGTAACTATTAACTATAAGAAGGAAAACTATTTGGGATAAAACATGTAAAAACTAAAGAATCAAAAATGGGGGGGCTGTGTTTTCTGCATGGTTATGGCATGCATAGATTCTTGGGCTCAAAACGAGAATAGAACTACTGGAAAATTTCTAGTTAAGCAAATATGTTAAACATGTATGGTAATTACTAATAAAGTATAGAAAAATAATGTCTAGTTTCTAAACCAACAGAAGGAAAAAAGTTATAGAAAACTTTATTAATCCAACAGAAGACAGGAAATGAGAAAAAAGAATTAGAGGGAAAAGGTGGTAAAAAGAGATTTCTATGCATATGAATTATTGAATTATCAGACAGTCAGTTTTTCCCAGGATCTCTACTCTACAAGCAGTGATGTTTAACAACTGACTGGGTGGGGATGGGGGGCTGATTTGTATTGTTTATACTGATTTCTGTGAGGTAAATACTCCTACCATGGCCAATTTCAAGCTACCAATGTAACATCAATCTGTTCACAGAATTCTTGGATATGTAACAGTAATACGTAGGGAGCTTGTATTTGCTGGCTCCAGCATACTGCTGTTTGTTTGGGATAAACAGGCTTTTCTCCATGGTCTTCATACTATATATAATTTTGACAATAAAATAAAAATTTTAAAAAAACCCAGATTCTATGCATTTTACTTCTCTAATTGAAACCATATGGAAATTTATTGGGAAACCAGGAGTTGGTGGCATTCTGTTATTAGAGTATTTATCATATGGTTATGGAAGGCTAGTAATTTATGATCCTTGCTAGAAAAGCCAGATCAATACAGAGATAAATGTCCTCAGCAGAATAGAATTTATATCATCCACATGATAATTGACCACTGTGTCATACGTTCAATCATTCGTCTCATTATCTGATAAAAAGAGCCAGAAGTCTAATGTGTATGTGATTTATTAATGCACACTAGTGTGAAACCCATGACCTATCTAACCTGTTACCTGTCCTTGGCAACATAGTATACGGTTGTCTACCGCCTGTAATAGGATCCTACAAAGAGGATCAACAGCTTTTTAAATACTAGACATCTTTTGTTGAATTAGAACAGGTCAGAGAAATGCTTGAGCTATAACTCCCTCTCTTCCTTTCACTTCTCCCTTTCCCCCAGTCATGGGTTCCTACTCTTTTTACTCTTTTTTTTTTTTTTTTTAGCACAAGTAGTTTGTCCTAGAGCAGGATGGGTGGGTAAATGGTCCTGAAATAGTCTTTCATGTCACTGATTTGCTTCTATGAGTATATTTAGCGACACAGTCATTCCACATCACCTGTCTATGCATGTCACTGAATTACAGTGGCTTGAAGCTCAGGACACACCACTGTACCAAAGCAGGGAAGTGGCATGTTCCCTGGAGAGAGAGAGAATAGGGAAAATGAAAAAGGAAAACAGAAAGCTAACCATTTAGAAATCTATGCACAGTTAGTTCACTAACAGTGGGAGTAGGAGCTATCCACTCACCCCCACTTTCTTTCTCAACCCCCAGGAATATTTGTTCCCTGCAACGTCTATGCGCCTATGCTTTGCTTTGCAAGGCTTAATCAGAGGGCCCATTATTCATCAAATTAAAGGCTTGACTGCCTGAGAGTTCCTTTCCAAAAGGATTAGGGTCTCTGATGAGGCTTTGATGTAATAGATGGAGCTGTTCTCCTCCTTCCTGTTCATGGAGGGGCTTTGAGGACTCCCCACGCTCTCTTTGGCAGTTGGTCTCCCTTGCCTAAAAAAGAAAAATATTTTGTCTTACGGAAATTTAGTGCTTAAAGAAGGCTTCATATTGGTGTCCTTGGTGTGGGCGAGAGAGGGTGAAGCGTTCATTTCTTGGTCTAAAACCACAGAGGCGCAGCAGTAACTGGCTTCCTTGGGTGGCCACTTCCTCAGGAAGAACTGTCTCTCCACAGAGCAAGAGAAGTAATCATTTTGGCCTTGTGATTCATTGCCCTTGGAAGGGTTTTTGTCAGAAACTAGGCAGAGGGATGGCAGATGACAGGCATGGTAGTGGTTTGTGTCCTCAGGACCATGAACCAAGGCAGCCAATAGCTGTGCAAAATCCTGATTTGCATAAGACACTTACAACTACTTATTATCTGACAGTATTTTCTCCAGGTTTTTCAGTAGTGGTTAGGTTGTTAATGAAAACCTGGCGTAGTTTATTTTCCCCAATTTAATCTCACACCATTAATAATAGTCATATAATTGGCAATCAGCCAGAGAAGTGTTTAGTCAATTTAAATATTTACCAAAAGAACACACGTTAAAGGCAGGGCGCTGAATGTGGGCAGGCAGAATGCCTGCAAGACTATTGAACTAGGCCATTATCTTTCCTCTTTCCTCCACCTTCCATTATATGCTATGGCCTGAAATTTTATTTGGAACCATTATTGTCATCATTTAAGAGGCAAATGTGACTGTCCTATTGTTTCCCTGCCCACTTACGTGATGCTCCAGTCCTCTTCCCACCCTCTCCCAACCTCCCCTCCCCCTTTTTGAGTTGCTTTTGATTCATGGACTAAACTTTTAAAGCTATCTTCTTTCCATTCTTTGCAATGAACAGCACATGGTAGCTTGGCACCCTGCCTTTTCCTTGATGCATTTCCTTGATGCACTGCATTCAGGAATCAAGGGACTTAACTGTACAAAATTTCACCAAGTTGCTGGTAGATATATAGCCCTGGATTAAGATCAGAGAGCTCTGTGTTTCCTTGAATTGGCCACCCAGGGAGAATTTTTTTACTAGATGGTTCTTTGAAAGAAGATCTCAGTTGGGATTAAAGGGTGTTATAACAAACAACCCTATGAAACCCATGGCCATGTTAACTGGAGGGAAATAATATTTATTACAGTATATGAAGTCATTTCTGTGAAAACTCAGGAAGGACATGTATCTCTAGTCTCCTTACCAGTCAACAGATACATCATCATTATCATCATCATCATCATCATCATCATCATTCTTCAAGCCGCTGGTCTATTTTTATATAATGAATTTTAAGAAATAGAGAACAGACTGCATTTTCCCTTTCACATTGGCTGCTTGAGAGCTGAGCCAAATTTGTGGCCACCTCTAACAAAGTAGTTTATTTGGTATTTTGATTCCTATTTTTGTTCCCTAATTTCCCCGTTGTTTCAGTTTTCTCTTCTGCTTTTAATTATTTTTATCTTGCCTTATTAGACATACCTTTATTTATTTAAGCACATGTTGTTGTGAGATGCCTTAAATTATTTCTAGAACAAGATGAAGTATTAAAAATCAATTGCATCTGATGGTAGGAATTTAAAATGACGCAGACACTTTGAAAAATAGTCTTGTAGTTCCTCAAAAGATTAAACATAAAGTTATATGATCTAGCAATTCCACTCCTAGGTATATACACCCAGGAGAAACCCACATAAAAACTTGCACACAAATGTTCATTGAAGCATTATTCATAATAGCCAAAAAGTAGAAACAACCCAAATGATGAATGGATAAACAAGATGTGGTATATCCATACAATGGAGCATTATTTAGCAATAAAAAGGAATGAAGTATTGATATATTCTACAACATGGATGAACTTTGAAAATATTTTGCTAAGTGAATGAATCCAGTCACAAAAGACCACATATATTATATGAAACATCCAGATTAGGCAAATCCGTAGAAACAGAGAGTAGATTGGTAGTCTCCTGGGACTGAGGAGGTTGAAGGGAAGTTGGGAGTGATTGCTAAAGGATACAGAGTTTCTTTTGGGGGTGATGAAAATGTTCTAAAAATTGATTATGGTAATGGTTGTTAAACTGTATGAATATGCTAAAACTTTGAATTGCATACTTTAAATGAGTGAACTATATGGTATGTTAATTATATCTCATTAAAGCTGTTATAAAAGTCATTTGTGGGCTTCCCTGGTGGCGCAGTGGTTGAGAGTCTGCCTGCCGATGCAGGGGACATGGGTTCATGCCCCGGTCCGGGAAGATCCCACATGCCGTGGAGCGGCTGGGCCCATGAGCCATGGCCGCTGAGCCTGCGCGTCTGGAGCCTGTGCTCTTCAATGGGAGAGGCCACAACAGTGAGAGGCCCGCATACCACACACACACACAAAAAAGTCATTTGCAGCAATCAACTGTAAATTTTCTGAAGTAGTTTTTGTTGCTTTTCTTACACTTTTAATTTTCAGTTTGTGCTAGACATGCACACTCTAGTTAAATCCACTTATTTTCTGCAGGCTCTGCAGACTTGTTTGGGATTGTGAGTCTCCAAGAGTAAGGATAGCCTTCTCCATAGAATGCAAATTCTCTCTGTATTATTTAGTTTGGGTCATTTGATCCACCAGGCAAAGCTTGTGGTTGTTCAGTGGCGAGTTCCAAGCCTGTGGGCATAAAGGCTGTTGTTCTACTTCCACTCTTCCTTGTTTTTGCAGACCCTGTATCCTCTGTCTTGCTATCTTACTCTAGCTGGTAGTGAAAATAAATGAGCAAGAGTGGTCAGAGAAGTAATAGAATAACTAAAAGATGTAGCATCACTACAGACAAGGAAAGAGAATATTTCTGGGGCAGGTCAACAATGACTGTCAGTGAACAGAGAGGTTGAGTAGAATGAGAAGAGACCATTGAATTGGTAACTTAAAGGCCTTTGGTTTCCATCAAGAGAGATTGTAGTTGGATACTGAAGGTAAAAAAGTAGATAGTTATGTTCACAAAGATTTAGCTACAGGTCCATCCTTAAATTTAAGTTGGCCCAAGAGTCCACTGGTAGTCCCTTCTTTTTTCTTTATATATTCTTGACTTGTCTTCAAGTTCCACAGCTACAACCATCATTTTCCCCTTCCCATTTTCTTAATTCAGACTGTATGCTTCCAAAATGGATCCCCTCCGTGCCTACATCCCTCCAACTTACACTCTAATATGGTGCCAGTTGATTTTTTTTAACATCTTTATTGGAGTATAATTGCTTTACAATGGTGTGTTAGTTTCTGCTGTGTAACAAAGTGAATCAGCTACATGTATACATATATCCCCATATCCCCTCCCTCTTGCCCTCCCTCCCACCCTCCCTATCCCACCCCTCTAGGTGGCACAAAGCACTGAGTTGATCTCCCTGTGCTATGCAGCTGCTTCCCACTAGCTATCTGTTTTGCATTTGGTAGTGTATATATGTCAGTGCTACTCTCTCCCTTCATCCCAGCTTACCCTTCTCCCTCCCTGTGTGCTCAAGTCCACTCTCTACGTCTGCATCTTTATCCCTGTCCTGCCCCTAGGTTCTTCAGAACCATTTTTTTTTAGATTCCATATACATGTGTTAGCATCCGGTATTTGTTTTTTTGTTTTTTTGCGGTACACGGGCCTCTCACTGTTGTGGCCTCTCTCATTGTGGAGCACAGGCTCCAACACGCAGGCTCAGTGGCCATGGCTCATGGGCCTAGCTGCTCCACGGCATGTGGGATCTTCCCGGACCAGGGCACGAACCCGTGTCCCCTGCATCAGCAGGTGTACTCTCAACCACTGCGCCACCAGGGAAGCCCATGGTATTTGTTTTTCTCTTTCTGACTTACTTCACTCTGTATGACAGACACTAGGTCCATCCACCTCACTACAAATAAATCAATTTTGTTTCTTTTTATGGCTAATGTTCCACTGTATATATGTGCCACATCTTCTTTATCCATTCATCTGTCGATAGACACTTAGGTTGTTTCCATGTCCTGGCTATTGTAAATAGTGCTGCAGTGAACATTGGGGTGCATGTGTCTTTTTGAATTATGGTTTTCTCAGAGTATAGGCCCAGTAGTGGGATTGCTGGGTCATATGATAGTTCTGTTTTTAGTTTTTTAAGGACCCTTCATACTGTTCTCCATAGTGGCTGTATCAATTTACATTCCCACCAACAGTGCAAGACGGTTCCTTTTTCTCCACACCCTCTCCAGCATTTATTGTTTGTAGATTTTTTGATGATAGCCATTCTGACCGGTGTGAGGTGATACCTCATTGTGATTTTGATTTGCATTTCTCTAATGATTAGTGATGTTGAGCATCCTTTCATGTGTTTGTTGGCAATCTGTATATCTTCTTTGGAGAAATGTCTGTTTAGGTCTTCTGCCCATTTTTGGATTCAGTTATTTGTTTTTTTGATATTCAGCTGCATGAGCTGCTTGTATATTTTGGAGATTAATCCTTTGTCAGTTGCTTCATTTGCAAATACTTTCTCCCATTCTAAGGGTTGGCTTTTTGTCTTGTTTATGGTTTCCTTTGCTTTGCAAAAGCTTTGAAGTTTCATTAGGTCCCATTTGTTTATTTTTGTTTTTATTTCCATTTCTCTAGGAGGTGGGTCCAAAAGGATCTTGCTGTGATTTATGTCATAGAGTGTTCTGCCTATGTTTTCCTCTAAGAGTTTGATAGTTTCTGGCCTTACATTTAGGTCTTTAATCCATTTTGAGTTTCTTTTCGTATATGGTGTTAGGAAGTGTTCTAATTTCATTCTTTTACATGTAGCTGTCCAGTTTTCCCAGCACCACTTATTGAAGAGGCTGTTTTTTCTCTATTGTGTATTCTTTTTTTTTTTTTTTTTTTTTTTTTTTTTTTTTTTTTTCTGTATGCGGGCCTCTCACTGTTGTGGCCTCTCCCGTTGCGGAGCACAGTCTCTGGACGCACAGGCTCAGCGGCCATGGCTCACGGGCCTAGCCGCTCCGCACATGTGGGATCTTCCCAGACCGGGGCACAAACCTGTGTCCCCTGCATCGGCAGGCGGACTCTCAACCATTGCACCACCAGGGAAGCCCTCTATTGTGTATTCTTGCCTCATTTATCAACAGTAAGGTGACCGTACGTGTGTGGGTTAATCTCTAGGCTTTCTATCCTGCTCCATTGATCTATATGTCTGTGTTTGTGGCAGTACCATACTGTCTTTTTTTTTTTTTTTTTCCTTTTTAAGATGTTGGGGGTAGGAGTTAATTAATTAATTAATTTAGTTTTGCTGTGTTGGGTCTTCATTTCTGTGCAAGGGCTTTCTCTAGTTGTGGCAAGCGGGGGCCACTCTTCATTGCGGTGCGCGGGCCCCTCACTGTCGTGGCCTCTCTTGTTGCGGAGCACAGGCTCCAGACGCGCAGGCTCAGTAGCCGTGGCTCACGGGCCCAGTCGCTCTGCGGCATGCGGGACCTTCCCAGACCAGGGCCCGAACCCGTGTCCCCTGCATCGGCAGGCAGACTCTCAACCACTGCGCCACCAGGGAAGCCCCCATACTGTCTTGATTACTGTAGCTTTGTAGTGTAGTCTGAAGTCAGGGAGCCTGATTCCTCCAGCTCTGTTTTCCTTTTCCAGGATTTCTTTGGACATTCGGGTTCTTTTGTGTTTACATACAAATTGTGCAATTTTTTGTTCTAGTTCTGTGAAAAATGCCATTGGTAGTTTGATAGGGATTGTATTGAATCTGTAGATTGCTTTGGGTAGTATAGTCATTTTCACAGTGTTCATTCTTCCAATCCAAGAACATGGTATATATCTCCATCTGTTTGTATTGTCTTTAATTTCCTTCATCGGTGTCTTACAGTTTTCTGCATACAGGTCTTTTGTCTCCTTAGGTAGGTTTATTCCTAGGTATTTTATTCATTTTGTTGCAGTGGTAAATGGGAGTGTTTCCTTAATTTCTCTTTCAGATTTGTCATCATTAGTGTATAGGAATGCCAGAGATTTCGGTGCATTAATTTTGTATCCTGCTACTTTACCAAATTCATTGATTAGCTCTAGTAGTTTTCTGGTAGCATCTTTAGGATTCTCTGTGTAAAGCATCATGTCATCTGCAAACAGTGACAGCTTTACTTCTTCTTTTCCGATTTGGATTCCTTTTATCTCTTTTTCTTCTCTGATTGCTGTGGCTAAAACTTCCAAAATTATGTTGAATAAGAGTGGTGAGAGTGGGCAACCTTGTCTTGTTCCTGATCTTAGAGGAAATGGTTTTAGTTTTTCACCATTGAGAATGATGTTGGCTGTGGGTTTGTCATATATGGCCTTTATTATGTTGAGGTAGGTTCCCTCTGTGCCCACTTTCTGGAGAGTTTTTATCATAAATGGGTGTTGAATTTTTTCAAAAGCTTTTTCTGCATCTATTGAGATGACCATATGGTTTTTCTCCTTCACTTTGTTAATATGGTGTATCACATTGATTGATTTGTATATATTGAAGAATCCTTGTATTCCTGGGATTAACCCCACTTGATCATGGTGTATGATCCTCTTAATGTGCTGTTGGATTCTGTTTGCTAGTATTTTGTTGAGGATTTTTGCATCTATGTTCATCAGTGATATTGGCCTGTAGTTTACTTTTTTTGTGACATCTTTGTCTGGTTTTGGTATCAGGGCGCTGGTGGCCTCGTAGAATGAATTTAGGAGTGTTCCTCCCTCTGCTATATTTTGGAAGAGTTTGAGAAGGGTAGGTGTTAGTTCTTCTCTAAATGTGTGATAGAATTTGCCTGTGAAGCCATCTGGTCCTGGGCTTTTGTTTGTTGGAATATTTTTAATCACAGTTTCAATTTCAGTGCTTGTGATTGGTCTGCTTATATTTTCTATTTCTTCCTTGTTCAGTCTTGGAAAATTATACCTTTCTAAGAATTTGTCCATTTATTCCAGGTTGTCCATTTTATTGGCATAGAGTTGCTTGTAGTAATCTCTCATGATCTTTTGTATTTTTGCAGTGTCAGTTGTTACTTTTCCTTTTTCATTTCTAATTCTGTTGATTTGAATCTTCTCCCTTTTTTTTCTTGATGAGTCTGGCTAATGGTTTATCAATTTTGATTATATTCTCCAAGAACCAGCTTTTAGTTTTATTGATCTCTGCTATTGTTTCCTTTGTTTCCTTTTCATTTGTTTTTGCTCTGATCTTTATGATTTCTTTCCTTCTACTAACTTTGGGTTTGGTTTGTTCTTCTTTCTCTAGTTTCTTTAGGTTTAAGGTTAGATTGTTTATTTGAGATTTTTCTTGTTTCTTGAGGTAGGATTGTATTGCTATAAACTTCCCACTTAGAACTGCTTTTGCTGCATCCCTTAGGTTTTGGGTCATTGTGCTTTCATTGTCATTTGTTTCTAGGTATTTTTTTGGTTTTTTGTTTTGTTTTTTGCGGTACACGGGCCTCTCGCTGCTGTGGCCTCTCCCGTTGTGGAGCACAGGCTCTGGACACACAGGCTCAGTGGCCATGGCTCACGGGCCCAGCCGCTCCGCGGCATATGGGATCTTCCCAGACCGGGGCACGAACCCGTGTCCCCTGCATCGGCAGGCGGACTCTCAACCACTGCGCCACCAGGGAAGACCCTGTTTCTAGGTATTTTTTGATATCCTCTTCGATTTTTTCAGTGATCTCTTGGTTATTTAGTAGTGTATTGTTTAGCCTCCATGTGTTTGCATTTGTGTGTGTGTGTGTGTGTGTGTGGTACGCAGGCCTCTCACTGTTGTGGCCTCTCCCGTTGCGGAGCACAGGCTTCAGACGCGCAGGCTCAGCGGCCACGGCTCACGGGCCTAGCCGCTCCGCGGCATGTGGGATCTTCCTGAACCAGGGCACAGACCTGTGTCCCCTGCATCAGCAGGTGGACTCTCAACCACTGCACCACCAGGGAAGCCCTGTTTGTATTTTTTACATTTTTTTTCCTGTAATTGATATCTAGTCTCATAACATTGTTGTTGGAAAAGATACTTGATACGATTTCAATTTTCTTAAATTTACCAAGGCTTGATTTGTGACCCAAGGTATGATCTATCCTGCAGAATGTTTCATGAGCACTTGAGAAGAAAGTGTTTTCTGTTATTTTTGGATGGAATGTCCTATAAATATCAATTAAGTCCATCTTGTCTAATGTGTCATTTAAAGCTTGTGTTTCCTTCTTTATTTTCATTTTGGATGATCTGTCCATTGGTGAAAGTGGGGTGTTAAAGTCCCCTACTATGAATGTATTACTGTCCATTTCCCCTTTTATGGCTGTTAGCATTTGCCTTATGTATTGAGGTGCTCCTATGTTGGGTGCATAAATATTTACAATTGTTATATCTTCTTCTTGGATCAATCCCTTGATCATTATGTAGTGTCCTTCTTTGTCTCTTGTAATAGTCTTTATTTTAAAGGCCATTTTGTCTGATATGAGAATTACTCCTCCAGCTTTCTTTTGATTTCCATTTACATGGAATATCTTTTTCCATCCCCTCACTTTCACTTTCTGTATGTGTCCCTAGGTCTGAAGTGGGTCTCTTGTAGACAGCATATATATGGGTCTTGTTTTTGTGTCCATTCAGCCAGTCTGTGTCTTTTGGTTAGAGCATTTAATCCATTTATGTTTAAAGTAGGTATCGATATGTATGTGCCTATTACCATTTTCTTAATTGTTCTGGGTTTGTTATTGTAGGTCTTTTCCTTCTCTTGTGTTTCCTGCCTAGAGAAGTTCCATTAGCATTTGTTGTAAAGCTGGTTTGGTGGTGCTGAATTCTCTTAGCTTTTGTTTGTCTGTAAAGATTTTAATTTCTCCATCAAATCTGAATGAGATCCTTGCTGGGTAGAGTAATCTTGTTTGCAGGTTTTTCCCTTTCTTCACTTTAAATATGTCCTGCCACTCCCTTCTGGCTTGCAGAGTTTCTGCTGAAAGATCAGCTGTTAACCTTATGGGGATTCCCCTGTATGTTATTTGTTGGCTTTCCCTTGGTGCTTTTAATATTTTTTCTTTGTTTTTAATTTTTGATAGTTTGATTAGTATGTGTCTTGGTGTGTTTCTCCTTGGATTTATCCTTTATGGGTTCCTCTGCACTTCCTGGACTTGATTGACTATTTCCTTTCCCATGTTAGGGAAGTTTTCAACTCTAATCTCTTCAAATATTTTCTCAGACCCTTTCTTTTTCTCTTCTTCTTCTGGGACCCCTATAATTCAAATGTTTGTGTTTTTAATGTTGTCCCAGAGGTCTCTGAGGGTGTCCTTAATTCTTTTCATTCTTTTTTCTTTATTCTGCTCTGCAGCAGTTATTTCCATTGTTTTATCTTCCAGGTCACTTGTCTGTTCTTTTGCCTCAGTTATTCTGCTATTGATTTCTTCTAGAGAATTTTTAATTTCATTTATTGTGTTGTTCATCATTGTTTGTTTGATTGGTAGTTCTTCTCGGTCCTTGTTAAACGTTTCTTATATTTTCTCCATTCTATTTCCAAGATTTTGGATCATCTTTACTATCATTATTCTGAATTCTTTTTCAGGTAAACTGCCTATTTCCTCTTCATTTGTTTGGTCTGGTGGGTGTTTCCCTTGCTCCTTCATCTGCATATTTGTCTGTCTTCTCATTTTGTTTAACTTACTGTGTTTGGGATCTCCTTTTTTCAGGCTGCAGGTTCGTAGTTTCTGTTGTTTTTGGTATCTGTCCCTAGTGGGTGAGGTTTGTTCAGTGTCTTGTATAGGTTTCCTGGTGGAGGGGACTGGTGCCTGTGTTCTGGTGGGTGGGGTGGATCTTGTCTTTCTGGTGGGCAGGGCCACGTCCGGTCGTGTGTTTTGGGGTGTCTGTGAACTTAGTATGATTTTAGGCAGACTCTCTGCTAATGGATGGGCTTGTGTTCCTGTCTTGCTACTTGTTTGGCATGGGGCATCCAACCCTGGGGCTTGCTGGCCATTGGGTGGAGCTGGGTCCACCCAGCAGAGACAGAGATCTCTGGGAGAGCTCTCACCCATTGATATTGCTTGGGGCTGGGAGGTCTCTGGTGGTCAAATATTCTGGACTCTGCTCTCCCACCCCAAAGGCTCAGGCCTGATACCCGGCCAGATCACCAAGACCCTGTCAGCCACGCGGCTTACTCTTGTTTCCAACAGACCCTGCAGGCAGAGATCCAGGAGACTGACTGATCCCAGTTCATTTTTTAGAGTAACGATCTAATTGTGTTATCTCCCTGCTCAAAAACGCCACTTCACTGTGACTAAGAAAGAAAACCCAAACTCACTGGCATGGCTTTCTAGGTTCTGAGTAAGATGTTTGTGGTCAGATTTTCACCCCATCTATTACAATTGTATTATTCTGTTCCACTGTGTTCCCCATTTGAGCCATGCATTTTACCTATGGGCTTCCATTCCTACTGTACTCTCTGCTTAGAATGCTCCTCCCCTGTACTTCTGTCAATATCCCTTTCATCCTTTAAGACCCAAGTGTCATCTCTCATGTGAAACACTTGTTCTCCTAACTAGGATTGTTTACTTCATCTGAGCCACTCTAGTGCTTACACTTTTTAGCCTTGAATTATTTTTATTTATGTCTATATCTATTCTACTACTTGTTTCTAAATTCCATGAAACCTAACATCTCACTCCAGGCATCTTTTCTTCCAAGCACTTGATGCAGTGCCATTCACAGTAAATACCTAGTAAGTGTTTGAATGAATCAGTGCATTGAGTCCCAGCTGGGTCTATAAATATTTCATATGTGTAAGTTTGGTATTATCCCAGAAGATAAATTTTTTATGGAGGCATATATCTTTTGTTTGTTTTGTACTCTCCTATCCCCTACCCGAGTGCTGGAGTAGTCCTGAGCATGTAATGGTCATGCACTATGGAACTGGTTGTTCATTTCTCATAGGTTACTGGGTACTAGCTGGGTACGGTCCATTGCTTCCCCTTGTAGGGAAAAAAATGCATACAAATGAGAATTATGGATTTAATTCTGGACAGCATGGCAAGTAGGATTAAGGGAAAGATTAGAATTCATATATTCCCTGGCACTTAAGCCTGGACTAAGAAGCAGACCATAACTGTCTGTCAAAATGGAAACTGATTTTTGAATCAAAGAAATTAGCCAGACATTCAAAAACAGGAGTGCCCAGAGGCCTGAACTTGAAAATGCCAAAATTCTTTGCTTTTGCTAAGTTGTCAGACCCTAGAAGTCCCCATTCTCCCTGAACTTTGGAACTTCTGATCAGGACATCTATCAAATAGTAATTTTGTGCTGAGTCATGGGAATCACATTGAGAAAAAGTATCTAATTAATGGGCACACTGTTATTCAAGTCTGGCTCAAGGACCCTTTGCACATTAACATTTCCTTTTATAGCACTCATCCTGCTTGGAGTTGGGTATGCTATGGCTGTCTTCCTCCAATGCGCTGACTGTAACCCCACCATCTAGTACAGTGGTTGGCCCACATAGCTGGCATTTATTGAGTGCTTACTATGTACCAGGTACTGTACATGGATTATCTCATTTACTGCTGACAGTGACATTATTACCATTTTATAGAAGAAGAAACTGTGGCCCAGAGAATTAAATTAACTTGCATATCATCACATACCTGTAAGAAGTAGAGTTAGGTTTGACCCTAACCCCTGACTTTTAACCTTTATATATTACTGCCCCAATGATAGGCACCAAACATTTTTAAAAATGAGTGAGTACATGTATCATGCTTGGGCGAATAATACTGATTAAGTATACTGTTTTTAAATAAGTCAGATTGTTTTAAATATTTGAGATTAATAATTTAAATATAATAATATAATATACATTATATATGTTACATGAATCTATATTGTATCCATTAATAATTAACATAAAGATTAATATCTTTAAAAACTGGACTTGCCAACATTTAGGTTATTTTGCCCTGACTCACCCACATTTTCTACACCCATTTCTGTCTGAGTTCAGCCATCACTTCCCTCTGCTCCTCATCTTACCTGGGCTGCTTCAAGCAAATATTTTCTTAATTTCCACCTGAAGCCAAGACCTCTAACAGAAGACAGGGCCCACATCTGGTTTCCTGGCCGAGTCTAGGGCTGACCTGTGGCCACCCTCAGCCCCGTGCAGAAGCCCCAAAAGGCAGCAACAGCCAATACCCAGATCCTTGGGAAGCGTCAGCACTGCAGCCTGAGAGATGGAGCCATCCCAGTATTCCCATCTCCCAGGGTCCATGCCTTCCCCAGCTCTTTGAACCAGAGGGTGGGATTTGAACGCAGATTTAATTGTCCAGTAAACTAGTGGCTGGGGCTGTGCAATGAAGTGATGGCTCATTGTTTTTCAGCACGCTGACTGAACCGCATGGCTAGAGTGGCCTGGAGAAACATGTTTAATTGCAAAGTATTGATACTTTTCCCAAATAAGGAAGAAGGAAACAACGAAAACAAAGAGGAGTGAGAAGGTGGTGACTTGGGGCCACTGGTTACAGCCCTTAAGACAGCCTTAGTCCTAAGACATGGACATCAGGATGTTCCTTGGCTACAGCATGTCCAGTGGAGGGTGTGCTCATCCCCAGTCTTTGCAACTTGGAAAGCACAGCTGAAACCGAAGAGGGAAGTGGCCGTACAACAATAATAAGACTGCACCTCTGCCACCATGCCCTCCACTGGCTTCTCCTTGAACAGCTTCTGTGTCCCCTGAGCCCCATCTTGTCTTGTTCCTAAGTTCTGGCCTGGTTCCTCTTGACCCTTCTCCTCACTTTGCCTCCTTGCTTGGCATTTTTACTCCCTTTTCCTTGGTATGGTAAACTCTTCTTCTCTCGGTCCCTCCTGGCCGTGGCCCAGAGGTTGTCCACCAGACAAGCCACGCTTGAGGATCTAGAATTTCTGTTACCATATCTCCTTCCCTAAGAATACAATGAGTTAGTCTGGACTCTTCTAATTATTTACTATTGATCACGGGATCAAAGACAGAAAGGTAACATGAAGAGGTAGTTGTGTTCACAGGTGTCATGCAGGCCACAACCCTGGGTCATTCTGGGTTACGTGTGGTGGCTCTCTGCCCTAGGACCGCCCTCCAGTCCTGGACCCTCTTTTTGCATTGAGACTCTCTCCAGCTACCATGGTGCACATTCCTTAACTCTGGAGGGAGATTCTGTCCTACCTGTTCTTAGAGTTTATCTTTCGGCTTGAAACCACCCTACACTTTTCCTCCAGTCATCTTCTTCACCTTCTGAGAGTCTTCTCTGGGTGACAGAAGTTGGCTCTTCTCTCTCCCCAGCCTCATGCTTCTGGAAATGCCATGTTCTTCCACTTCTGTTGCCTTCCTGTGTTCCCTTGAGCTCACTCTGGACCTTCAGTGCTGATGGCTTTGTCTAAAGGTAGGGCTGACTTGCTGATCTTTCTAACCCTGCACCTGCCTTCTCCTCACCCCAGTGACCTCAGGCAAGATGCCAGCTGCCCTGTGGTCCTGCTGCCCTGTAGCCTCCCTCCCACTTCACCACACAGGATCTGCTCTCATTACCCACCTCATAAAAAGAACTGAGCTTCCTGTTCTAAAACCTTCCATCCTACCCTCTGAGGACTTTTTTCTCTCAGTGAATCCTGACTGTTTTTCTCTGATGGATAACCCTAGGTTTGCCTCGCTGAGAAATATGCCCCTGGTCCTCACTTCTTGTTTCAGGTTAGGACCCCACTTCCCCACGCTACGTGTGAAGTTAGTGTACAGTTTCAGTTCTCACCAGTGAGACTTTAAAACGCCACCATGTGCAATATTTGCAAACTTCATGAAAACTGAAATGGAGTTAAGTATTCCACCAAACGGGAAGGTTTGGTTTTGCTGAAATAACATATGCAATGTCAAGTTTCTCAGCCTGCCTTCTTTTGAGGCATTAGTCATCTTGAGAAAATGCCTGTTTTTGTCATAGTCCTGTCTTCCCAAATGGAAATTTCCTTCCAAGACAGAGCACCATGGGCTCTGATATTTAACCTGTAATTAGTGTACCCTCTGGAGGATTTCTCCTCTTGATGAAGAGGCCTCTTTGTCACTCAGGCTTCTGTCTGCTGATGATAGGAACTGCAGATGCAGTGCATCACGGGGCAGGGAAATGATTGCTCAAATCAGAAGTGTTTAGATATTTGGTGCCAATGGAAACACTTAACAATCTAAGCAGCAAACCCACAAGAAAACAGCAGTAAGTATAAAAGAATATTAAAAAGGAAATGAGAAGAGACATAAGTCTCAAGTTTTCATCTAGTTTTGCCCCAATGTGTGGAATAAGATTGCTCACCCTCCTGCTTTTCTCACCAAGTTCACCAGTATTTTTAGTTTTTGACTTGATCAGCTTCTCTTTATCAAGTGTAGTTTAGTCATCAGTAAACATCCGTTCGTGACTCTTGATAAATAGCTCCCCCTTGCAGGCGTCTGATTCTTTGGTTATGAAATGGCAGTTTACAGTGGCAAGGCAGCCGTGTCTCGACAGCATGATCCTTTGGGAGCAAACGGAAAGAGCACAAGCACTGCCAGCTCCAGAGCCCAACGCAGGAGCGCAACCTTGTTTCTTGTTAAGAAATGCCTCCTGGACTTCCCTGGTGGCGCAGTGGTTGAGAATCCGCCTGCCAATGCAGGGGACACGGGTTCGAGCCCTGGTCCGGGAAGATCCCGCATGCCACAGAGCAGCTAAGCCCGTGAGCCACAACTACTGAGCCCATGAGCCACAACTACTGAGCCCATGTGCCTAGAGCCCATGCTTCGCAACAAGAGAAGCCACCACAGTGAGAAGCCCATGCACCGCAACAAAGAGTAGCCCCCACTTGCCGCACATAGAGAAAGCCCATGTGCAGCAATGAAGACCCAACGCAGCCAAAAGTAAATAAATAAATAAATAAATAAATAAATAAATTTTTTTTAAAAAGAAATGCCTCCTTTTTTGCCTGTTTCTGGCAGAGGCCAGGCTGGGAGATCCCAGCAAATGTCTGCAACAACCTGTGTTTAATGTGGTGACACTAATGAATTCTGAGAATTAATCTTCAGCCAAGAATGCATGATGGAAGGTACTAGAATTTCAAATTAGGTAATGGATTAAATTTCCTTCAGGGCTGAAATTTGCTTCCTTTTTCTTCTCATGGACTTTTCTGTCATATTCAAACCACCTTCCATGGCCTTGTAAATCCAGGTAATACATCTCATGGTAGTTTTAATTTTTTTATTCTTTTGTTTTGTATCTTAGCACAGAGATAACCACACCTAAATCCAGATTTTTAAAAATGACTTTTAAAAAGTCTGGGACTGAAAGAATTACTTATGATTTTGGAAAAAAAGCAGCATTCCCTAAATTTAGTCCTTGTTCAATTTCTTTTTTCCAGAGTAAAAGATTCTGGGAAGAACTGAGCTTGGTGAATGTATTTCCCCAATTTGAGACAGTCTTCTGCAGAAACTGCAGCCTACAGGTGTCTCAAACATGCTGGTGACAATTAGGGGCTCTGAGTGTCTCCCCTCAGTCAGCTGAGATAAAGACTCAGCCGCCGATTTCAAGAGCCTAGTACTGATTTCTCACAACAGAGCTTCCAAAGATGTCATTTGCAGGGCCCTGGTTCCGGTGATACAAAAAAGGATCTGTGGCCGAGTAAGTTTGGAAACATGGATTTAAACAAAATTAAGCTGTTTTCTTTACCTCCATACTTCTAAGAACATTTAATATGCTCACACGCACTATGAAACTCCAGATTTACTTGGTTTAGAGAATCACAAATGTTTCCCAAACCTTTTTGACCAGAAGACTAGTTTCATTTTTCAGTGGAATGTCTCATGTGTCTAGTGTTTCACCCAACTTACCTCACACTGGCTGGCCCCCATTCTCCCATACAGAGGTCAACGTTTTATGCATTTTCTTGTAAAAACGGCTCAATCCCCGCTGGGGGAAAATATTCTGCATCTGGAATTTGCAATTCCTAGTTTAATAAGCAATCTGAAAATGAATAAGCATATTATAACTTCCTTAATTTTCCATGTTTGTTCTCCAAATCAAGTTAGAGGATTTAATCATGCTTATAAAAGGACATGGAGGCTGTCAGGAGTTCTTACCGATTCCGGCTGTCAATTCTATCTTAATCCACTAAATCCCTGCCTGAAAGGAGAATAAGACAGAAATGGCAAGCTGAAAACATAACAGTATGAGTTTGGGGCACAAAACTGCAACATCTTAAGCAATAAAGAATATGCCCTAGTTAAAGTAGGTAAAAGGACTAAAGCAAAGAATTGTTCTTAGATGTTCAAAGGAGGCAGCTTAGGAGGTGAAGGTCAACGTTCTGGTGACCTCCTGAGTTCCTGGCTACACAGCTTGCCTAGGCTGGCTTCTTTCATTGCTGATCCAGTTTCCCAACCTTGAAATGCCTTCTACATCTTCTCCACATATTGAGTTCAATTTAGTTCCAAAAATTCCCTCCAAACTCAGCTCAATTCTCACTCTTTCCATTAAGGCTTCTCTGGCTGCCCTGCACCCACTGCTGCCTAGTATTATTTTGCATGTTGTACCTGTGCCATTTTAACAACACATTGCAGAGTAGGAGGGGTTCTCTCATGGGAACCAGGGAATTGACCTCATCACTATCAGGACTTGACCTCAACTTCCTCACCTCGTAAAAGAAGGGTTAGAATAGAAAATCTTGGTCCCCTAGCTCCAAAACCTTATGCTTTCGTGTGACTATTTCTTATTCTAAATATAAAAGCAAACACTGACTTCTGCTGTTTCCTGTGTTTCTCTTGTCCTTCCATCTTTATAATAAGATTGTCCATCTTTGAGGAAAATGGTCATAATTTTTTATGAATTCATCTATTTTGACTAATTCCAGCTGTGCAATAAATGTTTGCTGAACAAATGAAATGATATGATTCCAATGACCTGGTATCTAGTAATGCTTGACTTTCGCCATATCTGCTCCTAACATAGAACTTTCCTCTATTTATCAGTAAAATAATAAGTCCATTTCATTCTGGCTCTTTGCTCCCCATGAGAAAAAAAGTATGCAAGAGTGTTTTAGAATAAGGCTGTACCCTCAAGGTCTTCCTGCCCTTCTCCTAAAAATCTGCCAATGCAGTTGGATATGTCATAGCTCTGCTTAGCATTCTTCCCTTATACACTTGGTTTCAGTTTTGCTGATCCGCTGGTATGACATTCAGCCCACTTGGGCCTTACTGAGAGAACTAACAAATAAATCCTCTTGATCATTCCTTCAGAGAGTAGAACGCCTACCATCTTTATTTTTTGGATCTCCAGGAGACAACAGATTCACTGTTGTTTCTCCCTTGTCTGATTATCTCACTTCATTATTTAGTCCTCATTTCTCTTACTCCCTCTGTGATCTAGAGAGAGATCCCTTCCAAAATACCAAATGATCTTGCAACCTTGTTTGCAACCTTGCTCTCCCACTGGATGCTAAGATTATGAAACAAGATATAGCACCTTTAACTGCACCCCCAGAATCTAGCAGACACCTATTTTCCTAAGGCTGGAGTATGGGTTTCCTGGCTTCTCTCAAACCCTATCTAAGGAGCTTTAATTACCGGGCACCTAAGGCACCTATCCTGAGGGAGAAGATAGAGGCAGCGCCTGCTCACTTTCCCATTCACCTGCTCTGAATTTCCTATTAATTGTTACACCTCCCACTTTCAGCCCCCTTGAGTTTACTCATCTGAAGTTTTGGCACTAGTCAACAAACAGTTGAGAGTTTTCCAGAAAGCAAAAAAAAAAAAAAAAAAAAAAAAAAAGGCGGGGAAACCGATTAAGAAATCGGTCTTCCTGTGTTTGGGGATATACTTGGGTACAGGAAGTATGTCTATTTGGTGATGAGAGACAGATGTAATGTGACCTGCGCCAGATCCCTGGACAGGCTTAGCTGGGGGTCCCAGCAGTTCCTGGTCTCCCGTCCTACCCATGCCCTCTGGGGGGGCAGGGCTCTGTGCAAAGCCACCATGTCCATCTTCAGTAGGAATTCTCAGAGGACACAGACTTTATTTGGGGAGTTTTTATACACCATATCTCAAGCTAGGAGGATGAGGCATACACTTGTATTACTGACCATATAAACTACCAAGAGGTTCCTTTTTTCCAGGTGCTTAGGGAAACGTTAGCATTTATTTTCCTTTGGTAGTCACATAATTATATACGGATTAATATACATGGAATCTAGGGAACATTGCTGATGTAAAAACATGAACGGAGTATTTTTTTTTAAGCATGTGCACTGATTTTTTTATTTTTAGTAGGAAATATAATAGATTATACAAAAGGCCCCTGGACCCATAAAAGTCAAATGATTGATTTCTCCCCATAGCGAGACACAGGTGGTATTTATAGTCATGCAGGCAGCAGAATGGAGATAATCTAGGTTCTTTTGGCTTTTCTAGCCGAAAGCTCCAATTCCAATAGACAGGAAATCCCTGAATCAATTCTAAAATGGGATGACTGGGAAATTTACTGAATATCTTTCAGGACTAGAATTCGATGGATGCGAAAGTGGTTTGAAATGCAAAGATTAAGGCCTTTTTGTAAAACCAACAGTTGAGGACTGTTCTAGGAACTCTGCTTAAATGTTTTGAAAGGATGCTTAGGGTGAGGCTGAACATTTTACCATTTGTCAGTGCATTTCATCATTTTAAATATGTTGTGTTTCACATGTTGTTGGCATGTCACTATTGGGAAAACTGGAAACATTTATTTCATGGAGCGGGCAGAATGGCATCTAGTACTTATCCTGAGCCTTCCAACGTGAGCTAAATAAAAACTGATAACTTAAAAGGGCGGATGTTGAAATTTCTTCCTTCCATCAAGGGCAGCTACTCAGAATGGAAATGCAATGGTAATTGGAGGGGTATTCATCAGATTCAATTTCACTAGAGATTTCCTGTGTCAAAATCATCTTTAATAATATACATCACACAGCAAAATGTACTGAATCATTGTTTTCTTTGAAAAGGGCATTGAACCTGAAACAGAAAGTGGTTATACCAGTGCCGTTTTAACCGATTAACCACAGAGGAGTTTAAATGCAACCCAATTTTTACCATTTTGTATGGACTTTTTGTTTCCTGTTTGAATAATTCCATTCCAATTCATCTGAACTATATTGTAGTCACTTCCTGTTATGAGGTTTTTCTGATTCTTCAGAAGATATTAGAAATCAAGGGGTTGAATTTTCTCTGTGAAAGTTTCTTTATGATTCGTTTCTATCCTTGCAAACTCCTAAATGCATTTTCCCCACCACCAAATAGTGGACATATCATATACTTCTAAAATAAAGTATATAGACTAATCAACTTGGCTCCATTGTAAACATTTTTCTGTAATGAAAATTCAGACAGAAAATTCAGTCTGGCCAGTCTATTTTTCAGTGTTTTGAATATTTCAAATTAAATTGATTGTGTTTTCAATATATATTTAAAGTAAACTAAAATAGATTTCTGATGTTTTGATCAATTCAACTAGTAGAGAATGTTTTTTTCTGTTCTGGTACCTATGAATAAAGAAAGAGCTATGTAAGGTTAGTGATCAGGTTTTATAAATGAGCTTTTTCTCCTCCTCCCATATTTACAGGGAAGCCAGGTTTCTAAGATTGTACTTCAGTTGTTTGTTGATTTTTGAACAGGTGTCTTATTAAGGATTTTGAAAAGCGGCCTTCCGTCACACATCTCCTCGACCACCCATTTATTAAGGGAGTCCACGGGAAGGTTTTGTTTCTGCAAAAACAGCTGGCCAAGGTCCTTCAAGACCAGAAGCATCTAAATCCTGTTGTTAAAACCAGGTATGGTCCTCGGCGTCTTCCTGCTTCCTCTCTCTGGTTATTTATGAAAAAAAATGGCATGTCATGTGTTTTGATTTGCCCAGCATTATTACTGTTTTGATAATGCCCAACATTATCACATCCATGCATTTTTAAGTTTCATTTACATGACATTAAGTACTCCATGCCCGGTGGATGAGAGCAGGAGAGCTTCAGAAACAAGCTGCCCATTTGTGCTCTTATGGCTAATTTCTCTCAACTGTGGCTGAAATCTCACTCCACCCTCATGTTCTAGTTAAAAACCAATGCATATATATTTATATTTAATATACACATAGATTTTTAAAAATTTCACCAATAAAGAAAACTGGATGAAAGCAGCCACGGCTGAGATTGTGTGAGAAATCTTTACTTGGCTATTGCAGGCTAGAGAGTAGAAGTATATAAGGTGGTTTTGGAAAGATTACAAGTTAAACACTGGAGGCTTTTTCTCTAAAGTGCTCTGAGCCCATTTTCTTTAGTTAAAAATTCCTTAGAGGCAGTTTAGTATTTTTAAATGATTTTTTCCCCAGATATCATCTATGCTATCTAAAGCAACTGTGATTTTCCCCCTCTCCTATTTTTATAGGGTAGATTAAAAAAAATAAATGTTTATTTTCAAGGGCAGTTGCTTAAAACAGTATTCTGTGGTGGTCTCTAAGAAATAGATCTTTGGTTTCTGTCCAGAGGGTGGCAGAATTTCTCTTTAAAAAAAAATTAAATGCAAATAAAGCTGCTTCCGCAGCTAAGCAATTATTTGGTTTTACAAAACTGGCCAGGATGCAGATAAGCTCTAATCCATTATTACTAAAAGAACATTCAAAGGACTGGAGGTGAAGAAACTAAAATATCACAAGTCACAAGTTCTGGAAATATTCGTGTATTCTGCAGAAAATTGTTTACAAATCAAAAGCATCAGAACTCTAGGAGCTAGAGGCATAGTTTCAAGGTGACTATATCTTGCCGATTCCCACCCCCCCCATGCCCCGCAACCCAGGTTCCCTTTTTGATAGCTCAAAACAAATTTTTTCCTACTCTTTTCCCTTTTCCACTGCAATTTCTCTTTCTATGGCTTGCCCATGGGATAGAGAAATGCAGAGAAATTCTTGTAACTTGGTGCCTTTTGAAGCAGTAGAATTTGTGTTTAAGCCCCAGGGAACTGAAATCTTCTTTTCTTCCTCTGCTTTTGTTCCTATCCACCAGCCACCACCCCTTTACCACACACACACACACACACACACACACACACACACACACACACACACACAGCACTGCCACCAAAAATGAAGATGAAATAAAGTACAAACCAAGCAAAAAAAACAAACTCAGAATTTAAATGCTCTCTGTTGAATCAGGTATCTTCTTGTTTCTTCTGATTTGCTGCAGAACAATTTCTGAAACTTAGTTGCAAAGTTATTCAGCTTTTCACTTTTGCCTGAATTTGCCTGTCCAGATGTGTGTCCTCTTTTTAAACACTTTTCTCCCTTTACCATAGAAAGCCAGGGCTCCAGGCTCTCTCACCCCCTCTAATTTCTCTTCATCTTTGTTAACTCCTTTGATGTCAAAGGCCTCATACGGTCAAAGACCCTTCTCTCAGGGTCTTTGTAATCTTCAGTTTCACTCAGAAGTTTGTGTTTCTTTGAAAAAGTCACTAAAAAAATACAACCTCACAAATAGGTATCAAAACTTTAACCAGCCACTTCTTTAGGAGAGAGGAAAATTCTAAAGGAAACACGATGCATGAAATTAACACATTTTACCACCTGTCCTGCACTATTACTTCCTCTTAGCAAGTGGCAGGGAGTTGGCTACATGGGTGTTTTTTTAAGCCCATCTGGAAAAATTCTCAAATATCATTTGATGCTGGTAATTCAATATATTTATAAAGTTGTGAGTTTCCAAGTTAAGATGGAAAAAACAAAGAATTATTGAGGTGAGCGCATAGTTGAGTGAGGCAAATACCCAATTTACATTTTTCTGCACAATTACGGTCACACAACAAGTGGTACAATGCAGTGGTTAAAAAAACCCTGACTCTGCCAGGTTTGAATCCCAGCTCAACCACTTATAGACAAGTTATTAAATTTTTCTGTTCCAAAATT
This sequence comes from Mesoplodon mirus, assembly GCF_964341445.2. Lineage (NCBI taxonomy): Eukaryota > Metazoa > Chordata > Mammalia > Artiodactyla > Ziphiidae > Mesoplodon > Mesoplodon mirus. The sequence goes on from NC_138984.1 coordinate 85,125,622, forward strand.
TCTTCATCTATAAGATGGAGATTATTTTGAGGGTTGAGTCAATACATTCAAAAATACTTAATGTTGATAACAGAGTTAAACCTCAGTCAATGGTAGCAGTAGTTGTAGAAGTTGTATACGTTGTGGTCTGTTTAATTCAGTCCTCTGTTTCTTTTGGCCTTAATCTGTGCAAATTCATCTCTATTACCAAACAACATCATGAAAATAAACAGTACTGAGATACTAAATGTTAAAAATATAAATTTCTGTCTCTTATTTAAAATCTAATTTATTCATTCCAGAGATATTTATATGTGTGTATGTGTCAAGCCCTCTGCCGAACAGAGGAAATCAGATAACAGTTCCTGATAAAGAGCTAATAGCCCAGTGTGTGAAACACACAAGAATCAGATGAGAGGAGCTCAGCATGAAAAGTACCTGGATAGAGGGTTGCCCGGAGTACCTCCCAGAGTACCTGGGAAGGGTAGACCCTGGAAACTGGTGGGAAGGTGATCCTTGAACTGTCCTGAAGAACGAATAGAAGATAGTTGGGGAAGGGGGGTTATTCCACGTGGAGGAAAGAATGAGCAAAGGGTAAAGACACAGAGGCTGGAGAGAGCTTAGGGGATTTGGTGAACAATTAGTTGGCATTGCTGGAGCTTGGCATGGGACGTGGGGAGGGAGGAACAAGGCAGGCAGGGGCCAGAGCATGATGGGCTAAGGAGCTTGGATTTGTTCCTTAGACACCTGGGAGCCACAGAAGGATTTCAAGCAGAGATGTGCTTTAGGAAGATTGTTCCGATTGCAGTGAGGAGAATGAAATGGAGCTGGGCAAGGCTGGAGCTATGGAGGCTAGTGAGAGCAGATTGTGGCAATTGTAAATAACAGAAGGTATTAAGGTAATGGTATTGTCAAGACTTAGTGGTGAATTGGATGAGAGAGATTAGGGAAAGAGAGAAGCATCACAGGGTCTACCTGAATTGGCTGCCTCCCTACCCTGGTTCAGACTGTAATCAAACAGAAATTGCAAGACACTCAGAGACAGAGACCAGTAAAAAGACTTTGCTTCCTGTTCATATCCTATCAAATGCCATGCATAGCCTATGCAATGCCATGTACTTCCAGATATTACACAAAGCTTCCAGCTTTCTGCCCAAAGAAGTGTTCTTCAATGGTCCAAACAGTCCCGGGACCCCCAGCTTTAGAGACGTGTTTAGTTTTGAGAGCTAATGCAGAGAAATGAGAACTACAGCCTACAGGGGGAAATTTTTTGACTGTTTTTTTACAGTTGTACTGTTCCTGCAAAAGCAGGGAATGTTCTCTCCTCTTCAGTACTTTCTCCAGGGGCGAAAGAAGTTGGTATTTTCAGGGGGTTGCAGAGAAGAAGGCAGGTTCTTAAAGGATGGGGAAGAACTTGGATAGGTGAAGGGGAGGATCTTATATAGAGGGAGACATTGAAAATAGAGAGAAGGTAACAGAGGAAGCAAGAGGGAGGGAGATCAAGCACCTAAGAGGAAGACTGAACTTAGAAAGAACCTCTAGGTTGGGAAAGACACAGAAAGGTTAGATGAAGATATCCAGAAAATTTGAGGGGTGGGGGGCAAGAAGCAGAGGAGATACTATGAGGAAACTCATGTTGAATGGCCTTTAGCTTTCCAAAAAAAAGTAAGCAAAATGGTCTCAAAGTTGGGAGTGAGCTGTGGACTCCAGGGACGTGTTAAATCTTTGAAATAGCTGCTATGAGGAATATGATAAAGGGTTCATTAAAGGTGGACATAACGATTGCTCAATAGCACAGAAAACCCAGGTGGAACTTAACTGAATAGCATTACATTGTAGTGAAGTTAATCAGTGTTTAAGATAATGCATGTAGAGCATTCAGGAGAGCATTTGGCATTAGAACCTCTGAAAAACTGTACCATCAACACCATCACCTTTTCCATCTATCATCTCTACCAATTCTTAGCCACAGGAGTAGGAGTAGAGAAAGCAGATACTGTGGTCTTCTTCAGGCTGGAGACTGGCTTGGATGGACATTGATGGGTGGACACGGGGGCAAGAGAATCTGAGTAGGAGAGTATCCTTGAGGTCTTTTTGGAGATTTGGAAGAAAGTGAAGCCAGAGTGGCTTATTGGCTTTGAATGTGGGTCTGGGTCAGGGGACTGGCAGTTACAATGAAGACAAAAAGCAGATTCAGTGAGAGGATGGTGAGAAAAGAGATTGTAGAACTGAGTCCTCGGGAACTTTTGAGAGATTATTGGGAACTAGTCATAGCTGGACTTGTGGATAACTTCAGTGGAGGAGAAATAAAAGTTTTTAAAGAATTGACAAAGAGGAATCTTGAAATTAGAACGTGAGAAGAATTAACAAAGTGATTGGTAGGGTATGGGAAAACCAAAGACTGGAATTAGGGGTAGGAGTAGAGAGAAAGGAAAATGGGGGTCAAGTGCTGGAGAAGATGGTACGAGAGGGTGATATGAACTGTTTAAAAGAGATTGGTTAGGGAGAACAATGGATGGAAAAAGGCAGAGGGGAGCAAGTAGGACACTCCTTTCCCCACCCCCTCACCATGAATGGATGGAAGGTGGAAGGAGACAGGAACATTATGGGGAAATGGTCCGTTCCTGTTATGATGAGGAAATAGACACGTATTCAGGAATAAGGCTAGGAGTCATGGGGAGGTCATTCACAATAGAGCAGAAGCTGTACTGTGTATTGTTGACTGAAAAAAAATGCACAACCTAAAAGTTGAGAGTTACGTTTTATTCGGTGGACAAAACTGAGGACTGAAGCCTGGGACACAGCATCTCAGATAACTCTGGGAGACTGCTCTGAAGATGCAAGGTGGGGAGCCAGGATATGTAGGAGTTTTTTTGCAGCAAAAACCAGGTGGTTGATTGTTACTTAAAGAAAACCAGATATCTCAAGTTAAGGAATTTAGCACTTTTCTGTGTATGGGAAGATGCAAGAGTCTGGGTTCCCTGGAACCATTCCTTCGATATGCACCTCAGCTATCTGGGGCCAGTATCCTGTGCTTTCACATCCTGAGTCTCCTCACAGTACACCGTTGGGGGATGGCTGCAGCAGTTGACTGCTGAATGGTGGGCATCAGGCATCCTGTTCCCATCCTCAGTTCCCTCAGAGCTCATCTTTGGAGATGCTGTAATGTGATGGCTTGACGGCTGCACATCCTCTGTTCACTGATAAGGCAGCCAATATTTTTCATTCACAGTATAAAGAAGAGCTTGAGTGGTGAGGCCCTACCGCTTCTCTCCTGGTGTAAGTGTTCTAGCTCTTCTGAATGGTGCAGTTTTTTGGGACAGCCAGGCTGTGATCCATTCCCATTGCACATTATGTATATGAGGCACCTATGGAGAAGTGACATTGTACTATTTGAGATTTGATACCATTTCCTGATGCTGATTGAATGAGTGAAACCATTGGAATTTAAGTTTTTCCAGTAATTTATAATTTTTCTATAGCATATGTTTGACTCAGGAACAGTAGAGAGGTTATGCATCCAAGGCTGACTCTCTCAAAGGAAGTCACATAGCCCTAATATTCTGTGAACAATAGTTTAGGGCTACATTTTTAGTTAACCTGTCAGGGATGCTGTTAAACAATTTGGTCATTTCCTTTACATCAGCTCCCATTTCTTTGACTTTCAAAAGGAATTTTTCCCCCAAATCACTTTTGCAAATCCCTGAATTCATCAGTATTATCTGGCATATCATGTCACTATCAAAGTTAGAGACCTTGACTTGAAAACATGCTTTTTAAAAAATCACTTCACAAGGTTTAGTGGGAAAAGAGCAAAGCCTCTGTCTGCAATTAGAGTAGAGGCAGGGAAAGCACCAGTTGGCTGTGCTGTGACCCGACCCACTCCCACCTTCCAACCTCTCATCATGGACTCAACTTCTAGCCTCAGGAAAATTGCAAAACCCAGCACTTTGTTTGTTCCCCTGTGGGTGGTTTGGGACTAGCTGAAACCACAAATGTTAAACCCTCAAATGCCAAGGGTCTACTACCAAGTATTACTTGGTAGAATAATTAAGTTGCTGGTTGTTTCCTGCTCTGTTTAATGGATTTTGATTCTACTCTTGCAATTTGCCTGAGGCTTATTGAAACAATGACCTCAGCTTTTCTGATTTCTTTTCAACCAGCAGCAGTGGCCCTTAAAAACAGATTTTTCACTGCTGAGCTTTCCCTAGTAAGTCTAGCTCACTCGCTTCCTCTTTTACCTGCAAACATGCACCCCCCCACATGTATACACATACATCACATTACATACACTGTTGGGTCCTTGGAATCCTGTGCAAATGAATGACTTTTGAATGATTACTTCATCAAGTGCTGGAGACGCTTGCCACATAGCAGGTTAAGAATTTTCCTGTTTTCCTAACAGACAAGAAATAAATCCATACCCTAATGTAATCTGCTATCTATCTCTATCTATAAAGGAATGAGTGAATTAATATTTAATTTTCTGCTGGTGTCACTGATTCTTGCTGCCTAGAGAAGATAGCTATATCAAATACACTTAATATAATTGATAAGATGCTGATCTATTGAAATTCTGGTCAAAAACAATGCTTGGATGAAAAAACAGGGAGATACTATAGAGATTTCCACCCAAATAATCCTTGTATTTTTTAATCTATGTATTATAATGTTTGTTTGATAAATATAAGCTTAAATTTCAGATCAAGATTGAGCTCATATAGTTAAAGTTATCTAGGTGGTAACTTTATTCATATTTGGATCTCAGTAGGATGGTGTTACACCTAGATGGTTTGCCATTATTTTTCTCATGCTAGGTCCATGATTATGTGATTATAGTAAAAAGTTTCTCTTTCATCCACTCTGTTATCAAGAGGTATACTGAAATGGAAATAATGATTTGGAAGAAATATTCAACATCACTACCTTTGTTGGAATAATAGTACTCTATCCCCAATTTTGAGTAACATTTTCCTTACTATATGAGATCCATTGAATGTGGTGATAAGGGAATGGTTCCTCTAATCTATCCAAATTGTCAACTTGTTCCTGAGCTTTGTACATGGCTGCAGAAGCCTTTGTCTTAGACTCTTGAGGACCACCACCTTTGAGCCTGGACCCTCTCCCTTACTCCTTTTCTTTACTCCTTTTTTCTCCACCCCCAACGGATTTTACTTACTTATCTGGAATCTGGTGGGAGTGTTAGTCATTTTCCAGTCCTTCCGGTTCCACTCTTGGATGGAGGGAAGGGCTCTGATCCTGAGTGTAGAGGAGTGGAGGTAGAGGTGGCCTTCCCAATGGTCCTCCTGCCATAGGACGACCGTCTAAAAGACCATCAGGCATTTTTCAGTGCAGAATTTCACCTCTCACTAGCAATCCCCTGTCATTTTTAGACTAAAAGATTTTGTTTCAAATATCATATATTAACGCATATATGTGGAACCTAGAAAAATGGTACAGATGAACCGGTTTGCAAGGCAGAAATAGAGACACAGATGTAGGGAACAAACATACGGACACCAAGGGGGGAAAGCGGCAGGGGGTGGGGGGGTGGGGTGATGAATTGGGCAATTGGGATTGACATGTATACACTGATGTGTATAAAATGGGCAACTAGGGCTTCCCTGGTGGCGCGGTCGTTGAGGGTCCGCCTGCCGATGCAGGGGACACGGGTTCGTGCCCCGGTCTGGGAGGATCCCACATGCCGCGGAGTAGCTGGGCCCGTGAGCCATGGCCGCTGAGCCTATGCGTCTGGAGCCTGTGCTCCGCAACGGGAGAGGCCACAGCAGTGAGAGGCCCGCGTACCGCAAAAAAAAAAAAAAAAAAAAAAAAAAGGCAACTAATAAGAACAGGCTGTTCTTACAAAATAAAGATTTTGTTTCCTTCCTACCCTTGAATTATAATTTAGAGGCCTTTCTTCTATGCCTTGTTCTTCATCATAGTTGGGCATGAAGGGAAGAATGCCTCCTGCCATACCTACGTGAAGCTCCTGCAGCCCGGTGTGGACCTGCCTACATGGATGTTACTGCTTCCACAGGCAAAGTTGACAGGAACAGGCTAAGGGATTAAGGAATCACTTTTGGACAAAATATATAGTATTTTGTCAGTGTTATTCATAGGGCCAGCAGCTCAAACAAAGAAGTCTGCAGGCCCAGTGATGAGATATCAAAGAGAACTCCCAGAAATGGTTTTAACCATAATGCAGGTATAGAGATTAAGTGATAGTGAAGCCAACAGCACTTTAGGACTTTATTCCCCCAGTGTCTGAACTAACCTGGTACCTTCTACAGCTTCTTTCCCCGCCATGGGCTGGACCTAAGACATCCCCAAGACCCCCCATCCTCTATCTGATCTGTGCCCACTGTTGTTTCAGGGGAGCTCCCAGTCTCCACCTCTGTCTCTGTCTCACCGACTCTTCAGATCCAGTTCTTATCCTCCACCCATTGCCTTAGACCTGATGTTTCAGAATTGCCCTCCTTCCCACCTTACTTGAACTGGGGACTCAGACACCAGTTTCCCCTTTTCCTGATCCCTGAATCCTTAGGTCAACCCTTCTCACCACTACCTGCCCCACACCACACCAAACCCGAACTCCAAGAACCAGCCTAAGCCAGGGCTTTGAGTCTCATCCTCTCTAAGCTGTACCCCCAAAACTCCATTTGTCTGGGAAACCAGGCTTGGCAGACAACATACTTAGGGCTTCATGAAAACAAATAGAAAATCTAGCAAAAAGCAGTATAGACTTTGTTGGGATTTGAAAGTATCTTCTAAATCATCAAAACTATAATACCTTACCATATACTCTTAATAGAATGCCTTTTGCTTTATCCAACCATTTACCTATCTCTCCATTCCTCTAAGCTTTGGAATACTCAATCCAAAGTTTTTAGTTGGAAATCTGTAATTTGCACATTAAACAAGGAATTCTTCAGCAAGAATTGATAATAGATGCTATTCTCAAGTAAGGCACTAGGTGGAGCATGTGAATTTAAAGGAAATTTAAGTTGATGGTTACTGGTGACAACAAATTATTTAACTCAAGAAAACTGTAAAAAAATTTAAACCAAATTTCTTTTGACTAATTTCAACTAAAAATAGACAAATGTAAAACAATGTAACACTTTTAATAAATATATGTACTCTAGGATAATGTAAATTTAAAAAGATAAAAATTGGAATAAATAATTTTTTTCCTCTTCATTCTCTCCAAACACTATAGCCAAAACAGGAAAATGAAGCAGGTAGCAATTTCAGAAGAACACTAGTTGGGGAATACTGAGATAGGGCTGGAATATATTTTTTTTCCCTGAGTGAGAAAATGAAGTGGTCTGTATCAGAGTGGAAATACCTTGCAAGCTCAGATTTGTGGACAGCATCTGCATGATTCCTGGAGGTTAAATCTGTGAGATAGATATACAGATAAGTTCTTCAGGGTTCAGAAGATAGCAGTTTCGATCCTGGTGGTATTGCATTGTACATGTTCACAGTTATAGTCACGACTTTCTACTAGAGTTTATTTATTTGTGATATTGCAAGTGAGGTTTGTCAATTCTTCCATTTTTAGTTGGCTGTAAAAATGTCATCCAGCGTGCAGCTTGACATCCCTATATGCAGTTCAGGCTGACTTCAAGTCCAGGTCAGGGGCTTCCCTGGTGGCGCAGTGGTTGAGAGTCCGCCTGCCGATGCAGGGGACACGGGTTCGTGCCCCGGTCCGGGAAGATCCCACATGCCTCAGAGCGGCTAGACCCATGAGCCTGCACATCTGGAGCCTGTGCTCCGCAACGGGAGAGGCCACAACAGTGAGAGGCCCGCGTACCGCAAAAAAAAAAAAGTCCAGGTCAGGAGTTACTGGAAGAAAAAAAAAAATCTCAGGAAACTCACCACTGACTCAGTGATATTTTGAATTCTGATTCCCCCTGTCAGCCTGTTACCATATACTTCTCAGAGTACCATGCATTCTGTCCAAGATATTTAGTTGCATTCAGTGGGGAGACAGAATGGAGAGTGCTTTACTTCATCTTGACCCAAACCAGAGCTGTGGATTTTTTTAAAAATTCCTGACTTTCTTTGTCAAAAGATGCTTGAAATAAACTCTAACATAGACTGTTTCATACGATTGCAAGATATAAATTTAGGAAGGAGATAAACTAGCTGAATTTAATATGATGAGAATTTAATTTATGAAAAATATGTTGCAATATTTTGTTTTATGGTGAACTTCAAAGGAAAAAAATGCTTGGGTTTTATGTGAAGAGGATTTGGCCAGAAATGTGTACCCTCCTGCTGTTTTATTTGGCAAAGTGGCTAGATAGAAGCAGCTCTGAGTTTTTTTTGTTTTTTTTTTAGCGGTATGCGGGCCTCTCACTGTTGTGGCCTCTCCCGTCGCGGAGCACAGGCTCCGGACGCGCAGGCTCAGCGGCCATGGCTCACGGGCCTAGCCTCTCCGCGGCATGTGGGATCCTCCCAGACCGGGGCACGAACCCGTATCCCCTGCATCGGCAGGCGGACTCTCAACCACTGCGCCACCAGGGAAGCCCCAGCTCTGAGTTTTTTAAAAAGCTGTTTTTCAAACAGATATGATTTTTCTTTGACATCACTAATATGTTAGAATACAGATGAATAAACTGTTCTGTCTAATAATAATTTTAAAATGCTTAGGTTATAAATTTGACTTTATTAAGTAAAATTAAGTTTCATCTACTTTGGACTTTTATATGAATTAGCAGCAAAATTGGTTCTAGCACTGGAGATGACTAATACCATGCTTAAAATACTCCTTCTTCAAATCTATCAATAATAGGGGTTAAGAAGTAACTTTTAATTTAATAGGCAGGAAGTTTTTTAAATGCCTAGTGAGTACACTCCCAAGAGAAAATCTCACATGTACGCAAGGAGATGCACATAAAGATACTGAGTGCTGCTTTGTTTTTGATAGCAAAAAGTTGGAATCAGCCTAAATGTTGTTCAAGACTGGGTAAAGAAATTGGTACATATTTATATGATGTAATATTACCCAGTGATTAAAGTGACAGTCACTTGCTCACTCACTCTCATTCTCTCTCTCTCTCCCTCGTTCCCTGTCTTTCTCTCTATGTATGTATGTGTGTGCGTCTATCCCTGTCACTTTTCATGCCCAGTATCATCACAGGTCCATATATATATATATATATATATATATACACATATGGAAAGAGAGAGAGAGATGGGAGAAGGGGGGTTGGGGAATCGATGTTGAATGGAAAAAAAGTAAATTTGCAAAATGAAACCACCAGTATGATAACATTTTTATAATTTAACATACCAAATCTGTGTATTATGGGTACATATATGTGTATGACCAATATTTTTAAATTGGAAGGATACCCATGAAATAGTGGTCACTCAGGAAGGGGAGTGGGATGGAACATGGGTCACAAAGGGATTTAAAATAAACAAGATAAAATATAAGCATTTAGCGATTCGTTGGTATCTGCTATATTATTCTTTGAAGTTTTCTGTAGTTTCAGAAATTTCTCAAGAAGTGTGGGGTGGTGCTGGTGGACAGCAGGAGGGGACCTCAAGGGAAGTACCCTAGTGAGAATTACATGCCTGACACTGAACAGAAAACAATGCAAGGAAGTGCTGTGGTTGGCACGTAAGAAAAGCAGATATAAGTGTTAGATGGGCCCCCTTGGCTGTGCTCCTCATGGCAGCGGAAGGCTTGAGCTCTGGAGCTCCCCTTCCCCCGGGAGCCCTGCAGTGATGGGGAGAGAGCTGGGGACCTGGACTGGACTCGCTCTTCCTGCCCCTTCTCTGAAGTCTCTGAACACGTTGTGTGGTAAGACTGTGGCTGAGTTGTTCTTGTTGCCTACTTTCTGCTATATTTTTTACTGCCTTAGTGCTAATATTCTCTGGATAAACTCTAGGCATGAAAGGATGCATACCAGAAGACCCTATCATGTGGAAGATGCTGAAAAATACTGCCTTGAGGATGATTTGGTCAATCTCGAGGTTCTGGATGAGGTACTAAATATTTAATAGACAATTTTCACCAATGACATTTGTTTCACATGAGTGGTGTGACCTTTCTGTTGTAGATCATATTCTCCTAAGGTCACTTGAAACTTTAATTGTTTGTATAGCCTTGGGGTGAAGCTCAGGAACATTTGGCTGCTGTGACTATGATCCGGTGTTGTGTGCATTTATAGTCCCCCAGATGTCCTGAATGATGATGAGAAAAGGATTTGGATTTTTCCCATAAAGGCCTTTATATTGTAGGCTTAAATGATGTATTAGATCAGCTGAAATTATTTTCTGTTTATAGAAAAGTGCAACTTAACCCTTAAATTAAGATAGTTGTTTGTTCTTCATAAAGAGGAGCTTCATTTAGGGAAATAGTGAAGCTAATATAGCTTGAATTCTAAATTTGGAAACTGTGATAATCCCCATTTAAAATATGCATGTTTAATAGAGCTGTTAATTGCACCGGACCTGCTTCTGCTGATTCTAACTCTGGGGACCCTTAACTGCAATGCATGAATCACTAAAGTGTGATATAAAAGTGTTCAATTCTGCATTCCCACCACATAAATTTTAAGTGTAATGCTTTGAGAAATGAAGTTACAATTTGTCTGTACTTTATTAATAGTAATGACCTATTAAATCAAATTCTAAATAGAACATTTTGGTTGGGTGAGACATGTTTTTTTTTCATAATAACTAACAAAAGCTTTGTTGCATATGTCAGAGTCTCTTAGCAAGTCCTAAGTGGGCCGAATTCTTTTAGCATATTACTAATTTTTTCTTTTTTCAAGACAAGTATCTGCACTTAGGATCATTAGGGTCCTAATGATTAGGATCCTAATCAATAGGGTATGACTTAAATGGACTATTTTAATGTTTTAGAGAAAAATATTCTCGTAAGAATACATTTATTGTTATTTTTAGGATCTCTCCCTTGACTGGAAATAATGTTTACTGTCAGTACTATTTATCCTCTTCTTAGGATACAATTATTCATCAGTTGCAGAAGCGTTATGTGGACTTACTTATTTATACATATGTTGGAGACATCTTAATTGCCTTAAACCCCTTCCAGAATCTAAACATATACTCTCCACAGGTAAGGGATCCTTTATGAGCATGTGGCTCCTTAATAGGAAATGTGAAATCTCAAGGGAAAATGAAAAGGGAGAAAAAAATGAGAATAAAATTATGTCGTCCTAGGGGTGTACATACCCCAAACTGAAGATAATAATGCAACACAGATGGAATTGTTACATTTTGGGGGTAACTTTTTAAGTTAATATGTAACAAAACAGCTAACATTCATTTAGTGCTTACCATATACCAGGCACCGGGTTATCTTGTTTATCTCTCATGAACCTGTGTGACAGGTAATATTATTAAGCCTATTTGGCAGATGAGGACACTTAGCATAGTGAAGTTAATGCCCTTCCACAAGCTTAGGAAGCCAGTAAGTGAAGAATTGGGATTTGAAGTCAGCTCTGTAGACTCCAGAGCCTCAGCTCTACAGCCTCCCTGATGCCACAATTCCCCTAATAAGTGACGAAGCCTTGGTTTTGTGGGCAAAAGGTACTGGGACATTAGAAGAGTTCTTTAAGTTAATGTTTTTCAGTTTTCCAGACTTTATCATGGAGTGAAACGTGCCTCAAATCCCCCCCACATATTTGCATCAGCAGATGCTGCTTACCAATGCATGGTTACTTTCAGCAAAGACCAGGTAAGAGCTTACTGCCCTTCCCCACCAAGTCCCACAGTAGGATGTGTTCTGTCCTCCTCTGCAGCTCTTAAGTCTTCCTAAAAACTTTCCATTCTGGTTGCTGGTGCTGACTCAAGGAAATAGGCAGTAAAATAGTAGCTCAGTGGAACAGGAACAGTGATAAAGCCAGAGTAGCAGGAAAATGTGAAAACCCTTTTCAAGAAATGTGAAACGTCCTTATCAAGGGCACTCATTTCCCCTGGTAAAATATAATAAAGATAATTCTAATGTGAATATAAGAATGTAGAGCTAACACAAACCTGATGACATGGCAATGACTGTCATAAAAATGGGATGGAAAATGACGGACATGAAGTTATTTCCTATGAAGGTCTCAGAAATTTCATGGTCCAATCCCTTTTGTATGAAATACTGCACACAGGTTGATAGTGGTTCTGCACCACACTGTTTAGCTGCTGAGAAATTGTGATGAATTGGGTAAAGACTGAACAAATCTTAAACTCAGTGCTAGTTAAACACAAAGCTCACCCATACGTTTTAACTTTCTGGACCTCTGATTCATAGTGGTGGCATATCCAACCTTTGGCCCTTCCTTTACTTTCAATATGTGTGTTTTCCCTTCTGTCTTTATTCTGTTTGAAATAGAAACAATCTAATGTGGTGAGAAAATTTTATGAGAGAAGCACAATGTGTATTATTTCCTGAGACCTGTGAAATCCCAGCTTTGGATTTGCTGAGGAGCTGATCGAAATTATAATAGTGCCAGTTACGAAATGGAGTACCTGGATTCACTGTGTGTTAGAAACTTGGCTTCTCCACATTCTTACCTTTCCCGGAGACTTGTGAAATGTCCATAGAATTCATAGAAAGGAAGGAAATGAAGAGCGATATATGTGTTTCTCAAGTTAAAAATTTACCCCACTGTGTTATCTTTTTTTTAACACTAAATGTATGTCTTTACCAACACCAGCCAGTTCTCTAATTCCCTGACACCAACTGGCTGTCTAACAATTCAGTTCCATCAATTCTGATACGAACTATCCATATTTAGCACAGACCTCACAGGTTCAGGGCTCAGTCCACAGACTGCCCCTACTTCAGACACCAGCTGTGAATGGGGTACCCAGGCTACCTACACTTCCTCCTGGCTGACTGCAAATTCAGGGATTCCCACAGCCCCCCACAGGTTTGATAATTCACTAGAACGACTCACAGAACTCAGGAAAACACTTTACTTAGGTTTACTGGGTTTTTATAAAGGATACAACTCAGGAGCAGACAAATGGAAGAGATGCATAGGACAAGATACAGGGAGGAAAGTGGCGTAAAGCTTCCACACGTTATCCTCCCAGGCCTGCAACATATTCACACTGGAAGCTCTCTGAATCTTGTTGTTCAAGAGTTTTTATGATCTCTGGCCCTTCTCTCCTCCCCAGAAGTTGGGGTGGCGGGGGTGAAATTTCCCACCCTCTAAACCATGTGTTTGGTCTTTTTAGTAACCAGCCCCCATCCTGAAGCTGCCTTGGGCTCCACCTTGAACCACTTAGTGAGCAGTTAGGTTTGGTTGAAAGAGACTTGTTTGTGAATAACAAAGGATGCTCTCATCACTCCCGTCATTCAGGACATTCCAAGGGTTTTAGGAGCTCAGTGCGAGGAACCAGAGACAAAGACCAAATATATGTTTTTTTATTATACCACACCCACTAATCTCCTTTATATATACATAAAGAGCTCCTAGAAAGAAACAGTAAAAGACCAATAATGTATATTTTTAAAAAGGCAAAATATGGACTGGTCACAAAAAAAGGAAAATATGAATGACCTTAAACTTACGAAAGGATGCCCAATCTCACTCCTAATAATAGAAGTGCAAATTAAAAGTGTACCAAGGTGTAATGTTTTGCCTATCAGACTGGCAAAAATCCAACATAGCCATTTGGTGAGGGTGCAGGAGAACAGACACTTTCAAATACTGACACAGTCCTTAGGAAAGCAATTTGGTATTATCTATCAGACTTATAAATGTGTTTACCTTTTGGTCCAACAGCCCCATTTCTGGGAATTTATTCTACAAATGAAGCTGCATATAAATATAATGACCTACGTATCGGGTTATTCATTGCAGTATTGTTTGTAATCACATCGGGAAAATCTCAAGTATCCATCAATATGGGACAGGTTAAATAGACTATGGTCCATCTATATAAGGGAGCGACAAACTACTGAAAAGGTTGAGGAAGCTCTCGGTGTTCTGAAATGGAAAGATTCCTAAGATATATTGCTCAGTGAAGATTTAAGGTATACAGTGGTAGATGTTATATGAAAACCATAGCTGAACACACAGGGTGTTTACTGTGCTTTGAATTCTTCACCAACTTCATTTTCTGTGTTAGTGCATTGTCATCAGTGGAGAAAGTGGCTCTGGGAAGACGGAAAGCGCTCACCTGATAGTTCAGCATTTGACTTTCTTGGGAAAGGTATTGATGAACTGCTTTCTGTATCGTGGTTAGAAGACTGCGTATTTTCTAAATGATGGAAATACTGGTTTTTATTAGGGGTTACATAGAAACATTCCATCTTTGTTATGTTCACCTCCTGATCGCTAGGCCTCTTAAGATGTCAGCATGTCCTCCACCTTTCACACAGTGAAGAAAATAATGCCAGCACCAATTTACTAGATTATCGGCAATTAATTTTTCATGTTTTCAGTGCAATACAAACATTCAGCCATTAAGCAGTAAAAGTGGTTAAACATTAGGAGCAGGAGCAGGGAGCGCCACTAAGGTGATTAAAGGGTTGGAAATAGAGCTCTCTGAGCAAAAGTTGAGGGAAATGGAAATTCTCAGCGTGGTGAAATGGACATCAAAGGGTTAGCTTTAAAGATACCCTAGCAGTTGCTCATACTCAGAATTAGTGTATTATGAGACAAAGAACAAATTTAAGAGTATTTTTTACAGATGAGGTTTATTGAATATTATAGTGAATACCTGAGAAAAGTGATGGTATCTCTCTATTTAAAATTCTTTCTGGGCTTCCCTGGTGGCGCAGTGGTTGAGAGTCCACCTGCCGATGCAGGGGACACGGGTTCGTGCCCCGGTCCGGGAAGATCCCACATGCCGCGGAGCGGCTGGGCCCGTGAGCCATGGCCGCTGAGCCTGCACATCCGGAGCCTGTGCTCCGCAACGGGAGAGGCCACAACAGTGAGAGGCCCGTGTACCGCAAAAAAAAAAAAAATTCTTTCTAAGCTCTTCAGGCATTTTATCTGTCAAGAATTTTAAGAGAAGTGTATCTGGTTGTAAAAACTAATGACCTAATCTAGCCTCATCTGATGCTTATACATCTGGGGAAATGCTCATCTGAGAAAACAATGCTGATGACTGATGCTAACTTCCCCAAATGGAGTTTTTCCCCCTGAGGATAAATGTGAAATCTGGGGGCTGGGTGGTGTGGGTGGACCTTGCGTGGCAGCTCTATTGGAGTAATGTTTCTGGAGGCTCCTCCTGACTGTTCTTGTTTGGCACAGGCAAATAATCAGACCTTGAGAGAGAAAATTCTGCAAGTCAACTCTCTGGTGGAAGCCTTTGGAAATGCATGCACTGCCATCAATGACAATTCCAGCCGTTTTGGAAAATATCTGGAAATGATGTTTACACCAACTGGAGCTGTGATGGGGGCAAGAATCTCTGAATATCTCCTTGAAAAATCCAGAGTTATAAAACAGGCAGTGTAGGTGCACTATTTTCTCGCTCTGGCTTTGCGCTGCAATATAGACCGGGCGGCTTTGGGAATTTTCATGGCTCCATTCACCCTTGTTCTTAGCATCCTTGCCCCCCATCCCCACCCCCAGCCTCCCCAAGAGCAAGGAATTATTTAAGCAGAGGGTAAGTGGTGACTTCTAACCTAAAAGGTGTTTGCAAGCAGAGTAGAAAGGGCTGGGTGGGATTACACTGGGATAGGTATGCCCGTTCCTCCTGAGTTTGTTATACCAGGTATAATTTAACAATATGCAGTTACTTTTAAAAATCATTAAGTCCCTTAAAATTGAGCTTGTCTATCAAAAAAAAAACCACTGAGAATATTCTGCATGTTCATTTTTTCCCTAGATTGAGAGAGGAAAATAACTTCTGTTTTAAGAAGAGCAGTATAGCAATAGCCCAATAGCATGGACTGCCCCTGGTTCAAGTGCTGGCTCTGACCTTGACTGTGTGACCCTGGGTATGTCCCCTATCTTCTCTGTGCCTCCTCTGTGAAATGGAGATGCTACTAGAGCCTACGTCATGGGTTTGTTGTGAAGATCAGTGAGTTTGTTTATATAAAATGACTTTACAAAGTACGTGGGTTGGTATATGTGATCAGAGAGTTAGCCGCTGTTATTACTGTTGCAGGACATCAGAATTCCTCAGGGGCATGGCTTCCTTCATGCATTAATCAGTAATTATCTGTTGAATTCCCGCTGTGTTCCAGTGCTGTGCTCTCTGTTGGAGTTGCAAGAGTGAACAAAATAGACAAGGTCCCAGTGTTCATGGGGCTTGGAGTGGATAGGGGATGGAAGAGGGGTGGGCGCCCAGGGACGGGGTGGCAGGGGAATCGCAGGCATTAAGCACAAAAAACCATAAATGCAGACCAAGTGTGATAAGTACCAGGAAGCAAAGTAAGGTGCTATGAAGGTAAAACAGGAGAAAGGGCAATAACCTAGTCCAGGAAGAGAGGGCTCCCTGTGTAAGAGACGTTGAATCTGAGAGTCACTAGGAGTGAGCCAACGAGGTGAGATGGGGACAGGAGTGGGGAGGTGGGAGAGAGGAGCAAAGACAAGGCTGAGGCCAGGTCATGCAGGGCTTTGGAACCAGGCTGAGGAACCTGATTCTAAAGGCAATAACAGGAAGCCATTTGACATTTTCAAGAAGGGGAGTCTCAAAAACCAACTTGCATTTTGATATAATGAAATAATGGCTCTGGCTTCAATGGGGCAAATGGATTGGAGGAGACGTGAGAAGTACAGTTACGACATTGAGACCACCAGGAGGCTGGTTTCAAATCCATGTGAGCGGTAATGTTAGCCTGCGCTGAGGTGGTAGCGGTGGAGATGGGGATGCAGGGGAGTTGATGCATCTGAGAGATACTGTGCAAGTAGAACCCACAGGACTTGTTTTGGGTTCAGAGCCCCAGCATCTTTTATCATATACCTGCAGTTTCCTCACAAAATAGGGACTGACATGAAAATTAAACAAATGTACCAAAGGCTAGAGTCAGTCATTTTAGCTTCCGTGTGGTGTCTCAATTAATTTTTATGAGGTCCCTACTTCTTTCTTTCCAAATTAGGGTGATTTTAAAGTTTAGGGAGCTACCTCTGAGAGAATGGAAATTATAGTTTTCTGTGTTCAAATGTCAAGTGGTCTTTTGTAAGGAAAATGTGAGGAGGGTTCCAGTCACAGCTATGTCACTTATTAATATAACTATCCTTATACCTTATTTTCCTCATGTGCAAAAAGGGCATGATAAAGCCAACCTCACAGGGCTGTTATGAGAATTAAATGAGATGATATGTGATTTTTACCAAATATAGAATCTGAAACATAATTGGTACCTAATAAACCATAACATTATTATTATTAAATTTAGTCAATATGATAGCACTAATGGATAAAATAGACTGAAGACATTGGAGGAGGAGAAGATGGGACCTGTGCAAGTTCTGTTTGTCTGACCTTTCTGGTTCTGTCCTCCTCCAGCACATAGTAGGATTCTCCTTCTTGGAACCCTGTGGCTGGATATGGTCTTAGGACTAGTTCTGGCAAATGAGTGTTTAATGGAAAGACCCTCCAGAGTGCTGGCAAAGTGCAAGATGGTGGCTGCTCCATCAGCCTGGGCCCAGTGACTCTGATGAGCAACCCCACCCCCCACCCCCTGCACCGTGACCCTCAGTAGACAAGTATTCTGAGCAAGAAGTAAGACTTTATTGAGTTAAGCCACTAAGATCTTGGGATGTTTGTTACTGCAACCAGATGGATGTCGGTAGGCAAAGCTTGGAAGAATTGAGCACTAGAAGTATCTGCAAAAATCTATAGGAAGGTAGGACCACGATGGGTCAGCCAATGCCTGCACCTTTACCAGAGGCAGAAGAACAACTGGCATTCACGCGGGGCATACCAGTTCATGAGGCCCTGTAAAGGCCTCTCGTCTCAGTGAATGGTGCCACCATCGCCAGATACTCAAGATAGAAAACTAGGAGCCAGCCTCCAGGTCCCTTTCCCTCACCACCCTCATTCATTCTATCTGGACAGTCTTTTAGTTGTTTTTCCAAAACATATCTTTAAGCTTACCCTTGTTCTCCATCGTCCCTGCCATTACCCTGTCCCAGTCACTCACTGTCTCACCAGATCCTCCTAATTGGTCTCCTTGCATCCATCTTAACTTCTTACAGTCTAGTCACACACTTACAGTTTAAGACACTTCAAAGAATTCTAATTGCATAATCAACAAAATCCTCATTATGGCCTGACAAGGCCTTGTGTGGGCTGACCCTGCCCACCTGCCCACCCGCTTCTCACCAGCCTTCCTTTGTTCTACGTGGATATCATGCTCAGAGCCTTTTCGTATACGTTGCTCCCTCTCTTGGGGATGCTCTCCCCCTTCTCTCTGTAGCTCCTCCCAGTCCCTTCTCATGCTTCACAGTTTGATTTTAGTGTTATTTCCTTCCAGAGTCCTTCCCTTGACTTGTCGCAAGTGGCCCTCATCCCCCAGCGTTGTTCATCTCAGTCCCTTGTTTGTTTCTTTCAAAGCCCTCATCACCAGTTTCCCCGTTGATTCATCTGACTCCATCACTAGAAGGAAGCTCCAGAGGGCATGAATCCTCTGAGTCCTGTATCCCTGGCACCTAGTGCAGTGCCTGCCATGCTTGGCACTCAATAAGCTTATTAGCTGAGTGAACAAATGGGTGAGAAATGGCAAGTAGAGACATCTAGAACACAGGGCAGAGCTAAGAATGTATCAGAAGAGCTTGGACAGGATGAACAACCACAGGAAGACTAGGATATCCAGGAGATGCCGAAGGAAAGAGTAGGGCCCTTGTCACAGATAGGGACAAGGAGTAGAAGGAAGACAGGTTTCTTCCACAGAGCTACGTTGGCCAAGGTGAGGATTTGAGAAAATCCTGGGGCATCAACAGAAGAGAATGACCTCCTCCAAAGGAGAGAAAGGGATGTAGAGCAGGGCTTTTCAAACTATCTTTGCTGAAAGACTAGCTTTTCCAAAAAATATTGGGTTGGCCCAAAAATTTGTTTGGGTTTTTCCTTAAGATGTTACGGAAAAATCCAAACGAACTTTTGGGCCACCCCAGTAGTAGTTCACAATCTATTGTGAACCAATACTTTCGTAAAATGTAATTGAAATGTATTCAGAAAAATTATCATACTCTTAGATGTCATAGCAATATCACTTGCTATAAAATGTCTAGACATAGACTTTCTAGTTCCTTGTCTTATCATAAGCTGACAGCAATCCACAGACCACACTGAGAGCAACACCCATCCGAAAGAACCCTGGCCAGGGTGGCCTAAAAGAGGGTGCCTAGCAGGAGACCAGGGGACGGATGCAAGCCATTTTGAATCATATTTGAGAGAATACAAGTTTGAGAGAGTAGTCACCTCTCTTCTGCAACCAATTCCCCTCCCTAACTTGCTGTACACCTGGCTAGCTGCTTCCTGTCTTGGGCTTCAGTAAAGTAGGGAGTTTGGCTGATCTCTCTAAGCTGGACATCACTGTCTCTGAAGCAACGTGGGCTACAAACAGAAGACGAGTGGCACAGACGCATAGTCATTTGTTCTGGAAAGATCTCTAAACATATGTAACCTGAGCTGTTACCTATAATTGTTCCATTCTCTAAAACCTCCTTCTGCATATAGTAAACATAAGTGTGTTTAATAGTGTGACATTGTGGCAATTACTATACTAATCCTATCACTATTGCTATTCTGTAATTGGGAAGTAGCATATTTAATTGCCTGTAAATGCAAATTTGCTACAGAATAATATTTTGTACAGAAAGGAAACTATATAAATTACTTGGAGTCGGGAATCCCAGAATATATTGTTAGTAATGTCCCTTTCCTTTTTTTTTTTTCCAGGGGAGAGAAAAATTTTCACATATTTTACTATATTTATGCTGGCCTTTATCACCAAAAGAAACTTTCTGAGTTCAGACTTCCTGAGGAAAAGCCTCCTAGGTAGGTGTCAGGGGTTTTAGTTGTTAATTTTTAATGAATATACAATTAGCAGCGGACAAAACTTGGAAATAGAGCTGTTCTCCTAACTGGACACTCAGTCCCTTTAGCTGAAATGCCCACATGAGACGGCAGGAACTACATCTCCCTTTGCATTTTCTAGAAAGTTCAAAAACTCAATTGCAACCATTTTACTCAGCATGTGCACCATTATTTTATCACTGTAAGGAAATGCCCTTGCAAAGGAGCCCAATGATGCCCTGGTATTTGGGGTGCCATTTCCAAGTCATTGCTCATTCTGTTTGGTCATACTCTCTGTAGGTACATAGCTGATGAAACTGGAAGGGTGATGCACGACATAACTTCCAAGGAGTCTTACAGAAGACAGTTTGAAGCAATTCAGCATTGCTTCAGGATTATAGGGTTCACTGACAAGGTAAGTGATTGTCAGCAGAGAAAGAAACTCAAGTGTTAATATTCTTGGGTGAATGTGAGTGAAGATATGAATGTTCTGACTTGGGGCTGGACACTTGCTTTTCAAATGCCATGCTGGTCATGTTATAAGGTCTTGCTACTCAAAAGTGTGATGCGCGGAAGAGAAACATTGTCATTACACAAGATTAGTTAGAAATGCAGACTCTCAGATCCAACTAAGAACAGCAGAATCAGAATCTCCATTTTAATAAGATGCGAGGTGAACATTAAAGTATAAGTACCCTTGTAAGTGCCTCGTGCCTGTGAATTGTTGTCACTGTCATCAGTTCACGCCAGCTGTGATAACAAACACCTAAACAATGCTGCCCTTTTCTGAGTTGGGGTTGTTCCAGCCATTAGAGTGAATTGTGTAATAGGAGTGTAGGAATATGTAGGTTACCCCCAAGCCACAGGAGTATATTTACGCAAGTAGTTCCTTGTGCCCCCAAACAAATTAAGCCTTTTCAACTTTCTTGCAGTCACTTCCTTCTCCATGGCACACAGTTGCACATTATTAGCCATAGCTCTAAGTACTGTACTACCCTTATCATACTAGATACAGGCTGTCTCTATTATATATATGCCAGAGGTGACAGAAAATATTTATTACCCTAGGCTCAAATATTACTCTGTGGTACGTTTATGTCATAGTTTCTGGGCTTCTTGCCATCAATTTTGTAAAATATACAGATTCTTTTGCTTTTCCAACAAAGGAGGTGAATGATTAGGAGGTAAGTGAGAGTGTTTAAATCTTCAGGGATTAGATTACAAGACACTTGAGTTACCCTGGGACAGCCACTCTGGATAAAGCATTGCTTTTGTAATCTGTTGAGTTTGGCCAGCCCTTTCCTCCCCAGCATGGTTGATTTTAGTCATAAAAATACTTTTCTTCTTTCTAGCCAGCTGTTAATTTTCTCTGTCAGCCTCCCACAGACTTTAAACTGACAGACAGTGGAAAATCCCAAAAGTCAGATACAAATAGAAATATATTTCCCTTGGCTCCTTAGAGGAGAGCAACTTAACAGGTTCCAGCATTGTTAAAGGACCTTTATGGTTATTAATTTATAGAGCTGGTTGTTATCAAAGGTGCATCACCAGAAAAGTCAAAGTCCAGTGGAGATGGCAGTAGAGCCATTTAAAGTCACCTGGGTCATGCCAAAGTGTTTAGGGGCATACTTTCTTGAAAGGGTACAGGAACAGTAGAGAAGTCAGTCATAGGGTTAATAATATTTTGCATTCCATAAGTACAATGATGGTTGCAGAATACTGTGGAGAGATTGGTACTAGCTCTAAAGGAAAGGCTATAATATCAGCCCTGTCCAATGATAGAAATGTGCTGCAAATAATAATAAAACAGATGCTGTTTTAAGATAACAAAATTAAAAATGTTAAGTATGTATCCTTGAAGTAAGCCATCCCTAACCCCTATGGGAAAAAAAGTCTAGTAGAAATGAATGAATGGCTGCATAAATAGATATGAAAATAAACATAAAAGGTGGTAAACATTTTTAATTTGTGCCTGGTCTGGACTGTTAAATGGTTGTTTAACTGGTTATAAACTGGTTATTAATGAATAACCAGACTGGAATTATATGTATATGTGTAGATATTCACCATGTCCACTGTTAATTCATTGGAAATAAACACAATTTATGTCAGTTAGCAGCCCTGGAAATGGAAGGAAGAGTCTAGATCTTATCTTTCTTATCCTTAATTCTTTGGTTATATCTCTGTTTGTATCTCTATAGACAAACCATTTTGCTGAATCGACTCAGTTTGCTTTATGTTTGTAAACTCAAAGTAGTTCGACTAAATTCAGAAAGATTCAGTTGACTGTAGTTAGGCAGTAGATGCTAAATAGCTGATGTAACAGAATTTCTCTTAAGTTTTTCTGAGGGACATTTCTAGACAGAGCTTGAATGAGCTGGTTAATTTAATAAAAATTATGGATGGTCCCTATCCTTTCTTATAATGTCACTAATTCGGATGCCCTTCAGTTTTTCCCAAACCCTTAGAGCTCCTGGACTCAGGAGCATGAATTAAGTTCTGGGACACCAGCCAAAAGTATCTGAAAGAAGCCTTGACCCTACGTTTATTGTAAAGAATCTTCACTGGTGGAAGGAATCTTCCAATAACAATGAAGTTCCTCATGGGGGTGGGGGATTATACTTAAAACCCTATGATAAAGATCAGTGCTTTTCTACCCTTAGTTTGTTTGTTTGGGTTTTTGTTTGTTTGTTTTTTCCTTAACATCTTTATTGGAGTATAATTGCTTTACAATGTTGTGTTAGTTTCTGCTGTATAACAAAGTAAATCAGCTATACGTATACATATATCCCCATATCCCCTCCCTCTTGCATCTCCCTCCCACCCTCCCTATTCCATCTACTCTTATTTTTGGATTAAACGATACTGTTTTTGTTTAATATTATGTTTGTCTTGCTGGTATATGAATTATCATAACATATTAAATAAATTGAGTTTTAGGTACGTTTATGTTTAATACTACATGAAGAGTTTTTGGCAGGTTATCTGTGATGGTCAAGATTGGACATTTGGGCTTCCCTGGTGGCGCAGTGGTTGAGACTCCGCCTGCCGATGCGGGGGACACGGGTTCGTGCCCCGGTCTGGGAAGATCCCACGTGCCGTGGAGCGGCTGGGCCCGTGAGCCATGGCCGCTGAGCCTGCGCATCCGGAGCCTGTGCTCCACAACGGGAGAGGCCACAGTAGTGAGAAGCCCGTGTACTGCACAAAAAAAAAAAAAAAAAAAAAGATTGGACATTTACTGCAGATCACTTGATGAAGAGGTTAGGGAGAAGGCTTTGCGATTAGGGCAAATTTTTTTCCTTTTCTTCAAAACAGATTATGAATTGGGAGAGTACTGCTGAGGATAGACTGAGGGTTATATGTTAAAATGTTAATTGGGGGTGTTGAGGATTTCAAGTGTCTTAAAGACAATAGGACTTACCATTGACTTTAAAAACAAAAAACCTTTATTGATGTATGATTGACATGCCAAAAAAAATTTTTCTAAACCAACTACTGACTTGCAAGTTACAAATGTTGTGAGCCTCTGAAAAGGGAACTGAGTAAAGGCATTGGAATAGAGCCTGTAAGGGAGAAGGCCCTTCAGCTGGGCCTAATGCAGTGCTTTGGGCAAAACTGGTGAAAAACTCAAGACACTGAAAAAGAAGCACGGTAAAGAGAGACTGAGTGGGCAAGTAAATTCCTAGGGAGATACCAGAGACACAACTGCCATGAGATGCCCATGAACCCGGCCAGAGGTAATTTCCTTTAATCAGCTCCAGGCTAACAGAGAAAACCGGGATTCTTCTCAACTTTCCACTTAGCCTCAAATCTATGGAGAGAATACCTATCTCAGTGAAAGTAGTATCTTCTGAGAAAAAGAGAGAAGAAGCCAAGACCATACATCCTGCATGGGGCTTTGGTGGAGAAATGCTTCCCCACTTTTGCTGATTGGTGGTGAAACTGAATTCACACTCATCAGCAGTGAATTGGGAAACCTAATTGGAGGAGTTTTTAGACTTCTTAATACATTTTCCTGTCCTGAGTGAAGTGATTCCATTTTATCATGTAGAAAGTTGGGAATTGGTAAGAAATAAAAAGAGAGCAGCTTAGCAAGATTCTATAGGAAAGGCAGGTTTACCAGGAAAGGCTTCATAGCTGGAGATGAGGCAAGAGAAAATGAGCAAGGTAAGGAAGGTGAAAAATCCTTCCCAGGGTGGCTATGCAGGGAAGAGAAGAGACATTGGATTAAGTATTAGGGAGGGAGGAATAATCCCACAGATGGACATACTACTGATTGAACTCTACCCTTATATGAATAATGTTTTGACCTGAACACAGGAGTGGATGTAGGTTCCTAGGCCAGAAAAGAAGAACTAATTAGCCCAAGAATGGGACTAAAGAGTCAAGTGGAATAGCCTGGAAATGGAGCAGGGGAGTACTGTAAGGCTAATACCTCCATAATGAGGTGATGAGCGTTGGTCACCCCCCTTCTGGAGTTCCCTTCTCTGAACCAAGGAAGGAGACCCAATCTGCTGTTAACTTCAGTCTTTTGCACAGTGCTTGAACCCCAAAATTTTTGCTGAAGGTTATAGGTAGTTCTTCTCTTTGAAAGAGGAAATCTGAGCATTATGCTGAAAAGAATATTGTCAGAGACACAAAAGGTGAGGGTGTGGTCTTTGACTGTCATTTCCTTTGGGGATGGTCATCCCAGCGGTAAAATGCCTGGAAGCCTTATTTTGGGAGGTTTCATATCTTGTATAGTTATACATGGGGTGTGTGTATGTGTGTGTGTGTGTTTGTGTGTATGTTTTAATTAGAAGAAATACTTTTTTCCCTAAGTATATTGAGAGTTTTAGGTAAGCTCTTTTTTTAATGTATTCTTTTTTTAAAATTAATTTATTTAATTTATTTATTTTTGGCTGTGTTGGGTGTTCGTTGCTATGTGCGGGCTTTCTCTAGTTGCGGTTAGCGGGGACTACCCTTCGTTGCCGTGTGCGGGCTTCTCATTGCAGTGGCTTCTCTTGTTGTGGAGCATGCGCCCTAGGCACGTGGGCTCAGTAGTTGTGGCTTGCGGGCTCTAGAGTGCAGGCTCAGTAGTTGTGGTGCATGGGCTTAGTTGCTCCGCGGCATGTGGGATCTTCCCAGACCAGGGCCCAAACCCGTGTCCCCTTCATTGGCAGATGGATTCTTAACCACTGTGCCACCTGGGAAGCCCTAGATAAGCTCTTGAGATAACTGTGTATAGAAATGACAGATATAGAACTCACTGCTGTGGAGTCTCTGTTTTACTGTCTGGGATCTGCTTCTGTGGGGAGTTGCTGGATGCATTCTGTAAGCCTCACACTGTATTGATCAAGGTAATGAGGTGCTGTCATGTTAAATCCATGCTAGTCCCAGAAAACCTGTTTGGTAGGTGTTCTCCTTAGCCACTTTTAAGTTGTGTGATTAAAACAGTGATTCTTGAAGTCAGGAACATGACATCTTGCCTTTGATTTAGGAGTTTGAAGAACAGTATTTTTCTATAGTGGAAGCCCAGTTTAAAATTCTCATTTGTGGGCTTCCCTGGTGGTGCAGTAGTTGAGAGTCCGCCTGCCGATGCAGGGGACACGGGTTCGTGCCCCCGTCCAGGAAGATCCCACATGCCACAGAGCGGCTGGGCCCCTGAGCCATGGCCGCTGAGCCTGCGCATCCGGAGCCTGTGCTCCGCAACGGGAGAGGCCACAACAGTGAGAGGCCCGTGTACCGCCAAAAAAAAAAAAAAAAAAAAAAAAAATTCTCATTTGTCTTTGTAGCATTGTCATGTATCCAGCAGATGTCAGTGTTACAGTCCGTGTTCAGCTTTTTGGCTTTACTGAGCATTGTTTGCAGGAAGGCTCAATTTGGGGACAATGCTTTATCAATGGTCTAATGACAGTTCCTATTAGTTTGCTGCTATGTATAGTACTAAATCAAGTTCCCTGCCTGAGTATTTTTTGTGGAAGTACTTTTCTCTATCTATAAGCATAATACGCAGAAATTTCCTGGCTATATATTTCATTTCTCACCTAAAGGCAAATATTTAAATAAATAATTGTACTTTATTTATTTATTTATTTTACCATTAATGATACTTATGTATTCCACTTTCAGTATAAAAGAGGACTTAGAGCAGCTGAACTGTTTTTACCCACATCACTCCTGTTTTTACCAAATGTGTGGAGTCTTCTTCCCCACACCAACCAATTCTCCTACAATTCAATTCAATTCTGACACTGTCTAACCTGGAGTTAGCTTCTGATTGCACAAGTTAGGGGCTTTGTCCCACAAGACTGCCCCCACTTCAGGTACCAGTTGCAATTCCCATGTTCTCATATTTCTGATGGACTGGCTATAAATTGGGAGTTCCCAAGACCTCCCCCTCCTCAGGTTCAATAATTTGATAGAAGGATTCACAGAACTCAGGAAAGCGGTTTACTTACTATTACTGGTTTATTATAAAGGATACAACTCAGGAACAGATAAATGGAAGAGATGCATAGGGCAAGGTACTGGGAGAAGGGACACCACCTCCTTTTACCACCTTCCTGTGTTCGCCAACCCGGAAGTGCTCCAAGCCTCATCAATTAGGGATTTTAGTGGAGGCTCCATTACATACGCATGACTGATCAAGCCATTGCCTACTGAGGATTAACTCCATCTCCAGCCAGTATCCCCTCCTTGAGGTGCAGGGTTCCACTAAAAGTACGAACCCTTGAATCACTTCGTTGGTGCCTCTGGCAACAAGCCCTTCCCCCACCTATCCTCCAAGAGTCACCTCATTAGCACACACTCAAGTGTGGTTGAAAGGGGCTTATCGTGAATAACAAAGAACGCCCTTCTCACCCCTATCACTCAGAAAATTCCTGGAGTTTTAGAAACTCTTGTGCCAGAAATGGGTATGAAGACCAAATATATATTGGGCTGGCCAGAAAGTTCATAAAAACCCGAATGAACTTTTTGGCCAACCCAATATTATTATATTAAAACACCACAGGTAATTTCTAGTGAGTCTTTCAAAAGATTTTCTGACCTCATTCATGACTATATACTCCATAATTCAACTTCGAATGTTCTAGTGAAACATCAGTGAATGCCCTGCCAACTATTTCATAAAAGCTATATTCAGAAGAGGTTAAGGAAACATATCCACTCTTGTTTGGAAGAAAGAAGCATACCTGAATTTGGGAGCTGGTATTAGTTAGGATGAAAGGCTAAAAGTGGCTGAAAGAACAAAGAAGATCAGTTCTCTCTAATGTAAGCATTCCAAGGCAAGAGTTTCAGGTTGTACAACATCTCTGTTCCATCAGGTCATTGGTCTCAGGCACCCTAATCAGTGGTACGGTTGAGGCTGCGTTGCTGGGAGCTCCATCCAGCAATAACAGACAAAATGCTTGGAGGAGGCAGGCTCCATTCTGTAAGGCAGGTCTGGAAATGGCCCACGTTGTTCTGCTTGCTCCTTTCTTAAGAATTTAGTCACATGGCCTAACTGCAAGGGAGGCTTGGAAAATTTTTTTTTTTTTTTTGCTGTACGCGGGCTTCTCACTGTTGTGGCCTCTCCCGCCGCAGAGCACAGGCTCCAGACGCGCAGGCTCAGCGGCCATGGATCACGGGCCCAGCCGCTCCGCGGCACGTGGGATCCTCCCGGACCGGGGCACGAACCCGTGTCCCCTGCATCGGCAGGCGGACTCCCGACCACTGCGCCACCAGAGAAGCCCAGGCTTGGAAAATTTTTTGTGTGCCCAGGAGAAGGGGGAGGATGGACGTTGGTGGACAACTAGCAGTTTGCACCACAGCACTAGTGATCTCATTGACTGGCAGTGACCAAACATGGTTCTTGATGTCCTTTCCAGGAGGTGCACTCAGTGTACAGAATTTTGGCTGGGATTCTGAACATTGGAAACATTGAGTTTGCAGCTATTTCCTCTCAACATCAAACTGATAAAAGTGAGGTGCCCAATGCAGAAGCCTTGGAAAATGGTAATTAATTGACGCCTGTGCACTGTGTGGCTAAAGTACACGTTTCTTTTACTTTCGGAGTTTTTCAAGACTCTGAAGTATGGTGTTTTGTTGCTGGTCGTTCAACTGGCTCTGGGCGTTTTCACTAACCAGTATTTCCCAGAGGCTGTCTTGTAGAACATCAGTGTTCTTTTCATAAGTGGCAAATAGATGTTCTTCAGAAAAGAATTCCATGCCAGGTAACTCTGGGCAGTGATGCTCACCAGTGGCTGCTTTTGAAAATTATCTACAAATTTTTGAAAAAAATAGGAGAGGTTGGACCTCACTCTAAATTCACTGAATTAGCATCTGCAGGGGACAAAGTTGGCACCTATTTATTTTTAAAGTTCCACAGATAATAATGGTGGCACAAGGAATAAGAATCCTGAGTTAGAAAAAAACTGATTTAAATAAACACCTTTTGTGTTAAACTGTAGCACTTTTTATGGTCTTTAATATTCTAATGTGCTTTGTGATTCTGTAAGAGCAGCCTATACTCTCCAGCAACTGCTCCAACTTATTTGGCCAAAGACCACCTCCTTCCGCCTTTTCTTCAACCAACATGTGTGAAGAGTTTTCAGAACAGTTTGGGAGGTATTGCATCAGTCTGGGTGCTTCTTGGGGTTAAGGACCCGGCTTGTTTATCCTTGGCCCTGAAGTGCTGAGGATGAGCCTGGCATGTAGCTGGTGTTGAGTAAATACTGGCTAGATGAATGGATGGATGGGTGGATGGATAGATGGATGTCTGCATTCTCCGGCATCATCCTTACCCTCTCTTCTAGCTGCCTCGGTTCTCTGTATCAGCCCTGAAGAGCTCCAGGAGGCCCTCACCTCACACTGCGTGGTCACCCGGGGTGAGACCATCATCCGCGCCAACACCGTCGACAGGGCCTTGGATGTCCGAGATGCCATGTCCAAAGCCCTGTATGGGAGGCTTTTCAGCTGGATCGTAAATCGCATCAATACACTCCTGCAGCCAGACAAAAACTTATGGCAAGTTCCCCCGGAGAGCAGAGGCCTTGGGGAGAGTTGTCATTCAGTGTCTCTTAGAGATTGCAAGAGGAAGCATTTGGTTCTCTCTTGGGTTTTCTTTAGTGAAGATCTCAGGCCATCTCCTTTAAAAGACGCTGTGTTTATACCCGAGAGGCTCATGATTGACGGAGCCATTACAGTGCAGTGTTCAAGAGAACAGTCTTGGCTGGGAGCTGGGAAAACTGGGTTTGCATCCAAGCTTCACAGCTTCATCAGTGCATGTTCTAGGTTGTAGTTTTCTCATCTGTAAAATGAGTATAATATCCTCATCATAGTGTTGCTTTTACAATCAACTAAGACATTTCATGAAAAGTGTTTAAAGCACAGTATCTCACAGTATTATTACTGCTACAGCTTTTTCTGTGCTAAGCATTAGTGGTTTCAGATTGTGGAAGAATTGACAACATCAAACTCTAGAGTCTTCTTCCAACTAAGCTTTGTGTGTGAGAAAGTAGAAGAATAAATGAGCAGCCGCTCCAGCCCCTTCAAACAGAGTGGTTCCTCTTTAATCTCTTTATAAATGGAGCTTCTGAGGAAGGTTTGAAAGGATTCTACTGCTTTTAAACAAGAAGTTCGAAGTACTGTTGAAAAACTCAAGGAGCCAATGGTTTAACACACAGACAGTTTCTCTCCCGAAGGTGGCAGGATGCCGATTTCCCTGAGTGGCTACATGTGTTGACAAAATGCAGGCACGTATATTCTCACTGTCCTGAGATGGCTGTTTCCTCCCCTAAAAGATTTTATTCTTCTCTCTCATGCAGTACTTCAGACGATGGTATGAACGTGGGGATCTTGGATATTTTTGGATTCGAGAACTTTCAGAGAAATTCATTTGAGCAGCTCTGCATAAACATCGCCAATGAGCAAATCCAATACTATTTCAATCAGCACGTTTTTGCTCTTGAGCAGGTAACAGTGAACTCTGAAGGCACTAGAGCTGGTGGGAAAGGTACCTCAGGCTGCTCAGAGTTTGAAGCAGAAACCCTGTTAGGTTAACAAGCCAAAGACTCCAAAGAAAAACCACTGGTCACTCAGCTCAGTGCTTTGTGACCACCTAGAGGGGTGGGAGGGAGGCGCAAGAGGGAGATGATACGGGGATATACCTGTGCATATAGCTGATTCACTTTGCTATACAGCAGAAACTAACACAACATTGTAAAGCAATTATACTCCAATAAAGGTGTTAAAAAAAAAACCCCACTGGTGAGGCAGTCCTGTCAAAATAACTCGAGTCTAAATTTAGTCTGGGAAAAAAAAGGTATCGATTTCTGTGGAAAGGTACATTTCCTCCCTTGAGTGAAGCTGGTGACAGGCCAATTATTTAAATGTTGTTTCCAAACTGATTCATGTGCATTGCTCAGAATGCTACATTCTCTTCTGCTTTATTTAACTAAAAATATCTATGATTGTGTCCAAAATGACTCAGGATGATCTTGAACTCAGGACACAGGTTCTTGTTGTTCTTAACTCCCAAACTGGCCATCCCCATCCCCTCTCTTGCACACCAGACCCCACAAGAAGTGGTTGGGTATCTTCAGGGAGGAATAAGAGATGTTCGTGGTTTTCTCAAAATGGAAATCTTTCCCCTGTTTAATGGTAAATAAAACAGGATGTGAAGCTAGTGGACCCAAAGGCTAGGGGCCCTTCTCCTCCACCACAGCCTGTACCCCAACCCCAAGACTCTCCTGTATGAAGAGGGATTATGTAGTTGCACAAACTAAACGTTCTGACCAAGCTCCTTGTTTTAATACAGGAGCAAGGACACACAAACTACTATGATTAGATAAACACAAAGACATGGACTAAAAATACCAGTATTTGTTTTATCACTGGAACTGGATAAATCCGTATCGCACTCTTCTCCCCACTCAGTTGTACAAAACTAGACCTTATTTCAGTCCAGTTTCCTTCCATTTATCTTCCTGGGATATCTGGAGTTTTTCTAGTTTTTTAGTCTGAGATGATTCCTTTGCAGAATCCTTTGCAGAAGATAGAAATTGGCTTTCTTCCTGGTTTAAACCTTACTTGTCACTAAAATAAAAAATTTTCAGCTTCCCTTCCTTTCTACATCAGTTTCTCAATTCTGAGTCCCCAGGTCAGTGTTTGGGAGACAGAGAGCCATCCCTTCTCTTGCCACCTTCACCTGCCTACTGCAGAAGAGCCCTGTCCTACTCACATAATAAAATACACCCTGTTCAGTGTTGCCAGACACAGAAAGTGCAGGAAAACTGGTGGTACCTAGGCCAGTTTTGGGCTGGAGAGCTTCACAATCCGTTTCCTTCCAGATGGAGTATCAGAATGAGGGCATTGACGTGACACCCGTGGAGTATGAGGACAACCGCCCCCTCTTGGATATGTTCCTCCAGAAACCTCTGGGACTGCTTGCACTTCTAGATGAGGAAAGTAGGTTTCCCCAAGCAACGGACCAGACCCTGGTTGGTAGGTACCTTTTGTAAAAGGCATATACGTGCAGAAGAGAACTTGGCTACTGGGCTCACGTCATCAAATGAATGTGGTTTAAGGAATCTTTCCTGTGTATTTTGGCTACCCAGTGATTGTGAAAATATAGACCCTGCTTTTAATGAATTGGGATGTTCAGAACGTATCCTGGTAGAATTTGACGGCAAACCTGTCACCATCTCTCAGACCTTGCTCACTTTCCTATTTCTGAAAATGGAAATACCTTTACCCTATGTCAATATCATTTTTGCCCACCTTCTGCTCCCTTATTTCCCATAACCAGTACTTGATTCCCCTCCTTTTTCATGTCCTTCTCTCGTATCTCCACCTGGACGCCCAGCCATCTCTAGTCCAAGTTTGTACAGAAGCCCCTGCTGGTCTCCTGGGTTCCAGGTTCATAGTCTCCCCCTCTACCCTGGACATCCCAGCTGATTTAGTCTTCCCAAAGCTACCTTTTCATTAGGTTACCATTACCTATGAAGTGACAGTAAAACACCTCCTTCTGGCATTCAAGGCCCTCTGTGCTTTACCCCTATACCTATTGACCTGCTCCTCCTTTGTGAATCTTCAGTGTTGCACATGGTCCTGTCTCTCACTTACATTGTGAGATCCTTGGGCAACAAAGCCCCAACCCTTGCATCCCTTTACTGGTTAGCACAGTTCCTCACAGAGTAGGTCGTCAGTCACAACAAAAGCAAAACTATTTGTAGAGGGAGGAACACGAAGTGTCAAGCCTTTTTCCCAGATGGAAAATTGATCTGTGGGAGAGATTCACTTCTAGGAGTTGAGACTGTCACCCTCAAGTGACTTTCTTTTATCTATAAAATTGTCAAAAGTTGCCAAGAGGAGTATAAACCAGGGTTATTCGCCTTCCATGGAATATCTTCATAGTTCTAAAGCTAATTAGCTGGTCTCCTGGTGGCATCAGTGTTCATTCTAGGAGTTCTCAGAGCAGAGCATGATATCATAGGGAACAGCCTGACACTAAAGACAACATGAAACAAGTACATGAGAACTCAGTTGTAAATGTCCATCACATGGGGGAATCTTTCTCCATCACTGAACATACAAGAATATCAGGCTACTCTGAAATTCCTTATTCTGGGTCATCATGGTTCGAGGAGCACACTTTTGTCTCAAGGACCAAATAGGTCACGTTGTAACTTTTAAACATGAAAATCCACACAGATAAATTTGAAGATAATCTCCGATGCAAATACGTCTGGAGGCCCAAAGGAATGGAGCTGTGCTTTGGCATTCAGCACTTTGCTGGAAAGGTGAGACACGTCAGTTATTAAACCTGAACTTGACAAGGGGTAAGTGTCAGCCGTACCCTGTTTGTGGCCCTCATGAAATTGCTTGCAGGTTCCTTTCTCCTTTTAATTCTTCTTGAATACGTAATCATAATTCCCAAACGTTCTCAGTGGTGGTGCTCACAGAAAGTAGCCTCTGGCAAAGAAGCACTTTCTCGCTGGGGTGGCCCACAGAGCTGCCATCTGCTTCTCACCTGAGGTTTGGCCTGGAAGTGACAGCTCTCCAGAGAGAAAACATATTATAGCTTTTGCAGCGTTTAGTGGTGAATGTTCACATTCAAAAGTCATTTGGAGATGTGTAGGTAATGGAGGAGGGTTAATATCACAGTGGGGCTCAATTTTTAGCACTTCGTAGCCCAAGTGTGTGTCTACAGGGCACCAAAAATGTCTAGATGAAAAGGAAAAAAAAAAAAAACTCACTTCATCATCCAGATGTTAAGCTTTTACAACATTAACTGAAATTTCCATTTTTCACCCATTATGCCTGAGTCTCAATTTCAAGTTCCTGAAGCGAATTAGTGAGTGAGTGAGTGAGGAAATTCTTTCCCCCGGTAGCCAACAATTCATTGCGTACGTTACTCTCAAAGGAGCGGCGTGAATTATGGCTAATTGGTTCTCGCAGGGTCTGCTAAGGCCCTGGGTCCAGAAAATGGATAGGAGCTCAATAAAGGGTATTTCTGATTATTTTGTTGATTTGAGACTTATTGAAATTATTTTTCACATTCACATCATGGCATGGAAATTAATTTTGCCTGACTGGAGGTTGGTTAAAAGGCAGTCTAATACAAGTGAAGAGGTGGTTTTTCCCTCCACATAATACATCATGGTATCTATTTTGGATCTTTGCTAGAAATTGCAATCCAGTTTTCGCTCTTAAAAACTTAGTTTACCTTAGCATTGAAGCCTGACTGCATATGACATCTACCCTGATCCCTGCGTCCCCATTCTTCTCTGCTCTTCTGCCTTCCATTCCTGTCCCTTTTCTCACACCTCTCTTCCCATCTCTCTGTCCTTTTTCACCTATTTCCTACCCACCTCTTTTCTTCCCTCTTTCTCCCTCTTGTCCTTTCTTGACTTTAAAGGAAAAATAGGATCCTTTTCCTTCTGGGCTCTGTGTCTTTTCCTGAATTCATTTGTCACTCAACACTTATTTCATTGGAACATCCCTTAAAATTGCACTGACCTGGATCCCCTCTGTCCTGAGAACCGAGAGCTGCTCAGAATCCCTGAGCCATCACTCAGGTGCCACGAGAACCTTGGGAAGAGTGAGGGTGCAGTGGTTGTGAGCGTGGAGCCAAACTGCCCAGGTTGGGATACCTGCCCACCGCTGTGACACGTGTGGCACATTATTCAGCCTCTCTCTAAGCCTCTGTTTGCCCACAGTAAAATAGAGACAATAACAGTGTTAACCTCATAGGATGGATGCTTCCCATATTGTGAGTGCCCGATACAATTATTCTGATGTGATATATCTTTGACAGGACTCTTCTTCAAAGAATAATTGAACAAGAGGTTAAGATAAACTGGCCTCTCAAAAATTACAATTTCCCCCCCTTATATGGTGGTCTGGGTTTTA
This sequence comes from Mesoplodon mirus, assembly GCF_964341445.2. NCBI lineage: Eukaryota > Metazoa > Chordata > Mammalia > Artiodactyla > Ziphiidae > Mesoplodon > Mesoplodon mirus. The sequence continues at coordinate 85,159,939 of NC_138984.1, forward strand.
AAGCACGGCTGTGTCAAGATGAATTCTATACAGAGGTTGATTAATTACTGACCTCGGACAGTGTTCCTGTGTCGCCAGTGATGGGGTTGGTATTGGCTCACTTGTGCTTTACTATTCATGTTGCAGGTATTATATGATGCTTCTGGGGTTCTTGAGAAAAACAGAGACACTCTCCCTGCCGATGTGGTTGTCGTACTGAGGACATCGGAAAACCAGCTTCTTCAGCAACTCTTCTCAATCCCTTTGACCAAAACAGGTACTTGGAACCTCCCTGACAGCCCTGGGTCTGATGCTTTTACAAGCTCTGCTGGGGTTTTCCATTTCGTGTCTAAATCCTGCCAGGGCTGCACTACTAACATGTTGAACTTTGAGCAGGTGTAAAGGTCTATTCAGCTAAGTTCAAGAAAAGGAAAGTGATTGTTTCTTTTGCATCTAATTGCACAGCATCAGCCTATATATACTTGTGTACACACACACATACACACACACACCACACACACACTTTCTATAACATTACCTCTTAGACTTCTCATTTTCCCTGCCTGCTTCCTTCATTCTTCCACTTATAACAACGTATTTTGGGAATTCCCTGGCAGTCCCGTGGTTAGGACTCCACACTTCCACTGCAGAGGGCACAGGTTCGATCCCAGGTCAGGGAACTAAGATCCTGCAAGACACACAGTGCGTCCAATAAAAAATAAATAAGTAAAGCAGATGTTATTATCAGTTTATGCAAAACACTCTAGGATGGTCTCAGTTTACCTAGAATTATTGGGAAGATTATTTCTATTTATGTATTATTTCAAGTAATGGGACTGGGGCCAATCAAAGTCATCCAATCATGGGGTCCTCAGAGGTCAGCTGGTCCAACTTCCCACCTAGTCATCGACCCCAGCCCACTGCTCTCCTAACCAACTTGGAACAGGTTTGTCACTGGCCTATATACACAGCCTTTGTCTACTTACAGTCAGCCTCTGTGTAGTTGCTCGGTCAGTCCTCATGCAGGAGCAGGAAGCTAGAGCCAACAAATGGAGCATCCTGGTCTTTGCTGTTTCACCAAGTAGATTCTAATTGGGTCAAGCTCCTTTGATTTATCTGGGATTCTTCTGCCTTTGGCTGGGCAGCAGACTCAATCTTCCCATAGCTCTCCTCTCAAGGGCTTTATGTTTTTGAGGCTATGCCTGGAAACAGCTGCAGATATGCTTTTAAGAAAGGAGGCAGAGAAACCTCTTTATCATTGTTCATAATTTCTTTTTCTTTCCACATCCCTCGTGAAATTATTGGCAGTGTGTCTGGCATGGGGCCTCTGCAAGCTAAAAGAGTGTGGTTGCCAGGCCTGAATTTTACCAGCATGCAGAGGAATAAAAAGCTTGCTTAAGAAAAAAGTCATAATCTACAACGTTTTTTTCATCTTTACTTTGAAACCATGTTCTTAACTTTTTTCAAACATGCTCCTTTAAATGGAAATAGTAGAGTGCCCATCAGAAGGCTCCCCTCCAGCTTCTTCTCCAGACCTCCATTGGGCACAGCCAGGATTTGATTCATTATCAACTTCTGGGAGAGTGGGCAGCTGTGGGCACAGCTGTGGCTCCCTCACCAGACACTCAGGTGTATCAACTCACTAGGTAACTTGTGCAGAAGCAAAGACACGGCCACTTTTGATAGATGTCCTCTTTGAAATAAAATATATCCAAGGGACTTGTTAGCTAGCATTTATACCCTCCCATAAATATGAGTAATGACTTGTCGAATCTGTTCACAACTTCAGAATTTCTAATTTTTCAACCTTTGGCAAAATAAAAACAAGTTCACAGTCTAGGCCACTGGGTGGCGCTGTGCAAGAAGTCAGGCTCTGCAGCCAGCCTGCTGTTGCCCTTGATCACCTAAAAGCCAGGGAGGAAGAACAAAGAGGTAGCCTCCTCTTCTTATTTTTGCTTTTCTCTGAAAGAACTTTCCTCCTGTCTTATAACTCTTTCTGCGTCTTGCTTTAAAACTGCACCCCACATGACCTGGAGGAAACAAAAGTGAAAACTAAGACTAGAACAAACATGTTTTCTGGACAAGCTTCCTTGTATTCCTGAGTTGTATATTATGCATAATAATTTCTTTTGAGATCCTTAACTTTCTCTTCTCCACTATACTTTTGAGTATAATTAAGAAGCCACGAATACACGTCAAAACTAATAAGCATGATTCTGTTTTCTTTTTCTGAAATTATTCATGGAAAAATGCCTTCAATCAACAAACATTTATAGAAGAGCTGCTAATAATAAGGCACTGTATAGGCAGTAAAGGGGCATATAGAGGTAAAGATAATGTGGCTTTGCCCTAAAAGCAACTGGAACTTTCTTTTTTTAAAAAAAATACTTAATTTTATTTTATTTATTTTTTTATACAGCAGGTTCTTATTAGTCATCAGTTTTATACACATCACTGTATACATGTCAATCCCAATCGCCCAATTCATCCCACCACCACCACCACCCTCCGCGGCTTTCCCCCCTTGGTGTCCGTACGTTTGTTCTCTACATCTGTGTCTCAACTTCTGCCCTGCAAACCGGTTCATCTGTACCATTTTTCTAGGTTCCACATACATGCGTTAATATACGATATTTGTTTTTCTCTTTCTGACTTACTTCACTCTGTATGACAGTTTCTAGATCCATCCACCTCTCAACAAATGACCCAATTTAGTTCGTTTTTATGGCTGAGTAATATTCCATTCTATATATGTACCACATCTTCTTTATCCACTCTTCTCTCGATGGGCATTTAGGTTGCTTCCATGACCTGGCTATTGTAAATAGTGCTGCAATGACCATTGGGGTGCATGTGTCTTTTTGAATTATGGTTTTCTCTGGGTATATGCCCAGTAGTGGGATTGCTGGGTCATATGGTAATTCTATTTTTAGTTTTTAAGGAACCTCCATACTGTTCTCCAGAGTGGCTGTATCAATTTACATTCCCACCCAACAGGGCAAGAGGGATCCCTTTTCTCCACACCCTCTCCAGCATTTGTTGTTTGTAGATTTTCTGATGATGCCCATTCTAACTGATGTGAGGTGATACCTTGTTGTAGTTTTGATTTGCATTTCTCTAATAATTAGTGATGTTGAGCAGCTTTTCCTGTGCTTCTTGGCCATCTGTATGTCTTCTTTGGAGAAATGTCTATTTAGGTCTTCTGCCCATTTTTGGATTGGGTTGTTTGTTTTTTTAATATTGAGCTGCATGAGCTGTTTATATATTTTGGAGATTAATCCTTTGTCCACTGATTTGTTTGCAAATATTTCCTCCCATTTTGAGGGTTGTCTTTTCGTCTTGTTTATGGTTTCCTTTGCTGTGCAAAAGGTTTAAGTTTCATTAGGTCCCATTTGTTTATTTTTGTTTTTATTTCCATTCCTCTAGGAGGTGGATCAAAAAAGATCTTGCTGTGATTTATGTCAAAGAGTGTCCTTCCTATGTTTTCCTCTAAGAGTTTTATAGTGTCTGGCCTTACATTTAGGTCTCGAATCCATTTTGAGTTTATTTTTGTGTATGGTGTTAGGGAGTGTTCTAATTTAACTCTTTTACATGTAGCTGTCCAGTTTTCCCAGCACCACTTATTGAAGAGACTGTCTTTTCTCTATTGTATATCCTTGCCTCCTTTGTCATAGATTAGTTGACCATAGGTCTGTGGGTTTATCTCTGGGCTTTCTATCTTTTTCCATTGATGTATGTTTCTGTTTTTGTGCCAGTACCGTATTGTCTTGATGACTGTAGCTTTGTAGTATAGTCTGAAGTCAGGGAGTCTGATTCCTCCAGCTCTGTTCTTTTCCCTCAAGACTGCTTTGGCTATTCGGGGTCTTTTGTGTCTCCATACAAATTTTAGGAGTTTTTGTTCTAGTTCTGTAAAAAATGCCATTGGTAATTTGATAGGGATTGCATTGCATCTGTAGAATGCTTTGGGTGGTATAGTCATTTTCACAATGTTCATTCTTCCAATCCAAGAACATGGTATATCTCTCCATCTGTTTGTATCATCTTTAATTTCTTTCATCAGTGTCTTATAGTTTTCTGCATACAGGTCTTTTGTCTCCCTAGGTAGGTTTATTCCTAGGTATTTTATTCATTTTGTTGCAATGGTAAATAGGAGTGTTTCCTTAATTTCTCTTTCAGATTTTTCATCATTAGAGTATAGGAATGCAAGAGATTTCTGTGAATTAATTTTGTATGCTGCGACTTTACCAAATTCATTGATTAGCTCTAGTAGTTTTCTGGTGGCATTTTTAGGATTCTCTATGTATAGTATCATGTCATCTGCAAGCAGTGACAGTTTTACGTCTTCTTTTCCTATTTGTATTCCTTTTATTTCTTTTTCTTCTCTGATTGCCATGGCTAGGACTTCCAAAACTGTGTTGAATAATAGTGGAGAAAGTGGACATCCTTGTCTTGATCCTGATCTTAGAGGAAATGGTTTCAGTTTTTCACCATTGAGAATGATGTTTGCTGTGGGTTTGTCGTATATGGCCTTTATTATGTTGAGTTAGGTTCCCTCTATGCCCACTTTCTGGAGAGTTTTTATCATAAATGGGTGTTGAATTTTTTCAAAAGCTTTTTCTGCATCTATTGAGATGATCATGTGGTTTTTATTCTTCAATTTGTTAATATGGTGTATCACATTGATTGATTTGCGTATACTGAAGAATCCTTGCATCCCTGGGGTAAATCCCACCTGATCATGGTGTATGATCCTTTTAATGTGTTGTTGGATTCGGTTTGCTAGTATTTTGTTGAGGATTTTTGCATCTATATTCATCAGTGATGATGAATGACTATAATCCCTTCAAATATTTTCTCTGGTACTTTCTCTCTCTCTTCTCCTTCTGGGACCCCTATAATGTGAATGTTGTTGCATTTAATGTTGTCCCAGAGGTCTCTTAGGCTGTCTTCATTTCTTTTCATTCTTTTTTCTTTATTCTGTTCCGCAGCAGTGAATTCCACCAGTCTGTCTTCCAGGTCACTTATCCGTTCTTCTGCCTCAGTTATTCTGCTATTGATTCCTTCTACTGTAGTTTTCATTTCAATTATTGTATTGTTCATCTCTGTTTGTTTGTTCTTTAATTCTTCTAGGTCTTTGTTAAACATTTCTCACATCTTCTTGATCTTTGCCTCCATTCTTTTTCCAAGGTCCTGGATCATCTTCACTATCATTATTCTGAATTCTTTTTCTGGAAGGTTGCCTATCTCCACTTCATTTAGTTGTTTTTCTGGGGTTTTATCTTGTTCCATCATCTGGTACATAGCCCTCTGCCTTTTCATCTTGTCTGTCTTTCTGTGAATGTGGTTTTTGTTCCACAGGCTGCAGGATTGTAGTTCTGCTTGCTTCTGCTGTCTGCCCTCTGGTGGATGAGGCTATCTAAGAGGCTTGTCCAACTGGAACTTTCTTTTACCATCACTTTGCATCTAGAATTGGGCACTAATTTATCTCCTTATGATGATATTTGCCTTCAGACTTCAGTTGTAAAGAGACTGTGTGTCTTGTTGAAGGTCAGAATATTAATTAAGCTTCTAAAGGTTAAAAGCTCCACATTCTATATTTTTGGTTTTATTATATTATAGCCTTTTTATTGTTATTATTAATTAATTTATTTATTTTTGGCTGCATTGGGTCTTCATTGCTGCACAGGGTTTCTCTAGTTGCGGTGAGCAGGGGCTACTCTTCGTTGCTGTGCACGGGCTTCTCATTGCGGTGGCTTCTCTTTGTTGCGGAGCACGGGCTCTAGGCATGCAGGCTTCAGTAGTTGTGGCTCGCGGGCTTTAGAGCGCAGGCTCAGTAGTTGTGGTGCACAGGATTAGTTGGTCCGCAGCATGTGAGATCTTCCTGGACCAGGGCTCAAACCGGTGAACCTTGCATTGGCAGGCCGATTCTTAACCGCTGCGCCACCAGGGAAGTCCCTGTATTACAGCCTTTGAAAGTGGGAAAACCTGGACAGAAATAGGTTCTATTATTTTTGCTAAAAATGCAAATACTTGTTTCCAGCACATACCCTTTCAGAAGGGCGATGTAGCTGTGCATCTCAGCATTGTGGCTGGAAGCAAGGTCCCACGCATCCTAGCATTTTGGAAAAGAATATGCTAATATTTTCAGCGCATGAGAAACTATTTTCTTGGTTATTTAAATTTTTATTTATCCTGCTTCAAACCCTTAAATACTTAAACAAGGCACTAGTTCAGTGAGCATACATATTATGGACAATTACTTTACAAATTTCTTTTAGGGGATGAACTACAGAGAGGATGGAGAAAGGTCAAAGTTGGGAAAACTTGGAGGCTATTAACCCCAAACTTTAAAAAGAGGTCCAGGGTTGGGCTCCTCGATTTCAAGAGGAGAGACCCCTAAGGGATGTTGGCAGTGCTTTGGCTGCTCGTCTTGGTGGTGGCTGCATGGATTTTGCTCTGTAATATTCATTTTGCTGTACATTTATATTTTGTACACTTTTATACACATGCAATCTATTTCACAATAATACTTCTTTTCCCCGAAGGATAGAGAAGAATCTTAAAATGCAAAGAAAAACTTTAAATTTCTTTATCTAAGGTATCCTGTCCAGTTAAGTTCAAGTGTCCTGGTAGCCAGACTCCTGCGCTCCTTTGCTTTCAAACACAGGCGTCAGAGAGCCTCCAGCTGACATTCCTTGAAAAAAGTCAGCCTCCTTTCCTGGACTGCTGGGCGGGTGACAATCCCTTCGTTGGTGGATATCGAATAGAAGTATTGGCCCTTGGTTTAATCTCTTATCAAGGTTAAGAGGATTAACCTCTGAGTATGTTTGTGTAAAACTGTAATATAAAATCAGAGAGAGTAATCCAGTTGGCATTTTCAGGTTTCCTGTTCCCACCTTCCTGTTCACGTTCTACATCCCCAAACACTGAAAAGGGTAAAGAACGTGGAGCATGAGCTCTTGGGTCCAAGGTGGTCAGCTTCTCCCAGGGTGCTGCAGCTCCCTTCCCAGCAGCCGTTTCTGCGGGCGCCCAGCTGCGCCTGGTGGTGGAAACATCCCTGCCTGAAGGGTGTGTTCTCATTCTGAGATGCCCAGTGACCATCAGGTGAACGGAGGCAGCTCTAGTCAGGACGGATCCTCTCTGTTCCCCTCTCTGCTTTTGCGACCACTCTTTGACCACTTCAGACATGTCAAAATTTTCTTTGTAATCCTTCCTATTAACAGGAGATTCTCTGAAGACTTTATGTGTGAAAATTTGATGTGGCAGCAAACACTGCTTTCCAACCCTTCAGCTGGGACTTTTCAAACTGAATGATGGAGGTAGAAAAACATTAAAAGGAAAGATGTTATGACAAGGTTTCATGGCCTGTTTTCCTGTTGGGGGAATGTTCCACTTGCTACAAGTAAACTAGAGAAGAGTTCAAAAGGCTCAGGGGAGGAAAGAGAAGAGGAGGTTTCAAAAGGAGCTTGAAAAATCCATTTCTGTCTTTGAATCGTGAATTCTGACTTCCAAATAGGAGTGTGGGGTTTTAAAGGAGTTAGGAACTTGGGAGAAACTAGAGAAAACAGGAGTACCACGGAGGGGATATTCTCTGAGCCTCAAAGTCTGGTTTGGCTTCAGAATCTGGAACTGAATTTTGTCTCTGTTGCCCTCTTCTGTCTGAGGACTCTCAGGTTTCTCCCTTGGAATTTGATTTGCAGTAAAAATCAACAGTAAATTTTCTGTCTTGACTTCCGCTGGTTTCCCTTTTTATTTGAATGGGGAGTGGAGGCAAGACGAGTCCCCACCCTGTGGCTGCAAAGCTCAGTAACACCTTCACTGCTGAAATCCTTGCCGTGGATGGTCTGGTCCTGATTCTGTAACTCCCCAAATTAACGGCATTAAGCTCTTAAGAGGATGCCTTTTTGTAACCATCTCTAAGAGTTTTCATTTTCCACTGACGGCTGCTCCTGCATCCTGGCAGTTCAGCACATGAGTCTGGCAAGATGAGCTGACTCTAAGTGACAAAGTTCCAGGTCACAGACATGGACAGTGCTCCGCTCTTCCTGAAAGGGAGAGGCGCGAATGAGCCAACTCTGTCAGGGAGCCTGGCGAGTCAGTTCCTCCTTGTACAGAGGCCTGCCTCTTTGTTCTAATTTGGGAGTGCATCTCAGTCAACAACCAATATGTATTTATAATCTTTCTAGATCTGGTGCCTTCTAGAAGGAATAAAAGAAAATCCCAGCCAGAATAGTCAGTGACAGATAAAGAGAGCAAAATCCTAAAATGTTTAAGGGATGCACAACAGGCATGTAAATCAATAAATGGGGGCAGTATAAGCCCTGTTTCTATACAAGTAAAAATATCAGTAGAAGGAGAAGTCATGGAAATATCATGGTTCAATGTGGAGAAAGTTCTTTTAACTAAGAAAGGTTTCTTGGAAGAGATTTTTTTTTTTTTTTAATAGGAGACTAGAGAAAAATTGAATGTAAAGCCTGGTGTGATGAGGCATTCTACGCCAGGGTCTACAGCCCTGGAAAGGAGAGGGAGGTGGAAGTGGGATGAGTAAGTGAACAGGACGGGGAGGAAAGGACTCAGGGCAGAGGGAGGGAAGCAGGATGGATAAATGATGATGGGCTCCTGATGCTGATCTGAAATGCTAGGGGTGGTCAGGGTGGGCTCCTGAAGGGAACAGCTTCAGGGTGAGAAAGAAAAACTTGAACAGGGTGTTAAAGACTAACTAGAGAGAACCAGGTCCTATCTCCAAATATGGTCACCTTCTCAGGTACTGGGCATTAGGACTTCAACATATGAATTCGGTCATGGAGGTGGGGGGATACAGTTCAGCCCCTAACAGATCCCCACTTGCTGAGGGAGCTGTTCCATGTGAGCCCCCTTACCAGGGGGGCATATGGGGCCACCGCCTTTCCCCATAAAGCCCAGGGACTGCTGTGTTCAGCCGGAGAGGGTTTGCAGCCTCACCCAGTCTGGAAAGAGAGCTCGGCCCTCGCCTTTTTCCTCCCTCCCCCTCCCACACCAGAGCAGCTAGCCCAGAGCAGAGGGGTGAGAGAGAAGACTGCTTCAGGCCATGATGGTGTCAATCAGCCTGGAGGGAAAGGAACAGTGGGAAAAAGAGCTTTGACTTGAGACGATATTAAAGGTTAAAAATAAATAAGAATCTTAAAAACCAAAAGTAATCTTTAATAACAGCAAATATCTGAAAATCTGTGAAATGGGCTTAAACATAGTTAATGGAGCTGCCATCCTCACAGAAAGGTGAGGGGTCAGCAGGGATGGGGAAGTTACAGGAAAAAGTGGAACTGTTTCTTGTTTATCTCCAGTGAACTGAGAGGCCTCATTATGCTGATTTCATGCTCGAGGCACAGCAGAGAACCACAAAGCTCTCTGTAGGTGAGACCCTGGGAGGCTGGCAGATTCCATCACTAGCTGAGGATTCCTCCCAGCACCAGCCCAGAGTGGGTGAGAGTCAGATTCTTGTCTCAGGAACAGAGCAAATGACACCAAGGGTTACTCAGAAATAGTGGAAATAGCAAATGTTAATCACATGGGCTCCTCATCTCCAACAGCCTACCATCAGAGCTGTGCAATTCAGTACTTCGGGCTACCCAGCTGTGCAGTTGTGCCTCATGCAACCATCTTGTGTACTTGGGAAGACTGTGAGCTTCATGAGAACAAGGACCATGTCTTCTATTTCCTTTATATACAGAAAATACAGTCAGGACAGTTCACAGGACTTCACTGTTCCATGCCATTGCTTCTGTACCCCGCTCCCACCCTCATCACCACACCTTCCATCCCTGCCCCTTCCCTGCCTCCTAATCCTTTTTTCTTCCTCCAAAACTCAGCCCTAACATCACCTCCTCCAGGAAGTTCTTGGTCTGGGTTGGGTGAGATCCCTGGCGCCACTGGGGTGTAAGTTCCACGAGGACAGGATTTTGTCCGTTCAGTAGGATCCTCTTTCTAGCTCCTGGAGAGGCGCCTGGCACATACGAGATGCTCAGGAGAGTCTGTCTTTTCAGGCAGGGAGTGTACTCTGTGAACGGAATTTCCTTGTGGTCTTGAGAGCACTTGCAATGCAGTTGGGTCATCCTGATTTATGGTGCTGGCTGGGAGCCCACCAGCATGAGAGATTTATTTCAACAAGTTGTGAAATCCAGAGCTCCACCTAGAATTCCGTATTCTGAATCTGGGGACACACGCGTGAAGCCCTATTAGGACTCAGATGCCAGAGAAGCGCAGATAGAATCGCAGCTACATCTCTAGCATTTGAGATTGATTGCCGGCCCCCTTCCTGGTGGAGTGGACAGGCTGGGCTTTCCCAGAAGCAAACAGCACACGCACGTGCTGTAAGTACTTTGCTGGGAAGCCCGAGATCCATGTACTTGCTCAGAAACGTGGGTACCCTGGGGACTCTGGGTGCCCGTGTGGTCGCACTCCCTTCTATTACTGCCACAGCCAACTGGGAGGACCAGCCAAGAGACCTCTGCTGCTTCTGTGAGGTTCCATGGGGAGCAGTGTCCCCTTCTGCCCTTTGACAGGCTGGAGGGGAGGGCAGAGGGTCCTGGCAACCGCTGGACCATTCACACCTTCCCGCATCTCCCTTTGTTAATGGTTTTCAGCCCTTGTCTAGAAGAATCTTTGATTTTCTTTGCTAGGCTTGTTGAGGACAAAGTGTATGTGTGGTGTGGTTGTGAGGTAAGAGATCATCTCTTGAAATTCTTCTTTTGGTTTGTTTTTTCGAATCCCCGAATGCCTGTAGGTTTTGAGTTTGTATTCTCCAGGTGCTGGGTTTTTTTTGCTTATTTGTCTTTTGGTTCAAATATAAGCAGCTTAAATGTTTCTTTCCTTTTAAAACGTCTACCTGCAGTTTCTTCCACCCAGTCAACTGTGGTGGAATAAAGAGCCCTGGGCTATAAGTCAGGAGACAGGCTGAGTTTGACCTGGGTTGGTACTTTGCACCCAACGGGTTTAATTCAATTTTCTGAACTAGCTTCCCATCTGCAAAGTGAGGGCTTTGCGTGAAGAAGAACCTCTCAAGTAGAAGGAAGCTTACGGTCAAACAGACCAACCTCTAGTAATCCCTAGGCCAAACTTTCAGTCTGGAGTTACTGTGGTTTGAGAGCTCTCACTGGCTCTCTGTTGTTCATTGGTCTATTGCACCATGCTGTCCAGTGTGATATAAAATGGTCTATTCATCACATTTTCAAAAGTAAAAAGAAGCAGGTTGTCTTAGACCATTGGGCTGCTATAACACAATACCACAGACTGCGTGGCTAGTAAACAACAGAAATTTATTTCTCACCGTTCTGGAGGCTGGGAAGTTCAAGATCAAGGCACCAACAGATTTGATGCCTGGTGAGGGACCATTTCCTGGTCCATAGTTGGCTGTCTTTTCACTGTGTCCTCAGATGGCAGAAGGGGCGAGGGAGCTCTCAGGGATCTCTTTTATTAGGGCACTAATCCCATTGATAAGGGCTCTGCCTTCATGAATCAATTAACTCCCAAAGTCCTTACCTCCAAATACCATCACATTGGGGGTTAGGATTTAGCATATGAATTTGTAGGGGGTGGGGAACACAAACATTTAGTCTACAGCACAGACAACATTAATTTTACTAATACATCTTTACTCAACATATCAAAAATATTATCATTCAATAAGTAATCAATATAAAAATTGAGATATCTTACCTTTTTTCTTTCTTTAAACTAAGTCTTTGAAATCTGGTGTGTATTTTTTACTTACGGCACATCTAGTTTGGACTAACCACATTTCATGTGTTCTGCAGCTACCACGTTGAATAACGTGGTGGCTACAGAGAAGCACTGCCCTAGCCACAGATGTGCCTCATTCCTGCTCTCAAAGAGAATTGCAGAAATGCCAAAGAGCCCTTCTTGCTGGTCCTTCCAAAGAAAATAAATTCTTGTTTCTTCATAAAATAATATTTTACTGCATTCAGACTTCAGCCTATTTCCCAGTATGTGAGAAAAGTCAGTGTTCTGGATTTGCAGAGTTCCAGCACAAGCTTGTTGAAAGTTCCCTTGGCTCTCTTTGCAGAGATAGAAAGGTCCCATATGATCAGTATCAAGAGCAATGTTTTCCCAAGTGTGTTTCATGAAACTCTAGGTTTGTGGGATGTGATGAAGTGTGAGGTAGAGAAGAGATTTCCATGGTCAAAAAGCGGGGAGGGGGCTTCCCTGGTGGCGCAGTGGTTGAGAGTCTGCCTGCCGATGCAGGGGACGCGGGTTCGTGCCCCAGTCCGGGAAGATCCCACATGCCGTGGAGCGGCTGGGCCCGTGAGCCATGGCCGCTGAGCCTGCGCGTCCGGAGCCTGTGCTCTGCAACGGGAGAGGCCACAGCAGTGAGAGGCCCGCATACCGCAAAAAAAAAAAAAAAAAAAAAATGCTTGGGAAATACTAGGTATTAAATTCCATAAGCATCTTTACTGCAGAAATATCAAGAGATGGCTCTCCTGTACAGGGCTTCTGAAACCAGGAAGGTGCTTTTTTGCAAAAAGCATCTTGAGGGTCAAGAGTCAAGTGGGACTTACTGAGGCATTGCTGATCAGAAAATTTTCTCCCTGAGTCTTTTCCAGGGCAGTCTTCCAGTGTGGATCTTAAATCCATTTCCAAAAGTTCTTCATGCTTTCCTAGCTCGAGGGACCCTGTTGCTGCTGTGTCCTTGAAAGACAAAAACCAAAGTAACCTTCACTAATGAGTTGTAATAATGGCTCTAATATTGGGAAAGTATCTGTTCTGAATCAGATCCACTATCTTTCCTCAACACATTTTAATACTTTTTTCATAGCTCCTAAATGTGACAGTGAATGTACATTTTATTTTTAAGTGGCAGTACAGTTGAGGGCCATTTTATTTCTTTAATGATCTTGTCAAGTACAGCAAATATGGCAGCTTTGATTTTTCAAATGGTCAGAAATGCAAGAAAAACAAATTCTGTTTCTCTCACCAGAATCCTTCTTATTCATAGAGAAGAAATATGTTCCCATTTAAGATGAAAGGTTCTTTGCATTTATTTCATAGCTCATATTGAGGAAAAGTCTCAAGGCCATTTACGGTTTATTATTTCATCCCACTACAAAATCTCTTTATCATGGGGCTTTCAGGTCATCCTCCCTCCTCCCCACCTTACTAAAAGGTAACTCCAGGCACTTCAAATAAAGTGAATTAGAAACAAAGCCATCATAATTATAATCTCTCTACTTAGAAATGGATCACAACTTAATGCTTTTTTCCCCAGGAATTTGGGTCATGTTAATAAAAACTATTTTTCTCTTTAGAACACAAGACCAGCTTCTAACAGTCTGGCCCATATGTTAGAAGCATATAAAAGTTAATCATTTTGCTCTGGTGCCAGCGTGTTGTGTGCGAAGAGAAGCTGTAAACCACAGCTGTGTGGAGTAACAATTGTGAACTTTACTGGCTCGCACATGTGAGATGTCAGTAAACTAAATAAAATGTCACTTAACTTTACTGGAGAGTTGGAAGTGGGAGAGGAGCGCTAAGATTTTATTAAGGTTTGCATTTAGTAGAGTGGTTCCATTCTTTACGTTTCACAAGGATAGTTCTAGTTACACAAAACCCAGATCAACTGTTTTCCAGATGATTAGGTTTGGCTTAGCCACAAGGATAGTGATTGCTGGGTAATCAATGGGAACTGTGTGCAGTTCACCTGGTTTGGTATGTAAATGACTAAAAAATTCAGACATCATCTAAAATCAGTTGGGTTCAATCAGTTTGATCAGGCAGCAGTCCCCTCAGTTACTCAGGGGTTTCCTTTGAATGTGGCCAGAAACCCTGAAACAACGACAGAATCTTTAATTAGGCCATCCTAGTTGATGGGCCCTCTCAACATCACTGCTCATTGCTCTGCACAGCAGATATCTGACCTTGGGCCGTAGGCTTGTATACGCTTTGCCGCCATTTCCTTTCCTGGTGAACTGGGGACACGGCTCACAGTGTTGTATTAAATAATTCATTCTATACACTTAGCATAGTATCTACTACATTGTAAACATTCAATAAATGTTAGTATTTAAGTATTGTTAACTCTTTGCTGATCTGGAGCAGAGGGACAAATATAGGGCAAAATAAGTGGATTTCTACATGTATTTCCTTATCTCTGATGAACTGTTTTAAAAGACAGTAGATAATATTATACAGTACTGTGGGTTCTCCTCCCTCCTTTCTTCCTTCCTTCCTTCTTTCCTTCCTTCCTTCCTTCCTTCATCTCTTTCTTTCTTTTGAGAGTTTGTGATTTCTTTGTTTTAAAAATAGTACCTTAAGAGTATAGACAGGAAAGAATAAAATACACCCTCAAACCTTAAATCTTCAGTTTATTTACTTTCTTTTCTAGTCTTCCAACCCAACATTTAATGAGTTCTAGACAATAGAAAATTGGATAGTCTATAAAACTCTGATTAACCGAAATCCCTAATTAATAACGTTTTATAAATCTCAAAATACATGCTGAAGAGAAGGTCACTAACCTGAGTCAAGTGATTTAGCTTAAACTAAAACTCCGTGGCCAACTAGGACCTCTAGGGGCTCCACGTGGCTCTAATCAAATCCCCTAGACCAGCAACATCTACATCTCCACTCGCCACTGAAACTCTGTTAACTATAAATTTAACGGGAACACTTTATTCCCAAAACTCAATAAACATTCATCCAGCCTTCTGGATGATGAAACCCAGATACTTAGAAGGCAAGTAACTCATTCAAGCCCTCCTAACAAGTAAGTGACAGAGCTGAGACAAACCCCAGGTGGTTCAACCCTAGAACTCACAATCTTAACCACTTCACCTCTGCAATCCAGGCCTCAAATAGCTGGAGCAAAGTTTCTGAAATATGAAGGGAGAGTGGTATGGCCAGAGACCAGCAAAAAGTTCAGGGTACGTGGAGGGAGGTGAGGTGAGCTGGGGCTTGCTCCTAGAAGGGCATTGGATGTCATGTTAAATAAAATTTAATGCCACACATTTTATTCCTTCACTCATTCATTCACATATATTTATTGAGTGCCTACTATGTGCTAGGTTAATTATGCTAAACACTAGCTATAAAGTGGTAGATAGAATGGACTTAGTGCCTGCCCTAATGGAGGTTAGACTCCAGTGAGGAGTCATAGACACAGTGTTAGTTAGCTTCATGGGTAGCTTTCAGTGTCACATCAAGGAACATCTAGGCATTCTTTAGAAACATTTAAATCCTAAATCTATTTCATTCAGGCTTATTACTCATCCATGGTGCTATTGAATACACTAACTCTGTAGAATGGTTCACAGTCAATTGCCATTTCTTTGGAATAATGAGCCATAGTGTTCTTGGATGACTGAAGGAAGCATCTGTGATACTGAAGTTTTCCAAGAGATGGTAGATGTGATCCATCTATAGAAGGCAAGGATCTACTGTATATAGAATAGCTAACTAATAAGGACCTACTGTATAGCACAGGGAACTCTACTCAATATTCTGTAATAACCTATATGGGAAAAGAATCAGAAAAAGAATGGAGATATATATATATCTCCATTCTGTATATATATATAACTGATTCACTTTACTGTACACCTAAAACTAACACAACATTGTAAGTCAACTATACTCCAATAAAAATTTTTTAAAAAAAGAAGGCAAGGGTAGAAATCATCTTAAATGTTGTTCTGGTACATTGGAGCATCTTCAATAAACTTTTTTTTTTCAGCATCTACTATATGTAGTGCATTTCACAAATCTTCTAGCAGGTGCTAAAGAAATTTTTTTTGAATTAATGAATGGGAATAGAAATTCTTAGTGCCTGACTTCAGAGACCATGTGACCTATATAAGGAAACAAAGCATTTCTAAAGATAAATACCAATAGAAGGTAAAATATTTGCACTGATTTAAAAGGACTCAAAAGGGCTCAGACACAAGTGCACTAAATAACTGCAGCCTCTAGAATTAGCACAGAATTGTGATGCTTGTAGAGTTCCTTCATCAGAGGAATCTTTTTTTGTTGGCCTTTATTCTCAGTAAGGTCTATTCTTTAAAAGAAAAGTCAGTAATTAATTGCATCCCAAGTCTGCAGGATAAGACTTTAATTTAGGAAGATTTGGAAATCAAGCAGTTATTCTGGATGCTATGCCACAGTTCTATAAAGCCAAGTTCTCAAAAAAGCAATGTCTGTACTTACGAAATAAAACTTACGTTAACTGCATCCTTCAACACCATGACACATAGCAGGTTCAGTAGAAGAATCTTTCTGGTCAATGCCATTTTATGAACTGGTAAAAACAAACAAATCTGAGAGAGAGAGGGAGAGAGAAAGAAGAGAAGAGAGAAAAGAGAGAAATATGTGGTTGTGTTTGTGTCCAAGAAAACCTGTGGCAGTGTAGCTCAGATGTGAGTCACGCTGGCCAGTTAGGCATGTTATAAGCTTTGCTTCCTATAGAGTGTTGCATTTCTCAGTATGCCTGTCCTTTCTTTCTGGATTCTTAAGCTGCTACATTTTTTCTCAAAGAGATACACCTGAATGTTCAGACTAGGTCCTTTAAAAAGGCGCTAGGTGATACGAAATAGTCATTCCCTGAAAGAAAGCAAAAGAATTGGTAAGTGGGAAAATTATACTTGGATACCTACAGATCAGAAGTTAACCTTGAATGCTTTCAGAATCTCAATCAAAAAAAGGTTTATATAAGTGATGATTGCATTCATATTAGCACCCAGCTTTTCAAAATGACTGATATTTGCTAATATGCAAACTGAAAGAATCGTAATTTTTTACTAAGAGAATACATATTATGAAGATGTTGAAGATGTTGGTGCAGAAAGAATTCAGCAAGAGGCAGAGTGACAGGTAAGGAAGGAGTTTATTAGTATAGGACACTTGTGAGAGATACGAGCAGGCAGGCAAGGGAGTGCCACCCCAAGAACTTAGTGGGCTACAGTTTTATAATCAAAGGAAAAATGAGGAGTGGGAAAAGACCACTTTTTTTTTCATTCTTGAGTAGACTTCAGGCTTCCATCATCAGCTCTTCCTCCACGTCGGGCAGGGGAGTATTTTGTCCCTACATGGTCAAACTGGGACTCTCATGGCACTATGGAAATGGCCCAGAAGTCACTAATATGTACTAAAATATGGCACGTCATCTCAGGTTTTAGTATAATGTCATCTTTCCCTATAATTTTGTTTTTAGTGCATGCAGAGGAGCGTGTCCTAGGAATCATTAACTTATCTCACTGGGCAGGATGTGGGTCTCATTCCTCCGTTGTCATATTGTTTGGGGGCATGTCTCATGCTTCTGTTGCATGGTTTTGTTGCTAAGCAAGCCCACTTGGTTTAGTTGTTTAGCAAGCCTGCTTTCTTGAGTGATCATTAACTTACAGGGGTCTCCTATACTTTTTTCTCTACTTACAATCCGCTAGTGGGATTAACTATTTAATCACCTACTTTGTTCTTTTACTCTGTCCTATCACCTCGAATTACTTAATCTTAAAAACATTGTTGGTGGGAAGCAAAGAACTATACCTCTGTCCCCTCGCTCATGTGCTAAGGAAGAAGAGTGATACACAAATTAGAGATCTGAATAAGCTTACTTTAGTCACAATAGCAAGGGAAGGAGGAGGAGTAACTAGAAAGAGATGACAGAAACCGAGCCGTTGTTAGCTGCTCATGGTGAGCAGCTGTGAAGAGAACGCTGGCAAACTAAATATCCAGGCCTCCATCAAATCATTACTTAGGCTTCCTCCGTTTATCTAAGCCAAATTATCATCACCGTCCTCCCCCCTTCCGTTGCCTGCCAAACTGTGAAGAAATAACACATCATGCAGATTTTAGTTTTATCCTCTTTATTTTGTTCTTTCTTATTTTCTCCACCTCAGCAATCTCTTAAAATGTATTTCACAGACTTAGATAGACCTTCAGACCTGAATGGAAGCCCAACACTATTCAACCTTTTTTACTCCAGTTTGCATCCACAGATATTTCTCTTACTCGTGTGCTTGTTGGTCAGCTTGATGTTGCTTTTTTATTAAAAAAAAAAAAAAGACTCTAGGTTTTAGAACAGTTTTAGGTTCTCAGCAAAATTGAGAGGAAAGTACAGAGATTTCCCATATACTCTTTGCCACTATACTTGCACAGTCTCCCCCATTATTACCATCCCCCACCAGAGTGGTACATTTGTTACAGTTGATGAATCTACATTGACACATCATCATCACTCCAAATCCATTATGGTTTACATTATGGTTCACTCTTGGTGTTGTACGTTCTGAGGGATTGGACAAAGGTATAATGACATATTCATCATTATAGAGTCATACAGAGTATTTTCACTATCCTTAAAATCTTCTGTGCCTTGCCTATTCATCTCTTCCCTGGATCCAGGATCTTTTTATTATCTCCATTGTTTTGCCTTTTCCAGTTGGAATAATACAGTATGTAGCCTTTTCAGATGACTTTTTTCACTTAGTAATATACATTTAAGGTTCTTCCATGTCTTCATGATTTCATGGCTCATTTTTTTAGCACTAAATAATCCATTGTCTGGATGTAACTCAATTTATTTATCTATTCACCTACTGACATCTTGGTTGCTTCCAATTTTTGGCAACAGGGATTTCTGTGCAGACATGTTTTCAACTCCTTTGGGTAAATACCAAGGAGCGTGATTGCTGGATCGTATGTCAGAGTATGTTTATTTTTGTAAGAAACCACCAAACTGTCTTCCAAAGTGGCTGCACCATTTTGCACTCCCATCAGCAATGAATGAGAGTTCCTCTTGCTCCACATCCTTGGCAGCATTTGATGATGTCAGTGTTCTGGATGTTGGCTATTTTAATAGGTGTGTAATGGTATCTCATTTTAATTTGGATTTCCCTGATGATATAATGTGGAGCATCTTTTCATGTGGTTATTTGCCATCTGTGTATCTTCTTTGGTGAGGTGTCTGTTAAAGTATTTGGCCCATTTTAAAATCAGGTTGTTTGTTTTCTAACTGTTGAATTTCAAGAGTTCTTTGTGTATTTTGGATAACAGTCCATTATCAGATGTGCCTTTTGCAATTTTTTTCCCTGATGTTGCTTTTCAAACAATATTGTTTACTACCCTGACCAGCTCTCTAATCTACAGCCTAGGTGAAGTTCTCACATGTCCTGGCCACAGATGTCACACAGTCTTTTTTTGGTACTAGGTCAACATTACACTGTTCTTTGTAGTTCCCTCTTGCAAGAGTCCACCCCTCTTACACCACATTGCCTGACGTTGATCTAGATGCAGCTGCATAGCAGAGAGGGTTTGTTTCATGGATGCCATGGCAAAATGCACGTGAGTGGAGGACCACTAATCTACTCAAACTTCTCATTTGATGTGTAACACAGGTGAGTCGTAGAGAGAAGTGATCTGAAGTCAATGGCAGGCCTGGGATAAGAATTCAGGTTTCTCAATTTTAAGTCTAGTGTTCTTTTTATTGCTTCTAGGCTAAAGAGGGAGAACTAAAGAAGCACTTATAATTCCAAGCACTCAATCATCATTCTGCAAAATGTGAAGTTAACAGCCTCTTGTTTCTGAAGCCCTGTGTGGCTTTCTCAGTCTTAATTGAAAACACAAGGAGACATAATGTTACGCTTTACACAGGGGAATCTATAACTGACCCACCATGAATAGATAAGGTGTGTTGAGCAGAGCTTTTAGGGAGAGATGTTTTATCTTTAGTAATCAGTTTATTCTCTCTTGCCTTGGCATTTTATTTAGGATTCTAGTCTTGGACTATGGAATGTGAGTTCCCTGTGTTGCAACAACCTGACCCATATGAGATTTTACTCAAGGCTGTGGCCCCATTAACACTTGTAGTAACTAACAGGTATGAGTCCTCTAGTGGCTTGTATCCAAACCCTTCACCTTTGGCCACACAGTTGGATGAGTATCTACCTAAAGGCCACCGGAATAGCAAAATTAGCTAAGCTTTTGTCCATGGTCCCACCAGTAGCTTATGATGTCTTAATAAAGCCTTCCTTTTCCATGTTTTTGCCCTCCAAAAATTTTTTACAAAAGAGTAATTTCTACTCAGTTTTCAGTTTCTCCTATGACAGCTGTTTCTTAAAAGTAATCAGCCTGAAATAATAATACTATCAAAGAGGTATATTTTGGTGTGACAAATTCTGCTCCCCTTCATATGTAAACATTTCACCTGAGTGAAGTAATACATTTATCCATCCATGAAGAAATTAGATCAGGATTAGTTGTCAGAGAAGAATAGTAACCTGAAGGTTTGGAACATAGACAGGGAAAGTCTGCGGGAAGATTTCCAGGTTAGGGCAAGGAAATAGGGAGAATTAGTTGTTGCGGGTAAGGAAGAGACACAGCATTAAAGCCATGTTGCACTTTTGGAAGTGGGAATAGGAATGTGAAAAGCCGTGTGGGGGACCTTGAATATATCCTTTGCCTAAATTATAGTTTTGTCCAGGACTAGCCATGGTTGGACTAGAAACTGCTCTGCTGTGTATGGATGTCGCTCTGAGACTGGAATAAGCAATCCTTACGTGTCAGTGATATGTGGGTGCTGGCAGATATGCGTGTGTGGATTTCATTTTTTTCTCAATGGGTTAAGTCTTCTTGGATAGATATTAACAGTCTAGGCTCCAGCACTTTTGTGAACATGTCATGTAACTTGGCAGCCGTGTTATTTCCAAGTAAACTCCAAGCAAAACATGAGGGGAAGGCAGACAATACCCAGGGCTTTTCAAAACTAGCTCTATCTTTATTAAGATAGGCTGAACTAGCAACTTCCACCAATGTGGCAATAAAATGCAGGAAGCAGAGAGCCTCAGCTCCACTGTTGACTGAGTTAAGAAGGGAAGCCTGATTGCCTCCTTGACACATTCTGATGATTTGGTACAGTTGTTTGCTGTGTGACATCCTGTTTATAAGTTTTCAAGTTTAAAGAGCAAAAGAGTTATTATTTTTTCCTCAGCTCTACAATTTTGAAATCTCTGGGCCACAAATCTTTAAAGCTGTAGTTCCAATTCTAAATGAAAAAAAAAAAAAATCAATGAAAACCTTGGTTTGGCTTCCTTCAAACAGATAGTCTAGAGGTGTTCACTGTGCAGAAATTCCTTAAATTTCCAGACAAATATCAATTAAAAGTAGATACAGAAAAGAGGAAGAGGTTTCTTTTGGACATTGAATTTCCCACATACGTGGTAAAGGCTAGGTTGTGCATTCAGAAAAGAGTATTTGCTATATGTGCATATGTTTCTTCATTAGAACAGCCTGGAGGACAGGCTGATCTCTTATTTCTTCCCTCCACAAAACTACAGCCCCTTCTATATATATAAAATTTATCCATGTTCTTTTCTTGGGAAATTAAGTAGGCTGGGAGCTCTTCTACCTCCCCCCTGCCCGTTTATTGATATTAACACTCAAAGCCATAGATAAATGCCAGGAGAGAAAGTGAAAACTGTAGAACAAAATCTAACATTACACTTTCTTTCTTGGCCTCCTACAGCTGTGTCATATTTTTGTCACTATTTTAATTTACCTCAATGTATCAAATCTAAAACAAGTCTTTGTTATATAGATTTAGGATAGATCAGTATCTAAGTGGTTTTTTTTAAACATACAAAATACTATAGTATGTTTTATACAACTACTAAATTTAACCCCTTGCCTTTTAATTGGGTACAGTGTTATTAACTGAAGTTAGAGCATTTCATTCAGTGCAAGTATCACCCCATCATAGGTCTGTCCCAAGGTGACTCTCTAACCATTACTCACACTGCCTGTTGATTAGACAAAGTGGAGTTCATTGCTCACCGCATTAAGGGAGACCACCACCTCTCAAAGCTTTGGCAGTGTCTTGGAGAAGGAAAGGCAGGGTCAGAATTTGTTGAGAGATCAAGTTTGATTTAAGGCGGGTCTTTCTAAGTGAGAGGGCATGATTAGGATTGTGTAAAGATCACACACAATACAACCAGTCCATGATTGGTGGAAACAACAAGGTGAGGCTTTTAAAACAAGGGATTCATAGAATCATAGGGCTTAAACTGTCTTTGGACATTTTCCATAAAAGAGTTAATGGGTCTTGGGTCTTTCGGGCAGTTCTTGTAATGAACAGTCAAACCATGAACTGTCTAGACAGGAGACTCCTGGAAGAAGAAATTCATGCTAATGGAGACTGGAATAACATAAGGTCATTCTCATGTAGACAGGAAGGTGTGATTTTGGTGTTCAGTATCCAAGCTTACTGTAGGGTACAACATTCTAGTTCTCAGGTCTACTCAGATAATCTGGTAACAGAATAGCTGAAGCATTGGATATTTTCTTTGCAGCTCCTTTTGAGTAGCATTTGACACAAGCCTTTTACTTTTCAGCGTTGCTTTGCAGTCGTTTATTAGCCTATTTCTTGTGTTACAGAAAATTTCCCAAACAAATGCCCCCCAGCAGTTACCACCAGAACCCTGCAACCAATCTTTTAATCCCAGAGGGGGCAGCAGAGGGAAGTCAAGTTCCAAGCATGATTATTTAAAACAGCAACCCATCATCTTGGGCAATTCTTAAGAGGCAACTGAAATCATGGGTGCTGGGTGCTTTCCAAGAGCTGAAAATCCTCTGAAGCAGGCAGGAAATTGCCATCTTTTAAAAGTTTCAGCTCTGTCTTCAGACCACTTGTCTCTTTCCCTTTAAGTTGGAAGCAGGGAAATTATGTGGGATCATTGCAAGCTCCTTTTTAGAGTCTTTCCTAACCCAGTTCCCACGTAGGATATAAATTCCATCCAAAGCCTCTGACATCCGTTTTCGCTCCCCAACACACGTCAGGCAGTCACAGGAGGGTGCTCTGGGGCAATGAGGCATCCTTAGCAAAGAGACTGTCTGGGGGGTGAAGCAATGAGGATGCTTAACATTTGAAAGAAGTGTGAACACTGTATTTACATTCAAATTAAAATGGAAACTTCTTATAGGTAGTGTTTCTGAAAGGTGTGTGTGGCACATCTGCCGAGGTCTATTGTTTATTCATGCTGTAAATCCTTCGAAATGTGTTAAAATGCTTCCCACTCATTATAAAGCTCCTGCCACCCCTGGATTACGACTTTGATGTCACCAATCCTGCTTCAAAGGGTTCTTTCTGGGCTATTAATCACAGTTTAGCCTCTGAAGATATCGCCAGAGAAAACATTTGGACATCTTTGTGCTAGACCTGCTAAAAACTTTGAAATCTTGAGTGTCTTGCAAATGTACAAATTGCAGCATTTCCTTTCATTGACAACTTTTTATTTTGCTGCAGGATCAAATGACAGTTTAGGTAAAAATGCAAACAGATCTCTTGGTTTGGGAGGTTAGGGATGAGAGAGGAGATGAAGGGTGGGTGGTGAGGAAGGGAGATGGGAGTCTGAACAGGCCATTCAGACCCTTCAAAGGCAAAACGTGGTAGGAGTTAAAGTGGCCAAGACATGGAGGTTCAAAATGGAGTTGCCTTATCATTCTTTCTCAGCTTTATAGTTTGAACAAACCAGTGTTCACAGTAGCCAATTAGTGAGATTCTCTGTTCTCCTCTTACCTTCTACTCTCTGAGACCTATGTGAACTGTTCAAGCAAATCATCATCATCGTCATCATCGATGCTAGTAACACAAAGTGAGCACTCACCTTGTACCAGCTGTGTGTTGACAGTGCTTTTCGTGAATTATTTCATCCAATGCCCATAAACAGCTCTGAGGATTAGGTAGTAAGTACTGTCTTCATGTTGTAGACAAAGCAACCAAAGCTCTGAGATGTTAATTAACTTGTTCAAAGTCAGCCCCTATGACTCAGAGGCTGTCCCCCCTGCCTAACTAACTCTCTCTTCATCAGCTGTTTCAATGGGGGTGGTCAGGTTCCTCCCTTCAGGCTGAGGGACCCATACTGACAGACCTGCTTATCAGTCTATACCTTAAATCCTGGCAGTAGTGTTCTCTATCGCCCACCTTCTCTTTCAGGAAAACTCCCAGCATCTTTTTTTCTTCCTTATTTGTCTCTTTCAGTGACTGGTAAGCCCTAATTGGAGACTTTTTGTGGTAAAAACTTACAACGTGAAATCTACCCTCTTGACAGACTTTTAAGTATACAGTATGATATTGTTTACTGTATGCACACTGATGTACAGCAGATCTCGAGAAATTTTTCGCCTTGTATGACTGAAACTCTGTACCCATTGAACAACAGCTCCCCATTTCCCTGTCCCCCCAGCCCCTGGCAACTACCTTCTCCTCCTTGCTTTTATGAGTTTGACTGCTTTTGGTACCTCATATAAGAAGAATCTAACAGTATTTGTCCTTCTGTGACTGGCTTATTTCACTTTGCATAATGTCCTCCTGGTTCATCCGTGTTGCCCCAATGGCATGGTTTCCTTCTTTTTCTAAGGCTGAATAAATATTCCATTGTATGTACATGCCACATTTTCTCTCTCCACTCACCCTTTGACGAATATTTAGCTGTTTCCACTGCTTGGCTATTGTGAATAATGCTGCAGTGAACATGGGAATGCAAATATCTCTTCAAGATTCTGCTTTCAGTTCTTTTGGATAAGTACCCAGAGGTGGGATTACTGGATCATATGGCAGTTCTAGTTTTAATTTTTTGAAGAACCTCCATACTCTTTTCCGTAGCAGCTGTACCATTTTACATTCCCACCAACGGTGCACAAGGGTTCCAGTTTCTCCACATCCTCGCCAACACGTGTTATTTTTTGTTGCTGGTGGTGGTGTTTTTTATGTAGGGAAGGGAAAATAATTTTCCCTCTACCCTTCTAGGTTCTTAGCTGAGACACCCCTGTAACAAAAAGACAGATTTAATGGGAGAAAAACAAACAGAAATTTAATAACATGTATACCTCCTGTATACATGGGAGATATCCAGGGAAAACTGACTAAACTCCCTGAAATGGCCCAAGCCACCAACTTAAACATTATATCTAGCTAAAGACAAAAGATGTTGGGGAGTGGGGAGGCTGGTTATTGGAGTTGACTAGGAAAAGCACAGTAAACAAGGGTAAGGTTGTTATGCAAATGTAAGTTGGTGCCTTCTCCATTGAGAAGAGTTCCTAGAGGTTTAGAGTCATCTCTTTCTGGTACAGAGAGGGAGACACCTACATATGGAGATCCCCCTTGTAAATTTTTCTTACAAAA
This sequence comes from Mesoplodon mirus, assembly GCF_964341445.2. NCBI lineage: Eukaryota > Metazoa > Chordata > Mammalia > Artiodactyla > Ziphiidae > Mesoplodon > Mesoplodon mirus. The sequence goes on from NC_138984.1 coordinate 85,185,074, forward strand.
GGGTAATTTCTGCTCAGTTTTCAGAGCTTCACGTGTGTCTTCATTTTTAAAAAAATAACCAGCTTAGAGTAATCAGTATGTCAAAGGGGCGTATTTTGCTCCTCTTCATTTATAATGGCCACCCTAACAAGTGTGAGGTGATACCTCATTGTGGCTTTGATTTGCATTTTCCTGACTGTTAGTGAAGTTGAGCATCTTTTCATATACCTGCAAGCCATTTGTATGTCATCTTTGGAGAAATGTCTATTCAAGTTCTTTGCCCATTTTTTAATCAGCTTATTTTATTTTATTTTTTGCTGTTGAGTTGTAGGAGTTCCTTATATACTTTGGAAATTAACCTCTTATCAAATATATGGTTTGTAAATATTTTCTCCCATCTCTGGGTTGTTTCCCCCCCCTGTTGATGGTATCCTTTGCTTTGCAGAAACTTTTAGTTTGATAACAGTCCCAATTGTCTGTTTTTGCTTTTGTTGCCTGTGCTTTTGGTGTCCTATCCAAGAAATAATTGTCAAGACCAGTGTTAGGAAGATTTTCCCCTGTGTTTTTTTTCTAGGAGTTTTATAGTTTCTGGTCTTACATTTAAGTCTTTAATCCAGTGTGAGTTGATTTTCCAGTATGATGTAAGATACGGTTTCAGTTTCATTCTTTTGCATGTAGATGTCCAGTATTCCCAACACCATTTGTTGAAGAGATAATCCTTTCCCCATTGTGTAATCTTGGCACCCATGTCAAAGATTATTTGACCATGTGTGCATGGGTCTATTTTTGGGCTCTCTATTCTGTTCCATTGGTCTGTATGTTTATCTTCAGGTCAGTACTGTTTTGCCATATTGTTTTGATTACTATAGCTTTATAATATATTTTGAAATCAGGAAATGTAAGGTCTTCAGCTTTTGCTTTCCTTCTCAAGATTGTCTTGCAGTCCTTTGTGGTTCTATATGAATTTTAGGATTGTTTTTTCTATTTCTCCAGAAATGCCATTGAGATTTTGATGGGGATTGCACTGAATCTGTAGATCTCTTTGGGTAGCATGGACATTCTAACAATATTAAGTCTTCTAATCAATGAACACAGTGAAGGGTAACAGAATATGCCACCCCAAAATATGCCACTTCGGCATTAAAATTATTTTAAGCTGAAGGCAATTGAGAAGAAGCAGATACAAGAAAAGGCGCTCTCCCTTCCCCCTATTTGCCCAAAAGCAGGGCATAAATTTGTAAAAATATGCCCCCTCTCCTCTCTACCCAGAAAGCACATAAATTAATCACCAGAGACAACTCCAGACGCTTATCAACTCAAAGACAGCACCAGAGGAATCTATATAACGAATTAGCCCTTATCTTCCATTAGCTTCCCTATATATTTACCTTCCCACAATTTCCCGCCCCTAGAAACTCAAAGTTCTTTTCCTTTGTCTTGTCACTTCTTTATAAATTTATTGTTCTTTTGTTAAGATGTTATGTAAGCCCAAGTTCTAACCACCCCTTTGAGTTACTCATCCCTAAATACTCCTGTGTATATGTGTGATACATGCGTTAATAGACTTCTGATTGCTTTTCTCTTGTTACTCTGTCTCCCGTCAGTCTAATTTTTAGGGCCTCAGCCAGTGAACCTAAGATGAGTAGAGGAAAAAGGTTTTTTTCCTCCCCCACAATGGAATTGCTTTCCTTTTACTTTTGTTTTACAGTTTTCAGTATACAAGTTTTCGCCTCCTTGGTTAAGTTTACTTCCAAGTATTCTATTCTTTTTGATGCTATTGTAAATGGAATTGTTTTCTTAACTTCCTTTTCAGATTTTCATTGTTAGTATATAGAAATGCAACTGATTTTTTTATCTGTTGATTTTATATCCTACAACTTTGTTGAATTTATTTGTTAGTTCTGTTGGGGTGTGTGTGTGTGTGTGATCTTTAGGGTTTTCTACATATAAGGTAATGTCACCTATGAACAGAGATAATTTTACTTCTTCCTTTACAATTTGGATGCTTTTATTTCTATTTCTCACCTAACTGATCTAGCTAGGACTGCCAGTACTATGTTGAACAGAAGTGGTGAGTGTGGACATTCTAGCCTTGTCTTAGAGAAAAACTTTCCATTTTTCACTGTTGAGTACGTGATTTGTGGGCTTTTCATATATGGCCCTTTTATGTTGTAGTAATTTCCTTCTATTCCTAGTTTAAGTGAATTTGAGACCTTTTGTCCTTTCTTATATGCTTATTAAACTAATATATATTCAAATTATATTACAAATTATTTATAACTTATGATTATTATAATTTACTTCCAATTTATATCATTGAAGTTTCAAAATTCAAGTTTTTCCAAATTTTTCAAGTTCAGAGCAGATCATTTAGAACATTCTGAAAAATACAAGGGCACAAAGAGAAGAATTACTCATCATACTACTGTTTCACTTTTCCTTTGCCTTAACTTCTTTGTCTTTTTTGCTCAGGTAACTTGGCCCAGACAAGAGCCAGGATAACAGCAGCCTCAAGATCTTTGCCTCCGCATTTCAGTGCTGGGAGACCCAAGGTAAGTAGTATGTTTGTACTCAAAATACTGTGGACGACAAGATGTTCCCACCCTGGGGATTAACCTAGGTGGGCAACATTAGTTTCCTTTATCTGGCCCACTACCTGGGCAGTCTGGAAGAGAGATTGAAGGGATTTAGGAATCAGGGGTTAGGAAATTTGAAACAACACTGTGGAATCCTTTGCAATCCTGTGTCAGGGAAAAAAAACTTTTCTTCTACCCTCTTAAGTTCAGTATTTGGGGGAATGTGAATTAAACTGACATATTAGCAAGAGAAAAAAAATACTTTAATCATATACATACAGTAGTTCACCAAATAAGTGACTCAAAGGGCCAGTTAGATTTTGGGGCTTATATACCATCTTAATAGGAGATGAAGAGAGGAAGAAGGACGTTTCTGGGGCAACAAATGACTTTTGGGAAAAATAAATGGTCCTTTAGGAGAATAGATGGGAGGTATAACAGTTTTATGACAATGTCTATTTAGGCAATTTCTTATCCCAGTGCTGACTTCTCATCTCTGGTGATAGGAGTCAATCTTCTCTGATTGCAAAGCTCCCCTCTCAGAGGGGATTGAGACAGTTGAATTCTTTTGGAAGGCTTTGCTTTTAGGCAGATAAGGGGAGTTCCAAAAAACTTCTTCTTGCAACTGTTGATTCTTACATGTCTTCAGTTCAAAATAATCCTTATGCCACTGTGGCATATCTAGACCCCTTCACCTGATTTTCAGAAATATCACTTAAGATACAGAACAATGACACTTGAAAATTGTTGTCACTTGAAAATAAAGTCCATCTAGGAAGAGATAAAGCACTTTTCCTTGAAGCTATCACCAACCTACAGAGGAGGATAACAAAAGGAGTCAGCAGGGAGGAAAGGAACCAAACCCTTTCCTATTTCTCTGCTTTGCTCTCTGAAAAATGAGCGGTGCACTTGTCCATGCAAAAGCGGTGTTAGAAGGGTTCCTAAATATCCCGCTGTAAAATATTTTTAACTCTTCCATCCTTCCTGATAATGCTTCGCGCAAATCTCAAGGACTGGCTGGTTAACGCTCACTGTATATACTAATACTAACACCAAGAGACAATAATGTTAAAGGTGATGGAGTAATAAACAGGTCACATCTCTGAATTTTCTTACCTTTTTGTTTACATTGAATATTAAATAATTCATTTAATAAAGAATGATCAATACAGCTGCACATAATACCATTGACTATTACCCCCAAATTGATAGAGACATACATATCTATACTTACTCCCTCTGAGAATAAAAAACCTGCACATAAATAGGGATTCAGATCATCTTTGTTAACAATAATTTTTACACCCACATTGTTAGTACAATCCTGTGGAATATTCTACTTTTCAACCTTGTGAATTTGTGGCAAGATGTTAGGGCTATTTAACATGAGTTATATGGGCCCCTCAATGAGATTTACAGAGAAGTTTCAGTGGTTATGAGAGCCTCTTGATATTACATGTAAAATGTTGTTTGTGTTAAGTACAGTTGATTCTCATTATTCACAAGACTTATGTAAAGTTACTGTGAACACTGAATCAGCAAATCCTGAGCATTGCTCCTAGAGGAAATACACAGTTAGGTTCCTGCAAGCCTCTGGTTACAACACTTTTGTCAACTAATTAATACATAATTTTATATTATGTGTGTTTCTATTTAAAGACCCTTTATTTAATACAATTGACCCTTGAACAATATGGGGGTCAGGGCACCAACTCTCCACACAGTCGAAAACCCACATATAACTTTATAGGGGGCTGTCTGTATCCACGGTTCCACAGATGCAGATTCAACCAACTATGGATCGTGTAGTAGTACTGTATTTACCATTGAAAAATATATGTGTGTAAGTACATCCATGCAGTTCAAACCTGTGTTGCTCAGGTCAACTGGATACTTTTTATAAATAATTATATGTAGTATTGCTTTGTATAAAACAATATTTCAAGTACAGTATTTGTATCATTGAACTCATGGCCAACGGCACTATAACTCATGCCTTGAACAAAGCTAATCTAACACACAAATGTTCTCCAACAGGCACATGACAGCCTCCTTCCACTTAGGAACACTAGACAGCACTTCAGCACTATGATTAGGGGCTATTTTATTTTTATTTATTTTTTAAAAATAAATTTATGTTTTATTTTTATTTTTGGCTGCGTTGGGTCTTTGTTGCTGTGTGCGGGCTTTCTCTGGTTGTGGCGAGCGGGGGCTGTTCTTCGTTGCGGTGCGTGGGCTTCTCATTGCGGTGGCTTCTCTTGTGGAGCACGGGCTCTAGGCACATGGGCTTCAGTAGTTGTGGCACGCAGGCTCAGTAGTTGTGGCATGCGAGCTCTAGAGCACAGGCTCAGTAGTTGTGGCGCATGGGTTTAGTTGCTCCGCGGCATGTGGGATCTTCCTGGGCCAGGGCTCAAACCCATGTCCCTTGCATTGGCAGGAGGATTCTTAACCACTGCGCCACCAGGGAAGCCCCAGGGGCTATTTTAAACAGTAAAATCACCAGCCAAAAGCACAAAAATGCGGCACAAAAGTCATGACACTTAAGTAGACCTTGAAAAAGACACTTGTTTACAGCATGAGAGCTAGAACAAGAAGACAGAGTGTCACCTTATTCAACCTCAGCTGGAAGCATGCACATCAGGTGTCAAAGTTTCCACTGCTCTGCATGTCTACAAATGACCGTGAAAGCGTGTGAGCACTGATTGATTTGGAGATTACAAATACATTTCAGCAAGTAGGCAGATTCACAAATACAGCATCCACAAATAATGAGGATCAACCGTATATGTGTTTTTTTGCAGTCATTGGCTTCCACCAGATTCTAAAAAGGATCGTGAGACGTTCCTTTCAAAAAGATGAAAGACTCCTGTGTAATATTCTCTGTCAACTCATATTCCCCTCCTTTCCTCAGTTTGATTTTTTGACTGCTGGACTCTGCCAGCACCTGTCCCCCTGCCTTCCACATTCGGTATCAGCACGTTGTTATCTCCCTCCCTGCCCTGCCTACATGAGAAGTGTGCCCTCGAGTGTGTGGCGTGTATTTACATCACTATAATAAATATAGGTGAGATGAAAATGACTAGAGATTTATTGTCCCTGGGAAAGAATATGAGCTGAAAGTTCTAATTAAGGCATCAGAAAATATGAAGGGTAACAACAGCAATAAAAAACTCCATCAGTTCCTCTCTGCCTTCTCCAAGATGAAATAGCAGAGGTGGCCTTGCAGAAAGCTGACCTCCACCACATTCAGCACCCTCGCACTGGCCAGTGTCAAGGCCAGCCTTGCTTCCTCATTCAGTGCTGTGGAGACTTTTGAGGGGAGTGATGCCGTAGGGACTGTTTCCTTGAGAGAGGGATGAATCACTTGATAGCAGTAAAAATTCTTGACCAAAGGCCTTGTCAAGAACCTCAATATAAATACTTCTGAGGTTTGGGGATGCAGATAGTAGGTACTTACAGAGACCAAGGGGGAAAAGAAATCCTTCAGTTTTTCATTTATTGCTGAGATCTAGATGGTTTGTGAGACTTTTTGGAGTCTATGTCTTTATCCTAAAGTAAATTTAGTTGACAGATGAGGCAAATCTTTTTAATAATACCATGCTTTCAGACCAATTCTATAAGTTGTAACAAACCACATAGAAAGGCAGTATGTAATGTTTAAGGAGTAGGTTTTGGAATCAGAACTGGGTTCAGATCTAGGCATGGCCAGTTACTAGCTGCAGGACTCTGGGAAATTTACCTAAAATCTTTGAGCCTTAACTTCTTTATATGTAGGATAGGAGTGATAATAGTGTTTACCTCATAGGGTCCTTTTGAGAATTCATTGACATAGTGTAGGCAAAGTGTTTAGCATAGTGATTTCACATCGGAAACAGTAAATGTTTTATTACTCATATTTTGATAACCATCTAAAATTCCATGTGTGTAGTCCATATGTATACAGAAGCTTGCTCATTTCCTGTGGGCTTGGGGTCTGTACCACAATTTGTAACGCTTACTCTTGACTACTTTGAAGGCTAACCAGCACCGCTCACAAGGAATGGGGTAGGACATTTGTCACGTGGGCAAAAACAAGCTCACGTGGGCAAAAAACAAGCTTGCTTAGCTCCAGTTGGCTTCTATTGTTGTAGCAATTGGTGGTGTAGAAGAAGGGTATACTGGGTTAGAAAGACAATGTTTTTATCCAGAATATCAGTTCTACTGATCATTTTGAAACTGTTTTCATTGGAAGTATTTTCTCTGCCAATAAATAAAAAGATGTCCTTGCTGTGTTGCATGGGAGCTAGTACTCACCTTATTCCATGGAACAATACTCTGCATCCTTAGTATTGATCACTAAGCTAAGACTGAATCCAACACGGTAATGAAGGAAGGGGAACTGACTGGCCTCTTGTGTGTGTGCAAGGCAGTGGTTTTTAAATAACACAGGCTTTGGGAAGTTAACAAGTCCAAGTCCATACAGCTATTAAGCGGAGGAGCCAGAATTTGAAGCAGGTGTGTCCAGTTCCAAACCCTCTGCCCTGTAGCACATACCCCCTGAGTCTAGGAAGCTTTTCCTGTCTCTTTTCCTCCTATCTGAGGTAAAAACTTATAAGATGCTATGGAGAGGACTGGTTTTTTGTTGTGAAATCCCCACCTTTGGAAAGAACTATTTGTTAGATGATGACCTCAATAGAACCTACTTTCTGGATTGTTTCTAAGAGACTTTTATTTTTTTTTTAATTAAATGAGGCTACCATTAACTAAATTCAGAAAGACAAGTTCTTAAGTTAGACAACAACCTTCTCATCTCTTTTTTTTTTTTTTCCGAGTTTTTTTGAATTCTATGGAGGTCATGGCAGGCCCAGTGCAGACCGAGGTCTCCTACTTTGAAAGGTCAAGAGAGGCAACTTCTGGTATGTCCCTTGTCCGAAGTGAAATTCCCTCTTTTAGATCTACTCCATGCACAGGAGGACTTCATGACTATGCAAATATGCAAGAGACCCTTGACCAACCCAAGACCTTTCCAAATTCTTAAATTAGAAGGTACCCCAATAGTATATTATTTATTTTTTAAAATATAGTACTAAATATGTAGGTGATGAACTGTAGACAAGCATTAACATTTCCAAGTTATATGTAACACAGAATAGGTTTTTACTTACTTTACAAGAGTTACTCTGTATGTGAGTGTAAGGACAGACCTGAAGTCGTGCTGGGTGGCTACAGGAGCACACCAGCCCTATAAGCTGGATTGCAAATTGGCGCTTCGTTCTGTATTTTTCCAGTTTGCTGCAGGGGATGGGTACCGATCTTGAAAACAATGCATATCACACTTTTTAAATGATGTCTTAGCAGAATTAATATACATCAAAGATTTTTCTGATCACTAAACTGTTAAATTCTCAAATGCCAAGGGTCCACTGTATGTTCTGAGGAAGGGTAACAGGTAAATGCTATAGTAAGAGAAATATGGATGAGCTTTTCAGCTGCCCTTTCACAATGAATTAGAGCTTGAGAGGCTGGCACTCGCTGGCTAATTTGAATGAAAAGGGAGGGAAAGGAAGGAGGAAAAGCAGGGTTCAAAGCAAGCTGTGGTTCTTCAGGGAGGATCTCTGAATAAAAGAAATAGTGGGAAATTCCCAAAAGTTGTGTGCACATGAAGGTCAGGTGGGGAGAAAGAATATTTAGGAAAACTCAGAATTTACAATTTGGCCGAAGGCAGACCCTAGCCAAGATCTTTCTTCCTTCAGTCCTAACTAGCTTTCCCCAAAACTCACCAGTGCTGAGCTCTATCCTCCAAGTGGGGGTGAGATGGGGAAGAAACCTTCCATGTGGTCCCTGCAGATAACACCATAGGACCTCTGCAGGTGGGGTGGGTGTGTTTGTGTTTTTCTCTTTTCTCTATGAGAGCAGCCTTCCTTCTCAACACAGAGCTTTCATTTCCTCCTTTCTCATTAAAAATATTAAAAACTCAGACCTACAGACAGTTGTACCATTGCTTCAGCTGCATCCAAATGAAATGATGGCTTTGGGAACAGATCCAATCTGCAGCCTAGAGAATGCAAGCTGCACCGCGCACCGCCCCTCGACCCCTGACATCACTTCTCTCAGAGTTACCCTTATATTCCTGCTCACTATTTAGGTTGCTTTTCTAGTTTTTGAAAACTTAGCTCCACATTTATTCCCCTTCTTAAACAGACCTGTTTTCTTTATCCAAGCCAGTTGAAGCCTTTTCTTCCCTTTTGCACACAGTCTCCTAAATGCCCCTCGAGGTAAGCCTCATTATTCACCCACCTCCCCCTGGCCCCATCCCTTCTAGCACCCACTTCTCACTGTTGTTGAACAAGGCTGCAGACATTCTCACCCCGTGGGGAGGTGGCTGCCTGGACAGCGATCCACTGAGTGGAACACACGTGCTGACAGCAGCATCTTCCAGTTCAAATGTCTGTGCTTCATACCCTTGCCACCTGTTCCGAGCAGATGGGAGGCTGCCACAGAGGAGGCTGGTGCTGAAACGCCGCTCATGTGCTCTGCAAACCAAATAGCTTTGTGTGTGCGGGAGCAGGGATTTTATTGTTGAGATAAAATGATGGAACACAGGGTGCCACAACTGTTTGCTACAGTTGTTTTCATTCTAAATTCCTTCCAGTCGGCCCAGGTAGTTGGGGCAGGTGATTGGGAACAGGTGTATCCCAAGCTCTGGTCCGCAGTGAGCACGTGGTAACTGTGGGCGGCAGGAGAGGTGTGGCAGGGTTAGTGTCTGATGGCCGGAAGGCGAAAGGGCTCCCCTAATGCCCTGTGGTGCAACGGGGGCTTTGGGTCCGGGGCTTTGTAATCGCCCAGCCTCATGGGTTTTGCCCAGTTTTCTTTTAAGAAATAATTTGGTCTCATGTGACATTATTGGAGAACTTAATAGTGGCCCATTAGAGCATGGAGAAATACAGAAATAACACTGATGGGGGTTTGTACTGAGACTATGTAGTATGTCACAGAGTGTGGTCATTGTCAAGAGAGTAGAACAGTGTGAATTCAGTTTTTCTTTTAGATGTCTTTAAACTCCTCCCCCATGGTCTGTACAGTTGTGTCCTAAACATCAAGGCTCCTCAGATATTTGACCAAATAACCTTTCAGATTTGGGGAAAATAAATTGTCTATATCCTCAAACCACTCGCCTCTGCCTGTGTTCCAGGTGGACACTCTGGAGGTGATACGGCATCCGGAAGAAACCACCAACATGAAGGGGCAGACCATGGCTTCTTACTTCCGGGTATGGAGTCTTCTTGATCTCTATTCTGCCTGTTTCCAGAAAAGACTTGCCAACCCTTCCCACAAGAAGCCCAGATACCACAGAGTCACTGAAATAAGAGCAAAGCTCAAGAGTCAGTTAAGAAAGGTGGTGGTGTAGGGAGAGGAAAATTATAACAGGGAACCCCCCTCTGAGTACAGTGTTCTCTGATCTCAGAAAGACCAGATGAGCCCTCAAGTGTCTACAGAAGGCCCTCTCTGCCACTGGCACATAGCCCTGTCCATTGAATGTGCTGATTCTGTTAGCATTTCAGCTGCTTCTTGGCCTTAAAACTACTGGAGTCAGCCACTTTTCCAGCATATTTACTGAGAAGTAAAGTAGTTAATACAATTCCAGAAGGTGGTTTATCAAGTTCCTGAGAGGCTATGTCTTAGCTTTGACTTTCTTTTCCTAGATTGAATTGACCCATTGCAAGACCCATTTGCCTGAGCCCAATTATTTCCCATCTCTGTTACCACAATTCCTCATGTTTCATCTGGTGAAATGACTCCTTTGAGTAAAAACGTCGTCTCTAGAGGGCCTCTGTCAAATGCACATTAGATAGGAAAGATAAGACACTGACACTTTGTACTAATTTGAACAGATTTGTTTATCTTCAAATTATGAAGCTTTGGGGTTGGAAGCCCCTTTTAGATCATTGACTACAGGGAGCTGAGGTCCAGGCAGCTTCATGACGGACATGCTGTTAAGCCAAAGACAGAACTACTGAACTCAGGGACGACGAAATAAGGTTGTAAGGTGGGGTTGGCCACAGGAAGGGGTTTGGCAGGAATGGTAAGTCAAGTGGATCATGAGCTGGAGTTGCCAGGCAGGCTGAAGGGTAGGGCCTGGGAGCCAGCACCGTGGAAAGAAGGTTCCACCAAAAGCTAGCAGGTTCAAGAAAGATGTAAAGCTAAGAAGTCTGACTTATCCAGCTGTGCTTTAGAGGCAGACTAAAATTGGCCTCAGGGGTATGGATTGTAAGGGCCTAGAGGACTTTGGGTCCAGCACTCCATCTGCACAGTGATCCCTTCTCCAGCAGGTGGGTTTTCAGCCCCTGCTTCATCCCTCACGGTTGGACATTTCTAATTGCCACTTATTTCTTATCTGAGACCTACCCGGATCATGTCCCTTTGCCTCTGGCTTACAATTTTCAGAAATATATCCATAACAACCACTTGGGCGTCCTCAAAATACTGGTCCCCAAATGCTAAAAAAAGGCACATTGCCAAGCTAGGTAACCATGTATTGGATTAGTAGGATGTAGGATTATGAAATAATGGGACTGATTTTACATGTGGCTAGTGATTGCCCCTGAAGGCATGTCCAAAAGAGGAGCTGCCCCAGTGGATGCCCGTGAGGAGCAGCGAGCACCGCTCAGCTTTTCCGTGTGCTCTCTCTCTGCGAGAGCCCCATGCCAGACGCTCGCTGTATGTTAGTTCATCTTCATTATAATCTCTGTTTTCCCTCTGATTTTCTTGCTTTCCTTGCCCTCTTTATTTTTCTTGTTTTTCCTCTGCCTTATTATTATTGGTAAGATTTGCTTAGACTTTCTGGTGATTGTTAGGTTGAAGAAGCAACTGACCCCTTCCCTGAAAGCTGGACGTTTTATGAGACCAGTGCTCTAACCCCTGAGTTAGGGAGCCAAAGCTGGATATTTTAAATTATGGTTACAGTTTATGAACATCACCTTGGCATACCAGAGACAAGCTAGTTCTGGTGATGGAGTTACGAGGTAACCTAAGCAAGTTCTTAGACGGCTGAGTTTCTGCCAGATGGGATATTGCCTGGCACCAGGTGATGTTTAAAGAATACTTTTGAATCTGTGGGCAGTGATAAGTACTCGTCAGAACTTATATTGTTATTTCATTTTGCTGGATTCTTCTGTAGCCTCAAAGGTTCCATGAGTTGTTTAGAAGCCAACAAACTGCCCTGGAGGCCCAGCAGGCCTGTGCAGTAATTATCTATTATGTTTGTGGTAACCTCATTTCGTGTGTGTTTTTCTCCCTGGTAGTATTCTCTGATGGATCTGCTCTCCAAAATGGTGGTGGGACAGCCCCACTTTGTACGCTGCATCAAGCCCAACGATGACCGAGAGGCACTGAAGTTCACCCGAGACAGAGTGCGGGCCCAGCTCCGCTCCACAGGCATCCTAGAGACGGTCAGCATCCGCCAGCAGGGTTATTCCCACCGTATCCTCTTCGAAGAGTTTGTGAAAAGGTCAGTCTGGTATCTTGGGAACTACATTATGTTGAACACAGCTCTGCCAAGGCCATTCTGTCCCCTGGGATCACTCCTCCTGCCCACTTGCCTCCAAACATGTAATTGGCTAGTTACCAGCTAGCATTTATTTGCTTAAATGTTGTGTTTCTTTTGTACTCCAACTAAATTATACAGTCATCTGGGGGACAGGTTAAGCTCCCTCCTGATGACATTTGAAAAATAAAAATGTCCATAGATATTTATCTGTTATATATCCTTAGGTTTCAAAATCTCCAGATATTTAATTGCTATGGCAAAAGTATCCCTCCATAAATGGGTCAAGATTCTGGCAAATGTAAATGCACCCAGGCGTCCACTCCTCTCCCAGCATCTGGCACGATATAATATGATAGTTAACATCTACATAGCACCTAAATTGTCCCAAATATATAATCTCCTTTGATCCATACAACCGCCCTGTAAGCTAGGCTTTATTATTATCCCCATTTTACAGTTGAGGAAATTGAAGCACAGAAGGAAATTAAGTGATTTTACCAAGATCCCATGCTAGTAAATGGTTGAGCTAAAATTTGAACCCAGGCAGTCTGGCTATAGCAGCCACACTTTTAATCTCCTCGGTCTCCTGCATTCAATAAATGTTTATTGCAAAAATTGCTGTAGAGCTTTCTAAACCCAGAAACTGCCTTTACCTAAGAGTGAAATGCTGCTCTTTTCTGAACAGCTGCCATAGGTATGCCTTACACATGCATATGATTACAGGTAGAATTTTCACAAAACTTTCCGTGAAGAAATAAGGAACAAGAATAACAAAAAAACCATCTCTGAGGAACACTACTGTCTGAGGATATCCGGAGAGGAAAATTAATATTCATTATAAAATCTGTTTCTTTTTACCACCATTCTGAAACTTATGCCCAAGGTCATTTTTCCATTTTTTCCTCAGGGAAGAATGGATCCTAATATGGCGGGTCGCTTCATCAGGTCTTCCCAATGCCACTAAATTCATGGAGAGAAAAGGGCAAAATAAAGTTCCTTACAATGAGAGCTTTTAAATTAAAAAGAACGAAATGGCTTTTTAAAACAAAGTGTCTTTGAGCCTCTTTTTCCCTCTTAAATTTGGAGGTGGAACAAACAAACAAAAAAAGATTATTTTAGCTCATGAATGTGACTAGTCAAGTATTTTTAGCCACTAAGTGTTGAATACATAAAAATATTTAAGAAAACAGGTCAAATGCTAAACAGATTGGCACTTCTTTGTTCATAATCAGAAAGCCAATAGGCAAGTATGAACAAGAGCTTCAAAATGTCAGTAAATCTGAGGGTATCAAAGATTTCTGAGCCAGCAGGTTAATTGGTATTTTGATCCTTTTGAGCAACTTAACAACAAAATGGATGAGTTAACAGTTTCCCCCCTTGATGTTATTCAACAAATAGGTGTGCCTCTTATCTTCCTGTTCAGGAGTGCTGTTTTGTAAACTCTCAGCAGGAAATATGCAGACAAAACAATCAAAGGCAGGGCTTATCAGGTGGTGGTAAATAAAAGATAAAGACTTGTTTAATGTTACTCTTTACCTTTTTGTATTTTCTGGCACTCAGGACTGAAGCCTGATGTGCACACCTGAAAGGCAGTGTTTTGATGATTATGTTGTCGGGTTCTCAAATGCAGAAGGACTTCCCCAAGTCACCCAAGTCTTCAGACATGGCCAAACCTAAAACATTTCTTTGCCCCATCATCCTTGAATTTTCTGGCAAAATGACTTAGAAGTGCCTTCCTATTTTCCTTTCATGGAGCCTTCAAAGAAAGAGTTATTTCCAACACCCTCTCATCAATCGGGCCAGGTGGATTGGAAGCATTCATCTATCTAGTCTCAGGTAGGCATGAGAAAGGCCACCTGACAGTGCTGGGCAGCTGGCTGAAACCTCCTGGAAGTCATGCTGTTGAGACATCACAGAAAATGACTATGAACACTCATTGGCTTTGTGGTCAGTGGGCTCTGAAGTATGGTCTGGCAGAAGGTCTATACTGGGATACACACATATGACTGAACATATTGGGATGTGTTCTGGCCAATGTCTAAAGGGTAGCACAGCACATTCAGTTCAGAGTCTTATGGTTTGTTTATTAAACTCTTGCAGTAAATAATATAATTTAGTGAGGAGATCGGAGTTCTCGTCTCCTCTTGGATATAGTATTTGGCAAGTAACCTACTATTTCTGTAAAAGGTGTTTCATCATCTGCCTGATAAGAAGTCGGGAATACACAGAGCCCACATCCTAAAGATTTTCAGAGATTACGTGCAGATTCCGGGGGCTCAGCCTCTGAGTCCTCCAGAAAGGCCCACCTCTCCCAGTTGAGCTCACAGGCTCGGGAGAACTGCCTCTCCCAGGACCCAATTCATAACAGTTGTTAAATCAGTGTCTGTTGAACAAAGTGAAACTCTTACCTCTTCTCCTTCATCAGCAACTTCCATGTCTTCTCATGATGGCATGAGAGCTATGTGCCCTGGTATCTCCTTCATCTCCTTCTCCCTTCTATTCCTCTGCTTCCTCTCCTCCAGAAATCTAGGGTCACCTCTGTCTTCTCACTTTCTTCAAACAATTCATCAAAAGTCCCGCCAACTTTACCTGCTAAAGTTTCTCAAAAAGTTTCCCTTGGGAATTACCCGATCCCTTCTCCCAAGGCCTTTTAACGACAACAACAATAATGATAATAATAAGGCAACGGCTTGAGCTATGATTCATATATGATAAAAATCACCCTTTCAAAGTACACAGTTCTAAGGTTTTGGTATACTCACAAGTTGTGCAGCCATAACCACTATCTAATCTGAACAGCTTTTTATGTGCTTATTGGTCATTTGTATTATTTCCTTTGAAGAAAGGTTTATTCAAATCCTTTACCCATTTAATTATTGATTTTTATATATTCTGGATACTAGCCCATTATCAGATACACGACTTGCAAATGTTCTCTCTTATTCCGTGGGTTGTCTTTTCAATTTCATGATGGTATCTTTTCATGAATGAAAGTTTAAAATTTTGATGAAGCCAAATTTTTCTGTGTTTTCTTTTGTTAGTAATGCTTTTGGTGTCATATCTAAGAAACCATGCTTAATCCAAGGTCATGAAGCTTTATTCCTATGTTTTCTTCTAAGACTTTTATAGTTTTAGGTCTTATATTTAGATCAGTGATCCAATTTGAATTATCTTTATGTATGGTGTACAGGTCCAACTTAATTCATTTGTTCATAGATATCGAGCTTTTTCTAGCGCTATTTGTTGAAAAGACTATTCTTTCCCCTGTTGAATTGTCTTGGCATCCTTGTTAAAAATCAATTGACCATAAATTGGTCATAAGTTATTTCTGACTTCTCAATTCTATCCCATTGATCAATACCTATTCCAGACCTTTTGAGGCTCTTCTGTCCACCCTCTTGACTTAACTTCCTAAACGGACTTCATGCCTGTTCTGTTCTCCAAAGAGCCACAGAGTACAATTTACCTACAATTCCTATCTAATCATGTTGCTTCCTTGATTAAAATCCTTAATTGAAATGACCATCCCAGACCTCCCTGGGTGAGCATCAACCCCTCTGCCTGGTATGTGGAGTCTCCCTGTCTGGATCCTGCCCACCTTTCCAGTCTCTTCTTTCTTGTCTTCCCACCTCTCAGCTCACATTCCAGCAAAAACCAAACTACTTAAGAGTTCTATGAACACCCCACGTCATTCCATGCTTCCCTGCTTTTGCTCATGTGCTCATGCTTTGGTGCCTGTATCCCCCTTCTCCAAGTTTTCAGTCAGCTGACTTAACCTGGCTAACCCCTGCTCATTCCTCAGGACTTTGAACAGGCATCTTCTTCCCTGCAACACCCTCCTTGACTCTCCCAGGCTGACTTAGGAGCCCCTCTGATGAGCTTCATCAGTAGCGCTTACTACACTGAGGTAGAAACTAGCTGCCGGTCTCTTACCTTGACATTAACCACCTGGGAGGCAGGGATATTTTGCAGCCAACTTTGTATCTGTACTGTCCAGCACTGTCCAGCACTGTCCCTGATACAAATCAGGTGTTTAATAAATATTTATTGAATTGAATCAAACTTTTACTCCTTCCCCTTCATCACTATCTTCTTTTACCATCTCCTGACTGACTCTTTGGTCCTTGCAGTTCTGAAGTGCATGACAAGAATATGGAGCTGGCTTTGTTGAGGTTAAGTTTAATTTGCATTATAAAGTAGACTCTAGATTGTTAGAGCATAAGATTTCAGGTAAGTGATAAGTAGCTCTCTATCAAGAAAAGGTAAGAAACCATAATAAGTTAATAAAAAGTCTCTACGCAGCTTGAAAATGCTATTATTAGAGTTTGATACATTAAAAAGGTGACATTTAAACAAACTTTCCTTCCTTCTCTCTACAATAAACGCTGATGTGGTTTTTTTTTTTTTTTTTTTTTCCTAGAAGAGACAGACTTCACAGGCAAGGGAGATTCTCTGCTCTGGCTCCTTTCTAGACTCTTTTCTCATCTTCCCACCTCTTAGCTCACATTCCAGAAAAGAAGGAATCTTTTAGATTTAGAGCTCCCTAACATAACACAACATATGCCCTATTAAGGCAAGAGCCTCTAAAAGCAGGCTGCTTACTTGGTGTATTAGTCAGGAATCTTTTAATAACAAGTGACTGAAACTGAAGTGAATTGAAGCAAAATTTAAAAGGGGATGATATATTGGCTTACATAACTAGGAAGTTCAAAGATATGTCTGGATACAAGACGTCAAGCAATTTTACCAAACCACTGTCTTCTTTTCAGCAGCTTTGCTTTCCCTCTTTTGAGTTTCTTGTCAGCTAGGCAGTTCTTCCTCACATGTTGGCAAAGACGGTTCCTGGAAGCTCCTGTAGGAAGCATCCTAAAGGCTTAGCAACATCAGCAGCAAGCAAGTTCCTGAGAGTTCCCATACAAGGAACTCTCTTGTTGTCCCAGCTTGGGTCATGTGCTGGTGCTTATACCAGTAACTGTGCCCAGGGGGATGATTGGCAGGGTCTTTGGTCACGTGCCAGGGCATGGAGTCAGCCCCATGTGAACCATGGTCTGAGGGGCTCTGTTAAAGGAAGGAGAGGAAGAGGGTGGATAGGCTAAAACCATAGGCATTCATTACCCCTTATCTGACCAATACATACCCTGGAATCAACTGTAACAGTGCCAAAGGGTCTACCCCAACCTGGGTAGCTAGAGGAGATCTTTTTTTTTTTTTTTTTTTTTTTTTTTTCTGCGGTACACGGGCCTCTCACTGTTGTGGCCTCTCCCGTTGCGGAGCACAGGCTCCGGACGCACAGGCTCAGCGGCCATGGCTCGCGGGCCTAGCCGCTCCATGGCATGTGGGGTCTTCCCGGACCGGGGCACGAACCCGTGTTCCCTGCATCGGCAGGCGGACTCTCAACCACTGCGCCACCAGGGAAGCCCTAGAGGAGATCTTTAATTGAGAATTTTCTAAGAAGAATAAAAGTTCTGTTGACAATAACAGTGTTAACTCTAGAATGAGAACTATATACAGTTTACTAAGTTAGCCTAAGCATAGTTGGCTTTTTGTCTTTTGGGATGTCTTTTGAACCACCACTCTACTCTACAGCAGGTTTCTGAAAACAGTTTCCACCTCTACTTCACCAAGGGATTAGAAAAGACAATCGATTCTGGCCCAGCTTGCATTCATCTTCTTGCATTTTTGACAGTTTTCTCTTTCTCAGTATGGGTCATGATAGCCTTGTCCTATCTAGGACTGTGTCGGATGTCACTTTTCTTTGTCAGGGTCTCTCACCTGGCCTCTATTTGTACTCTAAGAATAGTCTTCAGTAATTACTTTGCTCAAGAAGGCTGCTTCTTCCCTTTCATACTGCAGAATTCTTGCCATGATTTAATACTCCCTTAACAAAGCCTTCTTTCTATTACAATTTATACTCTAAGAGACAAGACCCATAAAACTCCTCACTGAGGACATCTCCAGAGTTGACCAACTGACTTTCTTGGATTCTAGAGCAGTCCTTTGAGATCCACATACTTTTGCCAGTGGATTGTCTGGAGCAACTCTAGACATCCAGACATTTTTGGAGTTGACCTTTGTTTTCAAGTCTTTCATATTTGGACTTTGACCGTTGACTTCTTACTTATTCTTGTATCTCTAGCAACTTGTATGGTATGGTGTCTGGCCCATGGTGTATGTTTAGTATTTCTCAAATCAGGGAATCTATCAATTAGGAATGCATTTGACTGTGAATAGCAAACAATAAATATTTTTAGTGGCTTAACCCAGAGTTTCTCAGTCTCAGCACTGCTGACATTTTGGACCAGGTACTTCTTTGTTGTGGAAGGCTATCCCTGGGCCTTGTAAGATGTATAGCAGCATCCCTGGCTTCTACCTTTTAAGATGCAAATAGCAACACCCCCCCACCCTAAATTGTGACAATAAATATTGTCTCCAGATATTGGCAAATGTCCCCTGGGGAGCAAAATTGCCCAAACTGAGAACCATTGCCAAATAGATTTGTTTGTTTGTTTGTTTCTCACAAAAAGAAATTGAGAGGTAAGCTATTTTTAATGTTATATTAGCTGTTCAATGATGTTATCAGGGGCCTGTGTATCTTCTGACCTCCTTTCATTTCTTTTTACCATCTTTAGTGTGTATGGGTTAGCTTATAGTCTCATGGTTACAAGGTAGCTGCTACCTCTCCAGGCATTATGTCTGCATTCAAGGCAGGAAGAAAGGGAAAGGGCAGGACGAATAGCTAAGTCCGCCACACTTGCCCAGCTTTTATTAGGAAAGAAAACATTTTCTCAGAAACCATTTCACATCACCTCTCATTGGCTTGGACTGTGTCACATGACCATTCCTAGCTACAAAGAGGGGCTTAGAAAGTGGGGAACAGGTCTGGGGCTGGGTGCATTGTGACCCAAAGAAAAACTGGTGTTCAGTTACCTAGGAAGATGTGGGAATGGTAATGGGAGAGGCACTAATTATGCTTCTCACAGGAAAGAAATCTAATGTTTATTAATTGAATGAAGGAGTGACTGAACGACTAAGGGGCTGAATGAACTTGAATAAATACTTTCAGTTCCTCACAACCCGCTCATTTCTTACTCCTTGCTACCAGCTTCTTCCTCAGGATTGTAGTTTAAGAATTAAAAAGTGCAGAAGTGCCTGAGTGGAAGCAGGCAAGATATTGAGGACCCTTTAATCCCATTGCCATGGAAAGATGTGTTTGCAGTTTTAAGCCTGCAACAAATTCTTTTAGCTCTTGCAAAGTGAACTGAATGTCATCAGTTATCACTGTGAAAACTTTATCTATAAGGATAGGGTCCCTGATATTCTCTTACAGAGCCCCAGGGTTAGTACTGGCTCACAGAACAGGAGTTGAAAGAAAAATCAGCATCACAGAAGAATGCAGACATCTCAAGAAAGACTGAAATCCAAATTTCAATTTTCAAAAAATAAAGCTGCTACTTTCTTCTCTGGGTAGTGAGCAGTGAATAAGGAAACACAAATCCTCCAGCAGCTAGGATGGCGATGCCATGCCTTATCTCTCCCAGGACATCCCTGGGTTTTTTTTCTTTTCACCTATAACCACACAGGTGAGAGCCTGACATAAAATAGATCTTAATGTGCTATTTAGGTAAGTTACTATGTCTGCAGCTAAGTGAACAGAATCCTCATCCCTGCAAACTGATTTACGTGGTTGCGAGAGACATGTAAGAGATAATACTTAGGGCGGATAATGGACAGTTTCAGCATTGTGAGTAAAATATATTGCATGCTTATGTGAACAGTCTCTGCATTTAGCTTCTAGGGGCAGCAATTGAGTGGTGGCATTCTCTGGGAGGAATCTCCAACAACTGCTGTTCTTGTATACTCTCATTCCCACCCTTTTGTTGTTGTTGTTGTTTTGAGAGAGTGAGTTGCTCACCTCTCCCCAACTCTGTGTGCATTGATGCCTTTTATATAGGTGAGACCTTGGATGACTTCTTTTCTCCCTTAACTCTTATATTACCATTGTTATAACTTTGGTTAGTGCAATAAACAAAAAACATTCTAAAACTACCTTTTAAGATATCATTGAAAAACTCTTAAGAGATGGCCTGGTCCAACCTTCCCATTTCACAGATGAGAAGACTGAGGCCAGAGGGATGATGTAGCTTTGCCAAGGTCCCATCTCTAAGGAGGTGACAGTATCAGTAACTCTCCAGGTTACTATGGACTGAAGAGAATTTCTGTGACTACCTCTCTCCATTCT
The DNA here is from genome assembly GCF_964341445.2 of Mesoplodon mirus. Classification (NCBI taxonomy): domain Eukaryota; kingdom Metazoa; phylum Chordata; class Mammalia; order Artiodactyla; family Ziphiidae; genus Mesoplodon; species Mesoplodon mirus. The sequence continues at coordinate 85,205,394 of NC_138984.1, forward strand.
TAGGGTGCAGTATGGGTTCAACTTGGCCTGGCCTGGCCTGGCCTGAAGATCCCTCCCAACTTGCCTATAGATGATTCACAATCCCCAAACTTATTCTTTTGAGACCCTCCCTTTCTCACAGAGCCCACACTGCTGACAGCTGTTTCTTATCTATTCAAGTATCAGAAAAATCATTTTTGTAGCTGATAGTGCTGCAAATTGAGACTGAAATCTATAGTGGTGATTTGAAAAGTGTATATAAGAGGTAATATCAATCACACTACTCTCCAAAGATACTGAGTAGCACAAGTAATAAGCCCAGGCTGTCTTTCCCAATTTCCTTAATGTCTGCTCTGTGGGCAGCCTCATGAGCTAATTCAGTTATAGGGAGGAATCCATGTAGTAAAGAAACACAGGGAATGGTGGCCATGCTATGGAAACAGTATGTGAAGAAATAATAAAGGAAAACAAGAAGAAAGATGCTATGAAGATGTTAGTATCAGTGCAGTTGAGAAGACTGCCACCCTGGACTTTTGAATTGGCTGTCTGGCTTATTCTATGAAAATCAGTAGATGAACTAAAACTCTATGTCCTTGCTTGGAGGTTCCTTAAACAAATTTCAGTGGGACTAGCTTATGTTGGTTAATAACAATGAAGCAACAGAAGGAAGACAGAATGAAGAAAATAATGGACAAAAAAGAGAAAAGGTGGAAGAGGAGGAGTATGCGAGGAAACCTTCTGGCACAGAGATGGCAAATGGGCGCCACTTTGCTCTCCAGCCCCAGCTGCAGACCTGGCTCCTCAGTCAAGGCACATTTCCTCCAGAGCCCAGATGGGGCTTTGGAACTCCCTCCAATATGGTGCGCTAAGAAACCGCTGCCGAGCCCATCAGCTGACCCACAGTTGACCTCTTAGTCATTCCTGTTCTAGCATGTTCTATTCACTTTACAGTGCATATCTGCCCAACCCTGAAAACCATGGTTTAGGGATGACTCAGGAAAAATTGCTAGCTGCTTTTTCATAGACGTTTGGGTTGGGGAAGAGAAAAATAAATTTTTGTCAAAGAAAGGAATAGAAGAAAGGAGAGAGGAGCATTTATTGACCATCTGCTTAAGGCAGGCTTTATGTTAGTGCTTTACATATACATCTCACTTACTACTGGTACTAGACCCCCAAATAGATAAAATTATTCCACTTCTACAAATGAGGAAACTGGTTAAAGTCACACAGGTAGTCTGTGGTAGAGTCAGGATATGAAATGAGGGTCAATCTGATTTCATAGCCCATCCTCAAAATACATAAATGACACAGTTGAACACATCCAAATACTCACTGCAAAATCAATCTGTAGAATTCAGGCAGAAAAAAATACATAATTTTACTAGTTGTGAAATAGAATGATCAGTTTAAAGCTTAACTTTCTATTACAAATTAATTTTTGAATAAACTCAGCCTCAAATCTCTAATTCTGTTTTTCTTCTTTAGAAAGCCTCCCATTTAGAGCATATAAGGAGGCAGCAACAGCATCAGAAACATTTCTTAAGCACCTATTGTGTGTGCCAAGTGCTGTAGTGAGCACTACTGAATTAGAATTTACAATCTCAGGACTTCCACGATCTAATGGCATAGATCAACGTGACTTTTTATCCCAAGGTCCAAATTTGAAGAGTCTTCTTAAGGATATAACGGATATAATGACTTTTTTTTTTTTTTTTGGTAGCAGATGGTGGCCAGCTGTTTTGTCTTTATTAAAGGCCAAACATGAAGGGGGAAAAAAATTAAAATAAAAGGCCCTATGGTAAATATGAGAAAGAACTTAATAAACTAAATCTGGATTTTTATACACACTGAAGGGAAATGGGCAATTGGTGGTAATTATCAAATTATCCAAGACAAAATAGCTCAGTTCCCTCCATTATCTACATAAGAGAAAATTATTTATGTGGATTTAATTGTTCAGATAATTGTCCTGTATTTCGGGTGTCTGAGTAGACAATCTGGGTGGTCACTGATACAGATATAGGGTCCCTCAAGTGATATTTTAAAATAGGGAAAGGATTGCTACTCTTCACATGATTGGGGATATTTCTACTTCGATGAAGGAGATATTAATCAAACTAGTATACAGGATTCTTTGACCAGGATTTGGGCCCATCGTAATTAAACCATAACAATTTTTACTTAATGTTTGAAATTAATTTTCAAATTGCAAAAATAATGTATGAATACCATTTCCTCTAAAATTTTAAAATATTATATGTTAGGCTAAAGTCTTTCTTTCTGCATCCCTAATTCCATTTCCCAGCATCCCCATCATGTCCCCTCTCTAGAGTATCCACTATTATTTTTGGGGTAGTTTTATCCTTTCAGAATACAGACACACAGGGAGAGAGAGAGAGAGAGAGAGAGAGAGATTGAGAAAGGGAAAAGCCCCTAAATTTTCATCTTGAATCACACATTTTATACCGTTTGGCAACTTGCTTTCCTATTTAACAATATGTATTAGAGATAAATCCATGTTGTTCCATAGCTGTAACAGATTCCTTTTAACTCCCTCATTGAAACCTGTGATATTTATTTAGCCATCCCTCTCCTGGTGGATATTGACATTGTGTCCAATTGTTTGCCAGCAAGGCTCAGTAAACAATCCTAAATATTAAACATGTGTGAGAATTTCTTGAGGGTAGATTTTGAACAGTTGCCCTTTCCAAGGGAAAATGATGTGCTCCAGAAAGTCATTTGGACCTAAACAAAGGAAAAGGATGACATGGGAGCCAGTTTCTTTCCTGAGATAGATTGGATCACTGTAGACAAGTCACTTCACTTCTGTGGGATTGTGTTTGTCAAAGACAGTGGTTTTTCAACTTTCTCACACATGAGACTATCCTGAGGGGCTAATCTGTTCAAACACAGATTGCTGAGCCCTGCCCTCAGAGTCTCTGATTCAGCAGGGAGGTGTCTGTGCAAGTTTCCAGGTGATGCTGCTGTAGGAGATTTCCAACTTACCCAAATGTAATAACAATCACCCAAGATTTGTGATAGTAACAGTACTGGGTTAATGGTAAACATCAGTTTTAAAATCACAGAAGTAATTGTTTAGGCCAAGGAACATGTCAGCATGACATCTTTGTTGGAAGGAATCTTAAAGGGTCATCCAATTCAACTACCTAACTAAAACTAGAATTTCTTTGGCAATATGCTTGACCTTGTCGGTCTGATTCCTATTGAACAGCTCTGAGTCTAAGAATTTGCTCTCTGGCTCCTGAGGCAGCTCATTCCATGTTTCAGATGTTTGATCACAGCCAAGTCCTTCCTAACCTTGACCCAAACCAACCATCAGAAACTCCTATACATTCATCCCAGTTCTACCCTCTGGGCTTCAGACAACAAATCAGCTCCCTTCTCCACTTGATGGCAGTCAGCTATTATGTTCCCCTCAGTCAGTGGTTCTCAAGCTCTACAGTGCATCAGAATCACCATAGAAGCTTGTTAAAATATAGATTCTTGAGCCCTGACCACAGAGATTCTGTATCTGGAGTGTGACCCAGGAATCCACATCTTTTATGAAATCTCCAGGTGGATCTGATGCAAGTGGTCTGCACATGACAGTTTAAGAGACTTAACTATGTTCAGGACACACTACCCCAAAATTTGACACCTTGGCATATTGAATATTTCAAACTGAAGGAATTTGAGAAATGACGTGTGTAGGAAGGACCTTCTGACCTTCCATGAAGCAGGCCATAAAACTGTCCTGTGTGAGATTTTTCTCTCACCAGTTAGTCGGAGTTTGGATTTTTCTCACTCTTTCCCGGATCTATAGTTCTTCTTTATTACTTTGTAGCAGTTTGAGAGCCTTAAGCATCACCTTCCCCTGGAACCCAAAGGAACTTCAAGCTGTGACTAGACTTCCAATGGACTCATCAGAGTTTAACCCAACCTGAACCCTGGAGTCTCCTCAGATGTCCATCGAAGAAAATTCCCAGGAAGTTCCAGCTGCCTCTCAACCTGTCTCTGAAGTGTTAATAAAGAACCTTCGTAACTTGACTCTCAACCCTAGTACCAAATTCCCTTCCCTTCTACCAGAATATCTACCTCAACAGGGTGGACAGAGACTTGGTGAAGGCATACTCCATAGGAGGAGAGGAGTGAGGACATTGTTAACTGCTTGGGAAGAAAGGATAGAAAGGATGATTCAAGTTATTAAATACCACTAGGGCAACCAATTTCCTCTGACTCAAAGAGAACCTTTGCAGAAGGAAGTTGAGACTTAGTCAAACATGGAAAGATTTAGATGTAGCTGTCATTATTGCCTGTATCATAGAGATCCTTCTGAGGATACGATCACAGAGAATAATTACGACACAGAGTCGATTGAGCTATAAACTTTATTCGTGTACTGTTTTTTTCTTGCTAATAATTTTAGGATCATTATGAAGCAGCTTGGGAAAGCTACTGTACTCTAGGAGAGACTGTGTACCAATATTTTGATAACCTATAAGTTCTGTGATGTGTTTTTTTCTTGCATCTCTTTTCTATCTTGATACAGGTAACTTATAAGGAATCTATATATTGATAGTTTGCATTTGAATAACTTGAATATACTTTAGTTCCACTTCTTGATTTGACACAAAGAAGCACTAATAGGTCTCAAGTATTGCCTGTTTTAGCAGCCTGAAGTCAGTAAGATGAAACCCAATATCAAGAATTTGAAACAAATTAACTTGTGTGGAAGGAATGTAAAGAAAACATTGGGTAGTTTGGCTAGAGCATAATTAGAGCAAGGTGTATTAACTAAATTTTCTGGTTTTCAAAAATTTGAATTGTAACAAAAATTTTTGATGTGCTATTTCAATTTTCAGTAGTAAATAAATGTATGTATGGAGGATCTTATTAAAATTTGAGACATATTTGAGTACCTTTAAAAAAAAAAAACTGTCTTGTGAGTGGTGCCCTCCGTACACCTAGAGGAAAGGACCATCCTTATCTCTGAAGACAAAGGGACACAGAGAGGAATCTGAACAAACAGGCCTTGTTCAGTTTCCCCCAGTTTACTATACTTAGCTCAAACTCCTTGTTTATCTCACATTTCCACAGCTCTCTACCCTTCATCACACCTAGTGTAAAAACACTCAAGTTTAATCATTTCTTTGGGTCTTCATTTCCTTATGAAGGCTCCTGTGTCACATAAAACTTATATTGAATAAATTTGTGTGCTTTTCTTCTGTAAATCTGTCTGTGAAAGTCTAATTCTCAGACCCAGACAGGGAAGGACCCTAAGAGAGTCAAAGAAAACTATCCCCTCCCGTCCAAGACCTTGTTAAGTATTTTTGTCTCTTAAGTTCAATGCCCCCAATGTCTTCACCAGTTCTCAGATAATGTGGCTTGAGTTCCCTCACCATCCCAGCTGCTAAAGGCTGCCTGCCAAAATACACCCCCAAATATACTCATTAACCCCCTCCACCCTGATTTGTTATTCTTCATAGCACTTGTCCCTACTCAACATGATGTCCTTTATGTACTTGTTTAACGTTTGTCTCCCCCACTAGAATGGAAGCTTTATGAGGGTGGGGAAATTGTCTGCCTTGCTCACTCATGTCATTCCAGCACTTCCATCAGTATCTGGCACATTAATAGGTCCTAAATGAAGTTTTATTTAATAAACAAATGAGTAGAGTGGGGATGAAAAGTCAGTTTAATTTAGAAAGTGATGAATGGGAACCGCATGGTTATATCAGAGCCCTAAAACTGTACAGAATGAATGACCCGTCCGAAAGGAAGTTATTTGCTTAAGGTTGTTGTTTTTTTTTTTTTTAAGGAAAATAAAAATGTATAATTAACCTTTTTTTAGAAGTCTCACTATTGACTTAGGTCTGTGCACATCTCCATTTAGAGATATAGACGTTTTGCATGTGTTTGAATGCAAAACTCAAACTGGAGGGATGAATCAAAGCAGAGCTCATTCATTATAGGTTGGGATTTCAAAAACATCTTTAAAGGAGGCAGATCCTTCCCAAACAACATAAAAATGCAGGAGGAGGATAAGATAAGAGGCACAAATTTAAAATGTCAGGCATTACAAAAATGTAAGCAATCTCCAATGCTAATACAATTTTTACCTAAAATAAATACCTCTTAGTTCTCTCTCTCTCCTTTTCCTTTCCCCTTCCAGGAGTATGGGTAATCATTAGGAAAAAATAGAGGAATTAAATTCATTGTACTATATATTGTCCATTGTCGGAGGATGTCATTGTCAGAAGACTTTGCTGAAAAAAAAAGGGAAGTTCAGCCACATCTAATTAAGGAAATGCAAATTAAAACCACAATTAAATACCATTTTACACCTATTTTGGCAGTAATCGGTGTGTCTGACAATTCCTAGGGTTGCCATGGATAGAGGGCAGCGGGACTCTCATACTCCAGTGGTGAGGCTATAAATTGGCGTGATCACTTTGGAAAACAGCTTGACTTTTTTGGTAAACTCTGACATGAACATATAACACTAACCAATATTTCCACTTCAAAGGTTATAAGTAGAAGAGTGGCAGTGTTTCTGAGCACACTAGACTTTTAGACTGCTTGGTAGCACAGGGTCTACCTAAGTGTGAGGACTTCCTGCTTCCACCTGCCCATGTGTTTGTGCTCCTTTGGGTCAAACCTCCATAGCCTGAATTTTTCAATTTCTTTCTTTCTCTTGTTTAAAGATAATTTTCAGAAGAAGGTTAAATCATGACTTACATACAGATGTAAAGATGAATGTGTTTAAAGAATTTATTTTATTCACATGATATGAGGGAACCAAGCAGATGTAATAATTGGTTCAAAGGGAAAGTCAAACTAGCAGAGGCTTATATGAAGTAAAGGAATGTTGAGGTGAATTGTGAATGGAGACAAAACTGATTTTTCCACAGTGGAGAGGAAGTCAATTAAAATCATCACCAGAATGGACAGAACTTATGTATCTATCAGTTACCTACAATTGAGAAAGAGTTGCAAAATAACTCAAAGAAGATGAATGGGGCTAGAATCTGATAACCCTGGAGGGTACGCTAAAGACAATGTCTGTTGTTTTCCATTGAAACACCAACACCTTACTGATACACTAGGGCGAGTATTGTTTGGATCTCTCACACGTGTCAAGGAGGGCCTGACAGCTGACGTTCAGATGTAGGAAATCAACACTTCTCCTAAGTCAAAAGCCCAATATTCCAGATCACTGTAGACACTCCACTTAGCTGGAGATTGCTGGAGGATCAAAGGTACCTGTTAGAGAGTCAAAGATACTACCCAGTATATACAATACACCAGGTGTATACACTAAGAGCTAAGAGTAGATGTAGGTTTGATGAGCGTAAAGAGGCCTGAATTGGGGATTAGAAGACCTGGGGAAGTCTCAGCTCTTCTTACTAAGTTTGTGACCTTGAGCCAGTTGCTCTGGCTCTCTGGCTTTCTCTCAGGCTTTCTCCTCTAAACAAAGTAAGAATTTTTATTGATGACTCTAAATTCCCTTCAGGATCCAAATGTTTATTAGATGAGCCAGCTAATCCCCTGCACAGATGGCCCTGCAACAATGCCCAGGCACAGAGAGTTTTGACACAGGACAGGGAAGATATGTTTGTGAAAACATGAGGAAGAACAGCTGGATTTGGATGTCCTGGACCCCCAGTGTACAGTACACAAACCCAACATCTGTGGGAAACTTGGGAAGTTCAGTGACAAAGGGAGAAGTGTGAGAGAGGAAAGGAAGTTATTAAAAAACAACCTTCTACCAACTCATGGTTTTGCACAAGACTTGCCTCTACCATTTGTGACATTGTAAGAAGTTTATCACCAGGGTTGGCTCTGTCTTTACTCTGTGCTTAAATAACAGCAAAGGGGAACTGGAAATGTATTAGGGTTCTCCAGAGAAATGGACCAATAGGATGTGTGTGTGTGTGTGTGTGTGTGTGTATTTATATATACAGATATAGGTATAGATGTAGATCTCTCTCTCTCTCTCTCTCTCTCTCTCTCTCTCTCTCTTTCGCTCTCAGAGAAATTGATTTATTTTAAGGAGTTGGCTCATGTGATTGTGGAGGCTGGCAAGTCAGAAATCTGCAGGGAAGGCTGTGAGACTGGAAATTCCAGCAGGAGTTGATGTTGTAGTCTTGTGTCCAAAGACAGTGTGGTGATAATATTCCTTTCTTTTCAGGGACCGTAGACTTTTCTCTTAAGGCCTTCAACTGCTTGGTTGAGGCTCACTGCATTATGGAGGGTAACCTGCTTTACTCAAATATTAACAATATTAATTCTTCTGACCCAGAAACGTAGTATCTCTCTCCATCTATTTAGGTCTTCTTTCATTTTTCTTAACCAACGTTTTACAATTTTCAGTGCACAGGTCTTGTGTGTTGTCAGATTTATCCCTATGTATTTCACATTTTTAAATGTTATAAATGATATTGTTTTTTCAATTTCAATTGTTCGTTACTAGTATATAGAAATACAGTAATTTTTGTATATTGATCTTTAACCTACAATATTACTAAATTCACTTATTAGTTCTGGTAGGGGTATTTTTTGTTTTGTAGATTTCATTGGCTTTTCTACGTAGACAATTGTGTCGTCTTCAAATTAAGACAATTCTACTTATTCCATTCTTATATAGATGCTTTTTATTTCTTTCTCTTGTTTGCACTGGCTAGAACCTCTTCAATGTTGAACAGAAGTGGTGATAGTATGCCTACATGACTTGTTCCTAAGCTTCGGGGGGGGATAGCATAGGGGGATAGCATTCAGTCTTCCACCATTGAATATGGTGTTAGCTGTAGGTTCGTCACAGATAGTTTATTTTTTCCGGTTGAGGAAATCCCCTTTTAGTATGAGCCTATTGAAAATTTTTGTTTTTTAAAAAAATAGTGTTGGATATTGGATTTTATCAAATCCTTTTCCTCATTTATTAAGATAATATGCTTTGGGGCTTCCCTGGTGGCGCAGTGGTTGAGAGTCCGCCTGCCGATGCAGAGAACGCGGGTTCGTGCCCCGGTCCGGGAAGATCCCACATGCCGCGGAGCGGCTGGGCCCGTGAGCCGCTGAGCCTGCGCGTCCGGAGCCTGTGCTCCGCAACGGGAGAGGCCACAACAGTGAGAGGCCCACGTACCACAAAAAAAAAAAAAAAAAAAAAAAAAAAGATAATATGCTTTGGGCTTCCCTGGTGGCATAGTGGTTGGGAGTCTGCCTGCCGATGCAGGGGGTGCGGGTTCGTGCCCCGGTCCGGGAGGATCCCACATGCCGTGGAGTGGCTGGGCCTGTGGGCCGTGGCCGCTGGGCCTGCGCGTCCGGGGCCTGTGCTGGGCGACGGGAGAGGCCACAGCAGTGAGAGGCCCACGTACTGCAAAAAAAAAAAAAAAAAAAAAAAGTAATATGCTTTTTCTCTTCTAGCTTGTTAATATGGCATAAAGTTGTTTGTAATACTCCCTTATACTTTTAATATCCATAGAATCTATAGAATATCACTAATCTCATACCTTTGTTTTCTTTTCTTCCCTTCCCTTTCCTTTCCTTTCCTTTCCTTTCCTTTCCTTTCCTTTCCTTTTCCTGATCTGTATGGCTAGAGGCTTATCAGTTTTATTAACCTTCTCAAAGAACAGCTTTTAATTTCATTCATCGTGTCTTTTCTATTTCAATGATTTTTCACTATGATCTTTTTTTTTTTTTTTTTTTTTAGCGGTACACAGGCCTCTCACTGTTGTGGCCTCTCCCGTTGCGGAGCACAGGCTCCGGACGTGCAGGCTCAGCGGCCATGGCTCACGGGTCCAGCCGCTCCACGGCATGTGGGATCTTTCCGGACCGGGGCACGAACTCGTGTCCCCTGCATTGGCAGGCGGACTCTCAACCACTGTGTCACCAGGGAAGCCCACTATGATCTTTATTATTTCCTTTCTTCTGCTTACTTTGGGTTTAATTTGCTCTTTTTTTCCTAATTTATTGTGGAGGTTGAGATCATGTATTTGAGACCATTCTTTTTTTCTATTATAGGTGTTTCTTGGTATACATTTCTAAGTACTACTTTAGTTAGCAGTCTCCCACAAATTTTGACAGGTTTTTTCATTTTCATTGGATCAAATTTAATTTCTCTTTTGATTTCTTCTTTGTTATGTGGGTTATTTAGAAGTCTGGTCATAAATATTTGGGAATTTTCCAGATACCTTTTTGTTAATTTCTAATCTAATTCCACTCTGGTCAGAGAACATACCTTGCATGACTTGAATATTTTTAATTTATTAAGTCATGTTTTATGGCCCAGAATATGGCCTATTGTGGTAAGTGTTTCATATGTAATTGAAAAGAATATGTATTCTGTTATTTTTGGCTGGAATTTTCTATAAATGTCCATTAGGTTAAGTTGGTTGTTCATACCTTCTATATCCTTGATGATTTTTTTTTTTTGCCTACTTGTTCTATCAATTATTGGAAGAGGGTATTGAATTCTCTGACTATAATTGTGTATTTGTTTATTTCTCTTTGCAGTATTAACACTTTTAGGTTCATGTATTTTCAAACTTTGTTTTTAAGTGCAAAAATGCTTCAGATTTTTAGGTTCTTCTGATGAATTGACCTCTTTATCACTATGAAATAAACTTCTTTATCCCTGGTAATATATTTTTGCTCTGAAATCTACTTTGTTTGATATTAATATAGCCAGTCCAGTTTTAATTTGACTGGTGTTAGCATGGTATATCTTCTTCTTTTACTTTTAACTAATTTTATCTTTATATTGTGCATTTTTTGGTAAGACGATGATCTAGAGAGATTCTTTGTGGTGGTTTAAAGATATGTCCACAAATCACTTGATACTCCTCCCTTTAAGAGGTAGAACTTAAATTCTCTCTCATTATATGCAATCTGGACTTAGTGACTTGCTTCTAATGAATAGAAGAATATGGAAGAAGTGATGATGTATCACTTCTAAGCCTCGGTCATAAATGACATTGCAAATTCCTTCTTGCTCTCTCTCTGGGATCCCTTGTTCTGGTGGAAGCCATGTTCTATGTTATGAAGATACTCAAACAGTCCTCTGGAGAGGCCCATGTGCCAAGGAACTGAGAGGCATCCTGATAATAGCCAGTAAGGAACTAAGGCTTTCTACCCTTAGCCTTGTGGCTGCACCATCTTGAAAATAGATCCTTCAGCCTTAGTCAAGCCTTTAGATGACTGCACCCTTGGCTGACATCTTGACTGTAATCTCATGAAAGACCCTGAGCCAGAATTGCCAGATAAGCTGCTCCTAAATTCCTGACCCTCACAAACTATGAGATGATAAATGTCTACTTTTTAGGCCATTAAATTTGTTATGTAGCAGTAGAAAAGTAGTATATCCTAGGATCATACAGATCCTTCCAGTTTATGATTCTAGCATTTAAATGAAGAAGGATGTGTCTCCAGTTGCCTGTTGCTTTTACTAGCACTTTAAAAACTGCTTTGCCTGTTGTATTTTAAAACTCTTCCTTGAAAAGTCTGCATTCCATACAACAAGACATTTTAGGCAGAAAATTAAATAACATTTTGAATAGAGATATTTTTCAACTAGATATTTACTATTTTAATAGCTTATGTGATTTAATAAGATGAGGCCTTACCCAGTCAATGAATGATTACAAAATGAACACACTACCCACATCTGCCACCAGATCAAGAACAGAAATGTGTTTTATTAATAAACAATAATGTGGGAATTCCCTGGCAGTCCAGTGGTTAGGACTCCATGCTTTCACTGCAGTGGCCCTGGGTTCAGTCCCTGGTTGGGGAACTAAGATCCCACAAGCCACACAGCATGGCCAAAAAAATAATAATAATAATTTTTAAAAAATAATTTTTTAAAAAAGATGAGGCCTTGGGAAATTTAACACTTGCCATAGAGTTCTGAAAGAGAGAAGAGCTCTTAGGTCCTTGGAGGGCCAACAGGAGCTATGTGGACCCCTTGGCATTGTATGCAATGTGTTGTGTCAAGAGCATCTTCCTAAGAAAGAATGTGTATAGCTTTTACCAGGTTTTCATAGAGTCTTGCCCCCCACACCAAAAAAAAGAGTTAAGAACCACTTATTTGGTTCCCATTGCCACCTACGAGAATTCAAGTACAGAGAGTTAAGTGACTTACCTACGGTTAGAAACAGAGACTTTCTCATTCTTAACTCAAGACTCAAACTCCAATCTGAGAGATGAATTCTACCCACCAGAGATAGCTCAGAGTAGAACTGGTCTTTACAGTGCTCTCAAGTGCCCAGACCCTCAAGAGAAATCTTTACATGTATTACTTTGCTGTTGCATATCTCCTGCTTGTTTAACTCATCAAGCTGCTTCAAGAAGGGGGTGGAATGGATCTTCTCCAAAAGATGTCCCCTTGCTGGCAGATCTTTTATCTTGGTGCTGTTCAATTTTGCCCTTATACTGAAGCACACAGAAGCTCAGCCAAATTCCTCCCCCCGCCACACACCCCGCCATGGTATCTGCTAGAATACAGAATTACTCTGTGGAGGAAACACAGTGTATTTCTCTGACCTGATTCCTGTAAGCATATCACTTACATGTTTCGTCAATATTTTTTGAAACCTTCACATCTTTGCAATAACTGTTATCCATCTCTTTCTGAACTATGAATGTTATCATCATAATAAATTAAAAGATTTGGGTTGAAGAGTCAAAAATCAAAGTTAATTTCTAGTATTTATGTTAGTTCAAGATACATTCTGCTTATTTAGAAATTAGAAATTGCTAAGAAGCATCCATGGTTGCTCAAAAAACAAGTATAAATCCTTGAATGGAGAGCTAGAACATATCTTGCAATCTTCTTATATCTTGCACAGTGCTGGTCATTCATTAGATTCTCTCTAAATACTTCATCACCAGTAGTGTTGAGCAGTCATCCTGAGCAAGCCTGGCTGATTAAAGCCAAGGGAGCCCATGTTCTGAATGGCCAGGCCTAAAGGAAAGAGAGTAGGAAGTCCTGGTGTTACCACTGACTTTTACATCTTAAGCTATCTATACTTCAGCTTTCCCAAGACATTCACCCCTATAGATTTGCCATCTATTCCCACCAACCCCATGCACTCTAGGACACAATCTTTTTGCTTTGGTCAAATCCAAATCCAAGAAGCCATGACTGAAACTACAGTCCTGGAGAAACTAGACTGAAGAAACTAGGCTGAAGAATTGTGCTGATGCCACGAACTGCTCAGACCTAAGCCTGACTCCTGGCTGTCCCTCCTCCGGCTTAGCTCCAGAAGACAACTGCTGTGAGCAGGTTCCTGGGCTTGGCCAAATGACCTAGTGTGGTCCTGGCCACCATTCAGGGCTTCTGAGAGAGCACTGCTCCTCCTCCTCAAAGGTGGAAACAGAGACCCAGAGCCTTGGAATCATTCCCAGGATCTCTGAATGCAAATGTTTTCAGCAAATTCAGCATTCAGTCCTAACTTGTGAAACAGTCTTGTAGCCCTAAGATAAATTTAAATGGCTCAAGTGTTAATCGGGTATGTTTATTTTTCCATAAACAGAAAGATGTGGGAATATTTGGCAGGAGGAAAGGACATATTTTATGTTTTGGTGATTTTCTTAAAAAGTAAAAACAACTCTATATTTTAAAGCAATTCTAAAATAACAGATCACCCTTTCTGAGGAATGACAGGAGAATCTTCTGACAAGGAAATTAAGTTTATTTTTAAACTTCCAAGCAGTTGAATTTAATTATAGATGGCAGCAAAGAGCAGAGGAAAGATCCTTAAAAGTTTTTAAAAGAAAAACTAAGGTAAAGTTTTCTAAAGGATAATATATTCAATATTATATACATATATATGCATATATATAGACATAGACATATATATGGACATATATACACACACACACATATATATATACATACACACACACACACACACACACACACACACACACACACATATATGGAGAAGAAAGAAGAAAGAAAAGGAGAGAAAAACCCTTTTGGTGGTGTTCTTTGAATCTACCCAGAAACTCTTTCATCTGGAAGTATGGAAGTTCATTAAAATGAGTAATTTAGGAAGACAAATGTGGTTTTGGTGATTGTCTCAAGAAAACATGCCAACTTTTTACCTTGAGAGAGACATGTAGCTTAACAGACAAAATTAGTCGTATTAGGCTATGATCATTTTTGCTATCTACATATTGCTTCAGATGGGATTTTCAAAGCAGAGTCAAATTTTATACAATGAGATGACAAATTATTTTTATAATAGTAATACTAACATTTAAAATGATGACTTTTACTAGGAGAGCTGTCTAAATTTCAGTTTTTTAAAGGATTAGATACTTTGATTTTGCGTGCAAAAGATGCCAGGTATGTACTGAATATGAATTACAAAGCAATATTAAAAGGAAAATACACATAGCAGAAAATATGAAAGTAGGTAAGAGCCAAAAAGCATGAATTGTATATATTCCACTACCTAGTACACTATTATTGATGCTCAAGAAATATTTGATATTAAAAAAAAAGATATGTCAATGAGCTCAGAGTAATTCTACTATACTGAATCAAATGGTAACTAAAAATGCTTTATTTCACTCTTTCATTTTGTAGGTATTATTATTTGGCATTCAGAGCACATCAAACACCTCTTGCCAGCAAAGAGAGCTGTGTCACTATCTTGGAAAAGTCCAGATTAGATCACTGGCTGCTGGGAAAAACAAAGGTAGTTCTTTCTTTGTTGTTTAGATTGTCACTCCAGTTGCTCTTCTGTGAACCTTTGTCTCTCATCAGTGATTTGAATAGCTCTGTAAATTGTGTAGCTTAGCAGACAAGACCCCAAGCTAATAGTGATTTTTGTTGGTCTTGGGTCAGGAGTCCCAGGACCTCAGGGACCAGAGGAGGAGAGTTTGCCTCCTGTTCTGCATGTAGTGAGAACCATTCAGCATTTCTAGAATGAGATCTTTGAGCTCATTTTCAAATGTCCCTTCTTCAATGCTGCTTATTCCAGCACCGCAGGCAAATACACAAATTATACGAATGACAATGAGTATCTTTTATAGTTTTGTCCATTTTTTTTAGACTCATGATACTTCCTGCCCACTCTGATTAGTAGTCTCATCATGTCTAGCGTTTCATTCAGGGGAACATCATGTCCCTGCAGGCTCCCAGGTTTTTATGGTCCGCTCTGAATTGCCCTACAAAGCCAGCCTTCGCCTGAGCGTGGATGGCGACACTGCTGCACCTCAGCAGAAATAATTAGATCACTGTGGGTCATCCAGGCCCCAATCCCTCTGAACTTCTGTTGGCCGTGGGTCAGTTTTGTTGGTTAGCACCTCCACCAGAGCTGTGGAGAAAGAGATCAAGCTGAGAAAATGGAACTCATGGCAAAACTGAGGCTGGCCTGGAGAACATTTAGGATCTCCTAAACCCCTGTTAACTTCATCGTCTGTTTATATCAGTAGTCCCACATAGACTGGACCTTAGAAGGGGAATTGTATTTGCTTCCAAGAAGTCAGTAATGTTAGCATAAATCAAGTCACTGTGAACTTTATTTAGATGATGCTTTTAATATTTACGTTAAGAATATGTTGGAGCAGAGTGAATTTCTGTTTGGGAGCCCACACGTAATGCTAAAACTGATGTCTCATTTCAGGTTTTTCTCAAGTATTACCATATTGAGCAGTTAAATTTGCTACTGCGGGAAGTCATAGGCAGAGTGGCTGTGCTGCAGGCCCATGTCAAGGGGTGGCTTGGAGCCAGGAGATACAAAAGAGTCAGAGAGAAGAGAGAAAAGGGGGCCGTTGCCATCCAGTCAGGTAAACGGTCCTGAATCTTGGCATTTCATTAAGTACTTGAGGCCACTCTCCTATTGCTCTTCTCGGTGGTTCCTTCTCCTCCCTCCGTTCCTTCCTTCTTCTTTCCTTTCTTCCTGGCTTCAGCAAATATTTAGCGAGTATCTACTGAAGGCCAAACCTTGTGCTAGGTCCTGGGGATATAGCTGTGAGCAAGACCATCATGGTCCCTAACCTCCAGGTAAGCAAACAAGCCATCCCTGCCTGAGGCAAGATAGAGGGGGTAGCAGTGGATGGATGTAAAACCCACATCACACAGACATGTGCCTCAGCTCCCAGATGCACCACATCATATACACTTCAGGTCCATTACCAGGTTTTCAACATCAGAATTGCTACTGCCACGTCCAGGAGGCTTTTCTACCCCAGACAGAGCTTGTAAACCAAGGGAACAAATCACTAGGCTCTGTCATACGCCCAGCCCAGTCAGTGCCTCTTTACATACACGTGTGTCATTTGTGCTACAAACAGCATTTGAGCTCCCGTGCTATCTCGAGTGGTTGTGAAAGCCCCAGGTCTTGAACACAGTAGATGAATTCCTTTGTGTTTTCATAACCCAGCATCATAATGTCCACTCCGGACTTCATGACCTCACTCAGACTGGAGAGCTGTGGTGCTCAGGGCGGGAACGAAAAGGAGAGCCGGTCATGCTCCTGGTGGCAGCTCAGTGCCCTGGTTCTCTGTCTGAAGGACTTAACACCCCGCCCCCTGCCCCCAGGTTCCCTTTTCCTTTCTCTTCTTTTCTGCATCCACTTCCCATGCCTTTTCCCTTCCTATCACATGCATTCCCTCCCTGAGCACAGTTCTGCACATAGTCCACCCTCACCAAATGTAACTGTGATGCTACTAATCATTATTATTTATTTTTCTCTCCTTCAACTTTCATGTTTATTCCTTCCTCCCAATAAAAAATATGGAGTGGGTTGGGCTATTTCAGTCCTCTCCCAGCCCCCAAGTCCTGAAGACAGAGCTTCCTCCATGGATTGGAATGACAGGGACCCACCTCACCTAGACAGGGGTCCCAAGTGATTCATAAGTGGAATCCAGAGGGCTCTGGAAACTCACTGCCTGAACCAAAATAACTCCTTATCAAGAAGCATCTCGGAGGCCAAGCTGAGAGTACAGAGAGGCCCCTCTTCCCCACCATCACTCACGTAGCTCTGCTTATTTTGTTCAGTGAGAAAGTAGGAGGGAGGAGGAGAGGGGTAATAGATTGGAGGGAAAACAGCTTATATCAATTCTCTGGCACATTCTTAAATTAATGTCATTCCTAGCACATGGTTTTATATTTTTAGCCTGGAGAGGATATGATGCTCGGAGGAAATTTAAGAAAATAAGCAACAGAAGGAGTGAGTCTGCTGTTCATATTCAAGCAGGTAATTAAAACATCATTTTCATAGTGTCCACTTGGAAATATTCTGTGATTAAGTTCATATGAGTTTCAAAAAGCTGAAATGTTAATAATTCAGGAGCACTGGAATAGGAGTCAAGAGTTCTAGTGAGGGAGGGTTCTAGAGCTTGTTCTGATGCACACCCCCACCATGTGAGAATTGGCTGCATGCCATACTTGGCTAAGGATGCTCCAAGTAGGTACCCTTGTATTCCAAATTTTATGGAATACAAGAGAAGGAAAATGAGGCACAGAGAAGTGAAGTAACTTGTCCATGATCATACAGCTAGTCAGTGACAGAGCCAGAATTCGTTCACAGGCAGTTTGGATAGATTCCACTTTGCATACTGCCAACTGAACAAATCCCTTTCCCTCTTGGAGTCACCCGTCCCTCGTCTGTGAACAGGAGCATTGGCTAAAAAGGTCTAAAGGACGTCTTCCAACCTTGGAGTTCTCTGGTATCACAGAGAATTGGTATCACAGAGATAGGAACAGCTCAGGGACTTTCCTGGCTAACTGAGTTTCCCACACCCAGACCTGTATGTGGCTAAGGCAGTCCTTTGGGCCCTACAGGGTGAGGGCACTGTGGCTCAGCTTGTGGCTGCCTGAGCATCTCGAGCTCTGGTGCCTGGCTCCCAGGTCATTCTGCTCTTCTGCAAATGGCAGTACCCACGGTGGCTGCGAGGCCCGGCTCCCTCTGTCATTTGGAGCTGCATGTGCCTAATTGAGGCCCTGGAAGAAACAGGCCACAGAGCACACCAGGAGCTCCTAGAGCACAAGAAATTGGAGACAGAATGAGAGAGAAGTGGCCAGTCCAGTGGACTGAGCAGCAGGGAGAGGGAGAGGGTTTCAGATACTGCCACGCATGAAGCAAACGTTTAAATAAAACAACTGCAACCTTTTCGAGGAGGTCCCTGCCCAGAGCCTGGCTCCAGGGACACTCCTCAGAACTCTCTGGCCCGGTACAGACCTGACAACTTCATTCAAAACCAAAATTTCTGGGAGGAAGGGGTGTCATTTAAATCCAAATGTGTAACTTTTAACACCATCCCCTAGGAATTCTAAGCTCTACAACTTCAAAGCATCAGGAAGAAGGATGCAATTCTAGTTGCAGCTTAAGAAAAACAACTCAAAGTGCGTTTTTTTCTCTACCTCCCCACTGCCCAACACACACACACAGTACTCCCCACCCCTGCCCCCGCCATTAAGAGAGGATGCTGGACTGATCTTGCCGTTTGGCCCAAAGCCCAACATACATTTTCAAATAAAAACTTTGAGCTTATGTATTGTTGAGCCACTGATCATAAATAAAGTATGTGGGATCATAAATCAAATTTTCTCTCTCTGAAAATCATCTTTAGAGGGCTCCCTGTTTGCACTCTGTTATTGCCAAGTGAACACTGCATAAAAACAGACAAGTGGGCAGCCTCATCACATCAGGACAGTCAGGATTTCATCTCTTCAGTGCAGCACCTATGGGATAGGTACCATGGGAGGGTACTTTTGTTTCATGGGACCACAGAGACCACGTTTCTTTAAGGAGCTTCCTCTTGTTGTTTCCTTTTTTCTTTTAGCCTTGCAGGCACCCCCCTTCTTAGCCTGGCAGCCATCGCTCCTGCTTATCAAGTGGCATCGGGAGCTTCTGAGTCCGCAGGGGCTTAGGCAGGCATGTAGTCATTGAGGGTGGTACTCACGCCACCTTGCCCTCTTGGCAGGAGAGTGTGGCAGCCAGAGCAAAAGCAGGCAGCGTCATTTTGCCCTTCAGTCAACACCATGGACAGGAACTGAGGTGCTGGTTCGGTGTTAGTGGTAAAGATACTTAGATAGGGTAACAACATTTGCAATTTTATGGGCAGTTTACTTTTACTTGAGAATGTTTTCCTTATCTTTAGAGTCAAAGGCAATGTGTTGATCTAAAAAGCAAAGCAACTCATCCCAAAGTCTCTGTTTCAGGGTGTGCACTTCCCAAAGCATAATCCTCTCATTCCAAGCTCTTCTTCGTGACACTAAGACATTTCAAGTAGAACAAGCCCCAAACATAGGGGTGCTCTTACTTTTGAAGCCTGCAGAAGTGGCTTAGGGATGTTATCATAACGCAACCGTTTCTGGATATTTTCTAAGGTTATTCTGTAATTTATTATTTTTTCAACAAATCATTTCATTTGAAATTTAGATTCTGTGCTATGTGTTTGTTTATATTTCAAGTTCTGGCTGATAGTCTTTTTTTTTTTTTAATCGTGTTGCTGAGCTATGTTATATAGTTTTAAAAGAACAGCCCTTGAAATTTAGGAAGCATTTGGCCTACATGTTGCTACAGAGCAGCACATATTGAAATTTGTTTTCCTTTCATCTCCTTCCCAATAAAAGCAGCCGCGCGGCTTATCCCTTTAGCTTCCTCAGAACTTCCTTTCAGAATTCCCGATCTATTACGGCACATTCACATACCAGAAACAAGATGCCTTTTCATGCTGTCAACCTTTTTCATCTGAAATGTAAATTAATTCTTGCTGGTATGCCTTGACAGAGATCAAAGTCGAGGTATTAACCTTCCCGGGCTTTCTCCAGGAATCCGTCCCCAGGACCGGGCTGCTGTTGTTAGGAGGCCGGTGTCCCCATTACGGGCCCTCCTCCAGGCAGTCCTCGGCCTAGGTGCCGCCATCTCAAAGGCCCAGGGTCCTTTTGGAAGTGACCTCATCAGTACTTTAAAGCAGGTGAGGAATGATCTGCCTGGCTAGTCTTGGGAGAGATGAGCCTTCTCATTTGAATTGTGGGCCCTTCGCTCAGATTCCTGGAGCTTGTTAAGTGGTTCTGACAGCTAGTGATCTGGGTGTGATACAGGGAGGGACAGGGCTCCAGATTGGAAACCTCTCCCTTTGCTCCATGGGTCTTTTCTTGCCTGTGAGTCTTTGAGGTAGGCCACATTTGCATTTTCAAAATAAACAGATGCCTTTCAAATACATGAGCTGGTGGTCTTGAGATCTCTGTGGGCCCGAAACTGTTCACCAGCCAGGGAGCAATGCTGGAAGAGAAAACAAACGGGAAAACACGCCTGGCACATGCGCACACGTTTCCTGTGCGCAGAACATTATGCCGGCAATAAAGGGCCTTTGTGAGATGTGGGGTCGCAGGGAGAGAGCTAGCTGGGGATCTGGGCAAAAGTATCCTTTATCAGTTTCTTTTTTTGGCGGGGAGGGAAACCACTTTGAATGTCACCTTGGTGAGAAGTGGCATGCTTCATTGTGTTTTTATTATTGATTAATGCTGATAATAGGCTCTTACCATAGGAAAACACACTCCTTTAAACACCAAAGAATTTTAAAAATGTACTTTTTTAATCAGAAAAATAATTGAGCACCTATTAGTGTTCAGATACATGGGGTATTCTAAGTAAAAACTAATAGTTGTATGTCATCCCATCACTAACCTGGTTTTTTTTTTTTCCGAGTTTCTAGTGTTTATTTTTTTTTAATTTTTATTGGAGTACAGTTGATTTACAATGTTGTGTTAGTTTCGGGTGTACAGCAAAGTGAATCGGTTATACATATACATATATCCACTCTTTTTAAGATTCTTTTCCCATATAGGTCATTCGACAGTATTGAGTAGAGTTCTCTGTGCTATACAGTAGGTCCTTATTAGTCATCTAACTAATCTATTATTTTTTAAAATGAATTCTTAAGTTTCAGAAAGTGGATATAACTAGATTTTGTCAACTAAAATTGCATACCTTCCTCAGTAAATACTATCAAAACAAACAACCTGCAGGAAATTTTAAAAAATATCTACAGTGTCTCAGTCTTTTAAGTTTTTGAAAGCACAATTTAAAAAAATTGCCCCTCTAATTCAAAATCTTTTTTTAAGTGAGAGCAAAGTGCTGGGCTCCCCATGTCACAGGGGAAAAGCCTCAAGTAGGTGACAGTGGAGCCCTAGAGGCTGGGAAGGAACTGCAAAGAGTGTTTCCAGGAGGATCTGGCTTTTCCAGCCTCCCTTCCCATCTGTCCCCCGCAGCCACCCCTGGAGCAGGAAGAACCCACTGGTTGATAGCACTTTTTCATCTCATTGCTTCAGTGCTGTGGAAATTGTCATTTTCTCTTTCTCTGTGTCCTCTGGCCAGCTTCCTACTTACTCCCCTCCTCGGTCCTCCGGGCGATAACAGCACTAAAATCTATGGCCGTTTCCCCCTCTGATGCCCTTTGGGGGGAGTGCTTTCTGGGGCGGCAACCTCAACCTTGCGGAGGCTGAGGGGGCCTCTTCCTTGAGCCTGTGAGCAGGCATTTTAAACCAGCTGCAGCTGGAACCTCTGGGCCACGCATCATGTGACTCCAGCCAATGGGAGTTGCTTTAAATGCAGCTTCCAGAGAGAAAAGCAAGCAGAGAATCCAGACAGGTTCTGCCCCTCCTCCAGGTTAACTTCTTTTAGAAACCCGACCCCTACATCACGTCGGAACCAAGTTTTTAGTGTTCAAAACTGCCTGAACTTTTCAATCTCTCTCAGGGTAAGGCCTCCTCCTGGTCTTTTCTAACTTTGAAAGGCTGGTTCCTTTAGCATTGTTGGTGGGTTGGCAATGACTAGGTGGTTACAATAATTTCCTAGAACGAGATTTCCACAAATATCCCTAGGTGCACAGGACAACTATATTGTAAATTCGGAAATTTCTTTCTTTCATTCACTTATTCAACTGTTTAAGTACCTGTTTTATGTTAGAGCTACTACCAAGATGAGCAATAGGATTTCATTTGGGACCTCAAATTTTCCATCTTCAATACAGAGGGCTAAAAAACATTCTCTCCCTCAAATGGAGGCTGTTTGTATAATCAGGTCCTCTATATTATGTCAACATTCAATGGAAGGGAGTTCTGTAAAACTCCAAAGAGTCAAAATCATTATAAAATATAGCTGAGGATATACACTGAAAATGGCCCATGCTTCTTTTTTTTTTTTTTTTTTTTTTAAGAACCCTAGTGTCTGATCTGTGCAGTAATCTGTGAGATCATCAGCCTCTAAAATAGGAATTATAATACTAGAAACATTTATACAGGCCTTAAAATACACAAAATGTGGTCACACTTAGTATCATTTAATTTGCATGACAATCCTTTGAAGTACTTACTGTTTTTTTTTTTTTTTTTGCTTTATAACAAATTTAATCAGTTATACATATACATATGTTTCCATATCCCCTCCCTTTTGCGTCTCCCTCCCACCCTCCCTATCCCACCCCTCCAGGCGGTCACAAAGCACCGAGCTGATCTCCCTGTGCTATGTGGCTGCTTCCCACTAGCTATCTACCTTACGTTTGGTAGTGTATATATGTCCATGCCGCTCTTTCACTTTGTCACAGCTTACCCTTCCCCCTCCCCATATCCTCAAGTCCATTCTCTAGTAGGTCTGTGTCTTTATTCCTGTCTTACCCCTATGTTCTTCATGACATTTTTTTTTCTTAAATTCCATATATATGTGTTAGCATACAGTATTTGTCTTTCTCTTTCTGACTTACTTCACTCTGTATGACAGACTCTAGGTCTATCCACCTCATTACAAATAGCTCAATTTCATTTCTTTTTATGGCTGAGTAATATTCCATTGTATATATGTGCCACATCTTCTTTATCCATTCATCTGATGATGGACACTTAGGTTGTTTCCATCTCCGGGCGATTGTAAATAGGGCTGCTATGAACATTTTGGTACATGTCTCTTTTTGAATTATGGTTTTCTCAGGGTATATGCCCAGTAGTGGGATTGCTGGGTCATATGGGAGTTCTATTTGTAGTTTTTTAAGGAACCTCCATACCGTTCTCCATAGCGGCTGTACCAATTCACATTCCCACCAGCAGTGCAAGAGTGTTCCCTTTTCTCCACACCCTCTCCAGCATTTATTGTTTCTAGATTTTTTGACGATGGCCATTCTGACTGGTGTGAGATGATATCTCATTGTAGTTTTGATTTGCATTTCTCTAATGAGTAAAGATGTTGAGCATCCTTTCATGTGTTTGTTGGCAGTCTGTATATCTTCTGTGGAGAAATGTCTATTTAGGTCTTCTGCCCATTTTTGGATTGGGTTGTTTGTTTTTTTGCTATTGAGCTGCATGAGCTGCTTATAAATTTTGGAGATTAATCCTTTGTCAGTTGCTTCATTTGCAAATATTTTCTCCCATTCTGAGGGTTGTCTTTTGGTCTTGTTTATGGTTTCCTTTGCTGTGCAAAAGCTTTTAAGTTTCATTAGGTCCCATGTGTTTATTTTTGTCTTTATTTCCATTTCTCTAGGAGATGGGTCCAAAAGGATCTTGCTGTGATTTATGTCATAGAGTGTTCTGCCTATGTGTTCCTCTAAGAGTTTGATAGTGTCTGGCCTTACATTTAGGTCTTTAATCCATTTTGAGCTTATTTTTGTGTATGGTGTTAGGGAGTGATCTAATCTCATACTTTTACATGTCCCTATCCAGTTTTCCCAGCACCACTTATTGAAGAGACTGTCCTTTCTCCACTGTACATTCCTGCCTCCTTTATCAAAGATAAGGTGACCATATGTCCGTAGGTTTATCTCTGGGCTTTCTATCCTGTTCCATTGATCTATCTTTCTGTTTTTGTGCCAGTACCATACTGTCTTGATTACTGTAGCTTTGTAGTATAGTCTGAAGTCAGGGAGCCTGATTCCTCCAGCTCCATTTTTTGTTCTCAAGATTGCTTTGGCTATTCGGGGTCTTTTGTGTTTCCATACAAATTGTGAAATTTTTTGCTCTAGTTCTGTGAAAAATGCCAGTGGTAGTTTGATAGGGATTGCATTGAATCTGTAGATTGCTTTGGGTAGTAGAGTCATTTTCACAATGTTGATTCTTCCAATCCAAGAACATGGTACATCTCTCCATCTATTTGTATCATCTTTAATTTCTTTCATCAGTGTCTTATAATTTTCTGCATACAGTTCTTTTGTCTCCTTAGGTAGGTTTATTCCTAGATATTTTATTCTTTTTGTTGCAATGGTAAATGGGAGTGTTTCCTTGATTTCACTTTCAGATTTTTCATCATTAGTATATAGGAATGCCAGAGATTTCTGTGCATTAATTTTGTATCCTGCAACTTTACCAAATTCATTGATTAGCTCTAGTAGTTTTCTGGTAGCATCTTTAGGATTCTCTATGTATAGTATCATGTCATCTGCAAACAGTGACAGCTTTACTTCTTCTTTTCCAATTTGGATTCCTTTTATTTCCTTTTCTTCTCTGATTGCTGTGGCTAAAACTTCCAAAACTAGGTTGAATAAGAGTGGTGAGAGTGGGCAACCTTGTCTTGTTCCTGATCTTAGTGGAAATGGTTTCAGTTTTTCACCATTGAGGACGATGCTGGCTGTGGGTTTGTCATATATGGCCTTTATTATGTTGAGGAAAATTCCCTCTATGCCTACTTTCTGCAGGGTTTTTATCATAAATGGGTGTTGAATTTTGTCGAAAGCTTTCTCTGCATCTATTGAGATGATCATATGGTTTTTCTCCTTCAATTTGTTAATATGGTGTATCACGTTGATTGATTTGCGTATATTGAAGAATCCTTGCATTCCTGGAATAAACCCCACTTGATCATGGTGTATGATCCTTTTAATGTGCTGTTGGATTCTGTTTGCTAGTATTTTGTTGAGGATTTTTGCATCTATGTTCATCAGTGATATTGGCCTGTAGTTTTCTTTCTTTGTGACATCCTTGTCTGGTTTTGGTATCAAGGTGATGGTGGCCTCGTAGAATGAGTTTGGGAGTGTTCCTCCCTCTGCTATATTTTGGAAGAGTTTCAGAAGGATAGGTGTTAGCTCTTCTCTAAATGCTTGATAGAATTCGCCTGTGAAGCCATCTGGTCCTGGGCTTTTGTTTGTTGGAAGATTTTTTATCACAGTTTCAATTTCAGTGCTTGTGATTGGTCTGTTCATATTTTCTATTTCTTCCTGGTTCAGTCTCGGCAGGTTGTGCATTTCTAAGAATTTGTCCATTTCTTCCAGGTTGTCCATTTTATTGGCATAGAGTTGCTTATAGTAATCTCTCATGATCTTTTGTATTTCTGCAGTGTCAGTTGTTACTTCTCCTTTTTCATTTCTAATTCTATTGATTTGAGTCTTCTCCCTTTTTTTCTTGATGAGTCTGGCTAATGGTTTATCAATTTTGTTTATCTTCTCAAAGAACCAGCTTTTAGTTTTATTGATCTTTGCTATCGTTTCCTTCATTTCTTTTTCATTTATTTCTGATCTGATTTTTATGATTTCTTTCCTTCTGCTAACTTTGGGATGTTTTTGTTCTTCTTTCTCTAATTGCTTTAGGTGCAAGGTTAGGTTGTTTATTCGAGATGTTTCCTGTTTCTTAAGGTGGGATTGTATTGCTATAAACTTCCCTCTTAGAACTGCTTTTGCTGCATCCCATAGGTTTTGGGTCGTCGTGTCTCCATTGTCATTTGTTTCTAGGTATTTTTTGATTTCCTCTTTGATTTTTTCAGTGATCACTTCGTTATTAAGTAGTGTATTGTTTAGCCTCCATGTGTTTGTATTTTTTACAGCTCTTTTCCTGTAATTGATATCTAGTCTCATAGCATTGTGGTCGGAAAAGATACTTGATACAATTTCAATTTTCTTAAATTTACCAAGGCTTGATTTGTGACCCAAGATATGATCTATCCTGGAGAATGTTCCATGAGCACTTGAGAAAAATATGTATTCTGTTGTTTTTGGATGGAATGTCCTATAAATATCAATTAAGTCCATCTTGTTTAATGTATCATTTAAAGCTTGTGTTTCCTTATTTATTTTCATTTTGGATGATCTGTCCATTGGTGAAAGTGGGGTGTTAAAGTCCCCTACTATGATTGTGTTACTGTCGATTTCTCCTTTTATGGCTGTTAGTATTTGCCTTATGTATTGAGGTGCTCCTATGTTGGGTGCATAAATATTTACAATTGTTATATCTTCTTCTTGGATCGATCCCTTGATCATTAGGTAGTGTCCTTCTTTGTCTCTTCTAGTAGTCTTTATTTTAAAGTCTATTTTGTCTGATATGAGAATTGCTACTCCAGCTTTCTTTTGATTTCCATTTGCATGGAATATCTTTTTCCATCCCCTTACTTTCAGTCTGTATGTGTCTCTAGGTCTGAAGTGGGTCTCTTGTAGACAGCATATATATGGGTCTTGTTTTTGTATCCATTCAGCCAATCTGTGTCTTTTGGTGGGAGCATTTAGTCCATTTACATTTAAGGTAATTATCGATATGTATGTTCCTATTCCCATTTTCTTAATTGTTTTGGGTTCGTTATTGTAGGTCTTTTACTTCTGTTGTGTTTCTTGCCTAGAGAAGTTCCTTTAGCATTTGTTGTAAAGCTGGTTTGGTGGTGCTGAACTCTCTCAGCTTTTGCTTGTCTGTAAAGGTTTTAATTTCTCCATCAAATCTGAATGAGATCCTTGCTGGGTAGAGTAATCTTGGTTGCAGGTTTTTCTCCTTCATCACTTTAATTATGTCCTGCCACTCCCTTCTGGCTTGTAGAGTTTCTGCTGAGAGATCAGCTGTTATCCTGATGGGGATTCCCTTGTGTGTTATTTGTTGTTTTTGCCTTGCTGCTTTTAATAGGATTTCTTTGTGTTTAATTTTTGACAGTTTGATTAATATGTGTCTTGGCGTATTTCTCCTTGGATTTATTCTGTATGGGACTCTCTGTGCCTCCTGGACTTGATTAACTATTTCCTTTCCCATATTAGGGAAGTTTTCAACTATAATCTCTTCAAATATTTTCTCAGTCCCTTTCTTTTTCTCTTCTTCTTCTGGAACCCCTATAATTCGAATGTTGGTGCGTTTAATGTTGTCCCAGAGGTCTCTGAGACTGTCCTCTGTTCTTTTCATTCTTTTTTCTTTATTTTGCTCTGCAGCAGTTATTTCCACTATTTTATCTTCCACCTCACTTATCTGTTCTTCTGCCTCAGTTATTCTGCTATTGATCCCATCTAGAGTATTTTTTATTTCATGTATTGTGTTTTTAATCGATGCTTGATTCATCTTTAGTTCTTCTAGGTCCTTGTTAACTGTTTCTTGCATTTTGTCTATTCTATTTCCAAGATTTTGGATCTGGGAAATAGAATCTTGGATCATCTTTACCATCATTATTCTGAATTCTTTTTCAGGTAGACTGCCTATTACCTCTTCATTTGTTAGGTCTGGTGGGTTTTTATCTTGCTCCTTCTCCTGCTGTGTGTTTTTCTGTCTTCTCATTTTGCTTATGTTACTGTGTTTGGGGTCTCCTTTTTGCAGGCTGCCGGTTCGTAGTTCCCGTTGTTTTTGGTGTCTGTCCCCAGTGGCTAAGGTTGGTTTAGTGGGTTGTGTAGGCTTCCTGGTGGAGGGGACTAGTCCCTGTGTTCTGGTGGATGAGGCTGGATCTTGTCTTTCTGGTGGGCAGGTCCACGTCTGGTGGTGTGTTTTGGGGTGTCTGCGGACTTTTTATGATTTTAGGCCACCTCTCTGCTAATGGGTGGCGTTGTGTTCCTGTCTTGCTAGTTGTTTGGCATAGGGTGTCCAGCACTGTAGCTTGCTGGTCGTTGAGTGAAGCTGGGTGCTGGTGTTGAGATGGAGATCTCTGGAAGATTTTCGCCGTTTGATATTATGTGGAGCTGGGAGGTCTCTTGTGGACCAGTGTCCTGAAGTTGGTTCTCCCACCTCAGAGGCACAGCACTGACTCCGGGCTCCTCAATTTGGGATGATGTGTTGTCTATTCATGTATTCCACAGATGCAGGGTACATCAAGTTGATTGTGGAGCTTTAATCCGCTGCTTCTGAGGCTGCTGGGAGAGGTTTCCCTTTCTCTTCTTTGTTCTCACAGCTCCTGGGTCTCAGCTTTGGATTTGGCCCCGCCTCTGCGTGTAGGTCGCCGGAGGGCGTCTGTTCTTCGCTCAGACAGGACAGGGTTAAAGGAGCAGCCTCTTCGGGGACTCTTGCTCACTCAGGCCGGGCGGGAGGGAGGGGCACGGAGTGCGGGGCGAGCCTGCAGCGGCAGAGGTCGGCGTGACGTTGCACCAGCCCGAGGCGCGCCGTGCGTTCTCCCAGGGAAGCCGACCCTGGTTCCCGGGACCCCGGCAGTGGCGGGCTGCACAGGCTCCCGGAAGGGCGGTGTGGGCAGTGACCTGCGCTCGCACACAGGCTTCTTGGCGGCAGCAGCAGCAGCCCCAGCGTCCCACGCCCGTCACTGGGCTCCGCGCTTTCAGTCGCGACTCGCGCCCGTCTGTGGAGCCCCTTTAAGCAGCGCTCTTAATCCCCTCTCCTCGCGCACCAGGAAACCAAGAGGGAAGAAAAAGTCTCTTGCCTCTTCGGCAGCTCCAGAGTTTTCCCGGACTCCCTGCCGGCTAGCTGTGGCACATTAGCCCCCTTCACGCTGAGTTCTCGCCGCCAGCCCCAGTCCTCTCTCTGCGCTCTGACCGAAGCCCGAGCCTCAGCTTCCAGCGCTGCGCGCCCCGGCGGGCGAGCAGACAAGCCTCTCGGGCTGGTGAGTGCCGCTCGGCACCGATCCTCTGTGTGGGGATCTCTCCGCTTTGCCCTACCCAGGTATGTGGGGAGTTTCTTGCCTTTTGGGAGGTCTGGGGTCTTATGCCAGCGTTCAGTAGGTGTTCTGTAGGAGTTGTTCCACGTGTAGCTGTATTTCTGGTGTATCCGTGGGGAGGAAGGTGATCTCCTCGTCTTACTCTTCCGCCATCTTACCCGGAAGTGGCCCATGCTTCTTGAAGGTGAAAATAATTAGGTAGATATTTTTCAGTCTGTCGAATCTGTGCATAAGCAGGTTGTTGATCACAAGCCAAACAGTAGAGGAAAGTCAAGCGAATGTACCATCAAGAGAAAAGGTCCACTTTGAACAGACAGAAGGAAAGCAAGCCGCCCTTTGTCACTCCTTTATGCATCTGTATTTGTCATTCTACCTCTATTCCAATGTTTCTTTACTCACTCCACTTCTATCTCTTAGAAGGATTCCTGGTCATTTTGCACAAAAAAATATAACCCCTCAAAATGTGAGAGAAGACAGATTGTGAACTCTTCTTGGCAGGAGCCAGCTGCCTATCCTTTTCTGGTGTTTTAGGCCATTTCCACACAAGAGTAAAGCAGCATCTAGGGGAAAGAATTAACTGGAGCATCTGAGCCTGAGGTGAACTGTCAACTCACACTAGCTCCACTGTCTTCTAAAGCTCTGCTTAACCAAAGGCAGGGTGCCCTTCAGGCTTACACAAGGGTCCTGCTGAGTCCACTTGCACTGTCTGGCTTTCTCTAACTCTCTGTAGATAAAGGTCTGTGGCTGGCTTCTGACAACCACAGGCATAACGTTTTGGAGGGGGAAATGTTTGGGGGGACAAGCATTGTGATTTACTTGGGGAAAATGTGCCTTGTCTGTGAGCAGGGTCAGGACATACAGAGAGCCCTGGAAGCATGGCTTCAAGAAAGTGGTTTATAGCGGAGGGGAGGCCTGGCCGTAGCTTCAAGGTTTCTGTCGAGAAATGGGCTCTGCCAAACCTCAAGGGGCACAAGCAGTAGAATTCTTGCCATGAAATAACTTGTGATGCAAAGGCATGTCCTTTGCTATGGAATCAAAGTATTGCCTATGTTAGAATTAAGCACCCAGAGGGCAGGGTACTATTCACCTAATGCACAGAGAAGAAGCTGCAAAGCCAAAGTGGGTTTGACGTCCACTTGCCTGATATCCTACCAACATGGCATGGAAATGCTCAAGATGAAACTTTGGTGCAGCAGTTGGCACCCCAGGACTCAAGATTAAATTTCAGAGCAAACCCATGGATAGAACCTCTTCAGTTTGGAATCGCTTCCTTCTTTATGGACCTCATGTAGAGCTCTAGAACCTGGCTGCAAAGAGGCAGTGCCCAAAATGGTATCCTTACCACTTCAACATTGAGTGAAGCAACAACTTTATGATCAGTAATAATTGATTAATAATGGTGTCAAAACCACACTCGAGTTGCCTTTATGTCTTTTAATGTTTTTTCACATAGAATCATAAAATGTGGGGCTTCCCTGGTGACGCAGTGGTTGAGAATCCGCCTGCCGATGCAGGCGACACGAGTTCGTGCCCCGGTCTGGGAAGATCCCACATGCCGCGGAGCGGCTGGGCCCATGAGCCATGGCCGCTGAGCTTGCGCGTCCGGAGCCTGTGCTCCGCAACAGGAGAGGCCACAACAGTGAGAAGCCCACGTACCGCAGAAAACAAAAACAAAAAAAAGAATCATAAAATGTGGTATCACGTTTTCTAACCCTTATTAGTTATTGGGCTCTATCCAAGTTACAGTAAAGAAACATTCAGGGGAAAAATTAACTGTGCTATGGCAAGAATTATCAGGCTTTTTTCCTCAAAAGACTCCTGTGTGTACAAAGGCAAATTTTGTTTCCCCCTAAATAGATGAAACAGAAGCACAGAGAGTCTACATAAGTTGTCTCCCCTTATGTGTTACGTGAGCATAATGACTGGTATCAGAGCCCTCTTCTGAGTCTTTACCCAATGCTCTTTCTAGGAGAACATGCTCTACTGGATGGTTTCCATCTTGGATATGGCACATGGACATAGAGTACCAGTCAAAACTTTGGGGAGAGTTTTATATACCATCCTAAGCATGTGGACTTTGCAGTCAGAACTACTGACTTCAAATCCTGGCTATACCACCATTTGTCATATGGTTTGGGGGAAATTGCTTAATTTCTGAGCTTTAGTTTCCTTAGCTATTAAGTGAGGCTTGTTAAGGTCTAATTCTCTGGACTGTTGTGAAGATGATAGCAGATAATATACACAAAGCATCCTGCATGGGACCCGGCACATGGCAGATATTCAGTAAGTGTTAGTTTCCTCTCGGTTCCCCCTTCCTAAGTATGAACTTAACTTGAGGGGGAAAAAAATTGTCTGTGAAATACTCTTCTATGATTAGAATAATAATGTTATAACTTCAAAAAGATGAAACTATTTCTCTCACTTTTGGAGAAAAAAAATGGTACCTGTCAAATCTCAAATACAGTTACAATAAAGCCTTTATAAAAGAGAGAATTTTCCAAATCTTAACTTATGTCTTGCTTATCTGACAGGGAAAAATTAAAATACAACAATAGCATGTGAAAGATTTCAGGTGGTTTTGTTTTTATCAAGAGCTATTCTCCATCATGCTGAGAGCTTGGTTCATTTGTGTGGATACATGTTTCAGTGACCTCAAAATTGTTCCAACTTAGGTGGTGTGCTCCTGACATCATTTTTCCCACTCGGGTTTGAGGCCCTTCTGCAACTTGTTCTGTACAATAACAAGTCTCCTCCTCACCTCCTTCCAGAAGTCAGAAATTCTAAAATCCAGGAGTTAAATATCACTCAGATTTGCTGCTCTGCTGGTGTGGAAAGCAAGTCGCCTTTCAGATGTCTGAAGAGTTGGAAGATGTTGGTGAGCCTGTCACATTTAACCCACAGTGACAGGTGACTGGCAACATAACAACTGAGCGACAGCCATTTGGCCAAGAGTTCAAACCCCAACATGAAGAGCCATTGCAGGATCACGGCTTGATTTGCTGTGGCCATGAAGTCTGAATCACCCAGCACAGAGGCAGAGGCAGAGGTGACAGCTGGTAGCCATTCTCATCAATAAAGTTGTGACGAGTGAGATGTACAAGCGACCAGAGCCTGCTAATTTCATAGACTTTGAGCCAAGTGCTTAGTGTCAAAACCAGCTATGGTCAGTGATGCAAACGATTGTGAAGGGTCCCTCGTCAACAGCAAGGCTTTCCTCACCAGACTCTCCTCCTAGTGGGTTAGAAGCAACTGCATCCTGCTGTCCAAGAACAATCCAGTTTGAGGATAAGGAGGACTTATCCTTTTAGGTTTTTTAAATTCTGGTAACTTTTTGCAAGTCAGATTTATTGAGGTATAATTTATACAGAGTAAAACTCAGTTTGATAAAATTGGATGAACACATATAGTCAGGTAACCCCCTCCACAATCAAGAAAAGGAACGTTTCCAAAAGTTCTCTCATGCCCCTTCTGTCGTCCATCCCTTCCCCACCCCCAGCTACTGGTGACCACTAATGGTTTTCCTGTCCCTGTAATTTTACATTTTCCAAAATGTCGTATAAATGGAGTCATATAGTATGTAGATATTTGCGTCTGGCTTCTTTCACTTATCATAATGCTTTTGAGAGTCATCAGTGTTGTTACATTTATCAGTAGTTTGTTCTTTTTCATTGCTGAGCTGAATTCTGGTCTGTGGATGTACCACAGTTGTGTCCATTTACCAGCTAAAGGACACTTGTTTCCAGTTCCTGTGATTATGAATAAAGCTACTATAAACTTTCAGAAATTTGTCTTTTTAAGAAAAATTTAGAGGAAAGTAAATAACTTTGTTTTCTAAGAAGCCAGAATGATCCTAGAGGTAAGAGTTGTTTCCTTCTTGATTAACCAATAGAAATGCTTATTTTTATAACATCTTATACTTTTTGCATGGCAATTTACAATTCATACATTCATGCAAAGGACGTCCACTAACCTTATTCCTGTAATTATCATAGTAACCCTGAGAGGTAGGTTAGGGATTTTATCCCATTTTACAGATTGTGGCTAAGAAACCTCCCGCAATTCAGACTCCTGACTCCTGATCTGCTGTCCTTCCCCCCAAACATTCTGAACATCCTGTCTATAAAGAACACTCTGCTGGATGCTTTGGGGGTGGTCACAAAAACAACATAAAAATTTTGCCCTTTTTTTCCCCTTAAAAAGAGAGGAAGACAGTCCGATGCTCCGCATCATACATCATCAGGGAAATACAAATTAAAACACTGGTGAGATACCACTATTTACCTGTTAGAATAGCCAAAATCTGGAACACCGACAGCACCAAATGCTGGTGAGAATGTGGAGCAATAGGAACTCTGATTCACTGCTGGTGGGAATGCAAAATGGTACAGCCACTTTGGAAGAGAGTGTGGCGGTTTCTTACAAAACTAAACATGCTCTTACTGTATGATCCAGTAATCGTTCTTCTTGGTATTTCCCCAAAGGAGTTGAAAACTTGTGTCCACACAAAAACCTGCACAGATGCAGGCAGCTTTACTCTTAAGTGCCAAAACTTGGAAGTGACCAAGATGTCCTCCTGTAGGCGGATGGATAAACTGTGGCACATCCATACAACGGGATCATTTTCAGCA
This sequence comes from Mesoplodon mirus, assembly GCF_964341445.2. NCBI lineage: Eukaryota > Metazoa > Chordata > Mammalia > Artiodactyla > Ziphiidae > Mesoplodon > Mesoplodon mirus. The sequence goes on from NC_138984.1 coordinate 85,238,773, forward strand.
CTGAAAAAAAGTGAGCTATCAAGCCACAAAAGACATGAAGTAATCTTAAATGCATATTACTAAGTGAAAGAAGCCAACCTGAAAATGATACATACTGTATGATCCCAACCGTATGACATTCTGGAAAAGGCAAAACTATGGAGACAGTAAAAAGACCAGTAGTTGTCAGGGGGTGAGGAGCTGTGGGAAGGGATGAATAGGCAGAACACAGAGGATTTTTAGGACAGTGAAAATACTCTGTATGGTACCATAATGGTGGATACATGTCATTATACTTTTGTCCAAACTCATAGAATGTACAGCACCAGGAGCGAGCTGTAATGTAAACTATGCAATTTGGGCAATTATGGGAAATTATGATGTGTCAATGTAGGTTCATCGATCGTAACAAATGTACACTTGATGGGGGATGTTGATGATGGGGAGACTGTGTATGTATGGGGGCAGAGGGTTAGAGGAGATCTCTGTACCTTCCCCTCAATTTTGCTGTGAACCTAAAACTTCTCTAAAAATACACACTTTTTAACAAGGGGGCACAGTCTCAGATGGAACCAGGACCAACACGCCTACCACAGCATTGACAGGAGTACTAAGCTAGAGCCAACTAACACAGCCACAAGGAGCAAATGATCTATGACGCCACCCCCCAGTCCTTTTTGGAAACAAGCAGGGCATAAATTATAAGAAATGAATCCAACCTGAGGCTGCTGGGAGTCGGGAGAGAAGAGAGCGGCAGTCCCTAGAAGCTGGAATGGAAGAGAAATTCCTCAGTGATGCTCCAGGATAGGAAGGAAACTGACCTCTAGGGTGAGGGAAAGCCTCCCTCCTTAGTCTCCAAGTTAGAGAAAGCAGTTCCCAGACAAGACTTTCTTTGAACTCTGTCAAAGTTTGACTGGAATAATAACTGGAATTAAGTAGTGAAGAATCAAAGTGGAAAATGCTCTCATAGGCCTAAAATTACTAGACTTGTTTTGTGTGGTGGAGATGGAGGCCAGGGTTTCTGATGCAGCTGTAGGGGGGAAAAATGTGTCAATGAGATTCTATTCTTTAAGAATTCGACTTTGTGCTGCTTTTGGTGGCATTTGCCTGTTGGACCTCCAACAAGTTGGCCTCTTTAAGTTCTGATAAGATGGCTGCTGACCAGCCGTCACTCCAGCCAGAAACCACAGGGTCCTCGCGCCATTGGCCCGCAGTGGTGAGGAGGGGAAGGCTGGGCTTCTGTGCCTCATCTTTATGCGCCCTCTCTGCCAGGTACAGTGGGCACCTTTGCCAGGTCCATGGTGAAGGCAGGAAAGCTTACCCAGCCTAGATCACCAACCAGGAAACCTACCCAGTGTCCCTGCTGGAAATAATGCCTGGGTCTGTCCTCTGGGTGGGTCATCAAACACCAGGCCAGAGCCTCCTTCTGCAGCGGCTAATCTGTGGGACCCTTAAAGGCCCAGGCATGTGAATGAAATAGTCTGAATTTTATTTCCATTTGTAAATTAAAAAATAGGACAGTGGAGGTTAATCATTTTTAAATGTTTAAATAAATGTGCTCTACCCTGTAATATTTAGGAATTCAGACTTTAGGGCAAAACTGCTTAGGTTTGAACCCTGTGTCTGCCATTCTCCAGCTGTGTGTGACTTTCCTGGGAAAATCATTTAACCTCCCTGTGCCTCAGTTTCCTCAGCTGTAAAATGGGAATAATAGTGGTCTCTGCCTTTTACAGTTCCTATGAGGATTAAATGAGTTAATTTTTATAAAGGGCTTAGGACACTGAATGGAACATCATAATTCATACATTTGTGTTTGTTAAATACAAACAATGGCCATTTCCCTAGCTCCTGTTCCTAGTTTTTCTCCCACCACCCCATCCCCACCTTGCCAGCCAATTCAAGCTGAATGCACATACTTGATCTTTTTCTCCTCTTTCTTCTAGTTAAACCTTTAACATCCATCAGCTCCCCCTTCTCATATTATTGTAGTTTCCTAGGGCTACAAATTACCACAAACTTTGTAGTTTAAAACAACGGATATTTATTCTCTCACAGTTCAGGAGACTAGAAACTCAGAATCAAGGTGTCACTGAGGTTGGTTTCCACTGGAGGCTCTGAGGGAGAATCCTTTCCATACCCCTCTCCTAGCTCCTTCTGGGTCCTAGCAATCCTTGTCATCCCTTGGCTTGTTAGACCCATCACTTCACTCTCAGCTTCTGTTGTCACATGCATTCTCCCTGTGTCTTTCTGTGTCTTCACATGGCCTTCTTATAAGGATACTAATTGCTGGATTTAAGACCCACCGTAATCCAGTAGGGCCTCGTTTTAAACTAATTACATCTGCACAGACCCTATTTCTAAGTAAGGTCACACATTCTGAGGTTCCCGATAGATATCTCTTTTTATTCTCACTCTCTGTGTCAGAATGCAAGCTCCATGAGGGTAGGGACTGTGTGTGCCTCCTTAAGTATAGCCTGAGTTAGCCGTCATTAGTTAACACGGGAATGTTTACTGGGCCTCCATAAAGGAATGGAGAGAGATGGCTGGGTGGGAGAGCAATGCTTGAAGCAGGAGAGCCATCCAGAAAGAAGGAGAGAGATGGCATAAAAAAAACCACATCTGAGGAAATAAAAAAGGAGAAAGGTCAGAGATCCCAAATATTCTAATATGGTATATCTAGAAGCACTGTCGGCAGGACTGGAAACAGCCAGAGTTAGGAGGAGGTGCAGACGAGAGGGAAAACAGGGTCTAGATCACAGGCCAGGGAGAAGGGAGACGGGACAGAGTTAGGGTTGATGCCTAAGGGAAGAGGCCGAAGACGGTCTCCTCTGTGGAGAGGAGGCCCCGGTGGCAGGATGGTTTCTTCTAAAGCCAAGGGATCCAGTTGGAAAGGACCTGGTCTCTCCAGATACTTGAGGTGGTCTGAGATGTGGGGACATCTTCAACCCATTGTGACCTTGAGGGTCGTGGAGCATGGAAGAAGACATGGGACAGCCGGGAACATCCCTTTAGCACCTTTACACCCAAGCCATCAGCTGTCTTGGTAGAGAAGTATTTAGGCGTTCATCAACATGAAGTAAGCTAAACTGGATGATGAAAAGCTGCAGTGGTGACATTCCTCGACTAAGAATTGTGTGTAGCCTGTTTTTTCCATGGCAGGGTAATTGACCGTTGACCCACAAAGGTCAGTGGACAGGACTGCATGACAAAAGAGGCCTGCCCTAGAGCAGACGTTTGGAGGGAAGTAGGAGACCTGTCTCTCTTTTTACTCTCAGGCGGAAACTGAAAGGCAACAGGAAAGCCATCCAGTTGTCAAACCAGGAGCCCTGGCCTAGTACACGCATGACTCTATTTGTCTCCCAGCTCCCTATTTCACTAACGCAATCAGTGAGACAGAAAGGTTACCCAACCTACCCAATGTCACCAAACTAGTAGGGAGTCCAGCCAAGACAGCTACTAATTCTCCTGTTCCCTATAGTTGTGCCCTTTCACAACCACACTGTATTAAATCTTCAAAATAACACTAAACCCATGGGTGAGATTCATCACCTCAGAGCCTCAAACCATAAGAAAAGTGTGGGTTTCCCTAGCCACACTGTATCTCCCACTTTGGTAATTCGTCTAGGTGTAGGGCATAACCTAGAGAAGATTCTGTTTTGTTTCATTCCACAGGGAGCCCTTCAGACCAAAGCTGTGATCTACACCCCACTGTTGCAGGGAGCACCAGGGGAACTGCCCAGGTTCAAGACTACAGTGAGCCCGGCGACCACAAAGGTGAGGTCATTAGAGGTTTGGGATGGGTGTCCTGTATTTGTGGACACTCCAGAGAAGATTCCAGAGCTGGAAATGATCACCTGATATGGACCCTCTGTCGGGCATTCTTTTTTTTCCTACAGGTGACAGCTGATTAAATTCAGGGGCAGCCTTGCAGGGGACCCTGCAAGGTGATTTCACAGAAGGAGAGAGAGTAGACAGAGATAAGCTCAAGCCCTCCCTCCGCAGCTGTACTGGGTGCCCAGTTACCTGTTCACTTGGGAAACGGGTCTAGTTGCAGCTCTCTGTACCAGCTGTCTCCCTTCCACCCATCCTCTTAGAGCAGACGCTGACATGTTTCTCTCTGATTTACCTTAAGACCTTCTGAAAGTTTAGCTTCCCAGGAAGATCTTTCTGTGGTCCTGACACTGGAACATGTTGAGAACATTCATGGCGGGAAGGAACACTGTGGACAAGAAGTTAAAACTTGGGTATCTGGTCTAAGCCTTCCCTTAATTACCATCATTGTAAAATGAGAGAATTGGACTAAATCAATGGTTTTCAAACATTTAAAAAAATTTTTTTTTTCAGTTTGAAGTTTTTTTCAGTTTGAAGTTCCCTGGACTTCCGCTTGAAGAAGAAGCTATGATTTTTAAAAATATGACCTTTAACGTTAATGCTAGCATTGTATGGAAAGAGAAGCTGAGTTGCCCTGGATTTCACAGTAGAGTTTGTAGTTACAGTTTATCCGCCAGGCCCAGTAAGGAGGCTCTGGGCGCTTCCAGCTCCTTTGGAATCTGCTGCCCAGCCTAGGTTTCAAGAAAATACACAACTGGAGCTTTACCTGGGGGCAAGGAGGTTAGGGTGTGGGAAAAAAAGGAAAGGGAGAGCCCCAGGAGCAGCAGTGTTTCTTGAACTTGAGGAGACGTGGAGGTGGAGACTGTGAGACACTTTTCATTTTCAAAAAAGGATGTCTAGGGCTTCCCTGGTGGCGCAGTGGTTGGGAGTCCGCCTGCCGATGCAGGGGACACGGGTTCGTGCCCCGATCCCGGAGGATCCCACATGCCGCGGAGCGGCTGGGCCCGCGGGCCATGGCCGCGGAGCCTGTGTGTCCGGAGCCTGTGCTCCGCGACGGGAGAGGCCACAGCGGTGAGAGGCCCGCGTACAGCAAAAAAAAAAAAAAAAAAAAAAAAAAAAAAAAAAAAAAAAAAAAAAGGATGTCTAGCTCTTACAGACCTGCAGTCTAGACCCTTTCTCCCTAGCAGAAGTCAGAAATAGGAGTCTTCTTCTTGCAGTCAGCACGCAGGTATGTTTTCTTTGGCCAGACACAGAGTTTTTGTTATGTTTTTTTACAAAAACATTGAACCCAAATGTTTTCAGATGGGGTGTACGTCCTCTGGCTCGCCACAAACCCCACTACTCCCCACCCTCTGCCTGACACTGCTCATATTCGTGTTACCTGAGTGACCCCAAAGGCATTTTGAGTTTGTAACACTTGCTATGTTGTTTTCTTTCTTTTTTTTTTTTTTCTCCTGATGGTCAAATGCTTTTTCATCCTATTTCAAAATGGTCCAGTGGAGGGCTTCCCTGGTGGCGCAGTGGTTGAGAGTCCGCCTGCCGATGCAGGGGACATGGGTTCGTGCCCCGGCCTGGGAAGATCCCACATGCCGTGGTGCGGCTGGGCCTGTGAGCCATGGCCGCTGACCCTGCGCGTCCGGAGCCTGTGCTCTGCAACAGGAGAGGCCACAACAGTGAGAGGTCCGTGTACTGCAAAAAAAAAAAAAAAAAAAAAAAAAGATCCAGTGGAGAATTGGCTCAATTTTCCTGGGAAATATGAATGGCTCTAGAATTCAGCCTGATTTTGGAAGGATTCAACTCCTCCAGAGAAGTCCCTCCCAGTGTTTCTTTATTCCACTTAACCAGAATACTTAAGGATGATTTCCTGAAGACAGGAGACCCATGTCTGGAGGAGCCTCTGTGGTCACACCTGCACATACCTCAAGTCTGATATTTTGTGAACGTTTCTGCTATTGAAGTTCATCATTTAGTTTTCTCAGCCATGTCACTGGTCTAATTCCTTTAACCTGATCTGCTCACTTAGAATGAATCACCCTATTTTACTCTACTGTTTTTCTCCATAGCTCCATTTCTCCAATCTCCTTGTTTAACAATTAATTTGCCAGAGAGGTGCCAGGTGATTCCAACTGTCACCAGACATATTTAACAATATTTGACAATTTAGGATTTTGCTTTGAACTCAATGGTTTGACAAGCTCCTTCTTATTTTTTATTCATTAAAAGAAAAACTTTTAAAATTGAGGTATAATTGACCTACAACATTATGTTTGTGTCAGATGTACAACATAATGATTACTTCCTTCTTATTTAAGTTTATCTCTTTACTCTGACCCAAATCCTTATCCCTGCTCTTCTGGCAGAGCTGGGAGATGGAGGGGCAGACTTCATCTAAGCTTTAATAAGAATATTCTGTAAGTTTCTGTTTGGTTTTTAAACTTCAAATAACTCTAAAAAATCAATATTTTGATGACTGAAGTGCAAGTGAATAAGAAACAAGGAATGAGTTTTCCCTTTAATTACACAAATAGAAACTCTATGGGTTGTTACTAGAAACCCAGGCAAAGTAACTGGGGGCATTTTGCTAAGCTGCAAATAAAGGTGTTACTGCCTTCTCTCTTCCTGGTAGTGGAAAGGGCACCTTCCTAAGGAGAGCCCCAAACCAAAAGGGGTTGGTGGTCTTTCCTAGCTTTGCTTGTGCTTCTTCTTCTCTGAATTGCTCCTTTTCATACTGAGGATCTCAAAATAGGTGCAGACAATAGCAACCTCAACTTCCCACATGGCAAGACCATCTAGGGTTTGATCAGTGAGTGGTAGCCCTTGGTGCTACTGAACTGGGCCAGAGAACAAGGTTAAAAATGAGTTGTGTCGGGCTTCCCTGGTGGCGCAGTGATTGAGAGTCCACCTGCCGATGCAGGGGACATGGGTTCGTGCCCCGGTCTGGGAAGATCCCACATGCCACGGAGCGGCTGGGCCCGTGAGCCATGGCCACTGAGCCTGCGCGTCCGGAGCCTGTGCTCCACAAGGGGAGAGGCCAGAACAGTGAGAGGCCCACGTACCACAAAAAAAAAAAAAAATGAGTTGTGTCGATTTTCCTTTTAATAAGGAAACAGATATTTGTGCCCCTGAAGTGGGCTTCTCTCTCTCTTTTTTTTAATGTCAGTTCTTGATTTTATGCTGCTTATCACAGTATTACAAGTGAGCTTGGGCCAAACAATGTTTTAGAATCTCGGGGAGAGGAAACCTTCCTGGTCCTCTAACCAGAGGAGTTCATCTATCAAGAGAAGGCGGGGGAGGGGGGATCAGCTCATGAAATTCTAAAAGGCTATTTTTCTTGATTTCTCCTTTTTCTCCCCCTTCTTTTAATATTGTTGCTTCACTGTTTGGTCATAATGTTTGTGTGTGTGTGTGTAATAATAAAAATGTAATTATGTTCCATATAAAATTTTCTCTTTATCCTTTTGGTGTTTATAGCAATAGTAATAACAAAAACAGATGGTCTTATCTACCACTGATAGCGAAAAAGCATTACATTTCTTCTACACAAGAGATAAATATGCCTAAGGAACCAAACCAATAATGTAGAATCAGAGCATACTCTTTCCAGAATAGACAACACAAAAAACAATTGATTTCCATATTTCTTTTTCTGTACTCCATTTTTGTTGTGTTATATGTTTCATCATTATAACATTAACCTTTTATATTTTATGTACCTTCCAAAATTTGTCACAATTGGTAAATTTACAGATTATCTTCATTGGTTGTATTTTGGTTTGGATGTTTCTAGATGATCTGAAATAAGGATAGCAAATAGGTGTAGAGTCTCTTTACAACCCTAAAGGATTGGTAGTGACTACATGGAACTATGATTCTCAGCCTTGGCCACACTTTAAAATTATCTAGAGAGCTTTTTAAAAATGATGCCAACCCCACACCAGATCAGTTTCAGAATCTCTGGGAGTTGGGTTCAGGCATATTTAAGATCTTCGTGGGTGATTCTAATGTACAGCTAGGATTAAGAATTGTTGACCTGGAGCAATGTCTCCCAAACTTCAACATGGATCCTGATTACCTCAAGGGCTTGTTAAAAACACATATTGCCAGTCTCCACCCCCGGACTTTCTGGTTCACTTAGGTCACGGCTGGGACCCAAGAATTTGCATTTCTAACAAGTTTCTAGGTGATGTTGATGCTTCATGAGATGTGTTCTTGATTAGCCGTGATGATGTGGGGTCCATACTTTGAGAACCACTGATGTGAAACGTTGTGTTAGAAAGGAACTTGAAGCCGAATGAAAGTTCAAGAGAGAGGGACCATGATTAGTCAGTCATGGCTGCCATGGTCACAGGAAGGAGGCAGTGTATTTGTGACCCCCGACTCTTGAGAAACTCACCAGTAAGCTGTCCTCAATCACAATACAGAACTGAGTTCCTCCTGGAATGATTCCCTAGTTGCCATAATCCTAGCCATGTTGTGACAGTGTTTCTCGACCACTGTCCTCATCAGCAGGCAGCCCTGCCCAGCCCAGCTGGGAGTGGAGGCTGGTCTCCTAACTCTGTCTAGCACTGCACCATTCCAGCCACTGTGTGCTGCTGCCCTCACCATCTGCCTCACCGTGGGGCTTCCAACCTGCCCACTCTTCATATCTGTTGTCAAAGAGAGGTAGCTTGTTTTCCTATAGATGAGTCATTTTATCCAGTTTGCTGGCAAGGCCTGTAATCACAGAACAGGTCAGTTTTGATGAGGTGTCCTAGACAAAGGCTGCAGAAAGGGAGCAGCACGAGGACGGGGAGACAGGTGTGGAGGAGAGTAAACCCTGCCTACTTCTGAGTTTATCCTTAGTCTCTAAATACTCATTTGCTTTCTCTCAGTTCTGAGGGGCTCTATCGATCATAAAAGCAGTCCACAAGCAGAATCCAGCAATGGCCGTGCAAAGACTTCAAGCAACTCTCCTGCTATCTCTGAGAAAGATCGGTGAGTCTTATCCATAAGATTTCATTCCAATGGATAATGAAACAACAGTATTTCTTACACTTTGTTCTTTTGGTGAGTTGGAGAGAGTGGAGCCAAAAAGTATTGCCTATCAGATTCTTCCATGTCAGAGGTCATTACTCTGTGGGCAAAAGTCTTTGTTCCACAGGGCAACCTGACTACAACCCTCTCTTGTGGGTTCTCCTCGTGGTGAAACCTGTACTTGGCCTCATTAGGTTAAAGCAGTGGTTCTCAACTGGGGGCAGTTTTGCCCCTCTCCCCCTCTCCTTCTGGGGACATGTCTGGTTGTCACAACTTTTCTCAGAGGGGCTTGTGCTAAGGGCATCTAGTGGGTAGAGGCCAGGGATGCCTGCTACACATCCTACAGTACATAGGACAGGCCTCCACAGCAAAGAATTGCTTAGCCTAAAAAGGCAATAGGCCTGAGGTTAAACAAAACTGTGGGCTTAAGCTAATGCAAAAAGGGTGTATCATTTTTATTACAAGTTTACTCCAGGATTTTGGAGAAATAAGCAGGCCATTAGAAAGTTCTTCACATATTTTCACCTGGAAAAAGAGGTGGCCTTGATTTATAACTTTTAAAAATAATTCTTAATTTTTTGAGACATCTTATTAATATTTTTGAAACTTGACAAATTAAATTCTCAGTCCTTCACTAGTGGTCTCAAATTGCTCGAGCTGCTTTCAAAGTAGACTAAAGTTGTCTCTCGGTAGCCACAGGCATTGGTTCCAGGAGCCCCCACGGGCACCAAAACTAGCAGATGCTCAAGTCCCTTATATATAAAATGTCACGGTAGAGTCTGCCCTCCATATCCATGGGTTTCCCAATCGCAAATTCAACCAACCTTGGATATGCGCGAAACCCACGCATATGGAGGGCAGATTGTCCTTCCCTAAATAGTCAGAATAGCTTATTTAAGGGTACTTGATGAAATAGTATAGACCTAACATCTCATTTTAGAATAACAAAGTTTAGAATTTCCGTTGCAGCAGAAAGACCACTGAACTTGGCAGGTGGAAGACTTGGGTTCTGGTCCTAAAGCTAGCATTTTCCAGCTCTTTGATCTTGGGCACGTCAGTGAACCAGTTTGGGAAATGGCTCCAGCCCCAGCCTGACTGCCCTCAACCTCAGCTGATGACTAACTTTACTCAGAGTATCAGGACAGTACTGTGAGCAACGTCCACTTCCCTTCCCTCCACCTTAGAATCGCTCCTTCTGTTCAGCTGTCCTTTCTTCCTTCGCTCCCATCTCAAAAGACCGTAGGTTCCCTCCCTGGCTCACCCCTCTGTGGTGTCCCTGCCCCCCAGGCCCTGCCATCATCAGGTAGCCCAGCCCCTCCTGCCACCTCTTCTCTTTCTGCCGCCTCTTCCCCTTTTGCTGATTCCTCTCCCCATTCTAACAAAAGCCTGCCCTTGGCCCTGTCACTCCCTCTTCTTATTTGACCATCAGACTTCCTCAGACTGACATCATCAAGCTCAGTTGCCTCATTCCGTCACCAACCCCTCCCTCCCTAAACCTGAAATCTGATCTGTGCCCTCACCACATCCCTCAAACAATCCTTGGGAAGCTCAGCTCCCAGTCACAGGAGCCTCATATTCATCAGGCTCTACAGCTCTCAGTGCCATGTGCTGTGCTTTCCTTGGACCGGACTCTTCCGTGGGTTTCTACAGCACTGCGGTCCTCAGCTTCTTTCTCCAAGATGTACTCTGTCTTTATCCTCCTTCTCTTCCACCCACCTTGAAATGTAGACAGTTCTCCAAATCCTTGACTGTCATCTTTCTGTACTCCCCTGGGTGATATCCTCTCTCACTAGTGTATTCTGGTGCCAACTCTCAGATGAGTGAGTGTGACTATCAAATCTCTGTTCTGAGCTCCACACTCCTACACCCACCTCCTGTTGCCCATGGATTCCTGATCCACATACCAGAGCCTCAGTAGAAAAGTCCACCAAGCACCTCCCCTGGCTCACCTGACCTTGCCACTTCTGTCAGTGCTCTCTTGTGACCTGGTCTTCAAACCTGGTGCTCATTTTTGATCCCTACCTCTCACTTAACCCCATTCCAGTCACTTTCTTACCATCCTCCCTGGCCCAGGCCTACGTCTGTCTCTGTCTCTCTCTCCACTCGCTCCTCTTTACAGACCAGCTTTCATTTCTGACACCTGATCAATTGTCCTAAAGCTACTCTGACTTTTCAAAAAACGTTAATGGCTTCCCATTTTAGACCAAAAGAGGTTCAGACTCCTCAGTCTGCTATTGCAAGCCCCTCCCTGTCTCGCTCCAATTTGTCCTCCAGACTCACCTCCTGTATGACCCTATATGCACCCTCAGGCTACCTGGAGTCAGACTTCATATTGTTCCTACCAATGTACCTACTTCTGTTCTCTCTTCCCACTCCTTTCTGTTCAGTTCTTACCTATTTCATCAAGATACATCATCATATCCCTTTCTTCCACAGAGAACTTAATTCTCTCTAACACTCCTTAGTCCATTTATGACAGTACTACCCAACGTGCTGGTTCACAACAAAATAATGAGCTGTGTCCAAATGTAAATCAATCCACTGCTTTCTTCATCAAAGTTTTGTCACCAACCCCCCCCAATACACACACACACACACACACACGTAATCTCAGCCAAATGAAACAAGATACTTGGTAATGACTTGAATCGATTTGCATTCTGGTACTAGCCCGTACGACGTTGTGAGTGGTAACATTCACAGACTGCGTCCTCAGACCACACTGTGGTGTCTCGCTCTCTGTGGCTCTTCCTGTTTTCGCCTGGTGTTGTGGTTGACCATGTGCTAACAGGTCAGCTTCTCAAGGGTGAGGGCTGAGTCTTCATTCTTCCTATGTCCAGTACATGCAGTGGGTCTCAATGAGTTAGTCAAGCTGACTTCCAAGACCACTCTTGAGAATTCAGATGTTTATGAAAGAAATGTTCTTCCTCCTCAATCTTTAAGTGGTGGTGGCAACAACAGGATCCAGAATAACCCATCAGATAGTGTTTCAGGACATCCCTGCCCCAGGGGGCTGGGAGCTCATTTTTCCCACTGTGTTTGATAGTCCCCTCAATGCCCTGTGGATGGATCAAGTCAGGGATTGAAAGGAAGGAAATCTTGGGGGGTGGGGGGTGGGCAGGCAGAGCATAATGAGAAGAGAACTGGGTCATGCCAATGGTGATGCTCTCAGCGGCAAGTAACAGAATTCAGTAGATTCAAGGATCCCTCAGGATAAGGGGTCCAAAGAGAGAAGTTCCAGTGCTGGGTCTGCCACTCAGGGATGTGGACACAGGCTCCTTCCATCTCTTTCCTCTGCTATCTCAGCACGTCAGTGATACCCCCACTTATGGGCACAAGGTGGCTGAAGCAGTGTGCTAAGTATCACTTGTTCACATAGCATTGTCCAAAGCAGGAAAGAAGAGATGGATGGAAAGGGGCCTCTCCTCAGGAATCTCTCTCTGCTTGTTAGGAGGGAGACCTTTCCCAGAAGTCCCCAGGACATTCCCATCCCATCTCATCAGCCAGAATTTGCAGAGGTGGCTCCACAGGGGAGCTGCAAGGGAGGCTGGGAAAGTGAGCATTTTCACCTTCTTCAAGAGAAAGTACTCAAAGAATAAAGGGGTTGGAGAAGCAACCAGCAAAGTTTTCCAGAAGAGTCCTGAAGGGGTAGTGATAGGAGCAGATAAGTACTGGGGAATGATGGAGGAAAGGCAAAATCAGAGGAAGAGTTTATAAGGAAGACCCAGACATGACAAGAAATACTGTGAGGATAGTACGACAGGGACGTGTTGAGGTCACCCAACATTTATGGCGATGGCAAGTCTTTCCCACAATTATCTCACATAACTCACACACGGGTCTTTTGGGTGGCGTTCTTGCTGAGTAAACTGAACATGGGGAAGGCTAATCAAGTAGCTCCCAAATGCTGGACCAGAGATGAGTGCTGGGTTGGAGGCATCAGATTTACCTACTCCTGCCCCAGTCAGCTAGCATGGGGGTCACCCAGTGTCACAGAGAGTAAATGGCAGGTCTGGGGTTTGAATCCGGATCTTCTGTCTCCAACAGTAATAACAACTAATATTTGATATTTGTTAACAACTTCCTGGGCACTATGCTAAGTGTTTCACATGCATGATTCTTTTTAATCCTCATAACAACCCTATGGGAGAAGTGCATATTATATTGGATTGGCCAAAAAGTTTGTTCAGGTTTTTCAGTAAGATGTTACCCAATATAATTTCTGACATTTAGAGAGTACAAGGAACTTGCCATTGTCACCTAGTCAGTAAAGTGACAGAGTAAAGATTTGAACACAGGTCTTCTAACTCCAGGGCCCACACTTATAACCAGTACATTCTGCTGCCTCTCTGGGGTTCCAAATGCCTAGCCCAGGGCTTTTTCTATTCTGTGTTCTCTATAACTGTCATTGCAGCAAAACTTTTTTTTCTTTATTTTTTATACAGCAGGTTCTTATTAGTTATCTACTTTATACATATTAGTGTATACATGTCAATCCCAATCTCCCAATTCGTCCCACCACAACCACCCACCCCCTGCCCGCCACTTTCCCCCCTTGGTGTCCATACGTTTGTTCCCTACATCTGTGTCTCTATTTCTGCCTTGCAAACCAGTTCATCTGTACATTTTTCTAGATTCCACATATATGCGTCAATATACGATATTTGTTTTTCTCTTTCTGACTTACTTCACTCTTATGACTATCTCTGTGTTCATCCACGTCTCTACAAATGACCCAATTTCATTCCTTTTTATGGCTGAGTAGTATTCCATTATATATATGTACCCATCTTAAATCATAGCCAGCTAAGGAGTAAACTCTGATCAGCATCAAACTCTTACCCTGTGATTGGTGGAGAAGATTCCAGCACCAAATCTTGGGAGAAAGCCACTGGCCTCATGGGAAAGGTGTTCCCATGGGTGCATGGTGGGGCAGGGCTCACTTGGCTGGGGAGAAGGAAGCCTCACGCTGCAAGTCAAAGTCAGTGATTGGCCTGGTGCTTCTCTGCTCCTTCCTTCCTGTGTGAGCCCATAACTGTGTACAGTGAATGACAGGATGGAAGTAGTCTTTTATGTCGGGGGGCTTTGCTCCCTTGATGGTAATCCTCCATTTTAATTCTGATAAGTACAATAGTGAGGATTACGCCCCTTAGCCCCTAATTTAATTTGGCCTGCGTATGGCAAAGCTCTCACAATGCTTTTATTTGACATTCTTTAGTACAGCTAGCCTGTTGTTGTGTAAAAAGAAGCCCCTATGAGGGAGGCAGGAGATTGATCTTACTGGTGCAGATGTTTTTACCCAGCAGCTTTAACACACCCCCAGAGAAGCTGCTTCATCCTGGGCCACTTCAGTGAGGATTCAGACTCAGAGAGATCGTAACCTTCGTGACTCAGGCAGCTCAAGGGGAGCTGGCACCTCGCAAGAGGGGAAAATGAGCACATATTTCTCCCGTGTGTCATCCTTGCAGCCCCAGGGCTTGGAGCCAGTCAGGCTGACCTCAGAATTGATGAGCCAGAGAAACAGCCTCCCTATTAGGGCCGACTGTGGGCCAGATTTTCCTGTGGGCTGTGAAATACAGACTGCCACATATCTTGACAGACTGTGTGGTGGGTCATTGTAGAAATACGTGGCAGTGCTAAGAAGATTCAACAAAACAAAACTTTTCTTTCCATATCAGTATCTGGAGGAGGTTTCCTCTCCCACCCTTCAATTCCCATGCTAATTTTTCCTTCCACTTTCATTTCACTCCCTCAGGGGGTTAGTGCCCTCCAGCAAATTTCCCACCCCTGTGACCAAGTTAGTGCACTAAAGCATTAGAGGACCCCCTACAGCACCAGAGGGGAAACGGCAGCAGCTGTAAGAGGAGGTAGGGGTGGTGGCCTTCTTTCATGAGATGCCTATGATGCTATGTGTTACCTTCTTCTGGTAGAAAATCAGGTGACAGACCTGGGTTTGAATCTTAGTTTAACTGTTTACAAACTATGAGACTTGGGCAAGTTCCTTCATCTTTCTGACAGCAGTATGCTAGGCTGAAAAAAGGGAACAATTGTAAAGATTAGATATAATCTTACCTCAAGAAACAAGAAAAATCTCAAATAAACGACCTAACCTTACACCTAAAACAACTAGAGAAAGAAGAACAAACAAAACCCAGACTTAGTAGAAGGAAAGAAATCATAAAGATCAGAGCAGAAATAAATGAAATAGAGGCAAAGGAGACAATAGCAAAGATCAATGAAACTAAAAGCTGGCTCTTTGAGAAGATAAACAAAATTGATAAACCTTTAGCCAAACTTATCAAGAAAAAAAGGGAGAGGACTCAAATCAATAAAATTAGAAATGAAAAAGGAGAAGTTACAATGGACACCATAGAAATACAAAGGATCATAAGACACTACTGCAAGCAGCCTACACGCCAATAAAATGGACAACCTAGAAGAAATGGACAAATTCCAAGAAAGGTACAACCTTCCAAGACTGAACCAGGAAGAAATAGAAAATATGAACAGACCGATCACAAGTAATGATATTGAAAGTGTGATTTTAAAACTCCCAACAGGGCTTCCCTGGTGGTGCAGTGGTTGAGAGTCCACCTGCCGATGCAGGGGACACGTGTTCGTGCCCCAGTCCGGGAAGATCCCACGTGCCGCGGAGCAGCTGGGCCTGTGAGCCATGGCCGCTGAGCCTGCACATCCGGAGCCTGTGCTCCGCAACGGGAGAGGCCACAACAGTGAGAGGCCCGCGTACCACAAAAAAAACAAAAACAAAAACAAAAAACAAAGTTCCTAACAAACAAAAGTCCAGGACCAGATGGCTTCACAGGTGAGTTCTATCAAACATTTAGAGAAGAGTTAACACCTACCCTTCTGAAACGCTTCCAAAAAATTGCAAAGGGAGGAATACTCCCAAGCTCATTCTATGAGGCCACCATCACCCTGATACCAAAATCAGAAAAAGATAGCACAGAAAAAAGAAAATTACAGGCCAATATCACTGACGAACATAGACGCAAAACTCCTCAACAAAATAGTAGCAAACTGAATCCAACAACACATTAAAAGGATCATACACCCTGATGAAGTGGGATTTATCCCAGAGATGCAGGGATTCTTCAATATATGCAAATCAATCAATATGATACACCACATTAACAAATTGAAGAGTAAAAAGAGTATGATCACTTAGTAGATGCAGAAAAAGCTTTTGACAGAATTCAACACCCATTTATGATAAAAACTCTCCAGAAAGTGGGCTTAGAGGGAACCTACCTCAACATAATAAAGGCCATATATGACAAACCTACAGCTAACATCATACTCAATGGGACAAGCTGAAAGCATTTCCTCTAAGATCAGAAACAAGACAAGGATGTCCACTGTCACCACTTTTATTCAACATAGTTTTGGAAGTCCTAGCTGCAGCTATCAGAGAAGAAAAAGAAATAAAAGGAATACAAATTGGAAAAGAAGACGTAAAACTGTCACTGTTTGCGGATGACGTGATACCACGCATAGAAAATCCTAAAGATGCTACCAGAAATCTACTGGAGCTCATCAATGAGTTTGGTAAAGTAGCAGGATACAAAATGAATACACAGAAATCTCTTGCATTCCTATACACTAACAATGAAAGATCAGAAAGAGAGATTAAGGAAACAATCCCATTTACCATCACATCAGAAAGAATAAAATATCTAGGACTAAACCTACCTAAGGAAGCAAAAGACCTGTACTCAGAAAACTATAAGATATTGATGAAAGAAATTAAAGATGACACAAACAGAAGGAGAGGTATACCATGTTCTTGGATTGGAGGAATCAATATTGTGAAAATGACTGTACTACCCAAAGCAATCTACAGATTCAGTGCAATCCCTATCAAATTACCAATGGCATTTTTCACAGAATTAGAACAAAATTTTTTTAAATTTGTTTGGAAATACAAAAGACCCCAAATAGCCAAAGTAATCTTGAGAAAGAAGAATGGAGCTGGAGGAATCAGGCTCCCTGACTTCAGACTATACTACAAAGCTACAGTAATCAAGACAGTATGGTACTAGCACAAAAAACAGAAATATAGATCAGTGGAAGAGGATAGAAAGTTCAGAGGTAAACCCACACACCTATGGTCACCTAATCTATGACAAAGGAGGCAAGAATATACAATGGAGAAAAGACAGTCTCTTCCGCACACATAGAGAGTGGACTTAAGGACATGGGGAGGGGGAGGGTAAGCTGGGATGAAGTGAGAGAGTGGCATTGACATATATACACTACCAAATGTAAAATAGATAGCTAGTGGGAAGCAGCCACATAGCACAGGGAGATCAGCTCGGTGCTTTGTGACCGCCTGGAGGGGTGGGATAGGGAGGGTGGGAGGGAGGGAGACGCAAGAGGGAAGGGATGTGGGAACAGATGTATATGTATGACTGATTCACTTTGTTATAAAGCAGAAACTAATAAAAAAAAAGAATTAAAAAAAACAAAAACAAATGGGACCTCATGAAACTTAAAAGCTTTTGCACAGCAAGGGAAACCATAAACAAAATGAAAAGACAACCCTCAGAATGGGAGAAAATATTTGCAAATGAAACAACAGAGAAAGGATTAATCTCCAAAATATACAAGCAACTCATGCAGCTCAATATCAGAAACACAAACAACCCAATCAAAAAATGGGTGGAAGATCTAAATAGACATTTCTCCAAAGAAGGCGTACATATGGCCAAAAAACACATGAAAAGATGCTCAACGTCACTAATTACTAGAGAAATGCTAATCAAAACTACAATGAGGTATCACCTCACACCAGTCAGAATGGGCATCATCAAAAAATCTACAAGTAGTAAATGCTGGAGAGGGTGTGGTGAAAAGGAAACCCTCTTACACTGTTGGTGGGAATGTAAATTGATACAGCCACTATGGAGAACAGTATGGAGGTTCCTTAAAAAACTAAAAACAGAACTACCATATGACCCAGCAATCCCACTACTGGGCATATACCCTGAGAAAACCATAATTCAAAAAGACACATGCACCCCAATGTTCACTGCAGCACTATTTACAATAGCCAGGACATGGAAGCAACCTAAATGTCCATCAGCAGAGGAATGGATAAAGAAGATGTGGTATTAAAAAAAAAAGAAGAAGAAGAAGAAGAAGAAGATGTTGTATATATATATATACAATGGAATATTACTCGGCCAAGAAAAGGATCAAAATAATGCCATTTGCAGTGACATGGATGGACCTAGAGATTGTCATACAGAGTGAAGTAAGTCAGAGAAAGACAAATATCATATAATATCACTTGTATGTGGAATCTAGAAAAATGGTACAGATGAACTTATTTGCAAAGCAGAAATAGAGTCACAGATATAGAAAACAAACTTATGGTCACCAAGGGGGGAAAGTTGGGGGTGGGATGAATTGGGAGATTGGGATTGACATATATACACTAGTATATATGAAATAGGTAACTAATGAGAACCTACTGTGTAGAACAGGGAGCTCTACTCAGTGCTCTGTGGTGACCTAGATGGGAAGGGAATCTAAGAAAGAGTGGATATATGTATATGTATAGCAGATTCACTTTGCTGTAAGCAGAAGCTAACACAACATTGTAAAGCGACTACACTCCAATATCATCTAATTTTTAAAAAATGAGAAAACAATTTTAAAAAATCAGTTATCTGAGATTAGAGCTTAAAAAAGGATTCGATATAATCTATGCAGATGAGCTAGCACAGTTCTAGACATGATAAACACCCAATTGAAGACGGTGGCAAGCTGTTGGTGGTCATGGTGATAGAAGGAGGAGTAATAATAGTAACGACGGTAGTATTTAACAGGTTCCTGTAACGCTTTCCTGATATAAAGAGTCAAGACCCCCTGGTTTAGCTCTAGAGCTCTGGACTAAAATAAACATTGAGGATTCCAACACTTTAGAACAATACTTACTCTCAGCTTTAAACTGAGAGCCAAATTTTATTTTCCTGTGTTCCTGGCTCTTATCTGAGATTGACTTTGGGCCCAAGACTCACCCTTGTCAATATGGCCAGGTTTCACTGGCAACACCGTCAAATGATAACTTTCAGAGCTTCCTTGATTGTTAGAGCCTTCTTAGAGTTTAAAATATTAATTGGTCACTTTATTTTCAAAACCTTTTTGAAGCCAGAAACCTTATCGCCAGCTGAAAGGAGCTTTAACGAAACATCTGTTTTGAATTATATTTTCCTTGTGGATTTGCTTATGGCTCTACATAAATATTTATCTGGACTGTTTGAATAAACCTTAAATCATCAGTGATCCTTATGCAAAGGACTCTTTTAGAAGGACCGTGGATGTCCAGGATGTCAGAAATTAGACTTTTCTTTATAGGACCAGATTCCAAGGGCCAGAGGCCTTTAAAAATATTTGGAGGTGTTTGGTGGTTTTCAACATCTTTTGTTTTCCTATTTCTGTATATCTGTTAATGCTGTTCCTTCTAAATAGAAATCCCTTGCCAGTTCTTTCTTTACCTGTTGATATTTAACCATCCTTCAAGGTCTCACCCATGTGGCACCTCCTGCAGGGCCTTGAAGCAGACTAGTGCCAAAAGAAGAGCAGCCCAGGTGGCAGAATAGAGTGGGCCCTGGCCCCGAGGCAGGATGTATGTGGTGGGGGGCATTCTGGGGAGGGTGAGATGTCTGGTGGGATAAAGACTGAGGATGGGTGGGAGTGGTGTGATGCAGGGAGAACTACCATAGGGAATAAGGCAGATGGGAGCCAGGATTTGGGAAGCCTTAAAAGCTGCATGAGGGCTTCCCTGGTGGCGCAGTGGTTGAGAGTCCGCCTGCCGATGCAGGGGACACGGGTTCATGCCCCGGTCCGGGAAGATCCCACATGCCGTGGAGCGGCTGGGCCCGCAAGCCATGGCCGCTGAGCCTGTGCGTCCGGAGTCCGTGCTCCGCAACGGGAGAGGCCACAACAGTGAGAGGCCCGCATACTGAAAAGAAAAAAAGCTGCATGAATGTTTTGGACTTTATTCTGTAAGCCAAGAGATGCACACCCACAGTCACTGGGTAGAATATGGTCTGCAGACATTTAATTTGGCCTGAACAATAGTTTTAAAATTCTCACTTAGTTTCCAACATATAAAAATAGAAATATTTCATGTAACAATTCAGATTTCTGATGGCTTCTGAAAAGTTGGAGTATCTAGCAGCAATCTCTTAGAACTGAAGAGAGGCTGTTTTCCATTGGTACCAACCCACTGGCCTGCTTAATTCATGGCCTGACCCCACCAGCATCTGAGTCTGATTCCCGCCCTATGTGTACAGGGGCTCCATGCAGGTAGAGAAAACAGTTTAGGCTACAGACTCTGGAGCCAAATTGCTTCTCTTCTAGGCCCAGGTCTGTGTCCAACTAGCTAAATGACCTTGGGCAAGTTAAGCATATTTCTAACACTGGTATTTACCTTATATGGCGGTTGTGAGAATAAGCCATAGTAAAATTTCAGAGAACTATCTAGCATGTAGTAAGTACCCAAAAATATTAGCTGTTATTACTATATTCTACACAACATAGTAAACTCCAGGGCTTAAACTATCTGTCACATATTTCTGTATGACTCACCAAATCTAGAATCTAGAATCTTTGGCCATTATAGGCATAAAATAAAAGTAATTAATGAATGGATGAATGAATACGTGCTCTTGAATTTTTATTTCAGTTGGGTCCAAACCTAAATTTTATTACTTTGTCCTCAAGAAATGCTTCCTATATATCTTGGGTTTGACTTGAATACAATAATTAATTTTTGATAAGGTGGGAAGCTGGCTTTCTCAAAACGCCAACAGTGTTAACAAAATAAGTGAAGGGGGATGCTGTTAATACTATGTGGTTTTTCTGTAATGGATCTGCTTTCCTAAGTCAAAAATAAGCCTGCCCCAAGTTTGGGAAGATGTTTAACTTTGTATTTTCTTTAAAAGCGCAGTTATTGGCAGGTAGCTGTCTATGGTTAATTCCTTAACTTAAAGGTCAGTTGCAAGGAATCAGCACATAGTGAACTTAAGCAGAAGTGATGTTAGAACGCATGTTTGACTTGGGTTCTCTGGCGACCTCCACCCTTACATGAGATCCCTACTTCAAGGCACTGATTTTGTGTCTGGTGCCTCAAAGATGGAGCATGTCCAGAAACAATTTGGACAGTCTGTCAAAACGGGTTTCCAGTATGTCCAACGCATCTCATACATAGCTGAGCTTTCTGTACCACTCCACCAAGGTCTTTAACGTGATCACCTGTGGACAGACTTTTGTGCTTATGTTAATCTGTCACTTTTGTGCTTATGTTAATCTGTCCCTAAACACGTTTGCTATCAGCAAATGATGATGACATCAGCAAATGATGGCTTGAGCTCTGCGAAGTTGACCTGCAGGGTTGGATTCACTTTCTCTCTGGAAAACTTGCACATTTACAGAGAACTTGGGTCCAGCAACATTTACTTTTATTTGGAGAAACATCATCTAAAACTGAATGATATAGTCTAAAAAACTGCTTTCTGACTTTATACTGTAAATGTCAGGCAGTTCTCTTATTTATAAAAAGTCAGTTTTTTAGTATGCTAATGCCTCTGCTTTTTCTAAAGTAATCTCAACCTCTCTTTAGCTCTCTCCCTTTCCTTCTGTCTTTCTTTCCTTGTTTCTCTCTCTGTCTTTCTTCATCTCTCTCCTCTATCTCTAAAGTTCTGCTTTCCAATCTAAAGGACAATTTCCAGTAATGACAAAATCTGACAAATTCTTCTGACCATTTTGCCATCCCTTGTTCCCTTCCTACATTACTCTTTTTGTGAGTGTAGGAAATTCTAGAAATTCAACACATCTCTGGTATCTACTGTGCTTGTATCCTCATCAAGACCTTTGCTATATTCAAGCTCAGAATGAATTTTTGACAAAAATGCCTTTTCATATTGAGGCTATCTTGAAAGGAAAGAAACTTGAGAAAAGAAAACTTGCTCAAGTTGAAAATATTGCAGGAAACAATATTTGCGTAAAAAATGAATTCTGTATGAAAGCACTTCATTATGAACACTTAAAGAAACTGAGACTATAATCTTTCAGGTTGAAAGAAGATTAACTTTGCACATGTCCACAGCCTCTTTAACTTTATTTCATTTTCTTCTCTGGGTTAGAAGGAAAAAATATTAGTGTTTCAGTTCCAAGTGTATTTTGTGAACTAAACAGCAGTTTGCTCCTACCTGTAGGACACAAATATGCCAGCATATTTCCCATTAGCATTGCTCCGGTCGCTTTAAATTCAGAAGGAACCTGAATGAGTGTTTGCCACAGAAGCTGTTGACAGTGGTAATGCCACACTCTCTGTGTGCATCTTAGTAACTTCTCAGACTTGTCTCCTTGATGAGTAGACATAACAGGAGGAGAGTTGAGTTTTTTCTTTTCATCTGAATGGTGTAGGTCAGGGAGACAGAGAGGAATAGAGAGCTCTGGTGAAACAGAGCTCTAGCAACTGCTGTGATTGGGAAATTAGATAATAAACAGTCCCTGATACCAAGATTCTAATGGCCTAAGATCAACACAGTCTGGAGACGCAGGCAGGAGTGGCCTTCCGCGCTCTGGCCCAGACCCTCCCTGGAGAGCTCTTTGTGTCAACAAGAACAGCCAGCGCTCCTGGCCGGCTCCCAGCACTCAGAATGGGGCTATCATTTTTGTTTGCTTTGCAAATATCTTAATGGGAAGTGGTTCAACACCACCTATGGGTTAATCTGAGGGGTTCTGCTTGGCAGCTGTCAGCTCTGAGAACCACATGGCCGTTCTCCGGTGGAGGGAGTCGGGCTGACTGTTAACTGCCCAGCACCAGGTTGAGGCATCTTCTTTGCTTATTGGATTTACTGACTGGCAGGAAGCACCTCGTTGTCTTTTATTTTTAGTTTGTTCCTCCTGGGAGGGTAAGGGTGTTATTCTCAGATTCAGTTGTGCTTTTCCCTCTAGGGCAGGATGGTTGTTTGAATTAGTTTCACTAGCATGCACCATATTTTTTTCACCCAAGCTCATTTGCATAGAATCTGAAATGCGATAATAAAAGTGGTGGTGTGTTGGTGATGGAGGTTCTGGTATTGTTGCAGGAAGAAGGATCTAGTATGTTAGCCTGGCGGGGAGGGCTCCACAGCACTGTCTTCACCTGGGATCTCCGTAGTTGAATAGATACTGAATTTCTTAAGAATCCTTGCTCTACTGTTCCCTTAGTTTTCTCTTCTCTGCCTGAATTTGGCTTTCACTTGTCTTGACCCATGGGAATGCCTCCCTGGGTGATTTGGCCAACTCATGTCTTTCTCGAACCGTGTCAGCTGACATTGGCACAAATGAGCACTTTATTTATGCTTTCCTCCCTGGATTTTAGGCAGGGTTGGATACTTTACACAGTGCAGGTTAGGGAAGTTTCTAGACTAATGACAGACTTGTAGGCATTTTCCAAATGCCCCATTTGTAAAAATGCATAAAGTTCAGATGACTCTATAGATCCTGGAACAAATGTCCAGCTACCCTCAGTAACAGTGCAGCCTTGCTTCTAAGAGCTTTTCCTTTCCTGAAGGTTCCCACACCTATTTGTAGGGTTGCCTGGTGGTTGAGAGCAGGGGCCCTGGACTTCACTAGACCTGCTACTACTGAGGGTAAGATCTTGATGAACTTACTCATTTTCTCAGAGCCTCTGTTTCCTCATCTTTAAACGGAAGATAAAAATGGCATAATGACTACCTCACCAGGTCATTAAAGTTAAATGAGGGAACACATACAAAGCACACGGCATTTCATCTAACACACAAAAAGCACTCGTGAATAGTAGTAATAGGGAGAGTTACTATTGTTCTTTCGGAGGCATTCACCTTTCTTTATGTAATCCCTAGTATTATACATTCCTTTCCAAAGTCCTCATTTTGAAGTCCGTTAATCCCAACCCTTTAAAATTAAGCCAGTGCCAAACTGAAGACAATTTCAGTATCAAAGTAAATAATGATAATAAAAGGATATAATATATTGAATACTGTAAGAATTCATGAATCCACATTGATGGAAGGAGGAAATGAAGGAAAGAAGAAAGGAAGGAAGAGAGAGAGAGGAAGGAAGGGAAGTGGGGGAGGAGGGAAAAAAAAAACAGAGTAGGCTTTTCCTTGCAGTAAGATGTGAAATAATAAATGTAAAAGGAATGATGAAGGCATAAAATCACCATTTGGCAGCTACCAAAATAATCATTGTTTCAGGCAGGAATCTTCAATGGATGCTAAAACTGGTAGGTGAAAGCTTAAGGAGTAACAAGCTATTTGCATAGTCTTAGAGTAAATTTCCATAAGTTGCTTATTAATTACAAAAGGTCAGTGGGAGAAATCTGACAGACACCACCTTAACCAAGTGATGAAAGTTAGCATCACCAGCAATCAGACAAATTGACAGCATGTGCCTCCTGATAGGACGTACTGAGACGAACACAACATCACTTCTGTGGATTTCCTGCCAAATATGCATAACCTGATTTAATCATGAGGAAACAGCAGATAAACCAAACAAAGGGACCTCTTCCAAAATGACTGACCTGTGGGCTTCAAAGTCAGACACAAAGGGTGACTGAGGAACTGTTCCAGATGAAAGGAGATTAAAGGAACATGACAACTGAATGCAATGTATGATCCAGAATTTTCTTTTTCTGTAGAAGACATCATTGAGACAATAGGCAAAAATCTGAGTATAATCTATACATTGGATAATAGCATTATAGTAACATTAATTTCCTGACTTTGATCATTGCACTATCGTCATATAGGCGAGTGCCCTTGCTTTTAAGAAACACACACTGAAGTATTTAGGGATAAAGGAGTATCAGGTGCAACTGACTTAAATGGTTCAGAAAAAATTTTATGTATTTGTATGTGTGTATGGTTATCAGTATACATGTACCAAAAGAAAGACAGAGAGAGACACAGAGAGAGGATAAAGCAAATGTATACATTGCTAACAGTTGGAGAACCTGCTGAGGAAGATACAGAATTCCTTATACTATTCTTGCATCTTTTCTATAAAAATGAAATTAGGTCAAAATAAAATGTTAAAATGAAAAAAGTAAGACAGTGCTACTTCCCTCCTTTAGACAGGGCAGTCCATCAGCCACTTTCTCTTTAGAAACTGATCCCTCCCCATCCACACCTCCATGTCTGTCCACATCAGCATGGCATTGCTCAGGGTCTGTCCTCGAGCTTCTCCCCTGTGACCTCGCTGACTGGTCAGCACCTGCTGCACACAGTCTTGTTCAGGCGTTTTCACTTCATTTTTTCAAAACTCCGTAAAGTGTTCCTCCTCTACCCTCACGCCCCCGCCCTCATCTGTCTTTGGGTCTCATCACTTAGTGCCACGCTCATCCTGCACTTCATTTCAGGGCTTCTTGCTTCTCTTTACCCGAAATGAACACTGCTTTCAGAATTAAAGGGGGAAAACTGGATTAAATATTATCTTTGGGGGCTGCACTGGCGACAAGAGCATCATCCAAGAAACGTGGACGTTAGACCCATCTCTTCCTCTGACTCACCTGGGCAAGTCCTATCACCCCTCTGGGCCTCAGTTTCCCCGCTTACAACATGAAAAAAATATGTAATAACCGGCCTCTGAAGTTTCCTTTGCCTCCACAAATCTGTGCCTGGCCTAATCCACTCTTTAAAGTGCTAAAACTGTAACTCAACCCACAAGTTACCTTGTGACCCCACCCAAAGGAGAGACAAAGGTTACAGAATGGAAGCCGCTCCAGATACCTGTCATTGTCATTCTCCACCCTGTCGAGCCTGAAGTGTCCAAGTTCAGGGATTTGTCTTTCAGAAGTGCAGTAAGTATAACACTTTGCCGAGTGTGCATTTTATTTCTAAATTCTGACCAAGTATACCTCTCGATTTAATCCTCTTAAGATCCTCTTGTCTTATATTTTCATTTTATTCTGCCAGAAAGGACAAATTAATCTTTTTGCCCCAGTTTGGCAAGAGTTTGTTTTTTTTTTTTTAAAGAAGATGTTGGGGGTAGGAGTTTATTAATTAATTAATTTATTTTTGCTGTGTTGGGTCTTCGTTTCTGTGCAAGGGCTATTTCTAGTTGTGGCAAGCGGGGGCCACCCTTCATCACGGTGCATGGGCCCCCCACTATCACGGCCTCTCTTGTTGCGGAGCACAGGCTCCAGATGCGCAGGCTCAGTAGTTGTGGCCCACGGGCCCAGCCGCTCCGCGGCATGTGGGATCCCCCCAGACCAGGGCTCGAACCCATGTCTCCTGCACTAGCAGGCAGACTCTCAACCACTGCGCCACCAAGGAAGCCCTGGCAAGAGTTTTTATTCAGATTTTGCCAATGAAGAAGCTGAGGTGCTGATTTGCCCAAGTTAGAGTTGCCATTTTTGGCAAATGAAGATTCAGGATACCCACAGAAATTTGAACTTTATATAAACAACAAATTTCTTTTTAGCATAAGTATGTCCCATGAAGTACTTGAAAATTTTTATGCTAAAAAAACTATTCACCTTGTACCTGGAATTCACATTTAACTGAGTGTCCTGTATTTTGTATGGCAACACTAGCCCAAGTGCTTGGAAACTAATATATCATGAATATGTATGTATATATCATGAATATATATATATATCATAAAGTGTGTTGCTAAACTTTTACCAAGTGTTTACATCAGTCCTCTGACCTCTATGTGCCATAACGTATAAAGTTTTTTACCTGTTAGGCGCTTTCAGTTGAAAACGTATTCAAAGACATCAATTCCCATTTATTTACTAAGGTCTTTACTCACATCATCTACTGTACCCACTTCATCTAAAATTGCAGAGCCTGCCAGCAGCACTTCCTATACCCCTTCCCTGCTTTAATTTTCTTCTTTGGCCCTTACTTCTATGGAACATGCTAACATATTTACTTATTTTTTCATTTATTATCTACCTTCCCTGCTAGAATGTAGGTTCTTATGAGCATAGGCATCTTAGATTTCCTGTTCACTGCTGTATCCTCCAAAACAGTAGGAGACAAATTAAAGGGGCTCAATAAATATTTGTGGAATGAATGAGTGATGTCTGGGAGGCTGTCGAGGACCCTGTATTGCACAATGTAATATCCGTTCTTATAGTCATAGAGAATCTCAAGAAGCCTTGCCACCAAATTAGAGCCTTGAGTGTGGCACAGATGTGTATAATCTTAATATTAGTCCATAGACATAAGGTGAGTAAAAGGTCAGCAGGTCAGGGGCTAAGGATTACCTCCAGACCTAGTCTGGATTTAATTTAATCTACCTCCTTGTAGGTTTTCTAGAGTTAAATGTTTGTCACCCCCATTTATTAAGATCCTAAATATGATTGAGTGAATATCTGGAAGAGTCCAGTAACAAAATGGCAGTGGAGGCTGAGAGCACACGCTCTGTGTCCACAGGATCTGGGTTTGTATCTGCGTATCTGGGTACCTCCTGGGCAGGTTCCTCAAACAGCCCAAGCTTCAGCTGTGAAATGGAGACCCTGGTAGGATCTACATTTCTAGTGTGGATGCGAGGATTGAATGGTCAGCTCTTCTGGCTGTGCTGTGGCCTCAGCCCATGGCCATGCAGTCCTTTGGGTCACGTGCTCTTCCTCACTACTGCATCTTATTGCATCCCCAGCCCTGAGGCCGGGTTTTCTCTTGGCTCCCTTGGTTGCTGGCAAAGAACTAAAGTAAGCTTTGTGGGTTACTTTAAGTTTAGGTTACTTTAAGGGCTCTGCACTGAGTGTCCTTTTTTTCCAATAAGGCAAGCATTCTCAGCAGAATGAAGAAAAGCCTTCTGCTCTTACCTTAGACTTTACACAGTGACAGCTGCCTGCAATAAAATAGTAAAGGAGAAAAAAAAAGAAATGAGAATACAAGAAGTGGCAAATTAAGGCGGTATGGGCTCATGGTTGGGGAAAAACGATGAGGCAAACAAATATGATCAAATCTGAAGGGCTCAGAGGGATTTGGGAAATTAGCATAAGTACATAAACTAGTACTGCTAACTGAACAGCAGTGGCATTATGAAACATTTATCAGCCCTTTTGAGCCCTTTTGATCAATTTCTCCTTGAGCCATGGTCTAAAACTTAGAATAATTGTGTCCAAGAGCAAACAAATATCCATAAATTTAAGTATAACTTGCATTCAACTCATTCAGTAATGACACTGACTTGGGGTGAGATACAGGGTATGCACTCAAAACAGAAAAGTTACCAAGTAGCCAAACCCAATGAGAAAAAAATAATACAAAAGCTGTCGTCATTCCTTTTTGTTTCCCTTTTTTCCTGCTGCGATGGTGATCTTATTTTGCATGATCATTGCTTTCATTTCTCCTATACTCTTTGTATTTCCTTCATATCATATATTAAAGCCCAGGAATAATGTTTTCCCTCTTTAGAAATAAAGAAATGCAGGTAAAGAGGTAAGCAAAGGTTAAAAAGACTAATAAAACCCAGTGTTGGTGATATGGCAAATGGGTCCTTTCGTAGCTTTATGGTCATGAGTGTTCATCTTTGTTGCTTTTTAAAGGAGAATTTGATGATACAATTCAAAAGCTTTAAAACGGAAAATTTGTTCACTCTTTAACCTAATAGCCTTAAATTTAGATTTACCCTAGTCAAATTTGGCTGGGTACTCATAACTATATGCACATTATCTTTTTTTTTTTTTTTTTTTTTTTGCGGTACGCGGGCCTCTCACTGTTGTGGCCTCTCCCGTTGCGGAGCACAGGCTCCGGACATGCAGGCTCAGCGGCCATGGCTCACGGGCCCAGCCGCTCCGCGGCATGTGGGATCTTCCTGGACCAGGGCATGAACCCGTGTCTCCTGCATCGGCAGGCGGACTCTCAACCACTGCGCCAGGGAAGCCCTGCACATTATCTTTAATGACCCATTATTTATAATATCATAAAACTGGAAACAACTTAAAAATCCAAAAAAAGAGATTACTTAAATCATTTATGATAATCAACCAATGTAATATTGTACAACCATAAATATAACGTATGTGCACACTTACATATGTTGTATTCCACACAAATGTATGGGAAGATGCTCATAATACAAAAGGTAAGTTAAAATAGCAAATATATCATGAGCCATTATTTTTTTAAATGTATATTATATACAGAGAAAAGCATCTGAAAATATATACAGAAAGATATTATATCTGGGTGTAGAGATTCTCCCAGGACTTTATTTTCTTCTCCTTGGATATTTGTATTTTATACAGTACAACAGTGAATATATATTGTTTTTTAATCAGAAAAAACTTTAATCAGACAGAGGGAAAAAAAGGAAACATTTTACTACCAGTTCTTTTAGTCATTTACTTTGGGGAGAAAGTCAGATATTGCTACACTTTCATTGATTAGTGATTGGTGAATATTCAGACCTCTTGGGAGTTTAGAGCATTTTCATCAAATAAAAAATAGAGAAGAAGGGCTTCCTTGGTGGCGCAGTGGTTGGGAGTCCGCCTGCCGATGCGGAGGACGCGGGTTCGTGCCCCGGTCCGGGAGGATCCCACATGCTGCGGGGTGGCTGGGCCCGTGGGCCATGGCTGCTGGGCCTGCGTGTCCGGAGCCTGTGCTCTGCAGCGGGAGAGGCCGCAATGGTGAGAGGCCCTCGTACTGCAAAAAAAAAAAAAAAAACAAAAAAAAAAAAATAGAGAAGAAAAGATAACACCGATGAGCACAGGAATAAGAAGAACTGTGAGATCTCAAAAGCCAAGTGAATTATGGTACTTGCTCTTTGCTTTCCCTCCCTTGATCAAAATTTGATGAAGCTTGCCTTTGGTAGATGATTTGCATTTTTAATTGGTCAAGATGTGGTACCAGATGAGTCAGTTACAGAACCAAGTTTTCAGTATGGTTATGCTCAGTAGACTGTGGGAACACACCAAGGAGCCTCCAACTCTGCCCCAAGTGGAAGAGGTGGCCAGGATGGGGATGGGACAGGAAAGGTTCTTCAGAGCAGCCGACCCCCTCAGCTAAAGGGTACGGATGCAGTGGCCAGGTGGGCAAGAGAGATGACATTGCAGGTAAAAGCACAGAAGTATGAATACAACCCTGGGGAGATTTAGTGTGTGCTTGGCAAATACTTAGGTGGTGGTGGTGAATAGAAAACAACAAAGCATTCTAGAAATCCTTACTTTTCAGTTTTTGTAATAAAAGATTCATTAACTTAATCACTTTGGGTGCCTTCGAACTTAACACAATAATCTGTGTTCTTAAAACATTATCTTCCAATCTCCTGTGCCTTCAAAGCTATTTAAATAAATATAAGCAGTAAGACGAATATGCAATGACACCTAGCTGATATAAATCAGGAAAGAGTTGATACATAGTGACAGTGTGGGTAGATTCAGATCTAGGTGTTGTTCCACGTTTATACCCTCAACCCTTAAAATATTCAGATTCCATATAAGAGCTAAGTAAGTATGCTTGAGTTGCCAATTCAACCTATGGCCAGTTCGTATAGAAACCTTGTTAGCACTCAGGTTAGCACAGGATCTTTCACACAGGTCAGTGTCTTCTTCTCTGATGTCATCCCTTAAATGTCTTAATTTACCTTCAAAACTTGAACTTATTGAAACCATTTCTAAAGGTGTTTATGTTTTCTATTATCTTTCATGGTAATAACTTCCAGAAGGAAAGTTGTATGACTTATTTGTCTGAAACCTGCCTCCCTCAAGATTCATGGGCCTCCTACTGTGTTAAAATATCTTGGTCTGAGCATATCTTTTGCAGGGTGGATTGGCTGCTGATTCTTGGGAAAAAGAAATGACCTCTTTGTATTAAAAGCTCCATGTACAGAAGATTTTTTTCAGAGCTGTTGAAGAGGCAGGAACAAATTTGCTTGGTTATGCTGATTAGCCTTTCTCTCAGGGCTACCAAGCAAGACATGAGTTTACAATGAGAACTACTCCCAAATCTGGATACAGCGGGAAGCTAAGAAAAATCAATCCACAGTGAATAAGCTGCAACCTATCCTGTTTTGAAATTAGATTATGCTTGCACGTGAATGACTAATGGCTTTCATTTGTGGATGACTAATGGATTTCTCAGTTTGTCTAGAAGCCATTCTAAATTATAATTGATAAAAGATAACACACAATCTTGCAAATTTTATCAAAGTTAATAAAAACTGTGCAAAGAAATTTAAATGAAGTTTAGAAAATGGAGAGTCAAAGGGTAGCGTGTCTCTATTCCTGTCCAAGAAAAAAGTTACTGATTCTAACCCTAAACTTGAAAAAGGCCAGTTACAAGACCAGCCTGATCGGTCAGATCCTGGAAGAGCACGCTGCTTCCTTTGTTTTCATTCTTATGTGTAATTTGGTCTCCAGAGTGTATCAGCCAACTAGTGAGGGGGAAAGTATAGTCCAGATTATTGTATTCACTGTAAAATCGCACACTGGCATTCTACTTTTCAAATATGACCCTTCTGAGTTTGGTTAGTACCACTCAGCTCTCGAAAAAATCATTACCCCTCAACAAACTGGCAAACTGACTTTTGGAGGCTGCAAAGCTAAGGCCCAGTTTTGGAACAAGGTGACTTCACCTAGTGCTGCCAGCCCAGCATGACTAAGCCAGCTGGCCCCATGGATCTTTGCTGCACAAGAGAGATGCTAGGGCATTCTTGGCAGCCGTGTGCTCAGGAGCCAGCCTTCCCCCTGCCTCTCATCCGGTCGCACTGGGATTGGAGGTTAAGAAAAGGGAATTAAATGTGACTTTCGTCTGGGGGGCTTTTCAGGCAGAGGCCCAGCAGAAGGGTTTTAAGTGGTGACAGAGAGTTTTCGTCTCCCCAAGAACCCACAATTCAGTGACTGCAGTTAAGCAGCAGAGTGGCCAAGCCCTGGAGGCAATCTGCTTAAGACTTTAGTCATGACTTCTGAGAGGCTACAGGAGCCCTAGAAATATGCAGTGAATCATTTCTAGAGAGACAACTACCTCCTATTCACCACTCTTTGATAACCAAATGTATTGCTTCTCTCATTTAGCATCAGATTCCTTACAGAGGCTGAGAACAGTGTTATTTCAAAAAATTTCTCCTGCAGGTTCAAAATAATAATATCATGCTTTAAAATGAATAATTCCTTAATATCATCTAATACCAATCAAAATTTCCCAGTTGTTCTAATTGTCCTTTACACCTGTTTGTCCAAGCCAAGATCTAATCGAGGACATTACATCAACTTGTTATTTCCCTAAATCTCTATTAATATACAATACTCCCTTTT
This sequence comes from Mesoplodon mirus, assembly GCF_964341445.2. NCBI lineage: Eukaryota > Metazoa > Chordata > Mammalia > Artiodactyla > Ziphiidae > Mesoplodon > Mesoplodon mirus. Next base: position 85,270,871 of record NC_138984.1, read on the forward strand.
TTCATGGCAGTGACTTGTTAAGAGAATGAGCCAATTATTCCATAAAATAACTCACCTTCTATATTTGTCTGCTTGATTCTTTGCAGTCCTAGCTTTTCCCTTCTATACCTTGTGTTTGGGGTAAACTGTTAGATCTAAAGCTTTGATTAGATTAAAGTTAAATGTTTTGACTAAAAGAAAGAATATAGATACCCTGGGTGATGTCAAATATTTCATATTGCCTCACATCACAAGACAGTATTGTCTGGGCATTAGTGGTGCTAAGATTTGCACTGGATTGAGATGGTATCCTGATTTCTCCCATGTGCAGTTCCCTTGCTCCCCTTGTGACCTAAAGGAGGAATCTGTTCGGTGGTATTTTGGCACCATATGAATGTCCTATTCACCATCAATCATCTGTCTAAGGTTTTATCAGTAACTGATAATTCATATCTGAGTCAATAATTTCCCTTGGAGTCTCCTTTTCTATGTAGGTAGGTTTTATGCTGCACTATTTACTAGTTATGACATGAAACAAGTCATTAGCTTCTTGAGTCTTCATTTCCTCACCTGTAAAACGGGTATAAAAATAGAACCAATCCACATGGTTGTTGGAAGTATTAGATGAGATAACCGTGTATCCATGCTTTGCCCATGGCCTGGTGGCATGTGTGCAGGCAATAAGCATTGGATATTTTTTCATTGTGCCTTTCCTTATTTTGGTGGTGACAGCTTGCAAAAGCATTATCCATTTGTTGCCAGGCTCAAGTCCCTGAGGCAAATGACAACATATCTGATAAATTTGCTGCAAAGGAGTTGAGGCAGTTAGACTTTTGAAGAAAATTGACTTAACCCTTTTTTGAAAGGCAAATTGGAACTTGTTTCAAATAAGGGCTGCTCAGATTAGTGTTTTCTAAGGCATGTTATAAGAACCAGGGCCTCTGATATCCTCCAGGGGAGGGTTCCATTGTTAGGATAACGTCTGGAGGATGCTGCCTGTTCTCTCCCACTCTTAAGGTTTCACTGTGCATATTATTAAGTTAAAGGTTCTGGAAATCCTCTTAGGAAAAAAACCTGCCTAACTTTGTTTAGTCAAGTATTTTCTCATCTATTTGCCTTTGGACACTACCCATCCTGCCTCCGCCCTTTAAAACCATGTAACACATGTAAAAATTATATTGAGATGCCTTAGATTCTCCCAAAGGCTTGAATAAGAAGGTAGTCAAACTGATGAGCCGACTGCCAGTGTATTGTTGGAGGGCATCTGCACTGACCTTTGGACCTGAAAAGCCATGCAGGCAAGAGGAGGTCTTAAGAGGTTTCATTTTCTTGTAGGTGCAGGAAAGGCAGAAATTGGAGACCCCATGGTAATTCAACAGCTAAACTCTCTTCCTTAGATTTTCTCCAAAGCCTACCAGGACTCCTAGAAGAACTGAATCCACCTGTCCTATAGGTGTCCCACTGCCCCTGAGACCTGCCTAAGCTGACAGGAATGAGTTTCTTGGGCCAATGCACAGAGACCCAAGGGCATTGGAGAGGGGGGTGTCATTGTTCAGAGGAAGAGCAGAGGATTTGGAGTCAAACTAACAGGGGTCAGTGTCTTAGCTCTGCCAGGTATGTGCCATGATCCCTGGGCAGATCCCTTGCCCTCTCTGAACTACAGTTTCTTCAGCTATATAATAGGGACAGTTAAAGCACTTAGCTCAAATGGTTGTGAAATTCTTATTAGATATATAAAAGCATTTTTTAAAAATATGAAGTGCTATATAAATGCTACTTAATTTAATTTTAATGTAAAGGGTATTCTTCATGGCCGATATTTTGGGGGTCCACTAGCCCTTTCATTCATTCAAGCTGTCAAATATTTATTGAGCACTTACAGTGTACCAGGTACAGATTAGGTGCTAATATAGAGTACAGAATAAAGCAGACCTAGTCCCCGCCTTCTTGGAACTTACATTTCATAGTGGGAGACATATGATAAACAATTATACACATGCAAATAAATATATATTTATATTCATCATAGTCTCCTCTCCCCAGGTACTGATGTGATATTTTTTAAATGGGTATATTGTTTATAATCTATATAGATGCATTTTGAAGGTAATACCAATGAACCATTCACAGAAATTCAAAAAATGAAATTGTTAGTTTAAATAAAGAATAAGATTTTAAATGTGGAACTAGAAGAGCCCTTAGGAATAACATTTCAATCCCTTCATTTTATAGATGAGGAAAACTAGAACCCAGAATACTACAGAAATTTACCCAATTGTGTGTCTGTGTGTGTGCGTGCACGCGTGCGTCCATGCATGTGTGTGTATAAGAGAGACAGAGACAGAGAGACCAGAGAGGAAGATCAGGGGTCTTGAGGCAGGAGTTAGAATCCAGACTTCCCTTCCCCTAGTCAGTGCTTTCCACATTCCTGGGTTCCATATGAAAGGAGTTGTAAGAGTCTGTTTATATAACAGTGAGTTATAATCATCACACTTCTATACAGTGTGTTCCAATTTCTGGAAATTGGGGCACAGCACAGTTGATCTTTCCAAACTTTCCTCCATGAAACATTACTAGATGTTAATAGGTTATCACTTTTTAAATTTCTCGGTCACAGTAGTTTAGGAAACTGAATTCTCCCCCCATACGCCCTAACTTTAGAAACCCTTAAATGCATATTGTGATGGTGAAAGATCATTCTGCAGTAAGGAAACCTCTTAAACTATGTACAGTTCAGCATTTCCCAAACTTATTTGACTACAGGATCTATTTTGAATTATTTAACAACGTGATTAATGTGCTGGGTGGGAAGTAGAGCCTTTGCATCAACTTGGTTGGCTACTTGGTAAAGTCTGTGAACGCCAATAGTAAACCAGATTGGATCACACAACTTTAAAAGGGGCAGTTTCTTGGGTCTTAGCATCTCAGGCTGACGGTGGGTATATGAGCAGCACCTGGTAGGATGCATTTCCTTAAGTTGACCATATCCTTCTAACCGAGGACTGGAATGGAAAACAATGGAATCTTAATTAAAGAGTATTTTCTGATCCATTTTTGGAGGAAAGCAACCCTCTTTAAGTTTTTTTTTTAATTATCATTTTCAGGCCTTCTAAAAATTATTATTATTTTTATTTTTAGGCGTTCACAAGCCCAGAGTTCTTCAAAACAGTGTGATGTCTTCGCAGGACATTCAAATAAGGTAGAAGGACATCTTGATTCTGAAGTGACTGTGTATCCTTATTACAGACTCATCCAAGTCCATGGTCGTGTTGCCTGTCTATGGCGGCTTGGTCAGGCCATCCAAACATGAACTGTTAGTGATAGTTTGAAGGCTTTGAGACAAAAGCCCAGCTTGCTAAAGAATTTTGGTTCAGCAGAGAGACAGGGAGATACAGTGAAGAGGGAATCAAAAGCCTGGGAATTTGCTGCTGAGAATAAATGCTGGCTGCTCCCTGAGGTGATTTGTCTGTGCACTCCACTCTCTACAGATGTTAGAGCCTCTTTTTGAGTAAGGACCTGAGGTTCTTTGGTAGCACTTTGATATCCTGCTCGAATTCAATATGTGAAATGGAGGCGTCTCTCTGTGACTTGGAGCCCACAGCAGGCTTTGAAGTCTGATCCAATTTTTACTGCCTACTATTTGATGTTGAAAGGATGAAATGAAGAAAATGTACAGTTTTTGCCAGTAACTCTGCTGAGCATATGTAAGATTAAAAAACAAAATCCTTTGGATGATATACTTAGAAATGTTAAGTAGATTAATACCTTCCTATAGGTTTTCTTTTTTCTTTCTTAGGGATAAAAATTAGTATAGGAGAAAATCAGCACATAGCTGTTTTCTATATGGACTATAATTAATTTAAGAGGGGGCTCGGTTGGCTTGTTCAGAGGAGGAAATAAATGGATGAAGCAAAAGGTGTTGAGACTTTGCAGCTAATTGCCCCAAGGAGAGGACCTCTACTCAATTCTACTGCAAGACACATGCAACTAACCACATGACCCCAATATACTTAGATTTTTCCCTAGTACCATTGAGGTTAAGGGTCCCTTAGTTAAATGGAAGCCAAGTTCTGAGGCTGCCTCATCAGAGGATAAAAATAATGTTTCTTTTACTGGGTCTTTCTGAAGCACTCAGTTTCTGGGACTGAGTCTCTGTCTTCTCAGACATGCCATGCTGCTCCAGATCGCCCAGGACTGAGTCCCTCGAGGGGAGCCCCTGCAAAATCTGGTAAGAAGAACATTTTGAATTGCAAGCTGTTTCTACCATTTGCATGCTTTTGTACTTTTTAATGAGTTGTTTAGGCAGGACTGTGTAGAAGGCAGATAGTAATATAACCTAATGTTAGCAGAAAGTTCAGGTTTGGGAAGCCATAAAGACTGGAAACAAAACCTGCATTAAAAGTAGCAGTTTATCACCCACCTGTGCCACTGAAGTTTACCTTTTTGAAGGAAGAAAATGAATATCAAAGGCCATACTTTACCCTTTACTTGTAAGAACCTCAAATTAGGAAACTGCTTTAAAACTTTATTTTCTAGTGCTCGCTTAGGCAGCACATATACTAAAATTGGAACAGTACAGAGAAGATTAGCATGGCCCCTGCGCAAGGATGACACGCAAATTTGTGAAGCATTCCATATGTTTAAAAAAACTTTATTTTCCTAAAGGAAAGATAAACAATTGGCCAGCTTTCAGTGGAGCAGATAGTTCAGGGTCAAAATCTAGGGCTTGGTAAAGACTATGGATTTAGAGAGAAGTTCTGCCCTTTTGGCAACACAGCTGTTCTTTCAGCAAGAATGTAGACATCTTGCCACACTCTTATGGAAAATAGAATTTTTGGCCCCTTTTCTAAATTATTCACTACAAAATATAGTAAAAAGTCAGTTTGGGGCCATATGTATGGCTATAATCAATACTTCTGGAAGATAAAATAGAAGCATGATCATAAGAAATATTTATGAACCAGGAAATACTAAGCACAAGGTGGATCATTCCAAAGGAAAAAATCTTTTCAACTTAAAATACTAATATTACACTTACTGTTGACATCATTTATTTTTCTGAAATATGCAGTAGTTTCTTAGGTTTCTCAAATTTTCTTCTTAGTCTGTTTTTCAGTGGCAAAGTAGTACAATATGAAGTGGGAAATGCGTAATAAATGTGTTAGGACCTTCAGTTCATACAAAGCAAACTCTTCAAGAGAGATGAGAGAGGATTAGTGTATTACAGCAGAACCTTTTAAATGAATATGCCAAAAATGATAAAACTGTCCAATGGACTAATTTCCCCACAGCCAGATAGTGTTTAGGAATAAGGCCACATGAGGTACGGGTAGGAGTAGTGCAAAAAAGAAAATTGAGGGAAAAGATGGTGGGTGGAACAGAATCCATTATTTGGATTGGCATTTTCCTCTATCCAAACAGACAATTTCTACCTTTTAATTGGGATATTTAGACCATTTACATCTAATGAGATTGTTGATATATTTTGGTTTATATCTATCGTCTTGCTATTTGTTTTCCATGTGTCCCATCCGGTCTTTGTTCTCTTTTAGCATTCTACTTTAAAATACACGTAAAAAGAAAATTTTAAAGCATGGTTGAGTAGCCAAAGGCACAGATTCTGGAGTCAGACCTGCCTGGATTCAAATCTCTGCTTTCTTGTGTAGTGTTAATAAAGCTATGTAACAACTCCTTACCTCAATAACTACACATGTAAAATGGGGAAATGGTAGTTCATAGCCAAAGGGTTGTACTGAGGATTAAATAAGCTAGTAGGAGTAAAGGGCACAGCATGGTGTCTGGTTCATAGTAAGGGTACATTATTGTGTCAGATGCTGCCGTGGTATTTACTGCTATTGATATTATATAAATGCACATTAAGTATAAAAAATGGGTAGAGAAATAAAGTTCTTACTGTAAGGCATTACGTTTTGGCGGTATAGTTTAGGAGGAGTAAAAATATATTGCATTTTTAATTAACTACTAAAGAGACTTGTTGGATTATAGGCATCCTTCCCTCTCTTTAGAAAAGTATCCCCCAAACTCAAACTTTTTAATAAGTTTCACATCTGATTTGCTGTAAATGGTTCATATGCACTCTCCTGTCACAGTTGCTCCTTCCTTCCAATCTAGATGGTTTTCTGTTGGGTTTGCCACCACTACCATGACTTCTCCTTAAACTCTTGTAAACAGTATCCTAAGTGGTCTTCCTGCTTCCATTCTTTTCCTCCTTCAGCTTCCCTCATGCACAGATATCAGAGGAGCTTTTCTAAAGCATACCCTGATCATAACATTCTCTTCCACTATAATCTTCAGTGGCTCCCCATTGTTCCAGCATCGTCTCGAAACTTCTTGGCATGACATACAAGGCTGTCTCTCTTCTGGTCCTAATCTTCCTTTCTAGCTCTATCGTCCGCTGATCTCTCTCCCTTATTCTGTGCTTCAGGATATCCAAACTACTCTCTATCCTCCACGCATGCCCAGTGTGTTCTTTCTCTCCTCTGTGATTTTGCTCATGCTGCTCCCTGTGCCCCACCTGTCCTCCTTTACTGTTCATTCTGAGTCCTCTCTGTTCTTCAGAGTCCACAATGGCTTCCTCTGAGCCCTTTGACTTTCCTTTAGTACTTACTGCCTTCTGCCTTGTATTACAGTTATTTTTATGCATCTACTAGATTTTAAACTCTCTGGGGTCCTATCTTTTCATTTCTGAATTCTCTCCTCGCAACCTAGCCTAGGTTCCCAAATTGAATTCTTGAGCATCCAAAGCTGTGATGAAATATAGTGGAAGCAAGAATGAAATGAAACTCTTGAGTAAATGAGTCAGAGAAAGTTGTAAACCGTATTTTTAATAACCCTGGAACAAAATAAAAGATCTTTTAGGCACCCCCACATAGGTAGAGCACACCGGTGGGACAAGTTAAAAAGATCCAAGTCGTTTCATTTTGTTGCTGTTGTTGTTCTGAGCAGGGGGAGAGGGAAGGAAGGCTTGGGCAGGAAAAAGCATTTATAAATCAGCTTCCTCCTGACCTTGGAAGGCAACGAAGATGGATTGAAGAACAAAAGTTGTCCAGTTTTGTTTACGTTTTCAAGGTGATAAGCTGCCAAACTAAGAGTATATTTATTCTGCAGGAGACCTTTTAGCCAGTTGTACCTTTAGGTTTAGCTCTTTGCCTTAAATGACCCGTTATTTCAATCCATGTTTCTGTGAAAGCCTGAGAATATTACGACCTTTTCAGTTTTAAGAAAACACCAACACCCAACGATTTTGCCTTCTACCTGGCCGTGAGTGCTAACTTCACTGTTTCATAAAGGGGTCTGGGGGATATGGGGGTGGGGGGAGGCAGGGAGTAAATCTAAAGTTGCTTAATCAGGCCATCTCTGCTTAGAGCAGGCAGGCGAAAGAGCGCAGATGTGGGGCTTGGACAAAGTCTGTCTTCTGCCCCTCAGTCAGAGAATCTCAGGAAGGTCCTTAACGGATCCATCTGAGATCGACTCATTCCTCACACGGGAGAGGAAAGCACAGTATACCCAGGAAGTTCATAGTACGAATCACTTTGCCACTGATCCAAGCAGAAATTATTTAATTGTACTCACAGGCATATATACAGACCTGATCTGGCTTTACTATGTAAAAATTTACTCTTTTTTAAAAAATTGTATTTATTTATTTTTGGCTGCATTGGGTCTCCCTTGCTGTGTGCGGGCTTTCTCTAGTCGCAGCGAGCAGGGGCTACTCTTTGTTGCGGTGCGCGGGCTTCTCATTGCGGTGCCTTCTCTTGTAGAGGACAGGCTTCTAGGCTTGCAGGCTTCAGTAGTAGTGGTTCGCGGGCACTAGAGCGCAGGCTCAGTAGTTGTGGTGCACGGGCTTAGCTGCTCCGCGGCATGTGGGATCTTCCCGGACCAGGGCTTGAACCCTTGTTCCCTGCATTGGCAGGCGGATTCTTAACCACTGCACCACCAGGGAAGCCCCAAAATTTATTCTTTAACCATTTGTTCTGCTATGTATTTATTCAGCAAACATTTATTAACACTTACTAAGTGCCAGGAACTTTCCTGGGCCAGTGCCTCTCAAAACAGTTTTAAAAGACCCGTTCTGGGTTGGGTGTTTTAATTTCCAGTGTGCACAGTCTGATACTTTTGTGAAATATAGTAAAAATGAATTACTAGGTAAATAATCACACATGTAGGTGTGGTGTCCGTATCAAATTGATCTAAACTTTTCAAAATTTCTTGCTCTAACTTAAATTACTCTAAATTTCTTTAGTGATCTAATGATGGTTGGGACCAGTAACAAGAGTCAGCCTGCAGACCACACTTCAGTAGCACTGTTCTGGGCATGTGTGTTACATCAGGGAACAACACGGTCAAAAAGTCCTGTCCTCGTGATGCTACATTCTAGCAGAGGGACAATAAACAATACGCATAATCCATGAGTCAGTTGTATGGGATGTTAGAAAGGCAAAGTGTTATAGGGGAGAAAATACAGCGAGAGAGATTGGGAGTGGCCAAAGTGTGGAGGATGATTTACTTTTAAATAGGGTGGTCAGGGTGGGCTGCACTGAGAAGGCTTGAAGGTGGTGAGCTAATTAGCCATGTGGATATCTAGGAGAAGAGCATTACAGGCAAAGGAAACAGATGAGGCAGATGCCCTGAGGAGAGAGCGTGTGTGGAAAATGTGAAGAGTAGAAGGGAGCCCCGGTGACTGGAGCTGAGAGCAAGGAAGAGTATTATAGGGGATGAGGAGCCAGCTGATGCAGGTCCTAACAGACACCCTGGGGATCTGGTTAAAATGAAGGTTCTGATTAAGCAGGTCTGGGTGACTCCTGAGATTCCTCAGTGCTAAGGAGCTTCCAGGTGTTGCTGATATTGTCCACATTTTGAGTAGCAAGGGTATAAACTCAGTGAATTGGGAGCGACTGGGTTGAGGATAGACTACAGACACTATCAATGTGTGAGATATTCTATGTAAGTTACAATTTCCAGACAGCTGAAACTTTCTAAAACCTACAGCTGCCTTTCATATTAAGTGTACTGGACAGTTCTCCTTATTCTCAGTGTCTCGGGACATGATTATTAACAACAGTTGTCACACTGGCTGTAACACAGAGATCCTTGGAGACCATTGTGAAATGGGACCACCTACCCGTGCATTAAATGACCCTCAGCCATTATGATTTGTACTTAATGTGCCTAATTATTTTAACTTTCTTCTCTCTCAACAGGAAGCTGGTGTTTCCTGCTATTGTTAATGTGCTCATTTTTTGTAACATACTTTCCTTGCACCTTCTCTCTTTTTCTCCTTGGTTGTGGCCTAAAAACAACAGGTTTTAAGCATTTTTTTCTGCATTTTATCAATAAAAAAAGGGACCTGAGTGGGGGATGTGAGGAAATCCCAATGAATGAAAGAAAGGGAACTGCCACAGATGTAGTAGGTATTGACTTTGGGCACATGCTAGGTGCTTTACCTGTATTTTCTTAGTGTGGCGTATACAAGTTTAGTTTAAGTTTGTGACCTGCTTGTTCAGGGACCGTCATTGCCTGCCCCTGGGTTTCCTGTGATACCTCACCTACATGAGGTAGTCCTGCCCTTGGTTATCTTCCCGTCTACAGGTAGTATAAATTATTCGTATTTTTTTGAAGGTCAAAAAGTCATTTTTTGACTAAGAGTAACTTTAACTACATGGCTTTTTAAAGATGGAGCCTAGTACATTTTTAGGGAGCTGGGGAGCAGGTGGTATTGTACCAGCCTCCCAAGGGGGTCACAGTGGCAGAGTGCAGTGTCAGGGTGTGGTGGAGCCCCCTTCCCCTGCCAGAGCATCTAATTTTGGGCTTTAGTGATCTGGTTTCAGATCTTTCTTCAGATTTGCTGAGCAAATCACACACCCTTTCTTTTACCCACTTCCTTCTCTAATGCCATCTACTTTGTTATTTGCCTTTACCTTCCTCACTGCTCATCACTAAATTTTGTTGATCTTGGCAGAAGTTCAGCTATCAGAAAGCAAACTTGGGCTGTATTTTATCCTTGGAACTCTTAATCCTTAGGGTGGCCAAACATCTCAATTTTCCCAGGACTGAAGGTTTTCCAAGATGTGGATTTTCAGAACTGTTCCAGGCAAACTGGGACAAGTTGGTCATCCTATATATAATAATACTGGAAGTTGAACTTGATTGGGCCGAGAACTAATTTTTTTAATTAGATCACTGTATCAGGCAAGACTGAGCCTTGGATCTGTGCTACAGAATCACCTCACACTGCTGCCTGTGTTTGGAAGGGGATACAAGCAGCTTGCCAAACCACAGCCACTGTGATCATAAAGGGCTCAGATGTCGCCCATTTGACAGGGAGAGCGTGTTCCTACAACAGAGACTCAAAGGCAACATAATCCCTGTCGGGAAAGCACATGGAAGCCAGACCCTATGGAGGCAAGGCTATTGGGCCTCCCTGTCCCGCACCCAATGCCATGGCAGAAAGCCACATACAAGGCTTAGAGGCCACTCTTGTGCCCTCACATATGGGTCATCTCTGGTGTTTCGAATCCCTGCTCTTTTTGGCTCCCGTATGGCTGGTCCATCTTTTCTTCTTGCCTGGGTGCCACGGAACTCACCATAAACCCTCATCATGAAGCCTCGGTCTCAGGACTTTTCTCAGTGAGATGGTAAAGGAATTACAGGCCTAGAATTCTTACCTTTAGTGCGGGGGGGTAGAAAAACACACCTCTTTGTTAAAGGATCTTTTTTAGGCCGTTGATTCTCAAACTTCAGTAAATGTCAGTATCACCCAGAGCACTTGTGAAAACCCAAGTTGCTGGCCCATTCCATAGTTTCCGATTTTGTGTGGGGTATGGGAGAGGGGGGATTTGTATTTTTATCATGTTCCCAGGTGATGCAGTGCTGCTCGTTGGGGGACTGCCCTTTGGGAACCACATCCCCTATCTCTATGATACTATATTGAATCAGAAAAAGTGAACTTTATATATATGGCTTTCTATTCTTTCACTTAACAGACACTTATCAAGCACCTACTGTATGCCAAACACAGCCCCCCAGTGAAGTAAGACACTTAAGAGACAAATGCAATTCTAATGGCTGCGTCTTTGCAGCTGTTATTTTCCGAAGCAAGTTTGGTAACATATTGCGTGTCCACATTTATCTCAAGTGGTCTCATTAAATTCTCAGGAAGTTGTCAAGAACAAAGTTTCATTTACTTGTAACTTTGCTATAGAGGAGGAAGAGGGGAGTGTTCCAGACTTTTTAAAGTGTCTCAATTTCTGAAGTTATTAGAAATTACTGCCTTTAAAAGATATTTCTATTTTACAAACTCTACTGCCTCTGCTAGCCTCCCGCAAGGCAAACGTGCTTAAAACCCTACCAGATCTGAATATTTGCTTGTACCTCTAATATGTATGTCATTGCCGTAATGTTTGTGTCCTGGCTTTTTGCAAAAGAATTTAGGCAAGGCCAACATAAGGAATGCACAGATTGAGGCTTGAAGGCATGAGGGCAGAGGAATGGAAGGAGAAAGGGGAGAGACTATAGTTCTCCTGATCCCAAATTTAATTTCTAACCTATAGCCCCTTTTATATTAATCACACACCTTCCCTATTCTGTTTAAAAGACTTTCCTCATTTTACTAGATCTTGTGTGCGTCTTGCTTAATTTTGTAATTTTGGAGAATGCAGAGTGCTTGGGTCATCAATTGCAGTCATGGCCGTTTACGCCAGCTGAGGCTTCTGTGCAAAATGGTGGCTTTCTACAGGAATCGTATACGGTACCTACCAAGAGGCAAAGATTCCTTTTGGCAAAGCATTTTCCCTGAAATTTGGGGGTGTGGAGGATGAGGAAGAAGGGATGCAGTCCACATAGGTCAGCACTGCATCCACCCCTCAGCCAGCTGAGTCAGTGAGATTTGGGCTCCACTGGAGGAGTTGAGGCTGGAGGGGAAAGTAGCTGCCACTGTGAGGGCTGGTAGGTAGAAGCCATGTCAGCCACAATTCTTAAGGTCACATACTTCAGGGACAGCCTTGTGACAGCCTGTTCTCATTCTTGCAGCTCATTAAAGCCTGTTACAGAGTTGGATAGTTTGGGGACATTATTTCTGCTTAGATTGTTACTGCAAACATCTCTGAGGAGGGTTCAGCAGAAACTTGTACAGTGCCTTCCTGAGTGCATTAGGTCAGGATGCCCTCTTTGCTGATGCCAAGTTAGGTTCTGGCATTGACCCAGGATGTCAGGAGCGTAGCTGCCAAACAACGCAGGGCAGGGGTGGGGGCATGTGTGAGTCAAGTTAGGGTGCTTGGCTTTCAGAATTGGACGTTGATGGCATGGCTGTAAAACGTGCCGAGAGGAATTTTATTTTTACATTCTTTTCTTACTCGATGTATTTGAAACAGCACAAATTCACTGTTAACCTTGGCTGCCTCATTTCTTTCATTTTAAAGGATTCTTTTCAACTTTAAAATGAAACATAGTTGTGTAGTAGGCGTGGAGTGATTTTTCTTTTTTACTTTTATTTGTTTTCCAAGATTGGGAGTAATAAATTTTTTGAGTTTTTTTAAAGTGAATACTGTTCTTTAATAGTTTTGGGTTTTTAGAAAAACTGAGCGCAAAGTATTGAGTTCCCATACTCCCTTACCTCTCCCTCTCCCCCCAGTTTCCCCTATTATTAATATCTTGCATTAGTGTGGCTTGTTTGTTCACAATGATGAGCCAATATTGATCTATTATTATTAACAAGGTCCATAATTCACATTAAGGTTCACTCTTTGTGTCATACAGTCTGAGTTTTGACAAATATGTAATGACATGTATCCATCATTGCAGTGTCAAACAGAATAGTTTTATTTGCCTAACAATCCCCTGTGCTCCACCTGTTCATCCCTTCCTCTTTTTCCTTAGGCTCCTGGCAACCACTGATTTCTTTTTTTTTTTTTTTTACTGTCTTCATAGTTTTGCCATTTCCAGAATGTCATAAAGTTGGAATCACACATATTATACATTAGTATATAGCCTTTTCAGATTGACTTCTTTCCATTAGCAATATACATTTAAGATTTCTCCATGTCTTTACATAGTTTGATAGTTTATTTCTTTTTATTGCTGAAAATAATCTATTATATGGACGTACCACAATTTGTTCACCAAGTCACCTACTGAAGGAAATCTTGGTTGCTTCCAAGTTTTGGCAATTATGAATAAAGCTGTTATAAACTTTCTTGTGTGGACATAGGTTTTCAACTCCTTTGGGTAAATACCAAAACGTGTGATTGCTGGATAATATGATAAGAGTACCTGTTTAGTTTTATAAGAAACTGCCAAACTGTCTTCCAAAATGACTACACCATTTTGCATTCCTACCAGCAATGAATGCGAGTTCCTGTTGTTCCTCATCCTCACCAGCATTTGGTGTTGTCAGTGTTCTGGCTTTTTGCCATTTTAATAGGTGTGCAGTGGTATCTCATTGTTTTAATTTGTATTTCCCTGATGTGGAGCATCTTTTCATATGCTTATTTGCTATCTGTATAACTTCTTTGGTGAAGTGTCAGTTCACATCTTTTGCCTGTTTTTAAATTGTGTTGTTCATTTTCTTATTTGGAGGGTTTAAGAGTTCTTTGCATATTTCGGATACCGGTCCTGTGTGAGATATGTGTTTTGCAAATATTTCTCCCAGTCTGGGGCTTGTCTTTTCATTCTCTTAACAGTGTGTTTTGTGGAGCGGTAATGAATTTTTTATGTATATAATCAGGGAGAAAAATGTTTTTCAATAAACCTGGCTCTCATCTTAGTATAGTACCCACTCCCTTTCCCGGAAGAGGAAACAGCCTGAGAGGAACAAGGTGATTGGTTGTTCAGTAATTGAATATGTGAGGACCGTGACATGAGTGTGTTCCCTAAATTAAATGTAATCAATTCTAAGTGTTATAGGGAGGCAAGAGAGACATAGTCCAAAATTAAATGAGGGGGAAAGCACTGTGGTTATACAGCTGTTTGTAGAACCGTGGTAAGATTTTCCTCTGTTTTCATTTTTATTTGACTCTCTTTTAAGTAACTAGAACTCCTAGAATGACCAGGAAGATTCTGGGCTTGTCCGCTTCCAGTAAGAACTGTACTTAGCAAGAGAGAAATTGTCGGTTTACGTTCGGAGAGGGCTGGGAGAGAGTGAAATGCACCTCTGTCACTGGTTCATCCAGGTGCTCGGTCAGCTGCTGTTCACTGAGCAGTTATCAGGTGGTTATGTTGGGTGCTGGTGGTGTATCATGCACCAAGGTCCAGGCTCGCCCTGCGGGTTCACATTCCTAGGGCGAAATGGATAAGTAAACCTAAAATCAAATCTCCTGCGGCCAGGGTGTTAGTAAGATCGAGCCGTGGTGACCCCTGTAGTTGTTCTACGACAGGGATACCTTCGTGGTCTCATGGGAGCAGACAAGGGTCAGTGGGCCGACACCAAAGCTGAGAACTGAAGGGGAATCAAGAACCAGCCAGGCAAAGAGTGAAAGATGTCTCTGGCCTTCTGCCTGTTCCCTCTTCACACCAGGAAAAGCTCACACATGAGAGAGATCAGATTGTGGTGGTTTTGTTTTTAACCTAGTTTTAAATTCTGAAATGTAACATGCTGACAGAAAAAAAAAAGGTTTAAAAAAGAGATGGACAGCATAATGAATTATTATAAAGTCCCTGCGCAATTACAGCTGAGATCAGAAGAGAGAACTTGCAGCACCTCAGAAGCCTTCTGCTACCCTTTCCTGATGATGACTTTCCTCCTCCTCCCTAGAGGTCACCCCCTAAGTATGCATCCTAAATATCATAGTTTCCTTTTGCCTGATTTTCAGCTTTGTATAACTGGAATCACACAGTATATATTCTTTGGTTTCTAGCTTTTTCTTCTTCTTTTTTTCTTAACATAATATTTTAAGATTAACGTGTTTGTTTTCAATGCTGTACAGTATCCCATTTTATGAATCGATTCTTGTGTCGCTGGGCATCTGGTTGAGATCCTTTTGCTCAACCTTCTCATTTTACAGATGAGAAAACTGAGTCCCAGTTGGTCACCCCAGAGCTAGAACCCAACCCAGAGCTGTGTTCTAGGGAGAAATCAAGAAGGTGATGCCTCTGGACCGGCTCTCAGGGCCCAGATCATTCTTTTTTTTTTTTTTTTTGCAGTATGTGGGCCTCTCAATGTTGTGGCCTCTCTTGTTGCGGAGCACAGGCTCCGGACGCACAGGCTCAGCGGCCATGGCTCATGGGCCCAGCCGCTCCGCGGCATGTGGGACCTTCCCAGACCTGGGCACGAACCTGAGTCCCCTGCATCAGCAGGCGGACTCTCAACCACTGCGCCACCAGGGAAGCCCCCAGATCATTCTTGATGGTACTTTAGATGGCCATTTTAGCCTCTTAAATCTATTCTCCTCTTTGCTCTTCAGAGGAACAGAGAAAAATAGAAACCTCAAGGGGCTGAACACTTAGCTATATGTTCAGTTGTAGAATCTGAAGTCTGCTACATTACACTCAAGTTATTTGACTGTTTGTTCCTGGCCAGAGTTTAGGACTTCATGGGCTCTATCCTGATTAGGCTCAAAGGCAAGAAGGCAAAATAAGGGCCATAAAGCCATGCCTGGGAGATTATTGGAATTAGGTGTAAGTGTTTTGTTTAGCTCAGACTGCTGCTGGATTTAGATTAAAATTACTTGTGATTTAAAAAAGGGAACAGATACATTTTTTATAAAACTGTGAATATGAAGTTGGGATAATGACAGGAGGGAGAAGTTGAAGATAAACAATTGATATTAAATGAGTCCACAGTTTTTCTCCCAACTCAGAACAATCCACAGCAATCTCCTGATCACCTGCAAGTCACTGTACTCTATCCTAAACCAAAGCCTTCCTGAGCTCTGCCCACCACCCCAAACCTGTCCACTCCCACATTTTGCCCATATTTCCACTGCTTTGCTAGTATTTAAGCCTTTTATTACACTGAACTTCCCTGCTCTGTGATCTGTGTTCCTAGGATGTGTGTGTGTGTGTGCGTGTGTGTGCACACGCACGCGCGTGAGTGTTGGAGACGCTCTGGCAGCTTTGAGGGAACTCTGGGTCAGAACTTTCTCCTTCAAAAATAAGACGCTGGATTATGGGCTTAATGCATGAGAATAGAGCCTGGCATATGTAAAGCACCTAATAAATGTTTAGCTGCTGCCGCTGCCATTTCTCCCTCCTGAAATGAAAATCACTCCTGAAAGCACTTAATTTTCAAGTTAACAACTCCTTCCCTCCTTCTATTCAAATTGTCAAGTCTTATGGAGTGTGCTAAGAGTTCTACAAACTGCATTTGTTTTTTTCTCGATGCCACCACGAGTCTTAAGAGTTTATCGCCTTGGAACTTTACCACATTTAAAAAGCGTGGGACTAATTTGTTGGTATTTTCTGTGTCTGGCAATTTGTGTAATGGGAAGGAGTCATGTTTCAGTAATCCGCCTAAATGGTGTACGGACTATTTAGAGCTCCCACCGACTCAGAGCCCCATTTCCTTTCTCTGCTGTGCAGAAGGTCTGTTAGTCTGCTTGGCGGTAGGTAGTTAGAACAGCCAGTCTACCCAGACATTAGGCTGGGTTTGTCTGACGTCATATACACAAAGATCAGTGGTCCCAAAGGAACACTTCCTTTTTAAAGGAAGAAATTAATGATATCCCTTTTCATTACACTGGTGCCAGGAATGTTCTCTAAGCAGCCTCTTTTAAAGAACAAATTCAAACAGGCCCCAGCAACAAATGCAAGCGATCTACAAAGCTCTTAAGGGATGACTTTACACACTATCCTAATTTCAAAGGAGAAGTTTTGATGCCAGGACACAATGGCTGGGCTCTCCCAGTGGGCACACACCAACTTTAAATGCCAAACTCTGCATTTATGCAGAAATCAGATAAGTGCAAAGAGCTCTAAGCTTGTTTCAGCTCTTAACTGATATGTCCTCCAAAAGGACAGTTTGCATGCTAACTCATTACCCAGGGTCTGAATGTTTGGGGTATGGGTGGGGGACAGAGCGTCCAAGGATCCACTCCAAATCTCCAAGGGTCAAATTACGAAGTGTCCGTTCTGTTTGCCCTTCGCTGCTATATTTATCCACACCCAGAGCAGTTCAGCTCACAGCCTCACACTTGCACTCTGCCCTCTGATCAACTTGGGTTGCCGTCTGGGGTCCAGGTTCTTCTCATGTGTTGTGGGCTGCCATTCTTTGTTCTAGACTGCATCCTCTTATTCAGTTTATTAATGGAGCCTCCACTTCATGTAGCAGTTTCTACCGAACACTGTGGGAAAGCACTGGAAAAAGGTACATCACATTATCTCTCCCCATAAAGGGGGAGTTAAAATAGATGCTCCCTCCAACCCACCACTCTGAGCAAATTATTTGATGAACAACCTATAAATAATTGCTGAATGATTAGAGGATTGAACACACACTGCATAAAAGTTTTGCTTACATTATCTGTAACCACTGAATTATAAATATTGACCTTAGAGTGATTATCTTCTCTCTAGCACTCCTGACAAATGGTCATGCAGACTGATTTCATGCATTCTTCTGCAGACTTTTTTATATCCTGAGCCCCTTTGAGAAGCTGATATAATCCACGCCCCCTAAGCCCAGAAAAATGGACAAATGCACAACTGCACCATTTTGCGCATAATGTCAAGGACTTCCTGAACATCTTCATGGTTCCATAAGGGTCTACATCACACGTTAAGAATCTCTATACCAGTGAGAGTAGCTGACTAATTTTGAAGACTATCAATTTTATGGTTAGAAAGCTTGATAGAAGTGCTTTTCTTCTTGCTTCGCAGTAACAGAACAATAAAAGAAAATGGCTACTTCCTTTTCCATGTGGTAGTTCTTCAAGTATTTGTAGATTGTTATAGGTTTCTCAGTGAGACTTCTCTTTGGGGTCTTTGACAGTGTAATTCATCAAATAACCCTTAAAAGCTATGGCCACATTAGGAAATTTTTGTGCCAGGATCTAAGGCCTTGGAGCTAGAAGACATGCATGCAATCCAAAAAAGATAGGGGTGTAGTTCTCAAAAATGCCAAGGTAGGTTGCTATAGTATTTTCCTTCTTCATTAAAATAAAACAGAACAAAACAAAACAACTGATCCCTTTAAAAAAATTTTTTTTTAACCTCAATTCTCTAAAAGACTAAAACATTGAACTCTGTTTATATCTCCATCACCTTAATTCTTTTTTTAATTAAAAAATATTACTTAGGGGACTTCCCTAGCGGTCCAGTGGTTAAGACTTTGCCTTCCAATGCAGAGGGTGCATGTTCGATCCCTGGTCAGGGAGGTAAGATCCCACATGCCTCATGGCCAAAAAAACAAAACATGAAACAGAAGCAATATTGTAACAAATTCAATAAAGACTTTAAAAATGCTCCATATCAAAAAATCTTAAAAAAATATATTACTTAGCTATTGCTCAATTTTCCATACTTAATAGAGAGAGAAGGAGAATTCTTAGTAGAATTCTAGACTGAAAGATGGAACATAAAGATTGAGATAAAATCATTTTACATTTTACTTTGAATTCCCTGCAAAGTGGGGCTAATATTTTCCGAGCCACTTGTAAATGCTCAGATACTTTATGCACAACATACATTAGCATTTTTGCTCTCCTTGAAAGCAGTTACTTCCTGGTTCTCATTAATATCAATCTGAACTTAGATGTTACCCTATTTTGACTTCTTAGGCCACTAATTTTATAAAAGTATTAACGGTCCCAGAAATCTCATATGTTGTATTTTAGAGTTTTAAAATCGCGCTTGGTTTTTTTCTTTCATTGAAGGCTGAATTATAACTAGATAGAATTTAGGAAGAATCAAGATACAGATAAAACAATAAAAAAAACCTCATAAAACCCCCAAATAACCAAAACAAACTTGACTGAATGTCTAGAAATGAGGTATTTGACTCGGCTTTAGGCAGTCAGTTAGCCATCACTAAAAAATGAGTAGGTTGGACCAAGTCATGCCTGAATTCCCTAAAGTTACAAGATTCTATGTAAGTAAGTTCAAGAAACGTATCAGACAGAATCCCAGGAGGAAATAGATTGCACACTCAAATTAGGATAGATTGGGGATTGCTTAATAAAGGGATTATTTTAAAAGGTTATGGGGAGGATATAAGGAAACTATAAAGGATAGTAAGGATAGTATGGTACCCTGGGGGCTAATGAGAGTGGAGCTGTTAGCACATACACCTAAAAGACAAGGAAAGGTCATGGCATCTGGAACCCAGAAGGAAAGATCCATGTGAGTAGAAGGGTCTTGAGAGATGACCTTCAGTCAAGAACACAGTCAACACAAGACAACCACACAGGAAGGAAGCTGTGAAATAAGAGAGAGTATTTTATCTCTCTTTCCTCACTTTCTTCCTTCCTTCTGATGTCCTGCTAGGGCTTTTCATTGGCCAAGCCACTGGGAAGCCAGAGTCCTCCATTTAGGTCAGCTTCTGGGTCAGAGAACATGGTAGAAATAGATGGAGAATGGATCTACTGGGAAGAAAGGATCCAACATAACTTCAGTTCCTAATAAAAAATTCACACTCTCTTTCACAGAGATGAAAAATACTTCTTTGGAATATATTTTTTAACTAGTGCCTTAGTAAGGAATTGTTCTCTGCTTAAATAAGAGACACTGGAATACAGTGACTTCAGTAGATAAATGTTCATTTTCCTAATGCCACCAGAACTCCAGAGGGTAGGCAGTTTTTGGTATTGATTCAGGATATCAAGAATGTCAGGCAAGGCCAAGCCTCTGCAATTCTCTTGGCTTTCTTTTTTTCATGGCCTCAAGATGACTGCTGGAGCTCCAGCCATCGTGGCTGCATTCTTTGTGAAAGGACAAAAAGGATTTTCCTAGAGGCCCTATGCAGTGCCTTCTGTTTACATCTCATGGCCCTCCTTTATCTGCAGGAGAACCTAAAAAAAATATTTAAGTTGATCATGTTGTTGCCCCTATGATATAAGCATTCTATTGGGAAAGAAGCAAGAAATAATGACTGTTGAGTAGACACTAATATTGTCTACCCAAGACAGAATTTAATCATCTCAGGTGCATATGCTAAGGACATAGTTTCAAAGGACATAGTTTCATGCTGGTTTCTGATCTGGGGAATTTTCAAGTCAGATGAATCAAATATTCCCTCCTGAATGATCAGATTTAGCCTTCTATCTTTCTTCATGGAATACCAAGGCCTGCAGTAAAGAGAAAGGCCACTTATAAGAGATGGCTATAAAATTCTAAGGCAGATTTTCAAGTGTGTCTTTGAAACAGTTTGTCCAAACAAAATGAAACTATTTCTGGTAGAGTCTAGAAATGGGAGAAATGGAAAAGACACACTTGGTTAGCATGCTGGTAGAAGTATAAAGGAACAATTTTTGTGCAGAAATATTTTGCAGTGTATATTGAGGGACTTTAAAAAATGGTCAGATCCTTTATCCCAATAATTCACTCATAATCTGCCTTTTAAAAAGTCTAGAAAAAGTTAAGAGAACAACTAAATAAGTTTGATGCCGCTATATTGTGGAATAATATATAACTATTAAAATTATATTACATTACATAAATGCATTTATGATAGCATGGGAGAATTGGTTTTATTATCATATTAGCCTAAGGTTCTGCTGCAGTTTTTTTCTTGAGTATTTTAATTCTCTAGGTCTCCCTTTCCTTTAATATCCAACCGAAATGGCTGGAGCCCCCATCCTAGTATTAATAGTAGGATTTATACCCTCTACTCCATTGCTGCTCGTCAAACAAACAAACACCCCTTCAGAAAGAAATTGACCAAGAGCTTTAAAGGGATGTTCATAAAAGGAAAAAATACAAATGACCTATGACTATATGCAAAAATGTTCAACCTCAAAATTTAATAAGAGAAATGAAAATTTCTCTCTTGCTTATCAAACAGGCTGTGATGAAAAAAAAGACAATACCTGGGCTGTCGGGAAAACGAGGAAACAAGGGCACCCATATATAGTTTGTGGCAGGGCAACAGCCTCTTTTAGGGCAAATCTGCCAATATATCATTTGGCCCAGCAATACCTGCTCCATAAACTTATCCTCTGTACATAATTGGATAAACACATTGGAAGCAATATATACTATTCTGTGGCTAGTTGTATTGAAGTATAAAAAGAACCCATTGATGTTCATTCTTGGTCACTCTGTGAATTTTGGTAGATAACAAACAGGGAAGTGCTTGACATGGTACCTAGCACACAGTAGGTGCTTAATAAGTGTTTATCAAACAATAAGTTAATTCAGATGGGTAGACACTTTTGGGGAAATAGCTTTTGTCTCAAAGAGTATCTTGCATTTTAGTCTCGTGTTCTGAATATTTCTGGTCAACATTTGTAGCTGTGGGACTAGAGCTTAGGAGATAGGGCACAGCCATCTGTCAAGAACAGTGGGAGACTTTAAGGGATGAGATTTCTGTTTGTCTGTCTTTCTTGTCTTTTTTGTACAAATTGATAATAAATGTGGTCTCCAAACAAGACCGGAGAAAGAGATTAGTAGTGAGCCTTGGAAAAGTCTGTAGGGGGCAAGGTAGACCAAATCAGGTTGCTTTGTGATTTATTTAGCTTATGCAGTGCTTTGGGTGAGAGAAAAATTAACTGGGTCATCTGATTGACAAGCATAATCATTTTAGATAAATTTGCATAGCCTGGAGAGATGGTCTCAGGCCCTGCTGAAAGGAGGTGTAGCTTGCTTTCAAGTCTTTTCTCCTCCTCTGCTCAAACACTTTTCCCATAACACACCTGAAAAATCCCCCAACCTTTGTTGCAAAAGAATTTAGCTACAGTAATCAGTGAAGACAACTTGAAATATTGGACTTCATATCAGCAGGTTACAGCACATTAAAATACGCTTGGATTTTAATGATGAAAATATGTCGAATTAGAAACTTCTGCAAGTTGCATTATTTTCTCAGCAATTCCCAACAGAATATGTTTCCCAACAGAATATGTTTAAATCACTCAATGTAAGAAAGCATCTAAAATAGGTTAAGAGACTTGTTCTTAACCGTTTGTGTTACAAAGGGAAGGAGGAAGTAATGCCACTCAGTTAGAAGGACTTTGGATAGAAAATTCAATTTAGGTATATAACATGGTGTCTAAGAAGAAAAATGAGTTTTAGAAAATGGCTATGGCATTATTTTTGTATTGATTGTAATGCCTGAGAATTTTTACCATGTGAATTGTATAGGCAATTAAAGAAAATAAAGCTTACATTTTAGTCTCATTTTGAATATGCATTACGGCTAGAATTCTATTATTTGAATTTTTCTAAGTTCTGCTTACCCCAGCAACTAAATATTATTATCCACTTTACAGAGAAAGTTATGAGTGGCTGGTAAGAAAATCCTAATTTTTTCCACAGCATTTTCCCCTGACTAATTTATTAACGTTATCTGCACCAGACTTATTCAAAGTATTGAAATCTATGGTGTTATCAGACGAGGCTGGCAAAAGAAAGATCAGTTTTTAAAAAATTATATGCCAAGTGTGAATAGAGTTGGCATTTTGAAGAGGGTCTCACTCTCAGTAAGTAAATCTTCTCAGCATAATTCTGAAGCTCAAATGTTTCTGATTAGTGTCCTGCTGTCTTATTGGTACCTCCTGTAAGTCAGAAAGATTAGTAGAGTGCATGCGGTCCTCACATCTCGGCGTGATTGAGTCCAGGTTTGAGAGGAGGGCAGTGACCTGATGAAGAAGTGCAGCCTTCTCTGCCCGAGTCACAGACTCAAAGCTTTAGAACTTTAGCATGGGTATTTGTCAACCATCTAATCTTTAATATTGTCGTATTTTTTAAATGAGACACTCAGCCCGGTGGCCTGTGGGAAACCGGTTATAGAATTTTTGCAAGCAACCTTTAGTTAAAACAATTTGAACTGCATTTATAGTCATGAGGAGGGTGTTGTCTTTCCAGAGACTCCTTCTAAGAGCAAAAATGAGATGATGCAATGCAAGAAGAAGAAGGAATGATTTCAGTTATAAACTTGATGTTTAGTTATAAGCTTATTATTATATATTTGTAATAATAATTAAAATATATTCTACTGAAACTGTCATTCTAATACTAAAATTATAACTAGATGAGTATTAATGAAATCAATAAGAATTTCAATAAGATCTTTGTAAATTTCTTTAAGTTTCTCAACTGAAAATGTTAAATTTCTCCCCTACTGATAGATTTTAGGTGATGCTAGTGAAGATTGCAGGGGATTCAAAGAAAAGGACTTATAGAAATGTTTGAAGCTGTCTTTGGACCTGAAAGTATGACATTCCTTTGCTCATATAAAAAGTCACATAATGAAATGTTTAAGAAAGTTAACAGGGTACAGATCGAATCAGAGCTGCAAAGAACAAAATCACTGAGCTTCACTTCTGATCAGCGTAAGATGTTTTGTTTGGGTCCTTTGGCTAAAGTTGGAAAGGAATGATGTGCTGTGTGGCTCATCTCAGGATGCTGAGATGCCTCCAGGCAGAAAGTCCAATGGAAAAAAACAACTCTCAGCCAGACTCACAAAGTGAATGTCACCGTGAGGAAAGCCACACCTTTTATTGCTTCTTATGGGGAACAGAAATAACTACAAGTGTTTGTAGAGTCTTAAGTAGTCTTAACACAGACCCAAACTGTGAAAAGCTCGATGAGATTAAGGAGTGGGGTGATGAAGAGTCATGCACATTTTTATGTGCTTTCAAATAAAAATTTCATATTCCATTTAGGAACTTTTTAAAGAAGTGATAGTGTTAACATCACCTAGAAGCAAATACATTTTCCAATAGGTCTTCGTGATGTGCTGCAGTGCACTGGTGGGTTGTTGGGGAGTTATGCTTGTGGCAATATATCGAAGCAGTCGGGCCAAACTGGGCAACTGGAGCGCCTCTGTTGGCCTGGCTCGCCGGGTTGTGCCACACGAATAGTACCCTTTTTTTCTGTGTGTCATGACCTGGCAGAGGCTAAAAACCTGCTTTGCAAAATTCCTGAAGTCTGAAAGAAGGGACGTGTAAAATTATTTTATGAGTGAATAAACAGAGGCAGAAAGAGTTCAGCATCCCCTAAAAGGACACATGACATGCGTGGTGATAACAGGCCTGGAGGGAGTCCAGGGGACTTCCCGTCGGGCTTTTTTGCTTTCTTCACTTGACCACACTGACACTCTAACAATAAATACTCAAAAAAGTTCTAGCAAATGTTCAGGAGTGACGGCATATGGAGCGTTTGATTTTGTTTGTGTTTAAAATACGATTTCCAAACAGATGGCATTGGTTTAGCTGTTGTGTGCCTTTGTATCTTTTTGTTCTCAATAAAGAGATGAGAACCATAGCTCTTTGAAACATCCAGCTCCCAGGTTTGTATTCCATAATCTGCCTCCCCACGTTTGCAAAGTTACAGGCTTTGTCCCTAAAATGCGTTTGTTTGTCAGTGAGATTACAGTGACTCTCAACAGTGGTTTCAGCTGGATCTTGGGTTAAGGCAACTGTTTCATTGAAAAGTTGGATGGCCAGGGACGAGGCTTACAAAAATGAAGTCAATGGCATATGTGTCCTATTAGATAAGTTGGTATTTAATATCCACATATATTTTTAGACATCCAGTCTGTCATTTTTCCCTTTCAACCTTGGTGGTGAGGGCAGTTGGAGGAGAGAAAAAAAACAAAACTTAACATACTAGAAATTCATAAAATTGTGAATATCACTTTATCATCATACCTGTACTTTCCCATTAGCTGGGACCTAAATATTATTCCAGGGAACGTTAGCGTGCCAGTTTTGCTTCCCCTTGTCTCTATTTAGCTTCCCTTTTGTCTGTATTTAGCTTTTCCTGATAGCTCTTCACCCATCTTTCCAAAAATTAGCTAAAGTCAGTGTTTCCCCACCAAAAAATGCAACTTCCAGCAATATTCAAGTAATATGTTCTTGTCTTCGCACTGACGTGGTTGATGTCTTAGGTAAAAACTGGTATATAAGAAGACATGCTTAATCACCAACAGCCTCTGCAGGATATTTCACTGGAAGCTGTGAAGCTGTACTTGAATTGTAACCCATAAGCAGAGGAGTCATTTTCTTCCTGGGACCTTGAGAGAGAGAGACTCTGTAAAACCAAACTGGGTTATCTTCTCAAGCTTCAAGTTTTGAATTGTGGCCCATAGAAAACTGAGAGTCATGGAAATATTTTGCTCTTTTATTCCCTAAATTCTAGAATTCAGGATATTTTGCTAATTTTTTTTTTCTGCAGGATCTGGCTCTTTTTAAGTGTTCTCATTATAAGGTGGTGTGGATTATTTGAAGACGAGAGTATTTGGTAAATGCTTCATCCGACTAAACCTAATTTAACTAATTTGGAAGAGGATTAAGGAGACTCAGACCCTGGTATGTTCCGGGGGGAAGAGCCAAGAGTAATGTACTGAGCTGCCAGAACTATTGTTTCAGACGTTGTGAAATCAGATTCAGATCTCATACACAAGTTCTTGGCTGAAGAAAAAGAGTTTTCCAGTTTGGAGAGAAAACCAGCTTCTCCCAGCTGCTGTAACAGGAGCATGAAAATGGTGTTTAAAGGAAAGAAAACTTGCATGTAAAAAATTGGTTTGAAGGGTTGGAGTCCAATTGGTTTTCTGTCTTCCTTTTTAATTTAGCTCCTTTTCTTAGGCTAGGTAGGCTTAGGCTACTCTGGATAAAATTAATCTTTTTTATATTGGATCTTTGTTAACAAAGTAACAATATCCCCATTTCACAGATGAGGAGACTGCTGCTCCCAAAGGTTAGGTGCCTAGCGCACACTCACACAGCCAGGAGCCAGGATTCCACGTGGGTTCTTCTCACTGGAAAGCCTGGGCTGTGGACCACTGTGCTCTGTCATCTTCCACAGCAGACTGATTATTCAACTCAGTGTCGTTGCACACTGTCTCAGTCTGTTACAGCTGCTGGAACAAAAATGCCACAGGCTAGGTGGCTTTAACAACAAACATTTATTTCTCGCAGTTCTGGAGGCTGAGAAGTCCATGATCACGGTGCTGGCAGATTCAGGATCTGGTGAGGGCCCTCTTCCTGGTTCATAGACAAGGATCTTTTGGGTGTCCTCACATGGCAGAAGTGGTAAGGGACCTCTCCCGGGTCTCTTTAATAAGGGCAGAATCCCACTGAGGGCTCCTCATCACCTCCCAAAGGCTCTACCTCCAAATACCAGCACACTAGGGATTAGGATTTCAACATATGAATTTGGGAGTGGAGGTGGGGAGACGGATACAGACTTCTAGTCTGTAGCAGACACCTAACCCTGCTTTTTGGTGGTTTTCCTTAATTACTGTTGTATGGCGGCAGGGCTGATTTTATTTAGCAAGTGACCCTTCTGATTACTGGTTCTTAAGAAAATAATCATTTGTGTTTTATTCTGGCCTAGTTTTTAGATTCTTTATTTGCAGTTTTTCACTGTGGTTTTGCAGATGTCTGGACGGTTTCTCCGTTATTGCAGGTATCAGTATAAACATTTATTCTGCAAATTAGCGGCACCCCAGCAACCCATCTGTAAGTGATAGGCAGGAATTTGAAGTTCTCACAGCCTTCTCCTTAAGCCTCTCGCTATCATCGTTCCCTAATGTGGTGCTCGGAACACAGTCGGGACTCAATCTTTGTGAAATAAATTGTTCTATCTGATCATCCTGAAAGACTCACCAATAACATCTCCCTTGCTGATTTAGGATTACCTCCTAAAAGCCTGCTGTTTACATAACCTTATGTTTCTCAAGATAGTTAACACTTAGATTTAATTTATCAGACTAGCTGGCTTTCATCTAGCAATGAGTAATTTCTAAAGGAATTGGAGATGTTGGTGGATGTTTTCGAGCAAGAGCAACTAAAAGATTGGTTCATTTCTTGAATATACACTCATTTATCATTTGCTTTGATACAAGCCACAGAAATAGAAAGATGAATATGATTCTATACCTGCTGTCAGGTGGGATAATTGTTATTATGTTGTTATGTACAGGCTGAAATGGGAACCCAGTGTTAGGGCATTCAGCTTGCACTTAGGAGTAAGGGAAGGTTCCAAGAGAAGATGAGCCTGAGAAGGTTCTTCAGGGCTAACAGATGGAGTTTGTTGTTTCGGAGCATAGGCTGAGCTCTGAGGAATAGTAGGAAATGAGCTGTAGAGGTAAGTAGGTTTCAGATCAGGAAGGGCCTTGTGTGCTGAGCTGAAGAGTGCCATCTCCTGAAAGTTATGGAAAACCACTGAAGATATTAAGCAGAGGAATGACATGCTCATTTTGAAAATTATCTCTGGCTACCATGTGGAGAATAGATAGGATGGGGTCAAAACTAGAGATGAGATTAACAGAGAGGCAGTCACTGTAGTCCAGGCAAGAGTTGAGGAGGGCCTGCATTACAGCAGTGAGATAGATGGAATGCTTCCCATTCGGAGGCTAAAAGTACAGGGCCTGGTGACTGATGTATGGTAAGGAGTAGTGGAGAGAGGAACCTGGAATGAGATTCCTTTGTTTCTGTGCTTTGTGCTTTTCCTGAACACATTGTAGAAAAGTGGTGCCTTTTCAATAACTTTATAAGGCATTGAGTCTCAATGGCAGCTGCTAAGGTTATGATGAAATGATGCTAAAGAAATAAGTGGGAAACAAGGGTTAGTCTTTCAATACACAATTGAAAGATTGGTGATCAGTTGGTAGAAAAGTGGAGGAGGCCGTAAAATGTTGGCATTTCCTCCACCCACAGGCCCCACCCTCATGGTCAAGGTTGGCACCCACTTATGCAAGACACCCCCCGGTGCAATATGGCAGATGCTCCACTGGGCCTTATGCTTCTTGAAATAATTTTGACAAAGATAAATATCTATAAACATATTTGGCTAAATTGGGGAAACAAATACACAATGTAATATGTGTTGTGAATCTATCCTTGGTTCTCATTTTTCCATGCCAATCTATATGAGAAAGAATCTGTGTCATGAGTGGTTTTCCTCTAGATATTCCTTATCCCTTCAGTAATTTGTCATATAAACTCCAGTCTTCCATACTTGATATTCAGCTGTATGTACCTTGAAGTTGGTCTCAATGTGTTACTAGTCAATAATAGGGCTCCACAAAAAAGGCATATAGATATATATATAGCTAGATTGTAAACTCTAAAGCAGAACCACTCTCTATAGAAGATACTTGTTATTCTGGAGATTAGACTGCTTCTAGGAGATATGATATGTATGTAGACTATGTTGTATCAGCAAAGTTTGACTGAATTGAGAATCAAACTGCATTACCTAATTACTAGTAGGATGTAGGGTGTTTGTCAGTTAAATTCCAAGAAACTAGAGAGTGGCTATTTGGCAATTAATTCAAAATGAGCACATGATTGCATTCTTCCAGAAAGAACTACATCCGGGCTTAAAACATAAGCCCTCCTGCAAACCAAGGAGGGCTCTCAACTCCATTAGAAGTCTGGGAAACTTTATCTTCCAAAGTAAAAGGAATAGCTGACAAAAGGCAATTAACCTTATGAAATGAGCAAGAATAATTTGTGACATTTAGTGGTGTGCAGGTTATGGACCTTTGATTGACACAAAATTCCCCTAAAAATATTTTATACCATTAATTGAATAAGCTCTAAGGGGAAGGAAAGACTATCCCAGCATCAGCTAGAAGAACATTTCAAGTTAAGAGGTGAAAAGATAATGCCAATATATGTTTCACAATACATTTTTTTTAAGAAAAGAAAAAGACCGTCTAAAAGACTGTGTAGTCATAAAAAGGATATATAAATGGTCTTGTTTAAGATTAATTTCCATCAGTCAACGCTAGTTGCACTTTTTCCTCTCCAGTCCTTCTTGAGTTAATTAGTACCTATAGTCCCGGTAAAGTTTAAAGTTCCTTTAAAATGTGTTAGATAACAGTCCTGCTATTACTTCTTATTAGTGCTTAGAGCTGGAATATGCCTTAGAATTCACCAGCCTAATCACCCCATTTTACAGAGGAAGAAACAAAGGACCAAGAAAGGGAAATGACTTGCTATAGCTCAATACGAAGAAAAAGACTTTCACCCAGAACACTGAAGCACTTAATACAGCATGCGTATCTTTGTTAATCAGAAAAGCTTTATTGTGTTCTGTTTACTGAAGTTAAGTAAATCACAAAGCCTTAACTAGTTTGTCCCTGAAATAAATGTGACCATCTTGATGTGCACGCATGGTGGGCGCTCATTAACCTTTGTCAGGTTTAAGCAATATTTATTTCTAATTGGCTTCATTTTCAATTGGCCATTATTTAATCTATTGAGATTGACCAGTGTAATGTATGGCTTTCAGGATTTCAACACAATTTGGGGACTTTTTTGCAATGCAGATATTTTCCTTTTGCCCAAGGCAATAATAGACAGGGATGCAAACACTGCTTTAGAGAGGATGTCTGCTGATTTACATATTTTAAAAGTATTAAGATCAAAGGTAATGAGAATTTAATCCATATGGCATGCAGAAGATAAATAAGAATATTAATACTGTATCAAATACTAATTAAAAGAAACACATGGATCTAATTTTAAGAATGTAACACAGGGATAAAATACTCTTTGTAAAGACCCGATTCTTTCATAAAAAGGACAGTTATGGTGAGTTGCTTTTCCACCCTCGGGGTGAACTACTGGTTGGTTCATATATGTAGTTTTCATAGAATCATGATAATAATTATGAGACAGTGATTGTGCTTTAACAGTTTACAAAGTGCTTTCACATCTTTTTTGACCCTCAAAGCAAACCTTTTAGGTCCTAGAACTCTTACCAGCATATCATTGAAGAGGAAATATGCTCATAGAGGCAAATGAACCTGGACCTAATCTCAACCTCAGTCTTAGCCTCCTCCTCCCTCCCTCCCTCTCTCTCTCTCCCCTTCGTCCTCTCCCCTCTCTCTCCTTTAATGATAGTTACTCAGAGGATACAGAGAGATAAGCACTATCACTCACTAAGAATAATGGATGTGTAAACAACATTTTTAGACTATAACTATTCATATAGTTTATGCTAGTCATCTCCCTTCTAGCAATCTAATTTTAGGAAATAATAAGAGATATTTGTGGCAATTATAAGTGAAAAATATTAATAAACCAAATGTCCAACAACATCTTAAATGATGTAATATTAGGAAGCTATTAAATCATGTTTACAAAGAATATTTACAGTTACCATCAAGTGTTTCTATCTAAGTGTTAAGAGAAAAAAAGTAGAATATAAGATATATAATGTAATTTTTCATATATGTTTACATATACCCACATATTTATATTTTATCTATATCAAGGGTTGGCAAATATTTTCTGTGTTGAACCAGAGAGTAAACATTTTAAGTTTGGTGGGCCATAATATCTGTTGTTGTAGGGTAAAAGCAGCATAGACAGTACATAAGCTAATCAACATGACTGTATTCCAATAAAACTTTATTTATGGACACCTAAATTTAAATTTCATATAATTTTCACAAGCCACAAAATATTATTACTCTTCTGATTTTTTTTCAACTATTTAAAATGTAAAAACCATTCTTTGATCACAGGCCATACAAAAATAGCAGTGGGCCTGAGGGTCAGTTTGCCAACCCCTGATTTACATCACTGAAAGAAACACCCTAAAATAGCTGATTACCTCTGGGTAGCAGAATTATAAGAGATCCTTATTTTTTTCCTTAATATACTTGCCTATATGTTCTATATTTTCTATAGTACATATATTATACTTTAATAATAGAAAGAAAAAAATAAGCATTATTTTTTAAAAGAAAGGATTTGTCCAAGTTTAACAAACAGTAGGTGGCAAGGGCAGGTTTTGAACGGAGAACCCCTTTCTGCCATACCCAGTGCCCCCTAGAATCGCATGGCTAGAAGAGTCTTTAGAGAGGTATGAATAGTACAACCCTTTATTTTACAAAAGGAAGTGAAGACTCCCAAAACTTAACAACACGCTCAAGATACATGGCAATCAGTGGCAGAGAGGCAATTTTTATTACTGGTGCCTTTGCTCTTTACTAAAGAGTCAAAGGCCAGAGGCTGAGGCTTTGACAGTGTTTAAGAATGTTTAAGAAGGAGAGCGGGGAATTCCCTGGTGGTTCAGTGGTTGGGACTCCAAGCTTCCACTGCAGGCAGCAGGGGTTCAATCACGGGGAACTAAGATCCTGCATGCCGCGTGGCACAGCCAAAGGAAAAAAAAAAAGGAGAGGGCTTCCCTGGTGGCACAGTGGTTGAGAGTCCGCCTGCTGATGCAGGGAACACGGGTTCGTGCCCCGGTCTGGGAAGATCCCACATGCCGCAGAGCGGCTGGGCCTGTGAGCCATGGCCGCTGACACAAAAGAAGGAGAGCAGAGGCAGGCCCTGAGAGAGCGTCAAGATCTCAGGTTTCTAGAAATAAGAGCAGGCTGCCCCTGGTCCTTTCCTCCCAATTGGCCCATCAACATGCTAGCATAAGGAGCTGAAAGTGAAGCTGTTGGAAGTTAAAGTAGTTTCTGGGTTGTGATTCATTTGAACTTGTATGTGTTCTAATGGCTCTGAATTCATATCCCCAGAATATTATTAGAAATACCAACCAAAAATTTAAAAATAAACAGGTTCCCATGTCCTGATGACCACAAAAAAACAGACTCAAAAAAACTTTTCCTATTCAGATAAAGTTTTCATTATTTTTAAGGTGCAGAGGGAAGGCAGGTTATAAAGGATAACTGTAGTTGAAGGACCCAAACAAAGGTGAAGGACTTATCATTCTTCAATATTTACTGTACTCGCCTCGTATGGGTTATATACCCTGTGAGTGCTTAATGCATGTACATAAAACTATATCATAGTATAAGCCCACATGGTCCTTTATAGTCACACATATGTTTAATTACAAGATGACTTCGTTGTCAGGCTTTTGCTGGCAAGTAATTGCACACCTAACTCAAACTAGCTGAAACAATAAAGAGAATTTACTGGCTCACTTAATTGAAATGTCCTGAGTACATGAGGCATGACTTGCTCAGGACTTCAGGCTCTGTTCTTTGCAATTCCCTTGACTCTGCCATCCTGCCTGGTTTAGCTTCACTCTTGGTTTGGTTTCTCTTAAGATGGCAAAATGGCTACAGCAGTTGTAGACTTTACATCTAAATAAAACCCTGTTCACATGGAGATAGAGCCTCCATGTCCCACAGTTTGACTGGACTACCCCTAACCAATCCCTGTGGCTGTGAGCTCATTGGCTGAGGCCTGGGTTGTTATGCACCAATTACTCTAAGGAAGGGAATGAAGTTGCCCCGAGTTAGACCAATTAGAGCCTATCCCTGCGTCAGGGGCAGGATCAATCTCTCCCAAATACAACTGCTAGGCATTGTAGAAGGGGTAGAAAGGATATTGGAGAGGTAAGTGTTCATTTTATCAGTCAAGGTCCAGTCAGGAGACAGAAACCACACCAGATATTTTAACTGAGAGACTTTAACTCTTTAGTTGGTAACCGATATTAGAGAACTGAAAAGGTAAAAGGGGAGACCCTGCAGTATCCTGGAGATAATAACTTTAGGAAGCAGCTACCACCCCTAAAGTTTGAGGACCAAAAGATGTGATTGTTAGAACTTAGGCTTGGATGAGGGGCCTCCCAGAGCTGAAGTTCAGACCTCTGAGAAGAGTCACTGTCCAGCTGGTATTGGTGTCTGAGGGGATGCAGTGAGGCTAGTTCTGGTGTGTGGGCACACTGCACATTGGAACTAACTGTGACTGCTGGAATCAACAGTGCTGCCAGGATGAAGATTTGTGGCTGCAGTGATGCTGATTGGAACAAGAAGCAAACAGAAAGAAGCAAGTCCCACCTTCCCCTGTCTCCCTCTAGCGCCCCCCGCTGGCAGAGCCTAATAGGAAGTCATATAGCAAAGGAGAAGTGATTTGTCAGGTCCCATCCCTACCATCAGAGAGTGTGGAACTGAGAGTAATAGTAATAGTAGGAGCGCGAGAAGAAAAGAGAAAAGAAATTAGTGTGCTTGTGCATACACACTCGTGCATAAGAAAGTCAAGAAGAAAATACATAGAGCTGGTATAGTCCTTGTTACTATAAATGAAATGGTCATAAAGCCATAGTTGATGCTTATAATTTCCTTATTCCTTAACCTGTGATCTCTCAGCCAAGAGGAAGAGGATCACCTCACTGAGGATCTCAGCTTGTTGAGGATCTTTACCTCATTCCTGAAGGGTCTGAATCTTCACTGGTTCTGCATATTTCTGCTTGCTTTAGTTTGCCATTAACCTTTACTGTTGGACACGGAAGTACTGAGAGGGCCAAAGAAGGTCCTGAGTTCCAGACAGAGTCCTCTTTGCTCCATGGTGTAGTCCCAATTCCCTGACAATCAGGATCATTCCATTCAGTGATCCCTTTCTGTAACCTGTTGGTTCAGTGTCATAAGGCGCCCCAAATGCCAAGTGGCAGTCTCATCTTCCAGTTCAGTGGAACCACTGTTAAATCCCCAGGTGGAAGCATTCCTCTCTTGGGTACCAAGACCTTCAAATCAGGAGAAGTGAAAGTTGTGGAGATAAGAAGCAAAAATTCTATATCAAACTATTTTAATTATTTAGGAAGTAATAAAAGTTCTAGAATGGATCCATTATCTCTGATTTATTTATTACTCCCTGGAAAAATATTTTTACCTTAGACTTTAATCTCCTGGAGGGCAAAGTCTCCAACTTGTTCTAGTAGGGCCTTTTATAACATCTGTAACCTGAGAGGCAGTCAATAAATGCTGGTTGGGCCTCCCTGGTGGCGCAGTGGTTGAGAGTCCGCCTGCCGATGCAGGGGATACGGGTTCGTGCCCCGGTCTGGGAGGGTCCCATATGCCGCGGAGCGGCTGGGCCTGTGAGCCATGGCTGCTGAGCCTGTGCGTCCGGAGCCTGTGCTCCGCAGCGGGAGAGGCCACAGCAGTGAGAGGCCCGCATACCGCAAAAAAATAAAATAAAATAAAATAAATGCTCGTTGAATGTACTGGTAGATAGATAGCTAGATATGGGCTAACTGGGGTGTGTCAGAAGACTAAAATTTTTTTTTGTTTTCACTTTAATGTTGCTAGCTCATACATGAAGGCTAGGTTTCTTCAGTCTGGACTTAACGAATAAGTTCCAGTAACCTATGACTCAGCACCCCATTTATCAGTATTGGGTTGAAGATTACTAGGATATGAATTCCTCAAACGAGATGGTGGGTCCCTACTTCCCTTCAGAGTGTCATGGCTTTCGGATAGTGTTTTACATTACTGCGCACTTTATACACAGTTTTTTTTTTTTTGCGGTATGTGGGCCTCTCACTGTTGTGGCCTCTCCCGCCGTGGAGCACAGGCTCCGGACGCACAGGCTCAGCGGCCAGGGCTCACGGGCCCAGCCGCTCCGCGGCATGTGGGATCCTCCCGGACCGGGGCACGAACCCGCGTCCCCTGCATCGGCAGGCGGACTCTCAACCACTGCGCCACCAGGGAAGCCCTCACTGTGCACTTTAAAATGGAATATCTTAAATTTTAGAAGATTCATTTCCTGTGACTTTAAATAGGGAAATATTTCATTAGCTCCTCTTCCCAAATCCTGAGGAGCTACTGAAATGTGAACCAAAGCAGTCTTCCACTGCCTGGAGCTCCTTCACAACATCAAACACTTAATGAAAATGTTTTCCCCAAACCTCAAGCATTTCCTGATATTAAATGTGAAGAGGAAAGATTTTGCTCTAACTGCAAAGTGTTCTACAACTGCAGGGTAAGTGAGAATGCCTCTGTGTGTGTGTGTGTGTGTGTGTGTGTGTGTGTGTTTCCCATTTAATACTTCTGAGATAAATTGAATATTATGCCCAAACCCTCTCTAAACAAGGTTGCATAAACAATACCTGTTTGGGGTATTCTCAAGGGTTCATTAGGAAGAAGTAGGAGGTATGTGTGACCTCCCCCAAACACAGCCAAGCTGTCAGCCTGAGAGAAAGTGGGTTCTCATGCACACAAGGTTGCTGTGCTCTCTCAGGGGTATAATATCTGGTGACCCAACATGGTTTGTTTCAGGGGAAGAGGCAGGGGTGGACAAAAAGGTACCAAGCAGCTTAATTTTAATTAGATCTGTTTTGCTAAAGCACAATTTTAAGGGCTAGCCTGGACTTTAAAAACAGAGCAGCTGTTCTGTATTTGAAGGTTCACCCTCTCCTGAGCTGCTATGAAGTACTTTATTTTAAATAAATAATATCAAAAGTATTTCCCTGGGCTTCCCTGATGGCGCAGTGGTTGAGAGTCCGCCTGCCGATGCAGGGGACACGGGTTCGTGCCCCGGTCCGGGAGGATCCCACATGCCGAGGAGCAGCTGGGCCCGTGAGCCATGGCCGCTGAGCCTGCGCGTCCGGAGCCTGTGCTCCGCAACGGGAGAGGCCGCAACAGTGAGAGGCCTGCGTACCGCAAAAAAAAAAAAAAAAAAAAAAGTAGTTCCCTGTGAGAGGGTATTGGAAAGTTAATAAATACTTTCTGTTAAAGGATTTCAAAAGCATCCTAAGGTAAATACAGTGAACACTCTTAATTACTGTTAAAAATTTGCATTTTACATAATTTATACTTTGTTTAAAATATATTAAATATCCTAGGTTAGTAATATATTTGCTGTATTATCCACAATCTGTACTCATTTCTCTGAACTAACTGCTAAAATATTCACATTGTTCACTTGCGAAACTCGCTTTAAAAGAGTAGATATTATGGTCTAAGTGAACAGACCCCCCCAGGAATTGTGTTGTCCCCATCTGATGGTGGCATTACATGGAGGGCCTGGAAAGCTTACTGAAGGCTTGGATCTTTAGCAGTAGCTCCAAAGAGCTTTGCACTTTCTTAGAGAAATGACTTTGTTACAGAAATTCTACATAGTATGGGGAACAAGTTATTATTTTAAGAAATTCATATTCTAATTAGTCCCTAAATCCTGGGCAACAAAAAGTTTATGGATTGCATTTAATTACTCAGCATGTTTGTAGAGCTTGTCACTATAGAAGCAACTATTCGTATAAAGGCAATAAAATATGCTTCTTGGTTGTGTAATAAAATGAGAAACTATGACCAGCAGAGAACTGGAGAATCAGCATCACCTAATTTGAAGATCCGTAATTTGTAAATAGTATTTTTTCTTTGGCCAAGACCTTTTCAAGTCATTTAAGCACAGAGTGGGCACTGCCAGTTACAACCCCAATTGTCAGTGCTTTGGTTTTTATATACGTATATATAAAGTAATAAAATATTTTCAAACACCCAGAAAAGAAGAAAAGTAGTACTAAAACACCCCCATAAGAGGTCTTAATATCCCACCCTGTTTGCATCGTTTTTTTTTTAATTTGAGATACTGTTGAAACCCCCCATCACCCTATCCCAATCCTATCCTTCCTCTCTCATCCCTACGGTAATCACTATTCTGAATTTTCATTTCTTTCCCTAACATGTTATTAACTTTTTGTTAAATGTGTAGTGACTTGGTTCAGGA
The DNA here is from genome assembly GCF_964341445.2 of Mesoplodon mirus. NCBI lineage: Eukaryota > Metazoa > Chordata > Mammalia > Artiodactyla > Ziphiidae > Mesoplodon > Mesoplodon mirus. The sequence goes on from NC_138984.1 coordinate 85,307,380, forward strand.
CACACTACCCCAAAATATGACACCATATTGAACATTTCAAGCTGAAGGAATTTGAGAAATGGCGTGTGCAGGAAGGACTTTCTGCCCTTCCCCTAAAGCACATTATGAAACTCTCATATGAGGTGTCCTCCCTATGCCTAGAGGAAAGGAGCATCCTTGTCTCCCAAGAGAAGGGACACAGAGAGGAATCTGATCAAACACACCTTGCTAAGTTTCCCCCAGTTTACTACCCTTAGCTCACCTTTGTCCTAGCACATCTTTCTACTCTTCAACAAACCTAGCATAAAAACACTCAAGTTTAATCATTTCTTTGGGTCTTCATTTCCTTATGAAGGCTCCCGTGTCATGTAAAATTTATATTAAGTAAATTTGTTTTTCTCCTGTTAATCTGTCTTTGTCAGTCTAATTTTCAGACCCAGCCAGGGACCCTAAGAGGGTTGGAAAAAATAGGCAGAAGCCAATTTACCCTGAAACTAAAGAATTTTAGGCTCAGGAGCAGCCACTCCCACCCCTTGCTCCAAAACCCAGAAGTTGTCAGGGTAGAAGTCTGGAGCACCACCCAAGGATGGGGGGGGGGCTCTCTGGGCCTGGAGTAGGGGCCCTGGGGCTGCCAGGATGACCTCTGTACCCTTCCAGCTCCCAGCTGCCAGAGATTTTCTGCCCCTGCTAGATCTCCCTGCACCTCTGATTCCCTTCAACCTGTGAGAAGAATCTGCTCCTTGCTCAGGGGCCATGCTCCAGGCTGCCTGGGGAGCCCTGCCCTTGACCCTTCTGGGTCAAATGGCCATTCTGCTGTGCAAGAAGGACAGAAGTTACAGAGTTGTGATGCTTAAAGAATCTTTTCTAAAGGATCCTTTTTTTCTTATATTTGTTGATCAGCCTTACTAGAAAAAAGATGGAATTGTCTTTTAACACTCTCTATAGAGAAATTTATTACAAAATTGAAGTCAAAGAGAATGAAGCTAACAAATATAAGAAAAGATTGTATTATAGAGGTGTGCTGAATAGTTAATATTACATTGTTTTTCTGGATTTTATTATTCGTGGTATTTGTCAGCTTTTTAAAATTTAAGATTTGTTGTGTTTTTCTTATTCAAAATTAATATTCAGTTTTGTACATAATTTTATATTCTATTTGATATTTAAAATTTTTCTTAATGAGCCCCCCCAAATTGTATAAGCTTCAGGTCCTATACAAGCTTCTATATACAAAAGCATAAATAGTATATTTTTAAAAACTTTATGCAGAATATATTTATCACTCTGAAAGCTTATTTTTTTTTCTTAAAGTGTTTCCAATATTTATCCATGTTGATACATGTATTTTGTTAGTTTCATGGAAACAACACAGCATCTATTTTGTTTTTCACTGGCATTTAGGTGTTCATGAGTTTTCAGTGTTCAGAATGATGCTGCGATGGATGTTCTTGTGCATGTCTTCTTATATAAAAGTACAAGGGTGTACCCCTTCCTAAATAGGAATTACTGGGTCACACAAGATGCACATCTACTGTTCAGAATACTGCCAAATTTCTCTCCAAAAATAAGGTACAAATTTGCACTCATACCAGAAGACTATTAGCCTTCCTTTTCTCCATGTCCTCACCAGCCCTAAGAATTTTCAGATTAAAAAAAAAAACTTTCCAGTCAGAAACACAGTGATGTATGGCTTTCTTTGCTTGTCTCTGACTAATAATAAAGATAAGCACTTTCTCATATGTTAATGGGTATCTGAATTTCTTTTTTATGAACTGCCTATTCATGCCCTTCATTTATTTTTCTATTGGGTTGTTTTTCTTTCGTTGATTTGGAAGAATTATATCTATATTATGGATATTTTTTGTGCCTTAGATGCACTGCAAATATATTCTCCTAGTCTGTGTCTTGTTTTCTGTATTTATGTATAGTATCTTTTACTGAGCAGATGATTTTAATTTTAACATAGTTTTACTAATTTCTTCTTTATAGCTTGTGCTTTTTGTGCCTTGTTTAAGAAATCTTTCCTCTCCAAGCTCATAAAAATATTAAACTTTATGTCTCTTAAAAGTTTTACTATTTTGCTTTTCACATGTAGGTACTCACTCCACCTCAAATTTATTTTTGTATATAACATGAGAGAGGGAACTAATTTTCTTTTCTTCTATATGGATAACCAGTTGGTCCTGCTCCATTGGTGGAATAGTATGTTCTTTCCCTACTGACTTGTAACATAGATTGTATTCATTTCCTATGGCTCCTGTAACAAATTACCACTAATTTAGTGGCTTAAAACAACACAAATTTATTATCTTACAATTCTTGAGGTCAGAAATCCAAAATGGGTCCTGCTGGGCTGAAATCAAGGTGTAGGCAGAGCTTCATCCCTTCTAGAGGTTCTAGGGGAGAATTCATTTCCTTGCCTTTCCAACTTCTACATGGCTTCTGCATTCTGTGGCTCATGACCCCATTCCTCCATCTTAAAAATCAGCTATGCCAGGCCACGTCCTTCTCACAGTGCCATTTGTCTGACACTGACAGTTCTGCTTCCCACTTCCATTTTAAAAGACTTTTGTGATTACATTGTGCTCACCCAGATAATCCAGGATAATCTCCCTATTCTAAAGTCAGGTCAGCTGATTAGCAACTGTAATTCCATCTGTACCCTTAATTCCCCTTTACTACTGTAACCTAACATATTCACAAATTCTGAGAACTGGAATGTGTGCATCTTTTGGTGGGTGGGTGGGGTTGGGCATTGTTCTGCCTATCACATCGATCAAGGTTCCAAGTCGGTTTCTGGGCTTTCTATTCTGTTCCATTGGTTTATTTGTCTATTCTTGTGCCAATACCATACCATCTTAATTACAACAGCTTTGTAATAAATTTTGATAGCTGGTAGACAAGGCTTATCCCCCTTCACACACCTGGTGTTATTCTTCAAATTGTTTTTGAATATTCTTGCTCTTCTGACCATCCATGTAAATTTTAGGATTAGCTCATCAAGTTGCATAGGAAGTAGGTTGGGATTTTCTCCAGAATATATAGTTTAAATTGGAAAGAATTTCTATCCTCAAGTAAAGAATATTGTATCTATTCAGTTTGTCTTTTATGTCATTCAATAATGATTTTTAAAATACTTTTTCTATAAACCTTTCATATCTTTCCTTAGATTAATTTTTTAAAATTTTGTTAAACTTATTTATCTATTGTTGCCTAATTACCCCAAAACTTAGTTACTTAGCACAACAAACATTTACTATCTCAACTTATTTACCTGTTTCTGAGGGTCAGAAATTCAGAAGAAGAAATATAAAAACCAGAAGAAGTGATTCTGGTTCAGGATTTTTCATGAGATTTAAGTCAGGATATCAGCCAGGGCTGCAGTCATCTGAAGGCTTGACTAGGGCTGGAGGAGGATCTGCTTCCAAGATGGCTATTGGAAGGAAGCCACAGTTAACTTTCTGGTTGTTGTCAAGAGGCTTCACTTCTTCACCACGTGGGCCTCTCTTTAGGGCTGCTTTAGTGTCCTCATGACATGGTGACTGGCTTCCACCCACAAGGGATCCAAGAGAGAAGGGTTGAAGCCACAATATCTTATACACCTCAACCTTGGAAGTCACACATTGTTATTTCTGTGGTATCCTATTGATTACACAGGAATACCTGGAAGGCAGGGAATGGGGGGCCCATTGGAGGCCATCTTGGAGGTGGGCTACCACACATATTTTCTGTTACTATTATAAATGGGACTGAAACACTGTTGATTTTTGTATGTTGATTCTGAATATCAACTTGCTGGACACTTATTAGTTTCAATAGTTTACAGATTGTCTCAGGCTTCCTATATAGCCTATAACATTGCTACAAATGAGAAAAAAATTCTCTCTTCGTTTCCAGTGATACCCTTCTCTTTTTCATGCCTCATCATGTTGTCTAGAAGCTTCAATACAATACTGGATATTAGCAGAACTAATGAGTATGACTATTTCCTGACCTTAATGAGAATGCCTCTAAAGTTTCACCACTAAGTATGATTTTTACTGTGTTTTAAATAAATTAATTTAATGAGATTAAGTATATTATCTTCTATTCCTAGCTTGATAATACTTAAGGGTATATTTTATTAAAAGCTATTTCTGTATCTAGCTAGATGAACCACAGAACTAAAGTTCTTCTTTAATTTCTAGGTAGTATGCTGTGTTGGTATTACACATTACTAAGACTTTTAAAATACTGAGGCATCCTTGAAATCCTGGAACTCTATTGGATCATAATGTAATTTTTTACACGCTACTGAATTTTACTTGCAAATGCTTTATAGCATTCGCTGTAGTTTTGTAGTTTTTCCTCAGAGCTTAGCACGGTTCTGTGGAGTCAGTGACTTACGTACATGTTTTGCAGAGGTTTCTATGCAGAGCGCTGACTGACAGAGTTCTTGGGCGCTCTCTTACTGTGGTGCTTTGGGTCTGCCAGAGCCCCCGTGCTGTCACCTCACTATTGGTCACAATACTCCAGACAACTCGCCTGTGCAGGGAAAGTTAGGTAAAGACTGAATGCTGTGTTCCTGGGTGGGGGGGGGAAATGTGTATATATATATATATATATATATATATATATATATATGTATGTATGTATGTATGTATTTTAGGCTTGAGCTGTAGAGGAACAAGATTTGGTACTCCAAGACTGAGTTCCTTTTACTCATTCTCATGGGCAGTGGCTGAATATCTGACGCAGTAGCAATGACCATAGGTAGGAATTGAAACCCATGTGATATTACTCAGTGTTAGGAGAACCAGAAACTGGCAGGTCTTGGTTTGGAATTTTTTTCTTCATTGTTGCTGTCGCCAGGTTTTAATTGTATACTTGAATAGGCACACACACACGTGCTCTGGCATTTATCTACTTTTTCCCCCTCTCTTGTTACAGGAGTCCTTGTAGGCAGGGGACATTATATTCAATGAAATAATTCAATAAACATGAAGCAACGTATGTGCTAGGCATGAAGTTTTAGGCTATTGGCACATAGTTATAAAGAAGACAGAGGGCTTTCCCCTCATGAAATTTACAGATGGGAAGAAAGACATTTAAGCAGTGATAAACATGAAAGGGATTATTTGAAAGGGGAAGTTCAGGAGGCTATGGGAGCAAATAGAAAATTAACAAAGCCTAGTCCCGAGGATCAGAGAAGACTATCCTAGAAAAGTTACAACTAAGCTTCGATTTAAAGGATGAGAAATAATTAGTCTCATACGAAATAGCGGGAAGTGTGTTCCAGGCAGATGGAATGATGAAAAAGCTGGGAGAAAAAAGAAAGCAGGGAACACTCACAGAACTTGAAGGACTGGAGGAAGTTCAGTCCACCTGGTGCATAGTGTACCATAAGCTTGGAGAGGGAGGCAAGGGGCGGGTCTTGTCAACAGGCTAAGGATTCAGGATGTTATACTAGGGACATTTTCCATGTACCTTAATAGGGCTCCTTGCTCACTGGCAGATATTAACTAATGTTTGTTAAATGATTTAATACAAAAGTCACTTGGATTTCCTTCTCTCTATGCATCTCTTCAGTAAATAGGAAACTCCAAACACTGCTTCTCTGATAGCTATAGCCAGTGCTGGCTCCAGAATCCCCACAGGGGCAGACAGTAGGGACCGCAACCTGGTTGGAGAGCTGCTAGAAGACTGGCTTTGAAGCTATGTTTACACTGTAGTACCATGGCTTTTTCTGAGACTGTGTGTTTACTGAGGTGGCTGTGGAAGGGCTGCAGGTGTGGATTATCGGGAGGGACCCCTAAAGCCGTGCCAGCCTCTCATTTGGACTTCTGATGGGCTGCAGCCTTCTCTGCAAACTTGGCTATTGCTGAACCCTCACAGTTACGGCTAAGCAACTTAACCTCTATCTGATTTATTACAAAAGCTAATATTTACTTTAGGTACAATAATAACATTATGGTTTTGATGGCGGCATATGTTAATGAGCTATCTTTTCACGCAAGAACCTTTTGTGGCAATTTTCATGAAGCTATTAAAAAATATGTAGTGTAAAGGAGCTGAAAGGTACATGTCATTATTAACAAGTGAAAACAACCCCAAAAGTCAAGAATTATCTTAATCTAATGTAAGATATACCTCAAAGTTGGACAGGCCAACAATTGTAAGGCAGCCTGTTGATTTATAAACTACCTTCTAACAACTTTTCAGGAAGAAAAAAAAAAAACTTTCGCAGGGGCAAAGGAAAGGCTCTTTCATGTAACATAGCTTTGTGAGGAAGAGGTTCTAGGACTGTAAGCAGATTGAAGTTGGTGATGGCTAGAGACACACCACCCGTAGGTCTGGAAAATTCCCAGGAAGCAAGGAACAGGAGCTCCTGGGATTTTATGTCACTCAGAGAAGCAGTTTGGGAAGGGTTGAGGGTGGAGATAGGAAGTTTGGTGGACAACCGCTGCTTCATTTCTTAGACTCAGGAAAGAAAACAAACCAATATAGGCTTTGGGGCACATGTGTGTGGGATGGAGTCAAGTCTTGGAGGAAGAGCACTGTTCTTGAGGAAAGGTGACCTCACCACCAGTTCTCCAATCGCTGGGGCCATTGCTGGGGCTGCTGCATTTAACCACGTCCCTGGCTAGTCCGGCTCTAAATGACACCCAGTGAGGACTCTCCAGTTTCCCACAGTTTCTTGCTTTTCCTCACAGTTCTCCTTTCTCTTCTTTGCCCCCCTTTCCTTCCTCTACTTCTCTCTCATCTTTTTCTTTAAAAAATACAAATCCCAGCAGGAGTTGTGACTTTAAGGTCCCCCAGAAGAGTGAAATAAGTACTCAGCAACAGACATTCAATATTTACACCTTTTATTAAGAAAAACAATTGTCTTTGTGGCTTTTATCTCTTGGGGCCCTGGGGAGAGGAACAATGGAACTTTTTCTTTCACTCTCCCACAGAAGGCCCTCCTGAGCTTACTCTCTGGAGGTTGACAGACCCTTTTCTTCAACAGCTCACTTCAAAGGGTGAACGTTGCAGCTTGGCGAAGAGACACAACCCCTCTCCGCAGATGCAAAACTAGCCCTGGCCAGAGCACTGGGGGCCCAACCTTGCCCCGGGCCCTCTGGCCAGTCCTGTCACTCCCGCTGCCCCTGGACTGCTACCACACTGCAGAAACCACCCCCAGGTCCTAATGGAACTCAGTGGGCTTGAATGTTAGCATTTGAGCATATTTGTGTGTATAGGTAACTCTGGTCTCCCCTACCAGATTGACAGATTCTTGAGAGCGGGGACCAAGTCTCCTTCCACCTCTGGTCTTCTCTGCATCCTGACCCTATGGAGGAGAGCTCAGCTTCCCCGTGGACAGAGGCCCTCGGTGAGCAGCCGGGTCCTTTCTCGCTGAGCCTTCTCCACTGGCTGCCAGGAACATTGTATCCCTTCTAAATTTGCTTTCACCATTCCCTTAGCCACATCCAAGGTCTCCATGAGAAACAGGGATGACAGGTCAAGGCTGGAGGCATCACTTTTCTAAATTTTCATATATTTTATGTAGAGTCATTGATCTGTATTTACATCTGAATCTAGGTCTTTACTCTGACGGATCCATTTCTGTAAGAATTGAGTTTCTCTGAGAAAAATCCAGATGGGTACTAGGCTTGTCTACCCATAGTAAGTAACAATAATAAATATTTCATGAGCATTTTCCCCTGTGCCCACACCAGGTTCAAATGTTTTTCACTCGATATCTTAAATAAGACAATGTCTTTATAAGTAGGTACCATTATTCTTCCCTGATGGGGAAGGAGATTTAGTATCTTGCCCAAGGTCACACAGTGGGCAAGCAGTACAGCCTGACCTCAGACTCAGGTCTCATGCTGAGGGGAAAAGAAGGCTTTCTCTCTGAAGATGTTATTTTCATATATAGCAGTAACCTTATAAGATAAAAAAAAAATTAAACCTCAGAAAGCAAGCTAATTTACAAAGTGTCTCTTTTGTTTTTAGTCTATCCTGGCAAAGATCTATTTTCATCGTCTCCTATGCCTGTCTTGTTTTCTTTTCCTCTGTCTGTAGTCATGTTCACACAGTGACAAACAACTAGACCAAAACGAAAATGTGGTAACATCCAGATTTAGGATGTCTTGTGTACATGCTACCAGGCATCTGGCTAATTAAACCAATCTGAATTTTTCATTTGATTATAAACTCTTCATCCAGGACTGTGGTCACCCTGTGGGGCTCTATCTTGGTTGTATAATTCCCTCCAACAAACTTGGAGGTATTATAAAATCAAAGTAGATGAGGTGTGGTTATCTCTACCAAACCTACAACTAAAGCTTTTTTCTGTTTGTTTTGGTTTTTTTTTAAAGAAAAACAGAATCTGTAGACCCATCACCATTTTCATGAAGTATTTATTTACCAATTAGTCAGCACTGTGAACTGGTTGATTTAATGATCTCTCCTATGATTTATGCATAACTTTTATTAATTGAGCCTGTGGAGATGAAGGGTGGATATAAATTAATGTGGAAAATGTATCACTCGTCATTCCTTTAAGGAAATGCAGTTCTCTTCAACAATATTTGCTGGGGGTTTTTTTCCCCTTTAAGTGTTTCTTGAATTTTAGGTGGAGAGTTATGTCAGTACTGGGGAATACTCACAGCGTGTTGTTTTGAACCTTTCACACTTGTTAACATGGTGAACAAGAACTTTTATTGATCTGTAAGGTGATTCTTAATACTTGAAGTATTTCAAAGAGAGAAGGCAATAAGCTAAAGTTAAAAAGCAACTTAGAGCTTCCACAATTTTCATCAGCCAAACAAGCTGCTGATGAGTTATTTTCAGGCTGTCTGCCTTTGATTCTGACCCTTAAGAGGAAAACTGAAATAACTTTTCAGCAGACACTAGGTAGTTACCCTAGAAATCTGGGACGCTTTTAACCAGTCAGCATAACTGACAGCATTTCCACCCTTCTCAGTTCCTGAGTCGGGGCCCATGCACCTGTCATTCCTCTAATACAGCACTTCTCAACCTTGGCTGCACATTGGAATCACCAGGGGAGCTTTAAAAAATATCGAGCTGCCTGGGTCCCACCTCCAGAGATTCTGATATAATTGTTCCGGGGTGTGATCTGGCCGTCAAGATTATTTTCAAGTTCCTCAGATGACGCTAATGTGCAGTCAAGGCTGAAAATTACAGCTCCAGGGAAATGCAGAGAGAGGAAACCTGATAAATAAGTCTTGAACATAAATTCCAGCATGTCCTCAGGTTGCAAATGTTTCTACTAGCCTGAATAATGCATCGCAGACGAATAATGTGTTACTCCTAGTGATTCTTTGTGTTCTGAGCCAAGAAAAGTTTCAGGAGTCACTTGAGCATGGCTTTCTTATAAGGGGAGGCCAAAAAATAATCAGTTCTTATACCTCACTCACCTCCGAAAGCTCCTCAGGAACAACAAGAAGCATCACAGTTGTGAGGTCTGCTCACCTTCCCCACCCCCACCCCGCCCCTCCCCCCACGCACTGTAGGGCCTTGAGCTCTTGCAGAGCCGTCCCCACTTTTGCAAACCATTTCGTGGTTTTCCAGGAGTGGACACAGGGTCACATGGGGCACAGGCGTGCTCTCGGGTTTGCCCCCCAGTGACATTTGTGAGATGACCAGCTGACATCAGGGGTACCATTTGTGGACAGCGGAACAGACCCAGGTGATCAGAAAACCTACAGCTGTGACTTCACTAGCAGCAGTCTCTAAACAAGCAACTGAATAAGGAAATAAGCAAAGTCACAGCTCTTGGAGTTGGAAGTCACTTCAAGAAGTCACACGGTGTTGGTACAGGGAGAGGTTTTATTATCCTCATTTGGGAAAGCAGCGCCGTTGGTGAAGTGAATTTACTAAGCAGTGGAATGAAAAGTAGAAACTAGAATGCAGGTCTCCTTCTAGCTCAGACTCTATTATAAGCCAGTAGTAGATCTCCGTGCTGCTTTGGGTTTGGTCTTTGACTTCGTGCTCTGTAGCTATTTGTTTTAGTTGCCTTTACCTTGTGACCTAAAGTTCACAGGCCCAGTGGATTTTTGCTTCCTTGTACTAGACTCAACAGAAATACGAGGCTGAGAGCCATCATTTTCACAGCAGGCTGGGCCTCACCAAAGTGATTTATGTGTTTTTACTTGCAGGCTATATTTTAATGCCGAGATTTTTCTGATTATCTTTTTGTGTGCACCCGCTCACCACATGGGTTCTTAATTTAGAAAATATTCAGCAATTACATGTGGAATTGATACTTTACATAAAAGCAAAAATGGTGCCTGTTATATATGTTACTGAAAAACTCGATGTCTTTTATTTTTCTGGCAACAGAGATACGTGACCCAAAGAAATTGCTCATTATTTTTCATTTTCTGTGAGATGAAAAGTTCTTAATTTAAAAGTAGAGCTGCCCCTGAATAAAGGTCACATGGTGGAAGTTTCGGTTTCAGTGGCCCTTAAGACTTTGCCAGGCACCAGAGATTCTGCTGTGTGCTCATAAAATTTAATTATTGATGGCTCCGAATCAAGTCTAAATTTGATTTAAACTAAATCTAAAATTTTGTGAAATTAATTTTGATGTCAAAATCAGATACTTTGGCAGCTTCATGGAAAATAATTCTTCCAGGAACTGCTACTTTGACAGTTGATTATCCAAATATTTAACAGTTTGTATAAACAACGCTTAAGTAAAAGCTTTGGAACTCAATTCAGATTTTTTTTTTTTAGTAAATGGGTATGTAAGTTTTCAGCTTTGCCAACTCTGCCCAGTGCCAACAAAGTAAGAATTTCAGCACTTTTCGGAAGGGGCATTTTGCGATAAAGAAAAGTCAACCGACTATAACAGAAAAGGCTTAGATAACTTTTCACACCTGCCTGTGCAACAGTGCATGACATGGGTTTTTGTTTTGCTGAAATCACACGAACACAGGTAAAGGAAAGAAAACAACTATTCCCAGACACAAAACCATAGAGGATTTACGTCTGTATTAGCTTGGTCAAAATATGCCTCAAACTTGTTTTACTTCCTGTAGTTAATATCCTTTATCACAACCACTGTCCAAATTATAGTGATCTCAGAGACAAAAGTGTTTGTTATATATATACACATATATATATAGACACACTCTATACATATACACATATGTATATATTATATATTATTTCCATTATAGATATACATATTATATATACATATAAATAATATATACATAAATATATAAGTATACATATATACAAATATATATATGTTTATATACATATAGGAAATTACTTTCCAGTACAGAATTCTTGGTACAGTTACTTTCTCTGAAAACAACCAAAAGGCACAGGAGAGTGAATGCTTCCTATGAATAAAGGACAAAGTTTCAAATATTGAGGGTTTTTTCCTCAAAAGTTCTATCCCAACTTTTCTCCTCTGAGAATAAGAGTTGGCACCCTAAGCTGCTGAAAACAAATGGAATTACTCTTCCATATTTTGGTTTTACCTCTAATGAAACTCCTCATTATGGCCCCGCCCCTACATTAACATATTTTATTCTTAATCCACCTGTAATGAGTGAGCCCAGCACCCAGTAGACCAGGAACCAAATGCTCTTCTCCTCTCACCAGCTACGACTACTGTCTTCAAACTTTTTTTTCAAACATTTTCCTTTCCATTATCAGTAGTCATGCACTAAATAGTTTTTTGTTTGTTTTTTCTTTCTGTTTTGTTTGCCTCAAATCTCTCTGAATCTACAAAATCCAGTTACCTGAAAGATCTTTCCTCATCTGCATATTTATCTCTGTGAAGGACAAGACATAGAACTGAGCTAAGAAAATCTAGCTGAATTTGGAGGGAAAAAAATGGTCCACTGCTCTCTGTTAAACCCAGGAAGGAAGGGTGGGAGGGGTGGGGCTACACTTTGATACCAAATTTAGAATCTCCTGGGATGGGGGCTGGAGTATTCAAATGGCTTCTCTCCATCAGGGCCTCTAGGGTGCTCCTGGGAAAAACACTCGGCTGAACCACTCTCTTCACACTCGCCATCCCTCACACTTTTGATTTTGTTGCAGGATCCTTGAGTAAATTAACTTGATTATGGCCCAATATTCAGAGGCCACAGAGTCCTGCCACAAGGGGCTGATAGAAGAAAAAGGTCATAATACCACATTTGCTCTCAGCATTTAAACATGAACATCACCAAGCTGGGCCTTTGGATATTTTACTACCTCTTCCCCCTGCTTGGGACTTTTTTTCCAATAGCCTCAGGCATGCTAATTTTTTTCTTTCCTTAGCAAAATCTATTGACACAATTACTAATTTAGGTTTTTGATTGCTCTCCTTTGAGCACCAGCGGATTCCTGTGGATTTAAGAGCTTGTACAGTGTCAATATGTGCCTGCAATTTTAGACCTTCACAAACACTAACCTCATTCCTAGGAGGCCCAGAACTCTTGCCTCTGTGTTAAAGGTACATAGGGCCTCTATCGTTTCTCATGATCTTGGCTAAGTGAGTTCAAACCACTTTCTCTGAGATCAAATATTAAAAATCAAAGATATGATGGGGTTGTAAACCACACCTTTTCACATTTCACTGGACAAAACGGGCTTTCTGTGAAAACGTGAGGTTAATGACAACAGAGGTTGGTGGTAACATAGGACAGCTAACAGTCATCCGTCAGCAGGTCCAGTGTGGGAAGAGAGAGTGAGGTAGAGTAGAATGAAAGATATTTTTTCCTTTTCCGCAAATTCCCTCACAGACTTTTAGCAAAGCCTGGAATCCTAGAACTTTAGAATTTATAAGGATATTCGAGGTCACCTAGTCCAGCCCTCGTTTCATAGGTGAGCATCACACTTCCTAGTTAACCTTCTTAATGTCTCTTCCCCCAGCCTTCTGCTAAAAGAATAATGTATTCACAGAATGCACAAATATTATGTACTAAACTCATTTAAAACACATTAAGCCTGATAATACAAATCTAGAACTAGCTCCAGGTCCTTTACTTTCCAGCAGGAGCTCCTTACATCTACCATTTTGCAATTAACATGCAGTGACTTCTCAAGTCAAGGTAGTATATTCCATTTACTAATACACTCCACACCAGGCAACCCTCCATACATTATCTTGTTCAATCCTCACATTATCCCTGTTGAAGTAGTTTTTTTTTCTTCCCATTTACACATATGGAAAATGAGGCATGAAGAGGTTAAATCGTTTGTCCGAAAATCTCATACTATTGCTGAGATTCCAGCCAAATCTATCTGAATGAAAGCCCTTATCATAACCACACTGCCTCTTATGGGTATTGTAAAATCACTCTTATAGGCACCTTTATGTTGATAGAGTTGCTTGCTGAGGCTGTTTTAGATGGGGTGGGGTAGAGGTATCTCTGCAAACTTTACATTGGGGTCAGGTTGATGGTATAGGGGCCAGGTTGGCAACAATAATAAAGCTGCCCTTTAAAGACAGGATTCAAGTGATAGTCCCCAGTGACATTCCCTTTAATAAGCCCATTCTCTGTGCCCTGGGTGAAGAGGAAAGAGAGCCAAAGATTCGCAGAATTTTAAAGCAAGATGAAACGTCAGAAAATCTCTCCAAACCCTTCAGTTAACCCCATGAGAAAATTGAGGCTCAGAGAAATTAAGAGATTTGCTACCATTTTTTGATTAAGACAGGATGAGTGAGTGGATTGGCAGGAAAAGGGAAGACAGTTCACACTTACTGAGCACTTACTGTGTACCAGGCTCTGTGCCAGGTGTCTTTTGAATATCATTTCCTTTCATGGGTCTCCTTCACTGATGGCAGGGATCCTGTCCGTGCTGTTTAGTGCTGTATCCTTGGTGCCCATCACACAGCCATGCTACATGCTCAATAAACATTACTGTTTGAACATAGTAATGAACGAATTCCTCACCAGTTTTAATGAGAGTCTTACCACCTCCGTTTTACAAAGGAGAAAACTGAGGTTCAGTGACCCAACGTAGCTTACCGAGGTTCACAGAGTTTCCCTCAGTCCACTGACTCCAGAGCCCACAGCCACCGGCACACATCAGCATAGAAAAGATACATCTCCAAGCAGATAAACAGATCTGAATATCAACTTCCACTGCCTCTCTCTCAATTCTTAGCGAAAGCTGGAGAACAGAGACCCGAGTGAGGTCTGTTACTCCTACGACGTCATTATTCTCACAAAACATACTGGGAACCACTTACAGTATGCTGTGAGGTATCATAAATAATTAAAAGAGAACTGCACATCTTAAAATAAATGAGCTCCATATACTTGAACACGACGCAGCCTTGGCTTTCCACTGTTTTGTTTCCAATTCTCTCTGATGTGCACCCTGGTAGTCATTAGTCAGGAGCATCTGTAAGATTTTCCTATGTCATGAGACGTCTGCCCATTTTTCACAGAGAGTCCATATTATTTCATGGAGCTCTGATTTTGTACACTGTGATATTCACGACGCTGTAGCCAACAACCCTTAGTGTTGTCAGCACTCCTTCTCCTCCACTTCTGATCATGTCACCTGCCTTCCTTTGGGAAATTGCTCCCCACACACACACACTTCCTGCGGTTCTGATGAGATGCTCAAATTATGCCAACTCCTGGTCAAACCTCTGGGAATGGGACCCAGGCCTGGTCTATCAGAATCCCTGATCGCCCCGCCCCCGGCCGCTGTGATTGGTACAGAGTGGGAGAAATGCCTCAAGTTAGGCCCACCTAGGTTTTATGTATGGCTGCTTCCCTCCCCCAAATCACATCCTCCAGCACCGTCACTCTCCCACCTCCACCAGGTGGAGAGAGGCTGTATGAAGTAAAAGCGAGTGTGGTCGATGCCTAGGGGGGAGCAGGGCTTAGGGACAGAAGGAATGGGGGACGGTGGGCATACAGGAGACCGCAGGAGAGAGAAATTCCAGGTTACGTGACGTGAGCCCCTGGAACACCTGAAGCCACCTCTTCCTCCCAGACTGTTCTGTCCAGTAAGCCTATGTTTCCTGTGCTAGGAGAACAGATTTGAACTGGCTCCTGTCACCTGAGCTAACAGACATTTAACACATTATCTAATAGTAAATGGGAATGTTACCATGGGAATAAACAACAAAATGGCTACCATTGTGCTACAGAATCATCTCCCTGAGGGCGGCCGGTCCCAAGCAGCCCCCGATGCCCCATCCAGCGGCGGATGTGTCGAGGTAAACCGTGCCCCAAGCCCGGCCCCTCATTCGCCACCGCAGTCCCCCCGTGTTCCAACCCCTGCTTCCTCCTCGCAAGGTTCCCCGCGCTTTGCTCCGTCGCTCGCGGCCTCCCCGCGCCTCCCTGTGCTCTCTCTCCCAGCGCACACCTTCAGTGCCCAGCTACACTTACACGCCTTCATCTGTCACTTTTCTCTCTCTCTTGCTGAAGGCAGCCCAGTACCAGGCACAGAAGGTGAGCGTTAAAGCTTCACTGGCAGCGCCTGACTCAGCCGTGAGGGTTGTGTGGCGCCCTAAGGCCAGGGTCATGCCCGCGTCTCCAGAGCACCTGTGCAAGAGAGGGACGCAGGCTCCGACATCCACGAGCCTTGGGATCTTGGGCAAGTCACTAACCCGCCTAAAACCTAAGTTTCATCTGTAAAATAGGAACCACAGCCACCATTTTGCAGAGGTGGGGGGAGGAGAAAAGATAATATATGCCAATTGGGCAGCCCAGCCCCTCGCGTATAGGAGGTGGTCAAACAAAATGGCAATAGTTCTTGCACCGCTGCCTCGACTGAAGATGGCCAGATGGTGGGATGGGAAGCTCGTGGCCACCAGGGAGATGAGCTGCCAGTCTTTAGACAGGCAAGACTGAATGACGAGGTAGAAGCCATTGCTGGCCCTATACCTCCGCCCTGCCCCTCCTCCCCACACGGCCCACTTCTCCTCATCTACTGTTACTCTCCAAGGGCTCTAAGGGTGTTAGGGCATCTCCCAGCTCCAAAGGACATACCATCTGGGCCTTCACTGGCCTCCCTTCTTACTCTTAACCCCAACCACTTCTTCCCCCCTTTCTCAGCTAGTCTAATGAATGAATGAAGCCTCTAGTCGCTATTCCTAATGAATCCACTCTTCCTAAATCTGGTTGCATTTTAGTGGGGACCTTTGCAGTCAAAATGCCCAAATCCAGGTGTTCCCAACATTTCTTGTCACTTTTTTTTATAGTGTTTTATTTTTACTTGTTGACAGTTTTGCTTTATTTATTTATTTATTTATTTTTGGCTGTGTTGGGTCTTCGTTTCTGTGCGAGGGCTTTCTCTAGTTGTGGCGAGCGGGGGCCACTCTTCATCATGGTGCGCGGGCCTCCCACTATCGCGGCCTCTCTTGTTGCGGAGCACAGGCTCCAGACGCGCAGGCTCAGTAATTTTGGCTCACGGGCCCAGTTGCTCCGCGGCATGTGGGATCTTCCCAGACCGGGGCACGAACCCATGTCCCCTGCATCGGCAGGCAGACTCTCAACCACTGCGCCACCAGGGAAGCCCCTCTTGTCACTTTTAACACCTTCTATTATTCTCTCTTGTGGCTATTTTGAAATGTATATCTTCTTCCAAGCACACAGTTTAGTAAGTAAACTTAACTTCCCCACTTTATTAATTATGGGAATGTTTGCCATTAGGGCTTAGCCCACCAGCATGATAAAGTCAACAGCACTACATTGCATGAGTTCATTTCAGGCCAAAAGGAAAGAAATGTGAAGTTCTAATTAGCCTGTCTTTGATGCTGGCCGGGCGTTTTCAAATACTGAAAATAATCTAAGAAGCCCCATCACAACCATTCTGAGGGGCATCCCTACCTTAACCCCTCTCCCCAGAAAAAGCTGTCATTTCTGGTACCAGGCCTGAAAGAAAGCTGGCCCTTCAGCCCCTCACGTCTCACCTCCTAGGTGGTCCCTCTGTTGACTGGTCCCAGCCCCAGGGGCTCCCTCTGCCTCTCCTCATCCAAGCTTGCTTTTACCTAAGTTCAGCTGGGCCTCAGAGTACAATGTAAATCGTGCAGAACACTGTTTCTAGCTGTTCCACATACCTAAGCATTACCGCACATTCCTAATTGGCCTTAATTTGGCCATGAAATTCCTTAATTCTGATTATATGTTTTCTCTTACCCATAACATTCACAGGCGGAAGAACGGCCCATTTTAAATAAGCATCTCTTCTTCTGTTCTTTTTTCCCCCCGCCTCTGCCCCTCAACTACCACTATCCCACCCACCTCACTGCCTCCAGGGCGGAGAAGGCCCTTTAAGGCGATAAGAAATGATGCTTTTTGTAGAAGACAACCTCCCAGCTGAAGTAGGCCTAAAAAGCCGTTGTTCTAAACACACATTCACCAGCCACAAGCCTGTGAAATAAGCTTCGATTCCTTCAGGAAGGAGTCTCTTTCACTTGCTAGTGCCTGCTCATTAGGTGCTGCATCCTAACTTTACGTCTTCTGTGACCCTCATAGAGTTGGTTTTCTATCCACACATTTTCCTGCTTAGGTAGGAAAACATGACCTGAAAATGGAAATGGTCTCCATTTCAGGAATGTGGTACCAGAATCTTTGGCTGCCTAGCATTGACCTTGCCTTGCTCTTAGCAACCCCATCTTCCTGGGGGAATTTCCTCACCATCTAGGTGGGAAGTACGGGCGACCTCCACTTCTACTACAGAGCAGCCCTTAAAAGAGGCCCTGCCGAGCTGGTGCCCCCCAGACTCTTGAGCCAACCAGGCAAAGACGTGGGAAGGAGGTGGAGGCATCAACATAGCAGTGGCCATGCTTCTTTCCACTCCCTGACTTTCCAGACTGCCTCTGGATCCAACCTGTTGTCCAGGCTGGGTTGGCTACCTCCCCATCAGTTCTGTGAGTCCCTGACTTCCTTCCAGTGAATTCCCCTTTTTACTTAAGATGACCTCAGTTGGTTTCTGATGACTGCAGCCAAGGCCCATAGCTGATTCTGGTACCAACCACATGGTGAAGGAATCTTCTGACCACGTAGACATAACAGTATCTATTAGTGGTGGTTCTGCTGCCAACGTTTCCAGCTCTGGGGCTCTGCTGTTTATTGCTCATGTAACTAAAAAGCTTTGCATTCTAATATAATGAATTGGAATAAAATGGCTAAGAGAAAGATCAGGACAGTATTGGAGTAGGGAACAAACAATTCTAAAAAAGGTCTAGTTGTGCAACTTGTTTCTCAACATAGCATTTAAACGTAATCATAGCATTTGGGGACAGCTAAAGTGATTGATTTTGCAGAAAATATTTGTTGTTTAATTACAGGATCATATGGGTCTTTTGGCAACCAACAGATGCCAAAACAGACTTTAAGCACCATCTTGAGAAACTTGTGATTTGCTTAGTGTGCTTTTAATTTAAAGCATATGGCTTCACATTCAACTGCAGTGTCCAAAATGAAGACATTAGTAATGAATCACCCTATTGGAGAAAACGCAGTGCTCCCGGACCAGGTCTTTGGTCTGTGTACTCAAATGGTTTTATTTAGAGGCATAAACATGAAGCAGCTCTCCCTGTTTTAGCTGGGTGTTCCTGGGATGCATGTGACATCAAAGGACCTCACAAACGAATTCCCCTTCAATGTACAGTGCTTGGCACCAGAGTTTGCCTCCATCTGAATAAACAGAGTGCAGTTTGGTCACTGGAAAGTAGAAAGAAAGACCATTTCTTTTGTGGCAGCTTTTCCACTTTTTAGTCTCTCAGTCTCCTAGCCTAGCCTGATGCTTCATGGCACTTGGAGAATCCAGCCATCCTGTGTGGAAATTCCGAACTACAGCCCTTCTCCCAAGAACCATGTTTGTGGCTACAGGCTGAGGACCTGGGTCCATTCAGACCACATGTGGTCTCCCTGCTAATGAGAGATGGCCAGTGAGGAAGTAGAGTGTAGTGGTAAGAACATGGGCTCTGGAGTCAAATTTTAATCACCTGGCCATTTTCTAGTCATGTGAACCTGAGCAAAGCATTTCAGTTTCCTGAGTCTCAGTTTCCAAATCTGTTAAATAGGGGTAATAGTACCAATCTTACAGAGGTTGTTATGAGAATTAAATGAAATCACCCATATCAGAGCTAAGCTAAGCATCTGGTACCTAGTAAGCCATAATCATATAATTAGCTATTATTGTAATTATTGTTAAAGGTAGGACCTACTTCATCTCTGCCCCTTTGCCTCTAGTTATGTCATACCTTTGCTTAAATTCAGTACACTTTTAATAAAGTGCCTACTGCAGGCTGGGTTCTATGTTTTAGATGCTTTTACATTCTTCTTAGTATTGTGTTGCTTGAAAAATAGATTTAGTATTTCTCTGCTATCTTCTTCAGTGTTTCCACACATCCTGCCTTCATTTCACTCTACAAGACCTTCTTCCCCACACCCGTGTCATGTTCTTAGTCATCCTCTATTTCCTTACTAACCAGCAGAAAGGGCTGTATCAAACTAAGGTATATAATTCTGTTAACACTGGGAGCATCCATTTGGCCATACTCCGGGTAACTATGGCTGTCTTTCTATCAAAGGAGAGGCATTTCAGGTGTGTCCAGTCTGCTATATTCTCTGAAGAGAGAGAGCGCTGAGTAGGAAATCTCTTCCTCTCAAAGATTTGTAGTAGCTCTTTATACATTAGGCACAGTGATCTGTTGTTCAATATAGATGTTACAAATATTTTTACACTTTGTTGTTTGCCATTTATTTATTTATTTTGCTGTTTTTGTTTGCGCCTTTACTATCAAAAGGTTTTTTTGGGTTTTTTTTCTCATTTTAATGTAGTCAGCTCAATATTTTAGAGTGTCTGTCTTTGGTCTCCTGCTTCCAGAGATTTTTCCCACCCCCTAATTATATATTCACCCATCTATTTTATCATTTTAAAAACTTTTTTAACATTTAGATTTAATATAAATATCCTTAAAATGTTTATTCTTAAGCTATCTAGAATTTACCTAGCACAGATGATTAAGTTTGTGAATCAACCATCATTGCTGACTGTATCTTCCATTCTTGGAGGTCTTGCCTCGCTACCTTATAGCAGTGATGGCTCATGGAAGGCACCAAAGAAGGCAAAAGCAGCCCATTCAATGTAAGCAACAGAACACTCTGAAGACACTCACTTCCTTGTTTATATTCATTTTAATGGTTTGTTGTGACACACTTTAATGGTTTAGCCTTTTAATTGGGCTTTGTGCTGCATTCATGACAAAATTTTGAATGCAGAGTGAATCGCTGTTAATTAATGGGATCTGTCTCACTTCGCAAGGGTGTTGGGACAGAGAAAGAGGGTTAAGGTTCACTCTTAGGTCCTTTTCACTTTTTGTTTCTGCTGTTCTCTCCCTAGCTTAGATTTTCCTCACCTCAGCGTGGAATCCTGCGGTGTTCTTTCTGATTCTCCCTTTTGCCCCTCCTCTAATTCATTCTACATGCCACTGCCATTCACAGTCGGCCCTCCCCTCAGAATCTGCGGGTTGATTGAATCTGTGGGTGTGGAACCCACAGATACGGAGGGGCGACTGTACTATGCCATTTTATACCAGGGACTTGAGAATCCACGGACTCTGGTGTCCACGGGGTTTCCTGGAACCAATCCCCCAGCAGACACTGAGGGACAACTGTACTGTGTCATGTTCCTGATCAGAAACCTCAGGTTTCTCCACAGCTCACAGGATAAAAGGCAAAATCTTTAAGACTGACTTCCAAACCTTCACAACCAAACTTTATGTGTTTCCAAACAGATCTCCACCTCCCTAACCCCTGAAACACACCTTCCTAATTAATGAAGATACTAGGGGAAGGCATGTGAGCACTTGGCTTCCATAATACATTTATTAGGCCCACGAAAAATCTCCCCCAAATAAAAGCAGTATATTTTTTTCTTTTTTCTTCTTCTTTATTAGATACACTCTTCTAAAACATCTAACAAGATTTAACTTAAACATAAGCAGTATAAAATTTTTTCTTTTTAAAATTTTTATTTTATATTGGAGTATAGTTGATTAACAATGTTGTATGAATTTCAGGTGTACAGCAAAGTGATTCAATTACACATTTACAAGTATCTATTCTTTTTCAAATTCTTTTCCCATTTTGGTTATTACAGAATATTGAGCAGAGTTCCCGGTGCTGTACAACAGGTCCTTGTTGGTTATCTATTTTAAATATAGTACAGTGTACATGTCAATCCCAAGCTCCCAATCTATCCTTCCCCCTGCAAAGGCAGTATTATTGTTTGAAATTGAAAATACTAATTGTCCATGTAATACAAAGTTTGAAAGAAAGCATCTTTAGAAAACTTCGCCATTTTAAAAATGTCTTGTAGCATATTAGCCAAGAAAAGAAAAACAAAAACACCACGTACTTGTTATATAAGCCATTTGATAGCCCATATACTATTTCTTTATTCTAAAGGATTGTTTTTCTAAATGTCTTAAAACTTTCATATTTGTTCTTTTCCTTATTATTCCTATGACTTATGCTTATTATTCCTAAAGGCTAGGGTTGCTATTATCCCCAGATGTCATAAATGAAAAAGTCACCAAAATACCAGCCATCTTTCTTATCACAAACTATAAAAATATCAGTTATTCCCAGTCTAACCTTCTTTGGGATTGAGAATAACAACTGTTTAATTAACGTTGGGCAAAAGTTTTGTGTATTCTTGGGCAACGGTCTTATGTAATCACTTAAAAACATTTTTTATCTTATGGTTTTAAGATGCTAATAAAAACCTACATCTTCATCAACAGAAAACTTATTAAATGATGGCACAACCATAAAAATGTAATACTAGGAAACCACAAAAAAGAATGAGTTGTATCCATATGTATTCCTATGGAACAGCCTCCATAATATATTGGAATATGAGGAAAGCAAGGCACAGAGTGTAGAAATATGCCCACACCTCAGGGGCTTGGGGGTTTGGGTTTTGCTCTAACAATAGGAGCTATAGCTTTAGAATTGTATCTTCATAGACTATGTCACACAATATGGTAATGCCAGTGGTTTCCTCTGGAGCAAGGACTGAGGGTCTGGAGAGGACTTCTTATTCATTCTATAATCTTTTGTGCTATTTGTCCTTTTCCTATACCTAAAGTGCGTACAGTTTTCAATTAAAAATATTAATTAAACATTGTTTTTACTAAAATGTGTAATGAAATTTTACTCTCATTTAATAACCCTTAAGCTAAGAGGGAAGTGAACTGTACCAAGAGATACAGAAACCAGCTAGGTCAGCATTTTCTATAAGTATAGGAAAAGAAAGTGGAGCAGGAGACGATGCTTGAGGAATAGAGTATTTCAGAAACCGGCCACATCATGCAGGTATGCAGGGTTCTAACTGGCTAGCTAGTTCTCAAGCCTACATTTTTGCTGATGGAAGAAAACAATCTGGTAGCTTCCAGGTAAACTCAATCATTTCCAGGATTTTTCATAGTCTTTTTAAAATAAATACTGTTAATTCTGGGCTCTCCTCCCTTACCCTTCTTCACTTTTCTACTTCTTAGCCAAGTTTTTTTTGCCATTTTAGATTTTGCAAATGTACTTTTAAAAAAAAATTTATTAGGGTATAGTTGATTTACAATGTTGTGTTAGTTTCAGGTGTACAACAAAGTGAATCTGTTATGCATATACACATATCTACTCTTTTTTAGATACTTTTCCCATGTAGGTCATTACAGAGTATTGAGTAGAGTTCCCTGTGCTATACAGCAGGTCCTTATTAATTATCTGTTTTATACATAGTAGTGTGTATATGTCAATCCCAAATTTTAAAACATTTTTTCCTGTACCTATTGCCTGTATTTCCTCCCCTACAGAACTCCTTGGGCTCATCACTCTCCTGAAACACACTTCCAAGGTCGCTGGACACCTCCAGTTTGCTAGGTCCAGAGGACCTTCTCTGTCCTTTTCTTATTCCACCTCTCTTAGCCTTCATAAACCATTCCCTTTTCTTAGTGTCTGCGAAGACGCACCCTCCTGGCTTTGCCCCAACCTCATGGCTACTCTTTGCTTCCTACTAAAACCTCTAAATGCTGGGGTTCCTCAGGCATCCAAAAACCTTCTTTCTTCTCCATCTACATTTATTCCCCAAACCTGAAACCCCACTGATGTGTTGATGACTCTTCAGTTCCTATGTCCAGCCCAGATTGTACCTCCGCATTGCAGACATGCTTCCCCACTCGACATCTCTGCTCAGATGTTTCGCAGGCATCCCATGCTTCACGTGTCCAAAACAGAACCCTTGATTTTCCCATAGCCTCAGAAACCTCCATCTTCCCTGGGTGTTCCCTATTTCAGTATATGGCACAGCATGCACTCAAGGACCCAAGCCAGAAGTCTGGAAGTCATTCTTGGTCGTGCCCTTTTCCTCACCTTCCACATCCAGCCCTTCAAGTTCTGTTTTTGTTTTGACTTACAACATATATCTTGATTTTGTCCCCATCTCTTCCTCTTCACCACTACAGCCTGGTCTAGACAGCCATCACCTCTGACCTACAGTGGCCTCCTCACTGGTCTTCTTGCTTCCATACTTGTGCCTCCACACGTATGGAACTCCAGCCAGAGAAAATGCTCTTCGTTAAAGAAATAAACTGGCTCATGTCTTTTTTCTTCCCATCTCCTTCAGTAGCTTCCCACTGAATTAAAATTCAAATTCCCTCCATGGCCATCAAAGCCCTGGATGATCTGTCCACAGCCTGTTTCTCCAACTTTATCTCACATTATGGTCCTTTTCCTCACTACAGTCCAGCCACCCTGGTCAGATCTGATCTGCCTGGAGGACACAGACACGGTGTCTGTATATGCTGTTCCCTCAGCCTGGAATGCTCCCCACCCCCACTTTTACCTTCTCTTCACGTGGCTGGCTCTTATCCTTCTTTAGGCCTCATCTTAACTGTCACCTTTTCAGAGGGATCATCTCCTACCACCCTATCCTTTAGCTCCTTTTCCTATGTAATTGCGACTTAAAACAGCCTATTTGTTTTCTTGTTTGCACTTAAGATCATTTGCAATAATCTACCTGTTTAGAGTTGAACTCCATCACTAGAATGAATGAAATCCCCATGAAGGCAGGGATCATGCCTGTCTTGCTTACCAATGCATCCCTAGGAACTGACACATGGAAGACACTCAGTTGATCATTGATATTGCTATGGTTTTAGGAATGAGTATTTAAATTGCCACCATTTTCTAACTCTGCTATGATGTTCCTTATAAAAGGAGACTAAAAGTAATAATTATGTTCTTCTCTTAATAAGCAATTACACCTTAGAAGGAACAGCATTCATGAATACAAATTTATATTCCAGTTTTTCTCAATTATAATAATTTGAATCACGTGAGATTGCTGCTATGACATCATTTGTTACTACCAATGGCAATTTCATAAGGTGCCAGCTAATAATTAGTTAAATAAAGTGTCTATCTCTGGTTTAAGCTATTGTTTCAGGATAGATTAGATTATGCTGCAGAAACAAACACTCCCACACCTTAGTGGTTTACAACCACAAAGGCTCATTTCTCACTCGTACTGCGCCGCTATGGCTCGGCTGTGCCTTTGCTGTGTGTTATCTTCACTCCAGGGCCCAGGCTGGTGTAGTGGTTTCTGTCTAGATCATTGCTGGTAGTTGCCGCAGAGATTTGGTGAACCACATTCTAGCTCCTACCTAGAAATACACACATCCTTTTGTGTGTTTCACTGGCCTGAAAAAGTCACACAACCACTCCTGAGTTCAACAGGACGGGGGTGTGAGTCTTTCTCCTGGGAGATGCACTTTAGGGGTGGCAATAGAAATATTTGGTATAAAAGTAACACAGTCTATTACAGTAATCCTGAGCAATTACTGCTTTCACCTGATAGTAGGTACCTATACTTCAAGTATATGTCCTAGTTGTAAAATGGACTAGGTTTATGCCCTTTAGCCCATTTGTAAAAGCAATATTATATAGTAAAAATATCTACCTTAGTGTTCTGACTTGTATTTAGCATTTTATACATAATAATGTAAGTTTGTTGTATTTAATGACAAGCTCTAGGAGAAGGCACAAAGCTCATAGAAATCAGGAATTCTAAAGAGTGACAGAAATCTCTCTGCTTGCTGATTTGAAAGATTTGTTTAGTGAAGGGGAAATAATATCATTAGGGGTTGCTGATTTTGATGTAATTTTAAAAACTCGGATACCTTTAAAACAACCTATAGACAAAATCCAGGGATGTTTAAGAAGTTGCCTGAATTTTGGGAACAGGTGCATTTTTGGAGGTTTTCTATTCTGCTAAGTTAGTCTCGTGATATAGTTATAGGCATGAGGTTGGTATGGAACACGGTGTGGGGCTAATCCCATGTCTTATTTGCTATGTACTTTCTCTTTCTAAAAGATATAAAAATTTATAGAGTGTAAGTTCCACAGACTTCTCAGTACAGTTCATGGACCACAAAATAACTGATAATCAATTAATAGACTTTGAAAGGATGGCACTTCGTAAGCATTGCTTTGACTTCCCAGTGGGATTATATAAGATGGAGGGATCCAAAACTCACAGAGAGAAGTGTCCATAAATGATAAATAGCATTTCTCACAGCCTCCTCACCTTCCCTTCTCCAGCACCAGTAATGCAGGTTCTTATTAATGTCTAAATGTTCTTTACATAGAAGCTCTTGGGGAAAAAAAAAAAAAAACACGTAACTTTTCTTATGGCCTCCATGTGTTCTGAGTGGCTCATTGGAGCCTGAAGTCCTTTCTCCCCCCTTCCCCCCTCTCCCCATGCTCCCAGCCTCTCTCTCGTGAAATTAACCATTGATCTGAAAGTCAAGGGATGCAAATCCTGAGAAAACTGGAAGCATTCCAGGGCCCACAAATACAAAGTTAATTACCTAAGGAAAACTACAAGAAAGACTTTTGTTTTCCACCAAAATCTCCTCCCCAGGCTGTTAGTTATGTCGTACATGGACCCGATCGATATATGAGGGCTTGAGAACCAAAGTCCCTTGAAATAAATTAATCTGTCAGGGAAAGAAATAAACAAAGAACAAATTAACATGTTTTAAGACATTGCTTAAATTTTCATAAATATAGACCTTGAGTTGGGATGATGAGTTCCCAGGGGCCAGAGCTAATATTTGGTTGTAATTAAGAGTTGCTCTTTCATGTTTTGTCTGATGTAGGTGGGAAATTGGCCACGTGTTTGCTGAGTTCCTTGCTCATGCTTCCTCACAAATGCCTCTGTTTACTTCATTAATAAGAAATGGATGTCTCAAAAATTACACTGGCACACTTAGCTTGTTTCACTTCTAGCTAATATTAAAATCACAAAATGCTACACGCACACACACACACACACACACATACACACACCCCATACAAACATGATTTTTTTTTAAGCATATTTTTTAGGAACCTCCATGTATTAACTTTTTAGTGGCTCAGAAGGACCTAATGACCTAATCTGTGATGGACTACACCCATCTGAGAAACTTAGGCGTTGCTGACAGTGGACCCTGGTGGGCTCCACGCTGGGTGTAGGTGTGGAGTGTCAATGCTGGTGATTAGCAGGGAGGGCAATAACTATGTAAGTTACTTGTCTGTAAGGACAATGCAAGAATTCATTTAGATCCAGGAACCAGAAATCCATCTCATCCTAGCTTAGGCCATAATGCACTTTGTTAGGGTTTAGACAATGTCATTAGGCCCCTGTCTCTCCCTCTCTCTCTCAGTACTGCTTACCCCTTTTGGGCTGCCACTTTCAATGTTGGTAAAATGGCCACTGCCAGCCCTGAGCCAATATCCACTATGTAGAACTTGAGATCCCAAAGGACAAAGGGCTCTCTCTCCTCCAGTGTCCACACTCAGATCTAGAGGAACTCTAGCCCTGTGGCTTGTGTGTCCACCCCTGAACTAGTCACCATGGGTGGGAAAGGGGGACTCTACCAGCCAGGCCTGGGCCACGTGTTCAGCCTGGTCTGGGGGAGAGGCAGAGGAGGGGAGGGCAGCCACACCCACGTTCCTGGAAGGTGTTCCCCACAGGAAAGAGGAAGCTCTTTTACCAAAGCAGAGGGGAGGAGATACTAGGGCAAAACAACCAGTATCCACCTGGAAACTTTTATTCCCATCATATTCATCATGCTCAGTTGCTGAATGTAGCTAATTTTCAGAAGGGAAGGCCAAGGCAGAGATTTCTGTGATTATACAACAAGTCTAAGCTCTGTTGACAAAATTGACTACGCTCCATCAGGTTGTCGGTAGTTTTCTATCAAGTTCTAAACAAAAACTCCCTGTGGGTCTTGAATAGCAGAATTGAGGCACCTATGGATGTTCCTTTTACAACTATAGTAACTCTCTCAAAGTCACTTTCTTTTTATTTCCCTATACGTGTTTAAGTATTATTCTAGTTCGTGGAACATATTTGCATTAAATATCCTAATACTTACTAAGTCATACCCAGGAGAAAGAAACAGGGTATAGTACTTTTTATCAGTTGAGAACTTTTTAAATACTTCTCTGTTTGAATAATTTCATAACTCAGCCCTCTTGAGGATTTTGCATTTGGGTAGTAGATAGAATATTAATTGCATATTTTGATGTGAAATGCCAGTTCTAATTATTGAGCAATTTATATATTGTGAACCTAGTATATATAATTCTCAGTACATGGAGACAAGGTAGAAATATACTCTTCAAAGCTATGCTATCACAGAAAAGAGACTAAAATCTCTGGAGCAAGTAGTTGTAGATCTGGAAGGTCAGAAAGATTCACTGAGTCTATTTTACTGCTTGGGAGGCAGGATAAGCATAGTTTGACTTTACTAACCTTCACGTAGGATTCACAGATCAACCCCAGCTAACAGCATAGCAAATTCATCAGCACTGCAAACAAACCATGTTCTGGAATGGATAGAATTAGCAGGTCAGCTCTGTTGGCAATTAGATGAGGCATCACCTAGATCCTCATGAGTAGAGATTTGGCTGACCTAAAACACTGTGCCTCAAAATAACTTACATAACATCACTTAGAAGCAGGACATTTAACCCATGATTGGGGAAACTTGTTTAAATAAAGATTCTATCAACAAGTCATACGTCTTAAATGATTATGCTTTTTTGCCTTATTCATTTAAATAGCAAGGGCCAGAGTCATTTGACAAAATGGAATGTCCAGCAACTAGCTCCTGGAATAATGTTTATTGCAACAAAACTTCACCATGTGCACAAAATGGGAGCGTCAAGCACAGTGGAGCCTAAGGGAACTCTACAGATTGGAAATGAAATCAGGAGTAGTTCAGTATTTCCTCTCTGAGAAGTCCATTCCTGGAGATGGGAGAGGACAGGCATAAGAGCTCAAAACGCCTTCTGCTATTGCATTCAATAAAATAAATAAAAGACGGCACACTAAAGACACAACAGTAGTAACCAGTAGACAAATCTTTTGTGAAGTTTTACTATAAGATTGGCAGCAAGTTTGCATCAAGGTTGGATATTTTTACCAAACAATTTATTTAAAAGAAACTTCTGATATCCATTCCCAGGAACCCATAACCCTAATCAGTGCTCAGTTTCCATTATTTAAAAGTCATGTTCACATAGATAGTCACACCTACCTAAGAAAACTTCCATGAGAACTGTCAAAATCAGCATGAGCCCAACTACAGAACTTTTCTTTTCTTGCATCACAGATTTTTATTTTATCATTATTATTTTTTTATAGCCTCCTTTCCTGGCCCTCTCTTTTTTTTTTAATTATTAATTAATTATTTATTTATTTTTAACATCTTTTTTTTTAATTTATTTTATTTTTATTTTTATTAGTTTCTGCTTTATAACAAAGTGAATCAGTCATATATATACATCTGTTCCCACATCCCTTCCCTCATGCATCTCCTTCCCTCCCACCCTCCCCATCCTACCCCTCCAGGTGGTCACAAAGCACAGAGCTGATCTCCCTGTGCTATGTGGCTGCTTCCTAGTAGCTATCTGTTTTACATTTGGTAGTGTATATATGTCCATGCCACTCTCTCACTTCATCCCAGCTTACCTTTTCCCCTCCCTGTGTCCTCAAGTCCATTCCCTAGTCTGCGTCTTTATTCCTGTCCTGCCCCTAGGTTCTTCAGAACATTTTTTTTTTTAGATTCCATATATATGTGTTAGCATATGGTATTTGTTTTTCTCTTTCTGACTTACTCTGTATGACAGTCTCTAGGTCCATCCACCTCACTACAAATAACTCAATTTCGTTTCTTTTTATGGCTGAGTAATATTCCATTGTATATATGTACCACATCTTCTTTATCTATTCATCTGTCAGTGGACACTTAGGTTGCTTCCATGTCCTGACTATTGTAAATAGAGCTGCAATGAACATTGTGGTACATGACTCTTTTTGAATTATGGTTTTCTCAGGGTATATGCCCAGTCCAACTACAGAACTTTAAGGATAGGATTCCTCCACGCATTATATCCACAGTGTTCTGTCTCTGGGTATTTGCATGTCTCTTTTTAAACAAGCTCTGTTCTGTGTGACTGGACCTTTAATTAAAACACGATTTCTGACAGGCTAGCCACTAATGGATGTAAATTTGTCCAAAGTTTACTAAAAATTATCCAAATCCCAACTCTCAGAATCTTGTGTTTCTACTGGTCTGCTAACCACCTTGATTTCTTTTCCAAATGATGTCTATTGCCTGGGTCAGCAGGCAATGTCACCTGACCCTCCACTCCACTCTGGTAACCCTGAATCTGAGAGACCACAGTGTCTTAGATCTTCCTTGTTACTTTTTCCCTTTCCCAGGCATCTGTAAACTTGCCAAAAGCTCCATGAGGATAATTTTAGCTACTATTCATTCTTAACAATACCAGAAGAGTACATCCACCATGTAAAAAACAAATATAACCCTCAGTCCTTTTCCTTGCACTGGCTGCTTTGTTATCAGAACTTAAAGGTATACCAAAGACCAGTGTTAGAATCATACAGTACTGAGCTGGAATGCAAATTCCTCTGCAAATTCAACTATAATATTAATGATTCTTTTTTTTTTTTTTTTTTTTTTTTGCTGTACGCGGGCCTCTCACTGTTGTGGCCTCTCCCGTTGCGGAGCACAGGCTCCGGACGCGCAGGCTCCGGACGCGCAGGCTCAGCGGCCATGGCTCACGGGCCCAGCCGCTCCGCGGCATATGGGATCCTCCCAGACCGGGGCACGAACCCGTATCCCCTGCATCGGCAGGCGGACTCTCAACCACTGCGCCACCAGGGAGGCCCTATATTAATGATTCTTACAAAGAGATTGGCAGCTTGTTCTAAATTAGTTTTGTAATATATCTTAAAGATCATGTTATGAGGCTTCTTTATTCTATAAGCCTACAATCTATGACCAAAAGAAATAAAATTCTGTATTTTAAACATTTTTTCTTTCTTATTTATAGATAAGGTGAAGGGGGAGGGGGACCCAAAAGTCTAAAAAGAAAAAGAAGAGAAAAGCAACTTAATGAATAATGTGAACTGAGTTAGTGACCAGGTAGATGCAATTGTGACATCTGTGACTGCCTGTATCTGCCACCTCTTTGTACAGATTGCCTTAGAATGACCTTAGGAAGTGAGCCATGACTTGTTTTTAAATTTTTATTGTGTCAAAAATTACAGCTTGAATGATCAACTTGTGCATATCCTAAGTAAAGCTGTCAGGTTTTCTCTTTTTCATCACAGATTGGATTATAATGCACAGACTACAGATAAATGTGTTATTTGCTGTGAACTCTGCCCCACACTTCAGGCTTCACAATGCTGGTACCTCATTATCCAGCATGGGTGTTCTGATCACTAGCCACTAACAAACCACTAGTCAGAGTTTCTTGGGCTGGTCCCACCTCAGGTGCCAATGACTGGTCCATTATGACCAGGGATTGACCTGGAAATATGGCTACCTGGACCTGCTCTCAAAAAAGGAGGGACCCACTTGGAAAACGACATCACTGTTCATGTTTGTATCTCCAAGAAAGGGGTCTCCATGAAGTCCTTTTTTAAAAAAATTCAGCTTTGACAGCCTCTGTCCTTCCAGATGGTGCACAGAGCCAAGGCTGTCAGAGACCCTTAGTCTCCTGCTGCCTTTTAATGCTGCTCCTTGATTGCTAATGACCCCCAGCTGGACTGGCTTCTCAACCCATTTAACCCCTCCCTGCTGGGTCCCCATCTCACGCAGGGTGAGAGACAGTGAGAGCTGGAAGTGGGAAGGTGCCAAGCCATCCAGGAGCTCCCGCCCTTCCAGAGCTGGTGGCACGTTTCCCGGCGCCATCACGCATGTCCAAGGTTGCTCCAGTGGAGAGCTCCTGTTAACATAATTTTCACTCTGATGTCAGATAAATGGATAAATGCTACCAGGCTTCAGATTGTTGAAATTCCATTTGACTAAGCCAGGAAACACTGAAAGAGCATTTCCTGTAGGGTTCAAGAGTTGAGGACTACTGATATGAATCCCCTGAAATATGTTAGTTTGGAAACTTAAAATTAAATTGCACTGGAACTGTCTTTTAGTCTGGTCGAACTCAGTGATAAGAGCAGGTCATATGTGTCAGTATACAAAGTCACTACAGAGAAGCCTGAGTGAAGGTGATAATTTCCTTGTCTAGGCCTAAATCACTGTATAACACAGGAGATACCCATTTCAGGTATGTGGATAATAGCTGTATTTACTTTGGTTAAGCTTGGCTTGTTTTTTTGCAACATGCTGGAATGTATTTTTTGCAGCATACTGGTCAGGTGACTCAGAGAAGGGGGATTTAAAAGGGAAGAAAGCTGATGACATTAATTTGTTGAAAGATCTTGAGTCCAGTGGAGAAACTCAAACTCAGATCTCTCAGGACCTGCTCATGACAAAATAAGCTTCCATGAGAATAGAGGGAAGTGGAGAGCTTGAGAGGTCATTATTCTGTGTATGGTTTCATAAAGGGTTTTCATTAACCTCATATCAAACTGTAAGAAAACAAGGCAAAGAAATTAAATAATTTTATATGAC
This sequence comes from Mesoplodon mirus, assembly GCF_964341445.2. Taxonomy (NCBI): domain Eukaryota; kingdom Metazoa; phylum Chordata; class Mammalia; order Artiodactyla; family Ziphiidae; genus Mesoplodon; species Mesoplodon mirus. Next base: position 85,339,325 of record NC_138984.1, read on the forward strand.
CCTAAAGAACCAAAGTCTAAACTCTTGATCTGAGCAGAGAACTGGGAACTTTGTGTCTCACTATTTTTATAAATCTTTAAATGTTTACTGGATAGTTGAACCAGATTTAATTTACAGTGTACTAAGGAATTTTTTTCCAACATGAAGCACAAGATAGGAAAATAACCCAAATATAATTATATTCTATTTAACTTTGTTTCCCCAGACACTTCCGATTTTATTGGTTTTTTGGAGATTAAAACTGAAAGCACCAGAGTGATCTACTTTTTCACCACTAATACTGCATTGATCTCACTTTTGCATCTCATTAGTTTAACGCAAACAAAAGTCATACCTGTGATTTCATTTCATCTGTTATTCACATTCTCTACTGTTGCCCACAGGCGTGCGCACACCTGCCAGTCATTTGTGTATATAATCGCCCCCGAACCAACTTATCCATACTAACGACTGCTCTCTCTACCTGTAAAAATATTTTAGAATTTATGGACCTTGGTGGGTGTTTGTACAGTTGTACGATATTAACCTGTCCAATGCAGTTTTTGCTCACAGATGGGGAAAGGCAGTAACTGGTTAAAATGTGGTCTTTTAGTCCATCAGTGACCAAATGATCCAGAAAGGGGTTCGGATAAGGCCACCTGGTGCAGCATTGCTTTTTAAATGAGTGAATTCCGTTAGAATAAAGTTCTGGTGTAGTTGTGGAGAATTTTCCTCCCTGAAGCCCTGAATGCATTTTGTTTGGTCATCTTTAAATTCCAACAAGCCAGTAAGGTCAACGGCATTTATGTCCATTTTGCAGATGAGGTACTAAGAGGCCAAGCGGCAGGAAATCTGTAGTCACAGCATCTTAAAGTTGGCAGGGACCTTAAAGAGCCTCTCAACTAATGGTTCTCACCCTTTACCTGCTTTCACACTGGTTTCATGCAAAAAACCTCCATCAGGTACATCTTTCACTGCACACAGTTGCTCACACATTAGGAAGGAGCATGACTCCTAGGAGAACAGCTCAGAATCTCCAGGCAAGAACAGCTGTAATGTCCCACATCACCACCTTCTTGAAAAAATCACTATATTAGTCCAACCCCCTGTTTCACAGATAACACATGGCAGCCCAGGGGGCTAAGCAATTCACCCAAGGTCACATACCAGTAAGTTCCAGAACTTGAACTACGCCCAGGCCTTCTGACCCCAAGTCCAGTGCTGGTGTCACTACAGCTGACCGGCCCTTTGCACGCTAACAGCAGGTACCGGAACCAGGTCCCCAATTTAGAGAGCCAGGCAGAGGTGGGGATGAACACCCCAGAATCCCCTGCCACGAGCAATCAAAGACCCATTCACAATTAGTATAGTAAAAACCAGCACTATCTGGTGTCCCATATCCTCAAGCATTTAAAATGTCGTTCCAATCTTCAAAGACATTCTTCCGTTCCATTTTTATCTGCTTTTACCTAGGACATTGTTTCCCAGCTCCGGAGGAGTTCACTAGGTGATTTGCATCTCATTAGGAGCTCCAGAAATGATATCTCCCAGCCTGCTGCCTGGTGCTGTGGGTCCACTAAGCATCAGATCCAGGTCTTAGATTTTTTTTTTCATGTTGACATTTTTGAAAAAGCTGAATTAATGCTGTTTTCCCACTGGGCACACTTTGAGTGGCCATTTTGGCCTTAATTCCTGCCCCCCGCCACAGGACCAAAGTTAGAGAAGAGCCATTGTCAGAGAGGGTACAGAGGAAGTCAGTCATCCCACATGAAGACAACTGGCTAGAAAGGAATATTGTGAGACATGAAAATAAGCAGTTAGAAAACTCCTAAAAGCAGAGAGATGGGACATGATACAATCTGACCACTATGCAAAGTAAAACAAAAAGAAAACCAACAGCAACCCATTAGAATCTGTATAACTGATTCTAAACTTGCACATTTTAAACATTTTTGACTAGTTTCAAATCTCCTGACACCTGAGTTTTATGTTTTGCTTTAAAAGGAGTCTTACTAGGTCCAAATGGCTTTTCAGCTTTGTCATGCATTCATACTGAACCCTCCAGAAGAGCACTGAGCAGCATCGTACCTCTGGAAACCAGACACGTTTCCATGATCAGCAAAACTGTTCTCTTGGAATAAGAGAAATTATTTTCCCAGTGTCCAGGGAAATTAATGTCTGCTTTGGGCTCAAGCCATTTGATGCAGCCAGCTTCCAGTGCAAAGAAAATGCTTGACAATGCTGGGAGCTCTACTGGAGATGCTTCCCCTTCCCAGAATTCCTTCTGCCATCTCAAAACCTCTCTGACCCTAGGCCAACTTTTCAAGATGCAGCTAGCTAATCTGCAAAATCAACCTAAGCTCTTAGGAAAGAGTTAAATCTCTGGTTTTTCCAACCCTGGCTACAAATTAAAATCATCTGAAAGGGGGAGGGTCATTTTTTAAACAATAAAAATGCCAGAGACCTAACCCTAACCAACTGAATTAGGATCTCCAGGGATAAGGCTGAGGCGTTTTTCAAAAGGCCTTCAGGTGATACTAATGTACAACCAGGACGGAGAATCACTCTCATATAACAAGAATCACGACCCCTTAGGCGCACCTGCTGTGCCTCAGGTGCCATGCTTTCTCTTTTCATACATTATCTGTCATCCTCACTACAGCCTTACTTGCGTGATCATCATCAGTGAGTTCAGACTTCTAACAAGTGCTAGAGATGAGATTCATAGTCAGGTTTTTCTGACTTTCTTTTTCTTCCGTAACATTCATGTTTCTCAAAGTGTGGGACATGGACCTCTGGTGGTCTGCAAGTTGATTTTACATGGTGTGTGGATGTGACCTGAAATAACACTGAATTGTGTAGAAGAAAGTTACTCCTTTTACAGTCCTCAGTTTAAATTCTTCAGGTTAAGGAGAAAGTCATAGTGATATTAGTATGTCTTAAGCTCCTCTCACATTTACTCACCTGTCTTTTTAACAAACCTTTAAGAAGCCCAGAATGTTCTGTGGGAAACAGAACCTAGCTCAGCTGTGAGAATATTGTTTTGTTCTTACTGTATTTACTTTACGGTTTACTTCTATTTATGGCAAATGACACGTGTTTTCCCTTTACAGTAGTAGTTTCATTTTTAAAGAAATGTATTTAAGAGAAAAAGAAATTGGCTGATTTTAAAATATTAAATAAAGAATAGTACAGGTGTCTCGAATATAGCAAAAAATACTTAAGTGGCAGATGAATGAAGAAGTTTGAGAAATACTTTCCCACAACATGGTAATTTTGAAAAATGGGCATCTCTACACCTATTAGCCAGTGGGGCCTCTCATCCTTTCACACCAGACAGGCAACTAGTTCCATCCTTTTAGGTCCAGCCAGGACCTTTGAACTTTGCTGCTGCTTCCAACTCAAGAGGAATCCTGAAACACAAATGGCTAATAACACGGGAAGGGGGAAAGGAAGGGCACTTACCCTCTCAAGTAATCAATGAAATGCAAATCAAAACAAATGACGTGCCATTTTTTCACCTATTGAATTGTCAGGCTTTTTCTTAAAGATGCTGACCCATGCTGGTGAAGGCCTTCAAAAACAGGTAATCTCAGGTACAGGTGGTAGAAGTATATTTTACCACCCACTTCCTAGAAGGCAATTGGAAATAAAATTTTAAGTTTTTAAAATATGTATAGTCTTCGGCCAGTAATTCCACTTCTAGGGATTTATCCTAAGAAAATAATGTGAATTATCAAAGATCAAACTATAAGTATGTTCTTCACAGCATTGTTTATTAGAGAAAAACATTGGAAACAACTTCCATGCCCAAAACAGGAAATTGTATAAGTTAATCACGGTTCATTCATAAAATGAAATAGCATGCAACTATTAGAAATGATGCCATTTAGACTAAACTGGAAGACAGATAAGAAACTTGTTCCATCATTTGCTACTATTATGGGAATGGGATTGGGTTTTTTTTTTTTTTCACTGCTTAACTTATTTAAACATCATGTTCATTCATTACTTTAAAAAATGTAACTCTAGAAGTATAATACTATTTTTAAAGTAGATTAAATCATGGGAAAACATTTATGACTTTATTGTTAAGTGTGGGGAAAAGTAGTAACAAATTAGATGAATGATTAAGTTTTGGTTTTGTTTTTTTTGGCTAAAAAAGTGAATACATATTCCTAGAAAAAATATTGAAAGAATATACAAAAAAAAATACTTAATGAACCTTGTTTTTAAAAGGCCAATTTCATCCCCCTCCTTGGTAGACTAAGGTTCCCCAGAGATGTTCCAGGATAAGAAAGTCCTTGGCAATAATATTCCAATTGACAGAAACAAAGAGTGGACCACAGAGATACAACAGTCCTTAACAAGAATAATGAATAGTAACCATTCATTCATTCATTCATTCATTGTTTGTTGAGTGTGTGCCAGGACCTGAGCTGTGAAATCGTTTCAGCGGAAGTTATTACCACTTCCCTAACTAATAAGGGGAGAATTCCATATAGAAAATCTATAACTCCACCATCTTCCACAGGCACTAATTTAACTCAGGGATGTTTTCTTTGTAGCAATTTTGCAATTTTGAAGAAGATTGTTCATGACATAACATGGCAACTGGGAAAATTTGTAGCTTTCCTTTCATCTTAGAAAGGAAGATCTGAATTACATGCACCCCAGGAGAAATCTCTCTTTCTGGTTGTGTGTGTGTGTTTTACAAAAGCCTACTGAATTCCTTCGTCCCTCCTGAAGTTAGATGTGGTAAGGTGAAAACTTATAAGAACGTCTCATTTAAAGAAAAAGCATCGTAATAGAGGCCATGGCCTGGGCCTTGAGGTTTGAATCAAAAGACCTGAGTCCAAGGCTAGGCTGTGAGGGGAGACCAGCAGAGGGCCCCAAGCTCCCTGGGCTTCAGACCCCTTAGATATAAAAGCAAGGAGCCTAACCACAGAGGTTATCATCCTCCATGTCATAACTTAAAATTGAAAATTTCAACTACCAGACATAATTTCTCCCCTTCTATTCCCTGTCAAGGCTCTGAGCATCCCTGACATAGCGCATGCCTCAGCAGATCAGGAGCAATTGCTTTACAACACACTGGTTGTTTATCTGAAATTCAAATCTAGCTCAGTGTCCTTTTTTTCCCCTAAATCTGGCAACCCTAATTCCATAATTTTCCAAAGACTGCGTCTTTAAGGTAGTGCAGATTATTGCAGACTTTCTGCCAGTGTGGTTCTTATTGGGAAGGGAAGATTTAAGATGGTCTAGTACCTTGTCTCTCAAGGCATGGCTGCACATTAGAACCACCTAAGGAGATAAAATACGTGTCATATATATATATATATATATATATATGATAGATAGATAGATAGATAGACAGACAGATCGATCTATCAAGGTCCTGATCTGAGCACTGGTATTTTAAAAAGCTGAACATCAACTGTAGTGTGAAGAAAATGACCCTAAGTTGGGTGTATCTCGTAACTCTATACAGGATTTGCCATCTGTAAATCTAGAACGCTGAACACTCTGTTTGACTCAAGGGCTCAGGGGGATGTTTTACTTGGCAAGTGATCCTCGGAATGCCTCATCCACAAAATGGCAATCAGATCATCAGTCATACTGCTCAGAAAGTATCCATGTCTGCAGAGGCCCTCAAGGACGGTGCAAAGACTATGGCTCTCCCAGTATGCCCTCTCCCAAGAACCCTGCTCACTGCCTGTCCACTCCTCAGGGACCTGGAATTCATACTGTCCCACCCAGGATGGGGAATATTTGGGCTGCATGTGCCATCCTGCCGTCCCTGTGGTTGTCCTTGCCCCGCTGCAAGCCCAGCTAGGAAATTTACCAGAACTGGCACATCTGTAATGGGTGCTGGTAAGTGAAACTAAGTGTTAGGGGACAATGTTAGGCAAGAGCATTTGTGGCCAAAATAGCTGTAACTCAGCAAGTCAAATAGAGTAAAGGAAGTCATTTCCTTCTTCATCTCTGAGACCCTGAGAGAAAACAAAAAGCCTCATTTGTAACTTAAAATTGTGTTTGAATTAGGGTTGCCAGATTTAGGGGGAAAAAAGTACACCTGGCTAGATCTGAATTTCAGATAAATAACCAATCACATTTTAATGTAAGTATGTTCTGAATATATACTTACACTCGGAAGGTATTGGTTGTTTATCTGAAATTCAAATTTAACTGGGTACCCTGTACTTGATCTGACAACTCTAGTTTGGATATACCTTCATGTTCAATATAGAAAATTGAAATATTAAATTTCCAAACCAGTTGTTTAAAGTTACGGAACAAAGCTATCAACTAAATTCAGCCATTTGTCTGTCACCAAGGACTTGACCAATTGTGCCGCCACACAATGATCTGGAATTAGGGAATAAGGAGTATGCATTTCCTGGTGCTCTTGAAACTCTCTCCATATTTCTTCCATTTTCTGACAGATTTATCTCCAGTTTATTATAGAGTTCTGTGACAACTCAGAAGAGAACGGTGTATTCAAGGTCTCAACTATGAAATCAAAAAGTGCAGGGGGAAAAGAAATGTACAGGGATTCCTGAAAGGAAAGAGAACCTATGTTAAGTTCAAACTGGTATTCATGATATGATATACTTTTAAAAAGCACAATAGGGGGCCTCCCTGGTGGCGCAGTGGTTGAGAGTCCGCCTGCCGATGCAGGGGATACGGGTTCGTGCCCCGGTCTGGGAGGATCCCATATGCCGCGGAGCGGCTGGGCCCGTGAGCCATGGCCGCTGAGCCTGTGCGTCCGGAGCCTGTGCTCCGCAACGGGAGAGGCCACAACAGTGAGAGGCCCGCGTACAGCAAAAAAAAAAAAAAAAAGCACAATAGGTAGGTAGCACCCAGAGTATTACAAACTGGAGAATTTGGCTTGGCTTCACAAATATTTATGTGAAACGCAAGTTGGCTACTTACACAATATGAACATCATTGTCTTCAAAGTAATAACTCATATTCTAATGTATATCTTCAAACTTGAACTGCCCAGCTTATCTACATAAACTAGTCAAATGAACTAGGAAAGTGCCAGATAACCCTATTGTTTTGTATCTCCTATGAGCAAACTGACTGGCTCAAGAGTCAAAAGACAGGGGTTAAGCTTCCACTCTGCCACTTACAGATTTAGCCTTTCTTACCTATAGTTTCTTTATATATTGAAAGAAATCATAATTTTTGTCCTACATACCTCATTCATTTTTTATTTTTAAATTTTTAAGGGAAAAAAATCATGACAAACTTCTCAAAGTGTACACATATTTAGATTTAATCAGTGTGCCATATGTTATTTTGTATTTGCTTCTTTTTCTGAATTTTCATCTATCAGTATCATACCCATATTTATCCTCATTGGTGCCTTCATGGTATGACATCATATTTATATCTCAGAGTTAACTTGTCCCCAATTATCAAATATTTATCATGTTTCTAGCTTTTTTCTGTTAATGTAAGTATTGTTTCTAGCTTTTTTCTGTTAAAGTATTATATCCATCTTCATACAAATGGTATTTTTTTCTCTTTTGATTTACTTTGTTGGGACATGTTCCTTGGAACAAGTTGCTTAGCTTTTGTTATCTATTGTCAGGTAACTTCAGGAGAAGTGGAGCCTATGGACTCATCTGTGCACCTGGGGCCTCTCCCACATTGTCTTTTTACTTTTTGATTTATCCTAATTAATAGAAAGACAGTAGTAATTGTTTTAGTTGAAGCTCTTTGTCAAGGTGGCTGAATGTTTTTCAATATCTCATATCATAATTGTATTTCAACATGTATAAATATTTCTCCATCTTTCTCTTGCCTCAGCCTTTCCACATTATGGATAATAGACTTTTGTGTCTATATTTTTAAATTTGTTTTTATCTTTCTGTTGCACTTTCTTTCATCTTAAGGTTTTGTTACTGTCCATCATATAGAATATTTTACTTTAGTATAATTGAACCCATCCTTGTCCCTAATATCTTCTTCCACATTTAAGATATATAGTCTACTTCATTTCCTTCTAAAGTTTTTATGGGAATGTTTAAAATGTTTAACTATATAGCTCATCTGGAATTTATTGTGGCTGGTGAGAATCAAGAAGTATATTGAGAAAAGTAAAAGATTTAGAATAAAAAAAAATTAATTTGAGTCCAACAGCAATAGCTATGGCCTTAGGCAAGTCACTTAACCTCTTAAGACTCACTGTCCTCTATTAGACTGAAGGCAGGGACCTTGTCTTTTTTCTTTTTGTCTTCCCTACAATACTGAGCAAATTTCCTTACATATAGAATAAGTTTTATAAGGTGTATATTTAAGTTACATTTTTTGCATATTGCTATCCAGTTGTTCCAACAGCAGTAATTGAATGATGATTCATTTCCCAATTATTTATTTGGTTGCTTGTGATCGATCATATATCAGTAATACTCAGATTTGTTCCAATGACAAAGCACCTGGAAGTTGTGGCACTTCTAGCAAAACATCATGAAATATGGAGATATTAAAGTTAAAATAATGAAAATTAAAATTTGATGCTAGGGCTTCCCTGGTGGCGCAGAGGTTGAGAGTCCGCCTGCTGATGCAGGGGACGCGGGTTCGTGCCCCGGTCCGGGAAGATCCCACATGCCGCGGAGCGGCTGGGCCCATGAGCCATGGTCGCTGAGCCTGCGCATCCGGAGCCTGTGCTCCGCAACGGGAGAGGCCACAACAGTGAGAGGCCTGTGCACCGCAAAAAAAAAAATTGATGCTAAATCAGACACCAGCTTACATTAGATTCTAGTATGGTATAGATACCACCAGATACCAACGGTTTGTCTTAATTTATGGGAAATGTTAAAATAGGTAAAATTCAATCCAATAACTGAATTCTTTCTAAGAATCAGGAAAAGAACACCCAACTATGAAACAGCAAGTTCATCAAGAGCAAAAGTTGCGAACCACGTCTTTTAGTAAGCATTCCCAGTTGAGAATATAAAATAAAAGCTTCTGATCAATTGTAAACTTTACATAAAGTCCAACTGAATGGGGCTGAATGTCAGCTGAACCCCAAAACTATTTAAGATCAGTCTTTTGAGTTGTCAAGTTTGGAATTCCTGTAATAGTAGAAAGTCTAAGAGGGAGTAGATGTCAGATCTCCAGTGCATGCTCACACCAGCAACCTTAACTCCAGATGTTTCTGTTCATTAATCTATGAATCAGAGGAGATAACATAAAAGAACCTCATGTTCTACCATATTACAGAATATAAACTTCATAAAGCGTATGGAGGTAGGTATGTTGGAACTATCAGAAAGTACCCTTATCAATTCTGGATTCCTTGTACTCTGAGGATGATGCCAGTACAAGAGGTTGGAATCCTCTTCTCTGCGCAGTTCCTGAAGATGTGGACAGGGATGTCTGTTAAGGTTACTGGAACCTTCTGCAAGCACCATCATATGGCTATGCTAATTAATATTTTTTCATGGAGCTTTTACTTAAATTTGACTTTTTAAAACAATTTTTTATTAAGAAAGACAATACGCTGTAGTTTTTTTTTTTAACTGCTAGAACAGGAGGTAAGAGATCTAGGGTTGGGTCCCCGCTCTGCCACTTAAACTGGGGTGTGTCATTCATTTTTTCCTTTTGTGAAAAAATGGGTATTTAGAATGGATGGTTCCTAAAGTCCTGTATGGTTCTAATAGTCTTGTTCAAACATAGATATGTTCCAATTCAAAAAAAAAATGCAAAACTTCATACTTAGGAAATTGATAATTCACTATTCATTATGGTCCTTGCTGAGTCATTCTTCACTTAGAAAATTCCCCCAGAATTTCCTTGTATAGTAGGAATCGCTAATGAAATCAATCTATGTTTCCAAATACAAAGCTCCAACTCTTTTTTATAAATAATTAGTTTATGGTATACCCTTGGTCCAAGAAAGTGATATGTCTTCTCCAAACCATGACATTCATGAGCAGTATTTTATGGCGGCTGTGTATGCGTGCATGCAGGCACGCGCGCGCGTGCACGCGTGTGTGTTGGCAAGAAGTTAGAACTGCTGAATCCTGATTCAGATATAGTGCCAAAAGGACAACAGATTTCATGAAAATCATCTGCTTGGAAGGGAAATAAATCATGACTTTGTTGGACCTGTGGTTTCTTAATTTCTAGTACACTCTTGGTCCAGGGTTCCAAAATCAGGACTAACACGGAGAGGCTGCTCCGTGAAATCATGAAATCATCCTTTCCCCTTCTCCTTTACACTACCTCCAGAGACTGCATGGATCAGTGGTATTGTTCAAAGCATTTCAGAAAATACTAGCTCAAGCCATTTGCCCTCCAAAATGTATCCCCCCCAAAATGTATCCCACCAAAAGGTTTGCTTCTCATCTACCCAAGAGTGTGTGTGCTCCAGATGTCTTTGAACTCTCACTGTAGGATGTGGTGCAAACTGCCCCAGATTGCCTTCATTGCCTTAACTGAGTTATCTCACCAAGAGGGCATTCTCTACTCTACAAAGACTGAAGACCAACCTCTACCTCACCAGCATGGACAAACCAATTTTCTTTCCTTCACTCTTGACTGCTGACTCAGATAAGAAAGATGAAGGCAAAGTCCCCGACAGCTGCCCTTGTTTACACTTAGCAATCCGTGTGTGTGTGTGTTTAGCATGATATTTCTCCTAATATTAGCAAAGCTCTAACGTGCCCGTTAAAACAGGACAGAGTTTCTGCTATGTGCATTTATGTGATGAGCAATTTTACACTCAGTTTTCCCAAAACCTCAGATGCTTTACAGTAAAGTTTTGCTATCCTGTTGCAGATTCAGAAAATGGTCTTGCACAGAAGCAGCGAACACCTCACCGAAGATGTCAGCAGCCCAAAATGTTGAGTAGTCCTGAGGACACCATGTACTATAACCAGTTAAATGTGAGTTCAAAGTGGCCATAAAGCTGTTTCACTGGCTTTGTTTCCAGTTAATAATTCTGTTATTAATACCTGTTCCAGCCCCTCCAGCCCCGCCCCCACTCTCTTATACTCTCCTCTTGAACATGTGCTTAGGCCCTTTATCTGTTGCTTTCATGTCAGGATGTCTGCCTTCACGGTGAATAATTGATGTGGTTTATCAAAGACGAGCAAGATGCATGCTTCATCAGGCTCACTTGAGCCCTTTGATCAAAAAAATTATGCTGTGACTTCTGATATTATCAGCATCTGCTTGCATTCAACACAAAATCACTTTGAATTAAAAATTAACGACTTGCTGCTTTCCTTTGACTGTGTGTTCTTGGCCCTCTCCACAGGGAACTCTAGAATATCAAGGGAGCAAGAGGAAGCCAAGAAAACTTGGGTAAATATCTGTCTTCTTAGTTCTAAGCAACTGTAAACAGAAGGGGTCCTTTGTGATATTATAGAAAATGCAAAACTTTCCAGAGAGGCTTCTAAAAATATGCAGTGGGGATATCACCACTATTATTGACACTAGAAACTACTTTTCACAGTAGCAAGTATACAAAACTTGAATCTATTCTGTCTGAAAATACTGAAATTGCCACCAAAAGGCAAGTGTTATTTTTCATAATTATCCCAGGAAATTGTACTGTCCTCATAATTTGAGACATGTATCAGGCTGTATAAAACTCTCCCACAAATCAGAGCACTCCATGCAGTGCAAATAGTCCCCTTCTCCCACGTTCCCCTACCCGTGGGCCTTAAAGGTACACAAAGGAGAATTTCCCCCAATGGTTAGCCAGGGACACTGCGGAGTTTGTGGCTGATTTGCTTGTTAGCATCTCAATTAAGAATAGGAGTGAGACCGGTCAGAATGGCCATCATCAAAAAATCTACAAACAATAAATGCTGGAGAGGGTGTGGAGAACAGGAAACCCTCTTGCTCTGTTGGTAGGAATGTAAATGGATACAGCCACTATAGAGAACAGTATGGAGGTTCCTTAAAAAGTTAAAAATAGAACTACCATACAACCCAGCAATCCCACTACTGGGCATATACCCTGAGAAAACCATAATTCAAAAAGAGTCATGTGGGCTTCCCTGGTGGCGCAGTGGTTGAGAGTCCACCTGCCGATGCAGGGGACACGGGTTCGTGCCCCGGTCCGGGAAGATCCCACATGCCGCGGAGCAGCTGGGCCCGTGAGCCATGGCCACTGAGCCTGAGCGTCCGGAGCCTGTGCTCTCCAACGGGAGAGGCCACAACAGGGAGAGGCCCGCGTACCGCAGAAAAAAAAAAAAAAGAGTCATGTGTTCATTGCAGCTGTATTTACAATAGCCAGGACATGGAAGCAACCTAAGTGTCTGTTGACAGATGAATGGATAAAGAAGATGTGGCACATATATACAATGGAATATTACTCAGCCATAAAAAGAAAGGCAATTGAGTTATTTGTAGTGGGGTGGATGGACCTAGAGTCTGTCATACAAACTGAGAGAGTGGCATGGACATATAAACACTACCAAATGTAAAATAGATAGCTAGTGGGAAGCAGCTGCATAGCACAGGGAGATCAGCTCGGTGCTTTGTGACCACCTAGAGGGGTGGGATAGGGAGGGTGGGAGGGAGGGAGACACAAGAGGGAAGAGATATGGGGACGTATGTATATGTATAACTGATTCACTTTGCTATAAAGCAGAAACTAACACACCATTGTAAAGCAATTATACTCCAATAAAGATGTTAAAAAAAAAAAAAGGTGCAGATGTAAAAAAAAAAAAAAGGTGCAGATGTAAAAAAAAAAAAAAAGAATAGGAGTGAGGTAGGTAATTGGTACTAGTCTGAGAACTAAAGAAGATCAGGAAGGGAACTTTCTCATCTAGAGGGAACCAGACAAGTTAATTCACATAAATTAAGTTGCAATATGATTACAGTTTTCAGATACCACTAAATTGGGCCCATTATTAGAGTGTGACCTAGATGTGAAAGGCTTTGTGGATCAGACGCCAGTTCCTCTGGGCTGGGAGACCCTGAGGTACCATAAGCTGCCCCCCCCAACTCAGTGTTGGGGCCCAACCCTGTTCCAAGTACTCACACAACTTAAGCTGCCCCATTGATGACTGCTGTACTTGTTTTCTTCTTCTGCTGAAACTCTTTCCTTTGTTGCAGCCAAATCAAAGTGCTTGATGGGGAAGATGACTATTACAAATCTCTGTCACCTGTGGGCTCTATCCCCGAGGAGGACAGCTCAGCCCACCCTCTCTTTTTTTCTTCATCCTCAAGGGGAGCATCTTCTGCTCAGCACTGAGCTGTACTTCCTGCCCCCCAAGTCTGTTGAGGGTAAGAACAATCGTGGTAATTGACTGATTGTCATGTAATAAGAAAGTTGTGCAATGGGGTCAGCTTCTATGGACATGTGGTCTGTTCTCGAGCCTTACTGAACAGTTTTCAGATTTCAAACCATTTTCTCCTACCTCTGTCACCCTCCCCACATCTGCTGTGTAGCCTGACCTAGGCAACCTCTCCTTTCCTCATCCCATGGGTACCTGTGGGACACTGAGCACACCTCCACTACAGCAGTAACCATCATTCATGCCCCAACATCTAAGAGGGTATCAATCTCACTTGTGGACACTGATGGTATTTCTTTATTTTTCCCACCATGTCATTCCATGCAGAATCCACCCATGTGGAAATCCAGGAGTCCCTTTCCTCCTCGCGTCTACACTGCATCCCCTTCCCCTTTGCTGGTCTTCTCTACCCCATCCTGCCTCTCCCCAGGGTCAGGGCTCCATTGCTGAGTGCCTGCATCCTTGAGGAGTACACTCAAGGTCTCTGAGGCCAGGATAACTTTTCATGCTCAGGGGAACCTGAACCTGAATCCTTCAGGTTCTTCCTTTAAGACAAATGAACCCCCCTCTTGCTAATTATTATCCTGATAAAGCCTTTGCGTCTTTATTCTACCTTACCAAGACACCCCCATCAACTTGGCAGTCAAAAGAAAGGAATGAGATGGAAAGAAAATCTGGACCTGTCAGAGTCCACGTGTCACATCATTTTGTAACTGTCCATTCTCTGGTTGGCTGTCCCCATGAGGCTGTGAGTGGCTGCAAGGGAAGCATTTTGTCTTGTCCACCTTTCTGTGCACAGAGCCTAGCACGGTGCCTGGCACAGAGAGGACATCCAGTAAATGCCCACCCTTGAGTGAGTGGAGAGACTTAGTTACACAACATATCTGACAGGAAAGTTACTTTCAATTATATGTGATAGACTAGATAGACTATTAATCACTTTTCTTACACCATAGCTCTGATTTTTCAATGAAGTTTGGGCTAGTCCTATTGTAATGATGTTTTACCATATATTATATTACTCAGTGTGATTCAACACAACAAACTTCTTGAGTAACTACTCTGTGCACAGCAATATGTGAGAGATTACTGTGTGATATGAAAACCTAACAAGACCCTTTCTCTAGAAACGATGTTCTTAACATTCTTCTTGCGAGGCGCCTTCAAGATGGCAGAGGAGTAAGACATGGAGATCACCTTCCTCCCCACAAATACATCAAAACTACATCTACATGTGGAACAACTCCTACAGAACACGTACTGAATGCTGGCAGAAGACCTCAGACTTCCCAAAAGGCACCCTCAGGTCACCTACACGCAGAGGCAGGGCCACATCCAAAGCTGAACCCCAGGAGCTGTGCGAACAAAGCAGAGAAAGGGAAATCTCTCCCAGCAGCTTCAGGAGCAGTGGATTAAAACTCCACAGTCAACTTGAGGTACCCTGCATCTGTGGAATACCTGAATAGACAAAGAATCATCCCAAAATTGAGGTGGTGGACTTTGGGAGCAACTGTAGACTTGGGGTTTACTTTCTGCATCTAATTTGTTTCTGGTTTTATGTTTATCTTAGTTTAGTATTTAGAGCTTATTATCATTGGTAGATTTGTTTATTGATTTGGTTGCTCGCTTCCTTTTTTAAAAATATATATTTATATATTTTTTCTTTTTCCTCTTTTTGTGAATGTGTATGTGTATGCTTCTTTGTGTGATTTTGTCTGTATAGTTTTTCTTTTGCCATTTGTCCTAGGGTTCTGAATGTCCTTTTTTTTTTTTTTTGTATAGTTTTTAGCACTTGTTATCATTGGTGGATTTGTTTTTTGGTTTGGTTGCTCTCTTCTTTCTCTCTTTTTTTAAATTACTTTTTAATGTTTTTATTTTTAATAATTTTTTTCTATTTTAATAACTTTATTTTATTTATTTATTTTTTCTTTCTTTCTTTCTTTTATTTTTTTCTCCCTTTTCTTCTGAGCCGAGTGGCTGACATGGTCTTGGTGCTCTAGCCGGGTGTCAGGCCTCAGCCTATAAGGTGGGAGAGCCCAGTTCAGGACATTGGTCCACCAGAGACCTCCCAGCCCCATATAATATCAAATGGCGAAAGCTCTTCCAGAGATTTCCATCTCAACGCTAAGACCCAGCTCCACTCAACAACCAGCAAGCTACAGTGCTAGACACCCTATGCCGAACAACTAGCAAGACAGGAACACAATGCCACCCAATAGCACAGAGGCTGCCTAAAATCATACAAAGTTCACAGACACCCCAAAACACACCACCGGACACAGTCCTGCCCACCAGAAAGACAAGATCCACCCTCATCCACCAGAACACAGGCACCAGTCCCCTCCACCAGGAAGCCTACACAACCCATGAAACCAACTTCACCCACTGGGAGCAAACACCAAAAACAACGGGAAATACAAACCTGCAACCTGCAAAAAGGAGACCCCAAACACAGTAAGTTAAGCAAAATGAGAAGACAGAGAAATACACAACAGATGAAGGAGCAAGGTGAAAACCCACCAGACCAAACAAATGAAGAGGAAATAGGCAGTCTACCTGAAAAACAATTCAGAGTAATGACAGTAAAGATGATCAAAATCTTGGAAATAGAATGGAGAAAATACAAGAAACGTTTAACAAGGACCTAGAAGGCCTAAAGAGCAAACAAACAGTGATGAACAACACAATAAATGAAATTAAAAATTCTCTAGAAGGAATCAATAGCAGAATAACTGAGGCAGAAGAACAGATAAGTGATCTGGAAGATAAAATAGTAGAAATAACTACTGCAAAGCAGAATAAAGAAAAGAATGAAAAGAATTGAGGACAATCTCAGAGACCTCTGGGACAACAAAATACACACCAACATTTGAATTATAGGGGTCCCAGAAGAAGAAGAGAAAAAGAAAGGGACTGAAAAAATATTTGAAGAGATTATAGTTGAAAACTTCCCTAATATGGGTAAGGAAATAGTCAATCAAGTCCAGAGAGCACAGAGAGTCTCACACAGGCTAAATCCAAGGAGAAACACGCCAAGACAGATATTAATCAAACTATAAAATTAAATACAAAGAAAAAATATTAAAAGCAGCAAGGGAAAAGCAACAATTAACATACAAGAGAATCCCCATAAGGTTAACAGCTGATCTGTCAGCAGAAACTCTGCAAGCCAGAAGGGAGTGGCAGGACATATTTAAAGTGATGAAAGGGAAAAAACTACAACCAAGATTACCCTACCCAGCAAGGATCTCATTAAGATTCGACAGAAATTAAAACCTTTACAGACAAGCAAAAGCTAAGAGAATTCAGCACCACCAGACCAGCTCTACAACAAACGCTAAAGGAACTTCTCTAGGCAGGAAACACAAGAGAAGGAAAAGACCTACAATAACAAATCCAAAACAATTAAGAAAATGAGAATAGGAACATACATATCGATAACTACCTTAAATGGAAATGGATTAAATGCTCCAACCAAAAGACATAGACTGGCTGAATGGATACAAAAACAAAACCCATACATATGCTGTCTACAAGAGACCCACTTCAGAACTAGGGACACATACAGACTGAAAGTGAGGGGATGGAAAAATATATTCCATGCAAATGGAAATCAAAAGAAAGCTGGAGTAGCAATTCTCATGTCAGACAAAATAGATTTTAAAATAAAGACTATTACAAGAGACAAAGAAGGACACTACATAATGATCAAGGGGACAATCCAAGAAGAAGATATAACAATTGTAGATATTTATGCACCCAACATAGGAGCACCTCAATACATAAGGCAAATGCTAACAGCCATAAAACAGGAAATCAACAGTAACATAATAATAGTAGGGGACTTTAACACCCCACTTTCACCAATGGACAGATCATCCAAAATGAAAATAAATAAGTAAACATAAGCTTTAAATGATACATTAAACAAGATGGACTTAATTGATATTTATAGGACATTCCATCCAGAAACAGCAGATTACACTTTCTTCTCAAGTGCTCATGAAACATTCTCCAGGATAGATCATATCTTGGGTCACAAATCAAGTCCTGGCAAATTTAAGAAAATCGAAATCATATCAAGTATCTTTTACTACCACAATGCTATGAGACTAGGTATCAATTACAGGAAAAAAATCTGTAAAAATAACAAACACATGGAGGCTAAACAATACACTACTAAATAACCAAGAGATCACTGAAGAAATCAAAGAGGAAATTTAAAAATTCCTAGAAGCAAATGACAATGAAAACACAACAACCCAAAACATATGGGATGCAGCAAAGGCAGTTCTAAGAGGGAAGTTTATAGCAATACAATTCAACCTCAAGAAACAAGAAACATCTCAAATAAAAAACCTAACCTTACACCTAAAGCAATTAGAGAAAGAAAAACAAAAAAACCCGAAAGTTAGCAGAAGGAAAGAAATCATAAATATCAGATCAGAAATAAATGAAGGAAACGATAGCAAAGATCAATAAAACTAAAAGCTGGTTCTTTAAGAAGATAAACAAAATTGATAAAACATTAGCCATGCTCATCAAGAAAATAAGGGAGAAGACTCAAATCAATAGAATTAGAAATGAAAAAAGAGAGGTAATAACTAACACTGCAGAGATACAAAGGGATCATGAGAGATTACTACAAGCCACTCTATGTCAATAAAATGGACAACCTGGAAGAAATGGACAAATTCTTATAAAAGCACAACCTTCCGAGACTGAACCAGGAAGAAATAGAAAATATAAACAGACCAATCACAAGCACTGAAATTAAAACTGTGATTAAAAATCTTCCAACAAAAGCCCATGAGAAAATGGCTTCACAGGCGAATTCTTTCAAACATTTAGAGAAGAACTAACACCTATCCTTCTCAAACTCTTCCAAAATATAGCAGAGGGAGGAACACTCCCAAACTCATTCTACAAGGCCACCATCACCCTGACACCAAAACCAGGCAAAGATGTCACAAAGAAAGAAAACTACAGGCCAATAACACTGATGAACATAGATGCAAAAATCCTCAACAAAATACTAGCAAACAGAATCCAACAGCACATTAAAAGGATCATACACTATGATCAAGTGGGGTTTATCCCAGAGATGCAAGGATTCTTCAGTATTTGCAAATCAATCAATATGATAAACCATATTAACAGACTGAAGGAGAAAAACCATATGATCATCTCAATAGGTGCAGAAAAAGCTTTCTACAAAATTCAAAACCCATTTATGATAGAAAAAAAAACCCTCCAGAAAGTAGGCAGAGAAACTTACCTCAAAATGATAAAGGCCATATATGACAAACCCACAGCCAACATCCTTCTCAATGGTGAAAAACTGAAACCATTTCCACTAAGATCAGGAACAAGACAAGGTTGCCCACTCTCACCACTATTATTCAACATAGTTTTGGAAGTTTTAGCCACTGTAATCAGAGAAGAAAAAGAAATAAAAGGAATCCAAATCAGAAAAGAAGAAGTAAAGCTGTCACTGTTTGCAGATGACATGATACTATACATAGAGAATTGTAAAGATGCTACCAGAAAACTACTAGAGCTAATCAATGAATTTGGTAAAGTAGCAGGATACAAAATTAATGCACAGAAATCTCTGGCATTCCTATACACTAATGGTGAAAAATCTGGAAGAGAAATTAAGGAAACACTCCCATTTACCACTACAACAAAGAGAATAAAATACCTAGGAATAAACCTACATAAGGGGACAAAAGACCTGTATGTAGAAAACTGTAAGACACTGATGACAGAAATTAAGGGTGATACAAACAGATGGAGAGATATACCATGTTCTTGGATTGGAAGAATCAATATTTTGAAAATGACTGTACTACCCAAAACAATCTACAGATTCAGTGCAATCCCTAGCAAATTACCAGTGGCATTTTTTACAGAACCAAAACAAAAAAATCTTAAAATTTGTATGGAGACATGAAAGACCCTGAATAGCCAAAGCAATCTTGAGAAAGAAAAACGGAGCTGGAAGAATCAGGCTCCCAGACTTCAGACTATACTGCAAAGCTACAGTAATCAAGACAGTATGGTACTGGCACAAAAACAGAAATACAGATCAATGGAACAGGATAGAAAGCCCAGAGGAAAACCCACACACATATGGTCACCTTATCTTTGATAAAGGAGGCAAGAATATACAATGGAGAAAAAACAGCCTCTTCAATAAGTGGTGCTGGGAAAACTGGACAGCTATATGTAAAAGAATGAAATTAGAACACTCCCTAACACCATACACAAAAATAAACTCAAAGTGGATTAAAGACCTAAATGTAAGACCAGACACTATACAACTCTTAGAGGAAAACATAGGCAGAACACTCCATGACATAAATCACAGCAAGATCCTTTTTGACCCACCTCCTAGAGAAATGGAAATAAAACCAAAATTAAACAAATGGGACCTAATGAAACTTAAAAGCTTTTGCACAGCAAAGGAAACCATAAACAAGACTAAAAGACAACCCTCAGAATAGGAGAAAATATTTGCAAATGAAGAAACTGACAAGGGCTTAATCTCCAAAATATACAAGCAGCTCATGCAGCTAACTATCAAAAAAGCAAACAACCCAATCCAAAGATGGGCCTAAATAGACATTTCTCCAAAGAAGACATACAGATTGCCAACACATGAAAGGATACTCAACACCACTAATAATTAGAGAAATGCTAATCAAAACTACAATGAGGTATCACCGCACACAAGTCAGAATGGCCATCATCAAAAAATCTACAAACAGTAAATGCTGGAGAGGGTGTGGAGAAAAGGGAACCCTCTTGCCCTTTTGGTGGGAATGTAAATTGATACAGCCACTATGGAGAGCAGTATGGAGGTTCCTCAGAAAACTAAAAATAGAACTACTATACGACCCAGCAATCCCACTACTGGGCATATACCCTGAGAAAACCATAATTCAAAAAGAGTCATGTACCACAGTGTTCATTGAAGCTGTGTTTACAATAGCCAGGACATGGAAGCAACCTAAGTGTCCATCAACAGATGAATGGATAAAGAAGATGTGGCACATATATACAATGGAATATTACTCAGCCATAAAAAGAAACGAAATTGAGTTCTTTGTAGTGAGGTGGATGGACCTAGAGTCTGTCATACAGGTGAAGTAAGTCAGAAAGAGAAAAACAAATACCATATGCTAACACATATATATAGAATCTAAAAAAAAAAAAAATTGGTACTGAAGAACCTAGGGGCCAGACAGGAATAAAGACACAGTCGTGGAGAATGGACCTGAGGACATGGGGAGGGGGAAGGATAAGCTGGGATGAAGTGAGAGAGTGGCATGGACATATGTACACTACCAAATGTAAAATAGATAGCTAGTGGGAAGCAGCCACATAGCACAGGGAGATCAGCTTGGTGCTTTGTGACCACCTAGAGGGGTGGAATAGGGAGGGTGGGAGGGAGACGCAAGAGGGAGGAGATATGGGGATATATGTATATGTGTAGCTGATTCACTTTGTTATACAGAAGAAGCTAACACACCATTGTAAAGCAATTATACTCCAATAAAGATGTTTAGAAATTAAATAAATAAATAAAGCCCCCACCCCCAAAAAATTCTTCTTACTTTAAAATATTTGGCAGATAGTACACATGGGGGTACCCAGATTTTGAGAAAAATAAACCTGAGGAAATAGAAAAAATAATTGTTACTAGAGCTTTCAAGGGGAGAGTTCTAATAAGCATCTTACAAACGTAATGAAATGAGGCATTTAAAGATCTCAGAAATTGTAATGTTACAAGAAAAAGAAATAGATAGAGCCAATTATTCAGTAGTTACACTTTTTTAAAAATGAGTCTTGGGCTTCCCTGGTGGCACAGTGGTTGAGAGTCTGCCTGCCAATGCAGGGGACACAGGTTTGTGCCCAGGTCTGGGAAGGTCCCACATGCCGCGGAGCAGCTGGGCCTGTGAGCCGTGGCCGCTGAGCCTGCGCGTCCGGAGCCTGTGTTCCACAATGGGAGAGGCCACAACAGTGAGAGGCCCGCATACCGCAAAAAAATAAAAATAAAAAATGAGTCTTGATCTTTTTTCCAGATCTTCACCCCAAAGGTAATGTTCATAAGGTATGCAAGTAGAGCAGGAGAAACACAAATGAATTTTATTTTATCGTATCATTTAAAATATAGTATGTACAATATATAGATTTTTAAAGTTATTATTAATATGAGTGGTTTGGGGAATTTCACTTTCATCAGTTCATGTACTTTTGATTTGATAATATTAGCTTTTCAAGCTGTTGGATATAGATGTTCGTAACTTCCAACTTGTCAGTGTACAATTGTATACCTGCCTTGTTTCTAATTAAAATATATCTATAACGTTTAAAAGGAAATAGAAGCCATTACAAAATCATAATTCAGAAGCTCTATAATAACTGGTCATTGCCACATTAATGCCATAGCTCCTAAAAATACTTTAGAAATGGTGTTCATTATCAACTACAACACAGAGAAGACAGACTGTCGATATTATTCTTTGACAAGTCATAATGCCACAAACTCAAAGAGCAGTTCTTAAATCAGTAGGTTAGAATGATACAACCTGGAATCTCATAGATGTCTTACTAGATTTATCAAGGTAATATGAACATGGCAAAAACAAATCAAAAATCAAATCATCCAGAGCAGTCTTCTTCTCTGTGCTCCTTAGTCCCTCTCGCAGAAGCAATCATTTTTTAAAATTATTTGTAATTCTTGTAATGGTTTCCATCATATCTCTGAATAATTTGCTTCTATGTTGTTGATTCATCATTTTAGACAATATCTACTTTCCCCCTCTATGAAAGATGTGCATTTATCTCAATTTCTTCACCCCTCTGTCTTATTTCTTCCAGTGCTTACAATTTTGTTTTTAAATTTTTGTTGATTACCTTTTAAACTTTGAATTATATAATTAAACCCTATTTTTTGTGCTATTGACTTTAGATAGTATCTCTATGAGGATAGCTGACCTGAAGAAAACCAACAACCTGAAGGGTAATGTCAAGACTAATAGAATAATGGTCCCTGGACAAAATAAAAATAATTATGAGAATAGAACAGTTTTTTAAAACTTCACTGCAGCCATTGGTGTTCATGTTCTGAGCTGCTGTTTATTCCTCCATTTTGGTTCATCTGCACATATGCTTCCATCCATTTTTTAAACTTAATTTTTAAATATAATACAAATACAGAAAAGTGCACAAATCAGAAGACTCAGCTCAATAAGTTATCAGAAAGTGAGTATCTATGTAACCACTCCTACAGTCAAGAATAGAACATTGTCAACTGCCTCCTTCATGTCCCTTACAGTTGCTCCTACCCCCACCTGCCTCCTCATAGATAAGCACTCTCATGATTTTTATGGTGAACATTTCCTTGATTTCTTTATAGTTTTACCACTTACATGTATCCCTAAACACTATAGTTAGGTTTTACCTCTTATAGGTAGGTTTGGGGAACTTTATATAAGTAGAATCATGTAGTATGTAATTTGGGGGGTCATGTTCCTTTTATTCAGTGTTATATTTGTGAGATTCATCTGTGTTGTGGGATGTAAATGTAGTTCATTTTCATGTCTGTATAGTACTCCAGGATATGAACATGCCATAATTGATTTAGCCATTCTGATTTTGATAGACAAATATGACTTGTTTCCAATATGGGGCTATTTTGCAAATTGCTACTACAACATTGTTGTATATGTGTCTTAGTATATATTTGCATGCATTTCTGTTGGCTATATACCTAGGATTAGAATTGCAGGGTCCTAACGTACATATACCTTCACTTCAGTAGACGATGCCAAACTGTTTTCCTAAGTGATGTACCAATTTATAGTCACTCCAGTGGTACAAGAGAGCTCCCATTGGTCTGCATTCTCACTGATGCTTGCTAGTATCAGTCTTCTTCATACAGGCACTCTGATGGGTATATAGTCTCACTGTGATTATAGCTCACACATGGCTGACTAATAATGATATTGAGCACATTTGTATGTGTTTAGTGACCATTTTAGAGATCTCCTTTTGTTACATGTCCATTTTTAACTGGTTAACTATTTTTCTTTTAATTTGAAGAAATGTATCATATATTGTTAGTTACATGTGTTGCAAGTAATTCCTTGACTACGTGGCTTGCTCTTAAAGTGACTTTTGCTTAAAAAAAAAAAGTTCGGGGCTTCCCTGGTGGTGCAGTGGTTGAGAGTCTGCCTGCCGATGCAGGGGAGACGGGTTCATGCCCCAGTCCAGGAAGATCCCACATGCTGCAGAGCGGCTAGGCCCGTGAGCCATGGCCACTGAGCCTGTGCGTCTGGAGCCTGTGCTCTGCAACGGGAGAGGCCACAACAGTGAGAGGCCCGCGTACCACAAAAAAAAAAAAAAAAAGAAAAGAAAAAAAAAACTACACTAGAAGGAATCAATAGCAGAATAACTAAGGCAGAAGTATGGATAAGTGACCTGGAAGACAGAATGGTGGAATTCACTGCTGTGGAACAGAATAAAGAAAAAAGAATGAAAAGAAATGAAGACAGCCTAACAGGCCTCTGGGACAACATTAAACTCACCAACATTTGCATTATAGGGGTCCCAGAAGAAGAAGAAGAGAGAGAAAGGACCGGAGAAAATATTTGAAGAGATTATAGTCGAAAACTTCCCTAACGTGGGAAAGGAAATAGCCACCCAAGTCCATGAAGCGCAGAGAGTCCCAGGCAGGATAAACCCAAAGAGAAGCACACCAAGACACATGGTAATCAAACTGATAAAAATTAAAGACAAATTATTAAAAGCAACAAGGGAAAAACAACAACATACAAAGAACTCCCATAAGGTTAACAGCTGATTTCTCAGCAGAAACTCTACAAGCCAGAAGGGAGTGGCCTGATATATTTAAAGTGATGAAAGGGAAGAACCTGCAACCAAGATGACTTTACCTGGCAAGGATCTCATTCAGTTTCGACAGAGAAATTAAAAGCTTTACAAACAAGCAAAAGCTAAGAGAATTCAGCACCACCAAACCAGCTCTACAACAAATGCTACAGGAACTTCTCTAAGTGGGAAACACAAGAGAAGAAAAGGACCTACAAAAACTAACCCAAAACAATTAAGAAAATGGTAATAGGAACATACATATCGACAATTACCTTAAATGTCAATGGATTAAATGCTCCAACCAAAAGATACAGGATCACTGAATGGAAACAAAAACAAGACCCATATATATGCTGTCTACAAGAGACCCCCTTCAGACCTAGGGACACATACAGACTGAAAGGGAGGGGATGGAAAAAGATATTCCATGCAAATGGAAATCAAAAGAAAGCTGGAGTAACAATACTCATATCAGATAAAATAGACTTTAAGATAAAGAATGTTACAAAGAAGGTCACTACATAATGATCAAGGGATCAATCCAAGAAGAAGATATAACAATTATAAATATATATGCACCCAACATAGGAGCACCTCAATTCATAAGGCAAGTGCTAACAGCTATAAAACAGGAAATTGACAGTAACACAGTAATAGTGGGGGACTTTAACACCTCACACCAATGGACAGATCATCCAGACAGAAAATTAATATGGAAACACTAGCTTTAAATGACACAATAGACCAGATAGATTTAATTGATATTTATAGGACATTCCATCCAAAAACAGCAGATTACACTTTCTTCTCAAGTGCACACGGAACATTCTCCAGGATAGATCACATCTTGGGTCACAAATGAAGCCTCAGTAAATTGAAGAAAATTGAAATCATATCAAGCATCTTTTCCGACCACAGTGCTATAAGATTAGAAATCAATTACAGGGAAAAAAATGTAAAAAACACAAACACATGGAGGCTAAACAGTACGTTACTAAGTAACCAAGAGATCACTGAAGAAATCAAAGAGGAAATCAAAAAATACCTAGAGACAAATGACAACGAAAACACAATGATCCAAAACCTATGGGATGCAGCAAAAGCAGTTCTAAGAGGGAAGTTTATAGCAATCCAATCCTACCTCAAGAAATAAGAAAGATCTCAAACAATCTAACCTTACACTTAAATAAACTAGAAAAAGAACAAACAAAACCCAAAGTTAGTAGAAGGAAAGAAATCATAAGATCAGAACAGAAATAAGTGAAAAAGAAATGAAGGAAATGATAGCAAAGCTCAATAAAGCTAAAAGCTGGTTCTTTGAGAACATAAACAAAATTGATAAATCTTTAGCCAGACTCATCAAGAAAAAGAGGGAGAGGACTCAAATCAATAAAATTAGAAATGAAAAAGGAGAAGTTACAAGGGACACTGCAGAAATACAAAGCATTCTAAGAGACTACTACAGGCAACTCTATGCCAATAAAATGGACTGGAAGAAATGGACAAATTCTTAGAAAGGTATGACCTCCCAAGACTAAACCAGGAAGAAATAGAAAATATGAACAGACCAATCACAAGTAATGAAATTGACACTGTGGTTAAAAATCTCCCAAGAAACAAAAGTCCAGGATCAGATGGCTTCACCGGTCAATTCCATCAAATATTTAGAGAAGAGTTAACACCTACCCCTCTGAAACTCTTCCAAAAAATTGCAGAGGAAGGAACACTCCCAAACTCATGCTATAAGGCCACCTGATACCAAAACCAGAGAAAGATACTACAAGAAAAAGAAAATTACAGAGCAATATCACTGATGAATATAGATACAAAAATCCTCAACAAAATAATAGCAAACAGAATCCAACAACACATTAAAAGGATCATACACATGATCAAGTGGGATTTATCCCAGGGATGCAAGGATTCTTTAATATATGTAAATCAATCAATGTGATACACCATATTAACAAATTTAAGAATAAAAACCATATGATCATATAAATAGATGCAGAAAAAGCTTTTGACAAAATTCAACACCCATTTGTGATAAAAACTCTCCAGAAAGTGAGGACAGAGGGAACCTACCTCAACATAATAAAGGCCATATACGACAAACCCACAGCAAACATCATTCTCAATGGTGAAAAACTGAAAGCATTTCCTCTCAGATCAGGAACAAGACAAGGATGTCTGCTCTCGCTACTCTTATTCAACAGTTTTGGAAGTCCTAGCCATGGCAGTCAGAGAAGAAAAAGAAGGAAAAGGAATACAAATTGGAAAATAAAAAGTAAAACTGTCACTGTTTGCAGATGACATGATACTATACATAGAGAATCCTAAAGATGCCACCAGAAAACTACTAGAGCTAATCAATAAATTTGGTAAAGCTGCAGGATACAAAATTAATGCACAGAAATCTCTTGCATTCCTATACACTAACAACAAAAGATCAGAAGAGAAATTAAGGAAACAATCCCATTCACCATTGCAACAAAAAGAATAAAATACCTAGGAATAAACCTACCTAAGGAGGTAAAAGACCTGTACTCAGAAAACTATAAGACACTGATGAAAAAAATCAAAATGACACAAACAGAGAGATATGCCATGTTCTTAGATTGGAAGAATCAATAATGTGAAAATGACTATACTACCCAAAGCAATCTACAGATTCAATGCAATCCCTATCAAATTACCAATGGCATTTTTTACAGAACTAGAAGAAAAAATCTTAAAATTTGTATGGAGACACAAAAGACCCCGAATAGCCAAAGCAGTCTTGAGTGGGAAAAAACGGAGCTGGAGGAATCAGACTCCCTGACTTCAGACTATACTACAAAGCTACAGTCATCAAGACAATATGGTACTGGCACAAAAACAGAAATATAGATCAATGGAACAGGATAGAAAGCCCAGAGATAAACCCACGCACCTGTGGTCAACTTATCTATGACAAAGGAGACAAGGATATACAGTGGAGAAAAGACAGTCTCTTCAATAAGTGGTGCTGGGAAAACTGGACAGCTACATGTAAAAGAATGAAATTAAAACACTCCGTAACACCATACACAAAAATAAACTCAAAATGGATTAGAGACCTAAATGTAAGACTGGACACTATAAAACTCTTAGAGGAAAACATAGGAAGAACACCCTTTGACATAAATCACAGCAAGATCTTTTTTGACCCACCTCCTAGAGTAATGGAAAAAAAAAACAAAAATAAACAAATGGGACCTAATGAAACTTAAAAGCTTTTGCACAGCAAAGGAAACTATAAATAAAACGAAAAGACAAGCCTCAGAATGAGAGAAAATATTTGCCAATGAATCAACAGACAAAGGATTAATCTCCAAAATATATAAACAGCTCATGCAGCTCATTGTTAAAAAAACATACAACCCAATCCAAAAATGGGCAGAAGACCTAAATAGACCTTTCTCCAAAGAAGATGTACAGATTGCCAACAAACACATGAAAGGATGCTCAACATCACTAATTATTAGAGAAATGCAAATCAAAACTACAATGACGTATCACCTCACACCGGTCAGAATGGTCATCATCAAAAAGCCTACAAACAACAAATGCTGGAGAGGGTGTGGAGAAAACGGAACCCTCTTGTACTGTTGGTGGGAATGTAAATTGATACAGCCACTATGCAGAACAGTATGGAGGTTCCTTAAAAAACTAAAAATAGAATTACCATATGACCCAGTAATCCCACTACTCAGCATATACCCAGAGAAAACCATAATTCAAAAAGCCACATGCACCCCAGTGTTCATTGCAGCACTATTTACAATAGCCAGGTCGTGGAAGCAACCTAAATGCCCATTGACAGACGAATGGATAAAGAAGATGTGGTACATATATACAATGGAATATTACTCAGCCATAAAAAGTAACAAAATTGGGTCATTTGTAGAGAGGTGGATGGATCTACAGACTGTCATACAGAGTGAAGTAAATCAGAAAGAGAAAAACAAATATATTAATGCATATATGTGGAATCTAGAAAAATGGTACAGATGTACTGGTCTGCAAGGCAGAACTAGAGACACAGTTGTAGAGAAGAAACATATGGACACCAAGGGGGGAAAACGGGGTGGTGGGGTGGTGGGATGAATTGGGAGATTGGGATTGACATATATCCACTAATATGTATAAAATAGATAACTAATAAGAACCTGCTGTATTAAAAATAAAATAAATTTCAAAAAAACAATTCGTATGCTGAAACCTAGGCCCCAGTGTGATGGTATTTGGTGGTGGTGCCTTTGAGAAGTGATTAGGTCATGAGGATGGAGCCCTCATGAATGGGATTAATGCCCCTGTAAAACATACCCCAGAGAGCTTGCTTGCCTCTTCTGCCTTGTAAGGACACAGTGAAAAGATGGCTGTCTATCAACCAGGAAGCAGGCTC
Source organism: Mesoplodon mirus (assembly GCF_964341445.2). NCBI lineage: Eukaryota > Metazoa > Chordata > Mammalia > Artiodactyla > Ziphiidae > Mesoplodon > Mesoplodon mirus. The sequence goes on from NC_138984.1 coordinate 85,367,906, forward strand.
TCACCAGACACCGTATCTGCCAGCACCCTAATCTTGAATTTCCCAGCCTCCAGGACTGTAAGAGATAAATTTCTGTTGTTTAAGCCACCCAGTCTATGGTATTCTGTTATAGCAGACTGAACAGACTAAGATATCATCCTTATGTGGAAATGCAATTGATATTTCGCCCTTGAGATCCATCAACTTTGCTAAATTTACTCATTAATTCCAATAATGTATCTGTAGATAATTTTGGATTTTCTACATACACAATCTCTGCAAATAACTATAGACTTTTTCTTCCTTTTCAATATTTATACTTTGTTTTTTCTTGACTTACTACCTGTTTCAGTTAGTTATTGCTGCACTATAAACCACCGGAATCAACCACATATTTCTCACAACTCCTGTGGGTTGGCTGAGTGTTTCTGTTGATTTGAGAAGCCTATGATTTTTCTCCTTTATTTTGTTAAATAGTGAGTTATACTGGTTTTCTAATGTGAATAAACCTTGCATTCTTACAATATATACAACTCTATCGTGTTGTATTATCCTTTTACATATTGCTGCATTTGATTTGTTATTTTTAAAAAATGTTTATAGCAATGCTTATGATAAAATTAGCATGTAAAACTTTTATTCTCATAGTATCCACTTTGTCTTAGGAAAAGTTTGTGTAAGAATGACATTAATTCCGTCTTAAAACCTTTTAAATTCACTAAGGGAGCTACTTGTGCCTGCAGTTTTTGTTGTTGTTTTTGTTTTTTTTAATTTTTGGCCGCAGCACGTGGCATGTGGGATCTTAGTTCCCAGAACAAGGGATCCACAGAGTCTTAACCACTAGACCGCCAGGGAAGTACATGCCTGCAGTTTTTTATAAGGGGAAAATTTTAATTATAGATTAAATTTCCTTAATAACATGACTATTCATATTTTCTATTTCTTCCTGTGTCCGTTTTGGTAAGTTTCATTTTTTCAAGGAATTTTTCCATTTCTCCTACATTTTCAAATTTGGTTAGTATTGTTCAAAATATATCTTAAGGTATTTTTAATATTGTAGAATCTATAGTAAGGTCCCCTTTTTCATTTGTGATGGTGATAATTTGTGTTCTCTCTCTTTTTCCTTGATTAGTCTTTTCAGGTTTGTCAATTTCATTAGCCTTTTAAGGAAAACAACTTTTGATTTTGTTCATCTTTTTTATTACCTATTTGATTTCTATTTCACTAACTTTTACTCCTTTACTTACTATATCTTTTCTTTGATACAATTTGCCATTATTTTTCCTAACTTCTTAGAATTTTAAGACTTCCTTTCTAATACATTCATTTAAGCTATCATTTCCCTCTAAGTATGAAATTAGCAGCAACATACAAGTATTTTTATTATTATTGGGCTCAAAACATGTTTCAAACATTCATTCCTTTTTTTGACCTTTTTTTATGAGATTTTTGGAATTTTATTTATTCATTTCTAAACATACAGGCATTTTCTCTTCTTTTTGTTGTTGAGCCTAGCTTAATTGTGTTATGGCCAGAGAACTAATTCGGTATGATTTGTTGGGACTTTATGGCCCAGCATATGATTTTTTTTGGATAAAACTTTTATAAATATTCCATATATGCTTTAAAATTAGGTGTATTCTGCAGCCTTCAATATACACACAGTAGTTCAAGTTTGATAATTGTCATCTTCCCCATACTTACTGATTTTTTGGGTGCTTCTTCTGTTATTAAGAGAAGTATGTAAACTCTCCCTCTATGATTATGAATTTGCCTATTTCTTCTTTTATTTTTGTATATTTTTTCTTTATATATTTTGAGGCTATGTTACTAGGTATATACACACCCTTTTTTTTTTTTTTTGCAGTACGCGGGCTTCTCACTGCTGTGGCCTCTCCCGTTGCGGAGCACAGGCTCCGGATGCGCAGGCTCAGCGACCATGGCTCACGGGCCCAGCCGCTCCGCGGCATGTGGGATCTTCCCAGACCGGGGCACGAACCCACGTCCCCTGCATCGGCAGGCGGACTCACAACCACTGCGCCACCAGGGAAGCCCTATACACACACTTTTATCATTCTCTTGTGGCTACCCAAGAAATTACAGTGTGTACCCTTGACTTATCAAAATCTAATATTGTGCTACTTATACTCTCTTCTTAGATCACGCAAGAATCCAGGGACCTTAAAACACTATCTGTAGTTATCTATCAATCAATCAATCAATCTATCTATCTACATTATATACATTCTTCCTTGATTATATTGCCACTGTTATGGTGTATCTCAATTTCATATACATTTTATGTCCCACAGGATGTTATTATTATTTTCATTTCTCTTCATTTCTTCCCACATCTCTGACCTTCTATTCTAGAATCTGTTTCCTTCTGCCTAAATAGCACTCTTGAGTGTTTTCTTTAGTGTGAGTCTGCTGCTGTAAGTTTTTGTTTAACTGAAAATGTCATCATTTCACCTTAATTCTTGGAGGATATTTTTGATGAGTGTAGAATTCTATATTGGCAGTTATTTTCTCTTAGAACTTTAAAGGCAGCACTTTATCTTCCGGTCCTCATTGTATCTGTTGAAAGGTCAGCTGTAAGCCAAATTGTTGTTCCTTTGAAGGTAATCTGTCTTTTTCTGTGACCACTTTTAAGGTTTCCTCTCTCTGTGGTTTCCAGAAGTTTTACTATGATGTGGTTCTCATTCATGTTTTCTTACTCTCTTGGTTATTATTTATTGCATGCTGGAAATTATATTTGCAAAATTATTTATAAAGGTAATTTGAGGCCCAGGATAGTATTGTCTTCCTCCATAAAACAGTAATATTTGCTGGGGGCATGAACAAATCAGGACCACTTTATTCCAACTTCAGAGCCTGGGATGGTTGGAAACGGACCTGCAGTCCCTGTGATAGCAGTCTGCATCTGGTTCCGTCTCTGCTAGAGGGGAGCTCTTTGCAATCCCAAGTCAGAGTATGTGTGTGTGTTGCGGGGGTAGGTGTTCAAGACTCCAGCTTTTGTCCGCTTGACCCTGCACTGCACAGCCTAACAGCTTCTCCTTAGTTGTCTCTTCTGGAATTGGCAGATGTCTCCCAGAAGAAAAGTTGCCCCCAGTGCTCAGGTATCCTCTTGGAATTTCTGTCCTCTCCTAGACCTTGGTTCAGTATTTTTTCACTCTCTTGCTAGCTTTCCAGTGCCTTCAGTCAGGTATATTTTATTTTATTTTATTTTATTTTATTAAGTTTTTTGATTTTTTAAAATAATCTTATACAATTTTAAAGGTTACATTCCATTTACAGTTATTACAAAATATTGGCTATATTCCCTGTATTGTATAATATATCCTTGAGCCTATCTTACAACCAATAGTTTGTACCTCCCACTCCCCCATCCCTATATTGCCCCTTCCCTCTCCCCACTGGTAATGACTAGTTTGTTTTCTATATCTGTGAGTCTGCTTCTGTTTTTGTTATATTCACTAGTTTGTTGTATTTTTTAGATTCCATATATAAGTGATATATTTCAGTATTTGTCTTCTTTTGCCTGACTTTTCAGGTTTATTTTAAATTTTGTCCTAACTTACTATTTGGCCTCAAAAGAAAAGCAGTTTGAATCACTTAGGCCTTTATGACTGGAAGCAGATACCTTTCTTCTATCCACTTTTCATCTTCCAGAAATATGTTAAAATCTTTTCCCTTGATAATTCCCTCTTCCATTCTCATCATTACTTTGAGTTTATTCTTTTTTGTTCTTCTTTACTGCCATTTAAATGAGGTCTCAAGAAATAGGAGATAAAAATGTGTGCATGCTTCATCTGCTATGTTGTAACCTGTCCTGCTTAAAATTATTTAAATGATTTTAAATCATTTACAAATATTAGTATTTGAATCTTTTTTATAGCAGCTTTATTGAGATGTAATTCACATACTGTACAATTCACCCTTTTAAAGTGTACAGTTCAATATTTGAACTATTATTAAAAATAAATGATTTGTTCTACACCTCATGACTAACCTTCAGATATTACTGTTTTAAGACACTATCATTGAGCTGATCTAGGAGCTTACAGTATAGGAAGGAAGTTATGACATATGCATAAATATTTACTAGGAAATGGCCGAGTAAGTAAGGTCAGAGCAGGGACCATAAAGGAATGCTTCATGAAGGAATCAGTATTCATCCTGAATCTTGAATGGTGGATACAGCAGAGATGGGCAGAGGTAGGACAGACTGGCATCCCATAAAGTGAGGCTCAAGGGATGCTACTAGCCCCTAGTGTGAACTAGAAAAAAATACCTCCTCCCTCCCCGTCCCAAGCACCCTTATGCAACTTGAACAACCAGAAATGTCCCAGAAGAGCCCCATCAATCTGAAGCAGCAGGAAAATTCAGGTCCTATTCTGGCTTGATTAGAGCATAGAATATATATAAAAGGTAAAACTGGAGACATTGATTATGGAGGACTTTGAATGCTGTGCTAGGGAGTCTGTACTCTCCTGGGCAAAAAGAAACCAATGGGGACTCTGTTCAGAGGAATGCCATGAACAGAGCTAGGATTTGGCAAAAGCTTGTTGGCAGTAGAGTGAAGGGGAGAAGTGAGAGGCAAGGAGATCAGCTGGAAGACTTACACGGTAGTTCAGCAAAAGACAATGAAGACCTGAGTAAGAGTCATAGAAAAGGGTATGAAACCAATACCTCTTGCAAAACTATCATTTACATATTGGGTGGTAGGGGGTGGGAAAGGAAGGGATGGGGAGGGATAAATTAAAGATGACCGTATGCAGAAGAAATGGAACTGCTCTATAATTTATTAACTGGATGTTTGGGACAGTCACTTTAGTTTCCTGTGGCTGCAGACTACTTCTCCAGAAACTTAGGAAAAAGAAGGAAAAAGGTGGAGAGGTAATTCAAGGAGATTGTAGTATTGTCCAGATTTTTAGGATGGAAACAATCAGAGGCTGAAGAGAAGGATTAGGATCGAGGTTTAGACTGAAGACAGGAGAGATTAAACTTTTTATGTTAATGAATTAGGTGAGGTTCAAAAGTAAAAAATCATTGTAATAACTGGACTGCACCGGACATTAAAGCCATCATCGAAAGGTAGTTTGTTCAGGGCTGTGTGTGTTGTATTTTCACACTGCTAATGTTGCTTTGTGGGATTTCATAAGGTATTTATTGCCAGCTCCCTGATGACAGTTAACATAACCTTCAAGAGACAGACTGTTATATCATAGATATCATTTTAGATATACATTTCAAAGTTCAGAGACTATTACCTAAAATAAATGTTTGGGGACTTCTTCTTTTTTAAATTACATATGGTGCCCCTTTTCTATATAGCTACTATTAAATTACATTAGTCTTCATCCTAAGTCAAATTTGTGTGAAGTAGAAAATTTAAAGGGATGTTGAGATATTTCCTCTTAAATATTTTCTTATTTGCATCCATGTCTCGCTCATAGAACTGTGTCTAATCATACCGAGTGGTTAGAATCATTTGATCCATTGAGGACCTCTCAATAAAGTCAGACTAGTTATTGATCAGGCTAACTGGTTGAATGACTGACCTGGTCATCAGTTCAGACTGTGTCTATGTGTAAACACCAGTTTGGCTGTTTTTACTGAAGTGCCCAGCCAAATCAGGTTTTCAGTGTACTCAAATTATGTTAAAGATAGAGAAGGAGGGCTTCCCTGGTGGCGCAGTGGTTGAGAGTCCGCCTGCCGATGCAGGGGACACGGGTTCGTGCCCCGATCCCGGAGGATCCCACATGCCGCGGAGCGGCTGGGCCCGCGAGCCATGGCCGTGGAGCCTGTGTGTCCGGAGCCTGTGCTCCGCAACGGGAGAGGCCACAGCAGTGAGAGGCCCGCGTACAGCAAAAAAAAAAAAAAAAAAAAAAAAAAAAAGATAGAGAAGGATTTTGTGCATTTACACATGACATACATGAACCATACATGGGGAGAGCCTATGCTTAATTTATTTACTTGTGTAATGCTTCCCACTTATGTAAACCTCTGATGTTTACTGTTCTGCAAACCAGCCCCTTGATCAATGGCAGCAAAGAATGCTAGTCTTTTTTTTTTTTTTTTCTTTTTTTGGCTGCATTGGGTCTTTGTTGCTGCATGCGGGCTTTTCTTTAGTTGCAGTGAGCGGGGGCTACTCTTAGTTGCAGTGTGCAGGCTTCTCATTGAAGTGGCTTCTCTTGTTGAGGAGCACGGGCTCTAGGCATGCTGATTTCAGTAGTTGTGGCTCTCGGGCGCTAGAGCACAGGCTCAGTAGTTGTGGCTCACAGGCTTAGTTGCTCCGCGGCATGTGGGATTTTCCCGGACCAGGGCTTGAACCCGTGTCCCCTGCATTGGCAGGCGGATTCTTAACCACTGCGCCACCAGGGAAGACAGGAATGCTAGCCTTTTGAGTCACACAGGAATGTCTTCTTCATTCACACACGCTTGTGGTTTTACTGGGCCACGTATAGTTCAAAACAAAAGGAGGGGAACAAAAATAAAACAATAGAAGTTTGACTGCCACTCACCCTACAGTGTTAAAAACAGAAAATATTTCTATTAATTAACATTCCCTTAACAACATTGGATGGTTGGATGTCACTTGCCGGTCTATGGACATAAAAATGACATGTCACTGCCCTATATATACAAAGGTTCTATTTTGGAACAGTAAGAAGACTTAGAAAATCCCTAGGCCAATCTACTCTTTTTACAGATGACAGAGCAGAGGTTCAGCGACTTGCTCAGGGGTTATACAGTGAGTCAGTAGCAGAGTAGAGACAAGAATGTAAGTCAGTTTATTCTACTTTCTGGTACTTTCTGTACCGAACTGTCAGCCTTCCCAGTGATGTCGTCCTATCTAGGACCTGCCTCATTCGTACACACAGCAAATAACCGACTTAGAAAAGAGATGTTCTTCTTTCCAAAAATATTTCTTTAATTCTCCCAAAATGTAAGATGTTGATACCAGACATAGTGCCTTGCAAGAACTCAACAGATATTTACAGATATAATCTGAGGACATCTAAAGCCATTATTGAAATTTAAATATTTAATGCATTATTTAATGCAATTTCACTGGCATTCTCCTATCTAATCTTCACACCAGCTGTGTTAAGCAGGTGAAAAGCATAAACGTAAAGGTTACGTTTACCTGACCCTGATCAGAGAGCTAGGAGGAAGGAACTATCTGCAAATCTAGGTGTATCAGAGTCCTAAACCATGCTCTTTCCAGGAGCCAAGCAACCTGCATTTCACTGCCCATTAACTGATAGTTAAATGACAGTCTCCCTGGGGCCAGATAACTAAAACTCAGCTTAATATAAAATATGCCCATGCTTTCATATAATTTTTATCTGAGAATAATAGAACTGGCATGTATTGAGTACCCATTATATGCCAAGTCCTGTGCTTTACCCCTAACACTCCATTTAATCTTCACAGTAACCTGTTAGATAGATGTTATCATCATCATTAGTAGCATTTTCATAGGAAACCAAGGTGTGGAAATGTTCAGTGGGGCTCAATGGGGCAGAGTTGGGAAAAAACTTGAAGCCTTCAGACAACTATTAGCTTATGAAATATGAAATTACTGGAGGTCTTGAGGCAGTGTGGAATAGCCCCCGCAGGGATTTGCAGAGAAATTCCTGATTTCTTGGTGAAAATTAACAAAGCAATGGGGAAAATGATGGTGAGCCTTCTGTTTGGAGACCACCCAAGCCATCTTTTATCCCAAAGAAGAGTGCATTAAACTATTGTCACAATCTACACTTCTGTTGTGATTAGTTTCTCAGATGAGCTAACTTCTGAGAGTTGGTGCTGAAACAAGGAACCAGGAAAAACAAGTTTTTTTGGAGATTGACGGGCAGTAAAAAGTCTGGGGCATGTTGTGCAAAGACAGCTATTGGCAGTAGTTCTGACTGTTAGAACCTAAACTAAAAAACCCAGGCAAATATCCAACCGTTGTACAAATGTAACTCTAAATTCACAGTGTCTTCATTTTCAAAAGGCTTTCGTTAGAAATAGCATGCTGGGGCTTCCCTGGTGGCGCAGTGGTTGAAAATCTGCCTGCCAATGCAGGGGACACAAGTTCGAGCCCTGATCTGGGAAGATCCCACATGCCGGGGAGCAACTAGCCCCATGAGCCACAATTACTGAGCCTGCGCGTCTGGAGCCTGTGCTCCGCAACAAGAGAGGCCGCGATAGTGAGAGGCCCGCGCACCGCGATAAGGAGTGGCCCCCACTTGCCGCAACTAGAGAAAGCCCTCGCACAGAAACGAAGAGCCAACACAGCAATCAATCAATCAATCAATCAATCAATAAAATTTAAAAAAAGAAAAGAAATAGCATGCTGTTCCTATGTCACACAATATTTGGTTAACAGTCACTTCTGCTTTCATTCACAGAACATTCAGACTGAAAAAACAAAGACTAAAACTCATCAGCCTTTTGCCTCAGCTATTTGGTATTTAATATCCAGGTAGTAAAATAAATAATATGGACTTTCTTAACTACTGATATGCAGAATTATTCCCAACCGTGGCCATGCAGGGCAATGGCATTTCTCAAGATTAGTGGTTGACATACTATAGCCTATGGGCTGTATGTGGCCCATAGCCTCTATTTATAGATAGTTTTATTGGTGTACAGCCACACCTATTCATTTGCATGTTGTCCATCACTGTTTTCACACTGTAACAGCAGCGTTAGGTCAGCATGACAAAACCCTCATGGCCCACAAAATCTAAAATATTTACTATCTACCCTTTACAGAAAAAGTTTGCCAACCCCTGCTCTAGACTGTTACTCAGAGAAATGGAGGGGAAACTTTTTTCTAACCACTTTCCAACCATTCTGGGGGGACATCAAATAGGTTTAGCCTAGTGAAAAATTCTTGGACCAAAAAGTAAAATGGTTCTGTTGCCCTTTTTTTTAAAGTTGCGTGATTAATACTCTAATATATAAATTGGACTATGGAATATGAGCCTTATTGATCGTTGACTATGGGAAGAAGGAGGACAGTAGGGGATGCTTAAAGGCTCACCAAGCAACTTGAGAAAAGAGGGGAGAAAACATGATCGGAGGGGCCAGAGAGGGAAGGAGCTGGGAAAGAATCCCTTCAGAACTGTAGTTTCCTGCTCTGTCCAGTGAGGGCACTGGTCTTCTCCATGGGGCCGATGCCTGGGTTTCCAAGGACCCTCAATCAGTAACTTCCTTGGCTTTTCCTGAACCAGCATGAAATCCCAAGACTTTATGTCCTGAAGTCTAGCATCCTACATTCACTCCCAGATTTGGATGTGTTCTTGAATCCTGCCATCAACAAGCATCAAACCACTGAAGCATCTATTCAGTAGACTAGGTCTTTCCAGTTACTTACTTCTATAACTAAACATCTTTAGTTTGTATATGTATAATCTGTCTGGGTGACTTAGCAACTTTTTAAAAATTATTAGCAAATTCATATCTCTTCCTCAATATTTATACATACAAGCTAGATATAACAGGAAACAATTCTCATTAAACACTGCAAGAATCCAAGGTTCTATAAGGCCTCAGCAGTATATTTCTGGCAGTATATCCTTAATAACTAGCTGCAGACAAACGTATGCATCTTGGATCAGGTTAGTTTCTTGTTATATGTAGTGATGATCATCTCAACAGAAGCAATATCAGTTAGTGAAGAAATGTTTGAGAGATTTAATTGGAATAGTATGAAAGCACTTGGTTCAGTTCCCATTTTCACTGGGGTTCACTTCTTTCCCCCTGCAAATAGGAAGTGGGAGGGAAGTAGGTGTCACTGACGTTAAAAATTAATCTTGATTTTGTTTCTTGGCCTTCCTGACCTCTCCACCCCCATCTGAAGACTGAAGCCATCATAATGACACACGACACTAAGGGTATCCTTAGGGATAAAAGGCTAGAGACAAGGTCATGATTTATAATAGAAACATTTCTCCCTGATCATTGTATTGTAAGCTCCAGTTGACCAAGTTATGTCATGGCAAGTTAAGTGTATAATTCATTTCTTTGGGGGGAAACCAGTCCTATGATAATGGTACATTTTATGTGCACTCTGTCAGCAGGTACTACTTTGGTAAAGAGGCCATATCACTAAGACATTTATAGAACCAGATTTAATGTATCTAAGCAATTGATTCTTCTCTTTGGTGATCTATTATTATTTTGAAGGCATGCAGGCTGATGCTGGATTTCAGGACTTCAGAAATAGACTGAAAAGTGAAAAAGTTCCATCGTCATCTGGACATTGTCTGTGGCACACCAGTCATCATTGGGCTTTTTCCAAATAGCATCAGCATGTTCCCCAAGTCTCAGGAGGACAGTGTCCAGACTGAAACCTCCACTTATCAGTCATTTGTGTGGGCTGTATAGACATAGCTCCATACCATAACTCATAGGAAGAAGAGGGGAAATCCTTTAACATATAGGATAACTGCTTGCTAAATTAACTTTCCCTGACTTACAGTACATAGGACTTTCTGTAGTTCAAATAAAATTCCCTCTGGATTGTCAAGATCTTATTCATGAATAAGAAGAGTCTTATTAACTTTAGTGGCTTTTCCAAATTAAGGGTTCAGGAAAATAAGACTTCAGAGCCTGAGTGCAGCAATTCATTCTCTATTCTCATAAAGCAGTGTGTTTATTAGTTTGTAATGTAAGTCAGCTATGAACTACAGTGCTTTTATTAGTAACAGTTTTCCTTACTGGAATCCATTTTATATCAGTAATATTTTATATTGAATACAGTATGCTTTCGTTTTGAAAAGCTGTATGATTTAGGTCTTATACAAAGTCAGACTGTCCACAGCACAAATATACACCCATTCTAAAGTAATGAAATATACCTGCACGAGTGCCATTATACAAAACAGTGTAAAATAGCACAAGTGTTTTACCATGTAGTCCACAAACTGAACACTACATGGGAAACATTTGGGAAAAGAACATGAAAAATTTGGGGAAAAACAAGATGGGTGTCTCTCCCTAATTCCTAATAGTGAACGTCCTTCCCTTTAGACCTTTCTCTGTTATTGGGTAAGAGGAGAGAGATCAAGGTAAAAATAACAAGGAATAAGGACAGACAAGGCTAAGATGAAAGAAAGTTTGCCAACTGCCTGCCAGGTGGGAAAATCCTTACAATTCATGAGCATCTGAATTGCCCAAGATTTTTTACAGAGAGACCTAAGTTATACATAGAAGATAAATTGCCTGAGTATTGAACTCAAAAAAATCTCTAAGACCACCTAATGTTATTTTTTTAATGTATGAATACATACATCTCCCTTTTTACTTTATAATCTGAGCTAGAGAAAATTTACTGCAGCATTATTATCCAGGCCTCATTACCTCGTGATTAATTAGCTAACATTTGTAAAGTGCTTTGAAGATGAAAAGCATCATATAAATGCTAAGAATTATTAAATAATATGAGACGAAAATCATAAAACAGATACATTGTTAACATTAATTTGTATTTTATCTTTTCTTATTATCTGCTCCCTGGCATTTGACATTTGGGGCTGAACTATGTATAAAGGCTGAGGGAGTTGCCACATTTATTATAGCTATGAATGGTAGTATTAACCTGGCTGCAAATTAATACTTGCCAAAAATGAGTCCTCAAGTGGAAACAAATTAACTGTCCAGATCAGCACTTATACTGGTTGAACAGTTAACTTGTTAAACATTTTGTCCCCTCCAGCAGTTAAAGGAAAAGCTGTATTAATTAAGAAGCAATTAATAAACATTTCTGCTTTATTGAAAACAATGCAAAATATACAAATGAATAGTAAGATCAAACAATTTTGGCATGAAACATATGATTCTACTTTGCACCCACTATCTAGCTGCAGATCCCGCCCCACTGAATAGCTTAGGACAGTATATTATGGGTATATTATGTAGCGTTGACTGTTCCCTACTCTTTGCTGTCATCAAAGCGAGTTAAACTTTTCTTGAAGCTGCATTTCTGCTCCCTGTCATTGCACCTCCTCCCTCCCCCAATCCTAAATGGACAGAAGGACAGACAGAGGCAAACCTGCCTTAGAAGGTCTTTGGCAGCCTGCCAGGGACTGATCTCCAAGGAAGGAAAAGCCATAGTCAAATATTCTTGAAATATGCCGTATCATGAAAGCTTTCAATAAAACAGGAAATAATAGATCAAGTACATTCAAAGTATTTGCAAAGTGTTTAATTGGGTAAAGGCAAGTCAAACTCTTCTCATCACAGCAACATCCTTATTGTAAAGCCAACTTCAGTAATACTAAAGTTAATCCCAAGTCCTGTTACAGGAAACTCATCCTTATTAAAGTAACATTAAGTGCTCCCTTTTTATTGATCTTCCCCTTCAGCTTAATGATAGAAACTTACTGATGTTTTAATAATAACCTCACAAGCTTTATCTCATCTTACTTTGCTTTGGTACTAAAAGATGCAGTGGAAACTAACTTAGCATAAACATTTTGCAGATGTCTTTAAAGGCCAGGGGAAAAAAAGACTCAGTTGAGCTGCGCGTTAACAAAGATGGCTGAAAAACTAAAAGATAAAAGGGAGGCTCCAGTGTGAACATCAAAGAATCGTTAATGACAAGAAATACCATTAGGGTTAGCATCTCTTTTGTTTCAACCCTCTCACACCTGCAATGTGTGGTGAGCTAAGCCTTTGTTCCAAAATCTGAATTACCTCCATTAGCATTTATAGAAAATGCTATAAATGGTTGCAAAACAACAGAAACATACTTTTGGCTCTCCCCTTTTGCTTGAAAAGTCAGAAATTAGGTGTCTGTGGATTCTCTTCTAGTTGCTGGGTGTAACTATAGAGACTATAGAGGTGTAGGGTAATGGTTGCAAATAACTTGGTTGAAATGTGAGAATAGCTTTGTAACTAAAAAAGAGAGGTAATAGAAGCAACGCTGAGAAGCACACATAAGCAGCTCAGGCATTAGCAATAGCAAAATCAGAGCGTGAAATTCAGATTAGCCCTCCCCAGGCTGTGAGAGGAAGGGGGTATTGCAAGACTTGGCATGGCTAAAGGTGTAACCTGTTTTATTTGGCCCCTGAAAAATTTTAACAGATGGTGGGACCAGCTGTCTTTTTCAGCCATTTAATAAACTCTTCGGTGGTAACAGTTTGGAAAGTGGGGGTTTTTTGTTTTAGGCCAGAGGAGAAAATAAAGAAATCTGTCCCAAATTGTCTTTGCCAAGTAGTAAAGCCTGGAAACATTATGAAAAGTTAAAGGGGAAAAATCTAATCAACTAGCTTATTGTCATTGTATCTTTTAAGGAATTTGTTCAAAAACAAATTCCTCTGCCAAATTAGATGACTACCAGCAAAATGTATTTTGTATCAGTATCTTTATCTAGGATTGGGTCCTTATATGGGATTTTATTTTGGGTCTTTCAGAAAGAGCTGCCTGGTTATTGTGTTTAACGCTCATTGACAAATAACACTTTAAGGCAAGTATGCACAGCATTACAAAAAGAAGCAAACTAAACATTTATTAGAAGTTAGTACTCATAGGCAGTAAATACTTTGTCATAATGAATGAAGGGGTGAATACCCTCCAACTTACATCATTAGTCTAAAATGGCATAGAATCCTCCATGATGTTGGGTAAGTTACAGAGCCCAGCTCCAGACCACAGGGAATGGGAACAATGTTCATGTCAAGTTATTTTCAGGACAGGACCTAAGAGATTTTCTTTCCTGCCTAATATATTTTGTAAAATTGGCATTTTTTCCCACTAAACAGCAACTCTCAATTATGGGAGAGAGTTTGTTTATAAAGCGTCTCCCCTGATTGGCCACAAACACAATTCTTTTTGCAAATTTCCATGATTCCTGGCTGAGCAACAGGCACTCTCATTTGACAAAGCTTTATTTTTTCCACAGGCCTGTTATAGATCCTAGAGTGTTTGTCTCAAATAAATTGCAACAATAAAATATAAATTCTTATTAGGAGAAACAAGACACACCTTTTTAGATGCCCAAAGCATATGCAACATTCATTTTATTTAGTAAATCTCTTTTGCTTAGCTTTTCCAGTTTGCCTCTTTGCAGGACTACTAGTGATGTATGGCTTCTAAAGAGTTAGCCGGGGTAGGTGATGGAGAAAGGAATAATGAATAATTCTACCTGGAACAAGTTAGCTCAGTCATCTAGGATAAGTTCACTTATCTAGCTAGTCACCCAAATTAACAGAATACCATTTCTAATTCCCCAATTACCATGATTTGTGAAATGCCCTAGATAAATTATAGTTCTTCTTTAGAGGGTACTTTCTGTAGTCTGTAACGCCAGATCACCATTCAGTCAATACATTTTTCATGAGCACCTACTATGGGCCAGGCACTGTGCCAAGAGCTGGAGATCCCGAGGTGAACAAGATACAAAAGACTCCTGCACTCTGAGAGCTTGTATAACCCCATAACTTCTTCACTGTATAAAGAGTGAGAGAAATGGTATAAAGACCTCCACCAACTAAAAAACATGTCTAAATGATGCGGATGAGTTTGACAATTAAATGTGGGGGAGAACGAACTTGGCCTCCACTTTCAATGGAAAAGCATTAAGGAAGAGTGGTAGAAGCAATTGCATGTACTTCCTAGAGATCCTTAGCAAAGCCTCCGGCTTTTCATTGTATCATTTTTGTTTTCCAGTCACTGGTTTCACACAGACATCATAAGGCCCTCACTAAACTATGATCATCCAGAAATTATATGCATTAGCCTTACACATTACAGAGTGCTTTTCTAAATTATTGGGACTAAACAAGTAGGCAAAAAAAATTTTTTAATGGAGCTTTACTTTATAGAAACAGGAGCATTAACACTGCATCTGAAAACTAGGTTGATCTCATAACTGGAAGGCAGATTTTATTATTTAATTCCAGCCCCTACCTCCAAATTTTCAATACCTTTATTTCTTATAAGTCACTTACAAGTACTAAAGTCAATATAAACACTGACACCAATTCGCCAGTTTTTCCAGAATGTAGAAATGTAGCTCCCCATGAATACAAGAGAAGAATGAGGAAATTCATGGATTTTACAAGTGCTGAAAAATTCATCTGTTTCTCTAGAGAGTATTATACTTTTATTTTTCTTTGAATAGCATCAAATCAACAGGGGATATGAGAGTGGTGAACAACACGAAATTTGGGACTAGTTGCCATTTTAAATGTCTTTAGGTTAACAAAGTTAGGATCCCTGTCTATGGGCGAGGGAAGCATCCAGAGGTTGCTTAGACTTAGACTCCCACTGCCATGGCTGCCCAGCTCACCTCCACAGCTGCTGGGCAGATCCCCAGCAGTGGCTGTGGCCCCAGCAGCGACCAGCAGGGTAGCCCATGGATAAAGGAGTAACTCTAGGAATGATCTCCATGACACCCAAGTAGCAGTTCTTGTCATGGACTAAGTCCACATATTTATGCTGCTTCCTTAATGCTCTCCCATAAATAAATGCTCTGACATCATTTTTCTTTCTAAGAAATCTCTCCTGAGATAGTGAACTGTAACATTCCTAGCAGAGACAAAAGCGAAATTTTATTCTAATGAAAAGCTGAGAATGATGAAATAATAAAGCCCACTAAAAGGTAATAAATAAATAAATATTGACATACATTTCCTTAGAATTGTCAGGAAATGTCATTAATTTCAGAATTCTCCAAATATCCAGGAAACTCTGAAATTCAAAAAAAGTGCAAGAACTCTTTATGTTTTTATTAGACATTTTCTAAGAAGATAAATTCTTTTCCTAAATTGTATAATCAGTAACAGTTAAATTCTTAACACTTAAAGGACCAGTTTAACAAATTAGTTAACAAATCAGAAGTGCATGCAAAAATTAAATTATTTCCAGTTTAATTGCTATAATTAACATAATTTAAAACATTCAAAAGGGATGAAAATACTTGACAAATAGTTCTCAGTTTCATTAATAGCATTCCAAAGATATGTATTAAATATTTGCTGTGTGCCAGATAGAATGGTGAACAAAATAGATACCATTCATCTGGGACAAAGCAATAAAAAACAAAACAAAAAAAACCTGAAAATGACAGGGAGGGAAAAAAAGAAGAAAACAAGAAATAGGAAAATAAAGAAGAAAGGAGGATTTTAAAATATGCTGTCAAATTTCCAAAAAGTAACAGAATTTTACTGGCACCAGATTGGACAAATTTTTAAAATGCAACAGACAAGAAAAATATAAAATAAACACAACTATATGTAAGTATTTCTTAATGATAAAGCTGAAATTTCAAATCAGTGGATAAATGATTCAATTAATGGTGCTGGGAAAATTAATTAAACTTTCAGAAAAAAGAAATTTCAGTTTTTGTCGAGAACTGTGAAGCTCTCACACTTTTACTCACTTGCACACTAACAAGTTAGCCTGCCATAGTTTCATGGATGTTGGCAAAAGACACAAGACTCCTGGGTCAGAGACAAAGTGCAGTAGCAATAGCCAGAGGATCAGCATTGGCACTGCTTCCCCGAGCCCCAGTTCCCACAGGGCGATGCAAAGAGGGCCAGATGATACTTGCACATACAGTGGGGTGTATTACAGAGAGGAACCCCAAACTTAAGGAACTCTATTCTTTTGTAATGGGCAGTAAGCCTGCCTAACCTCTGACCTGAATGAGTCATTACCTTTATTACATTGGACAACCTATCAGCCTACTCTCTGCTCCTAAGGGGACACTGTCCATATTTTCCCAGGCTGATCACTATGCAAACATCCTTGGAAACATAATTCAGAACAAAGGCAGTCAGTGCCTCTGCTCAGAAGACGTGCAGCCACACAAGAGACACATGGAGAATTATCTCCCGACGGTCATCGACTAGCGTTTTATTTTAAAAGAACTCTAGGTAGATTAAAGAAACAGTTCAGTGTAGAAAAAGAAGGAAAGAAAAAAAAAGACTATAAAATCTAAGAGAAAATATATACAAATGCTTCCATAGTTTTTAGGAAGGGGGACCTTTCCAAACGTATTATCAAAGGCAACTTAAAGGAAAAAGAATAATGCATTTGACTACATAAAAATTAAAAGGCTCTCCACGTCAAAGACACCATACAATAAATTAAATTGCACTGGTAGAATGGGGAGTTATTGTTTAATGTGCACAGAGTTTCAGTTTGGGAAGATGAAAAAGTTCTGGAGATGGATGATGATGATTGCACAACAATATGAATATACTTAATGCCACTAAACTCTAAAAAATAGTTAAAATGGTAATTTTTTATGTCGTGTGTAATTTTCAATAAAAATATTTTTAATATTAAAATTCAAATATAAGCTAGAAGTAACATCTGTTGCATATATGATAAAGGCTAATATTCTTACTACTTTTTCATTGAATATGTATTGACTGTTATGATGCACTAAGAATACAACGGAAATCAAGACGTTGTAGTCTTGCTTTCAAGATCCATAATGAACTCCCACAAACTATTAACAAAAAACACCCCAAAAAAGAAATGAAGAAAGCCGGCCATGCACAGGCAGTTCACAAAGAAGAATACAAATTGATACCTATGGAAAAGAGGGCAAACTCTAGTAATAAAACAGATTACAAATAAAATACTATTTTTACTTTAAGAATGGCAATTTTTTTCCTTGATTAAAGTGCTCAGTGTTAGTGAGAATACTGGGCAGTGTGCACTCTCAAGCTCTGCTGGTTGGAGTAAAAATTAGCATGGGCTTCCTGGCCTGCAACCTGAGTGTATATGTCAAAGGCCTTAAGACAGCTTACCCTCACTCCTCATAGGCATGCATCCTGAGAGAATGGTCTGAGATACGTGCAAAATGTTGTTTTCCCCACCATTGTATATAATAACAAAAAAACTAGAAACAAGTTAAATATTCAATAGTAAGGTGTTAATTAGGTGTATTATAGTGTAGCCACACCATGGGATAATATTGTATAGTCTTTAAAATGGCTCAAAAAGATGGAAAAAGAAGCCTGGCTTTTAAAAAGTGCAAAACGACACTATTTTCTATTTTAAAATAGGTCTCTGTAGCCATGAAAATTATTAGAAAGACATATCCTAGAAGGTTGTCAATGGTTGTCTTTCTGAATTAAACATTTAATACTTGTTCTTAGGAAACAAATGTTTAAGGAAAGAAAGTAACTGGCTCTTTCTTCTTCACTAGAAATTTGTATTATTTATGCTTGAAAAAATCTAATAATAATTCATTCTCTAATGCAAAATGCTTTTCTGTGTAATCTTTTTAACATTGTCCAATCTTGTTTTAAATTGTTCTGTTTCCTGTTAAAAGCTTTTGGGATGGATGCTCCATCAGTCAACCAGAGGAAAGGTCTTATAAACTTCTTTATTATGATCATTTAAGAATTATGACACATCATTAAAATGGACTATTACACAACTATTAAAAATTAAAATGGTGTTAATTATGGAGAAAGATGGGAAAACATGGTAAAATATTAAGCAAGACTGGCAGGATAAGTATATGTGATGGACATTATAGTTTCAACAATGTATTATATATGGGAACACAGGAGGTGATAGATATGAAGATGACTAGAGACATGCCAGGAGGATGAAATGATGGATAATGAGGTTTATTTTTATGTTTTCATTTGAATTTGCAACAAATACAGAAAGAGGGGCTCTTTGAGAGTGGACAGTGGATTAATTTTGTGAGAGAAAAGCTAGATGACTTAGACCAAGCCTCATGGGGGCCTGCACCTTTGTGGGGTCACCAATTATCAAGGGGTACAGCCTCATCTTTGCAAGCTCAGCTCGGTTGAATCACTTTATCAAGGGATGGTCTGGCTCTGGAGGATTGATAAATATAACCCAATAATTTGCAGAATGTTTTTTTAATTGTGTGTGTGTGTGTGTGTGTGTGTGTGTGTGTGTGTGTGCGCGCGCGTGTGTGTGTGTGTGTGTGTGTGTGTGTGTGTGTGTGTGTGTGTGTGTGTGTGTGTGTTACGCAGGCCTCTCACTGCTGTGGCCTCTCCCGTTGCGGAGCACAGGCTCCGGACGCACAGGCTCAGCGGCCATGGCTCACGGGCCCAGCTGCTCCGTGGCATGTGGGATCCTCCCGGACCAGGGCATGAACCCATGTCCCCTGCATCAGCAGGAGGACTCTCAACCACTGCGCCACCAGGGAAGCCCTGCAGAATGTTTTAAGTCAAGAGGCCTTGACTTCCTTCCTGTGGAATCACAGAAGTCCATGAAGCACAGAGGGAGGGCCCAGCTCCTCCTGCCCCAGCCCCCCAGCGCCACACACCCTAGTGCACCTCTGCTGAACTCCTGGCCTTTTAGACACGGTGAAACCTCTGTCCACCTTATTTTGTAGAAGACAGGTTTATCAAACAGGATACCAATTTACTGTCAGTAGGAAAACCTGCTGTGCAGACTCTGAGAAGGTCAAGTTAAGATGACTGGGGAGGATGAAGCCAGTGGGTCAGAGGAGCAGTGAGCACGTTTCTCAAGGTGCTGGCAAGACCCACCCTCATCACAACCGTGGCAGGCCAAGCACCGTGCTTGCAGAGCCCCAAGCTCTAGTCCAAGCTCACTGATCAGAGTCTCCGAGGGTAGGGCCCAGGAGTCTGAGCTGAGGCACACTCTCCAAAGGGGGGCTATTGTAGGGAGAGTGTGTGGAGTTAAGATGGCCTGGTACATCAGCTCCATCAACTACCCTCTTCCCCAGGGATATGTTTTCCTAGAAGGCAGGACTGCTTGTGTCAGGCTGGCTGAGCACAGTCTTCTCATGACTGACAAATACTTCATTCTTCAAGACTGGTTCCGATGTTCATGTCACCATGATCCTTTGACCTTACGACATTGTCTCAGGGCAGGCAAAACACCAATAATTAGAATACTGCTCATCCTGTGTCAGTCACACGTTCAGATGAGAGTTTGAGGAGAAACATCCATTTCATCACATTGGCTGATAATTTCTTGGTAGTATGAGAGATTTCCAAAGATACAATAATCTCATACATGCTTATGTTATTTAAATTTCAGAGGGAGATCTTTTCTTATTATGTTGCTAATTTTGGCTATACACTCCACTTAGGTTCTGAAAATCTCTGTATATCAATAAAAATCAGTACTCTAAAACTGAACTCCTAACAGAAAACGAGAACAAGATACTTCAAAACTCCTTTCCTTCCTGGCGTTCTCTTTTCTTTGACTGAAATAAAAACTTCTAAAGAAAAGGCAAAGTCCAGGACACTGCTCTTTTTACTTCATTTCTGACAGCAGAATTCAGAGCCTAAAACTTTGCGTTAATTATATTATTCTTTTTTTTTTTTTTTTTTTTTTTTTTTTTGCGGTACGCGGGCCTCTCACCGTCGCGGCCTCTCCCGTTGCGGAGCACAGGCTCCGGACGCGCAGGCTCAGCGGCCATGGCTCACGGGCCCAGCCGCTCCGCGGCATGTGGGATCCTCCCGGACCGGGGCACGAACCCGTATCCCCTGCATCGGCAGGCGGACTCTCAACCACTGCGCCACCAGGGAAGCCCTAATTATATTATTCTTTTGATAATAAAAGAGATGCATCTAATTCTTTGAAACAGTTGTGGCCAGATGGAAGTATAATGTGAATATGACAGTGTCTATGAAAGTTGTTGGACTGACTGCTCTGGGGGCCAAAACTTGAGATTTCTCTGCAAAGCAGAGTGTAGACCACAACAGCGAAGGATTTAACTCTGGTTGCCCAGTCTCTGTCACTGAGCCTCAGCCTTGCCTGCTGGGGCCACCAGCTCCAGGTGGAAGAGTAATTTGGTCTCCCCTCGACTTAATCCTCGCCCATCTGTGGAGAACTCACCAAGGGTGCCAATTTTAAGGATGGTTCTGGGTTTCAATCACCTGTCCACTAGGAGCTAGACTTACACCCCAAGCTCCTTTCATGCAGCTGCAAGACAGACATCAGATGGTAGCAACTTCCGGTCCCTCCTGAGCAGATCGGTTCCATTGTGTCCAACGGCTCCCCACTACAGCTTCACTATTTTCTGGATATTTATCAGAGTGTGGAATTTTGAATGTAGACCAAAATAGAAAACAAAATTTTTTTCAGGAAGCCTTGCCAGAATCACAGGCAACATGGCTTCGGTTTCCTTTCATTTGATCTCACAACAATCCTTTATTCTCATTGTATTTATTTATGTATGTTTAAAATTTTAATTAACATTAATTTTGGGCATTGTTCTGAGCCCTTCACATTTATGAACTGTTTTAATCATCATAACCCTATAAGGTAGGTACTATTATTATCCCCCGGTACAGATGAGAAAATGAGGCACAGAGAAGTTAAGTAAAGTGTCCAAGGTCACAAAGCATTAAGTGGCAGAGCTGGAGTCACACCCAGGCAGTCTGGCTCCAGGATCAGCGCCTAAGGTCTAACACCAATTATTTTCCTCATTTTACAGACAAGCTCAGGCATTGAAAGTTTATTTGATTTACTCCAAGTCACATAGCTTGAACTTGCCTCTTGTAACTTTAAGTCCTGGCTTGTTCTGCTGTTTCTGCTCTGACAGTCTTCATGTTGCTGCTGTCGGTGCCCTTGTCTGCATCCTTCCAGCCCGTCAGGTTTACTCTGAGGGCTCACTCTGCGACCCGTTATAGCCCTGAAACTCTCAGCACAGGAGTCAGTAACTAACTGGAGGCTCTGCCTTCTGCCCAGACTTCCCTGACCTTGACCACCCTGAATACGGAGGAGAGCAGGACCTCCTTAGGGAGCTACCTGGGGTCTAAGTCCTTTCCCACCACACACAGTAACTGGACCCTCGGTTCATTCATTTGTTCTCTCATTCAACATACATTTAATGGGAGCCTACCGACCGGCACCATGCCATGCACTGGAGATTGACTGGTGAGCAGGACGCACGCCAAGGAGCCGCCAAGGAGCCCACAGTGTACAGACGATGGAGGCAGTTCCAAGATGCGGCAGCAAGTGTCATAAGAGAGACGGATAAGCAGGTGTGCTGTGGAGCTCAGCGAGGGGCAGACCCCGGGGGAAGGCTCTCAGGAGGAAGTGCCACCCGCTGTCACCTCAGCTCGCAGCACATGTGAAACGTCCACAGCAAGATATCGCTGCAAAGTTCACTAAGGCTTGTGTGTAGGATCTGAGGGGAGGTGTTAAAATAGTCCTCGAGGAGTTTTAAGCCAGGAACTGACGTGACCTCAGTTCCCACTATAATAACAGTAAGGCTAGCATTCACTGAGCTATTAATGTGTCCTAAGCCTCTACGTGAATTATATTTGAATCGTGTTTGTCATAGCTTGGGCTGCTATAGACTAAGTGGCTTAAACAATAGAAATTCATTTTTCACAGCTCTGTAGGCTGGGCAAGTCCAAGATCAAGGTGCTGACCGATTCTGTTCCTGGGAAGAGCTCTGTTCCTGGTTTGCAGAAGGATACTGTCTTGCTGCATCCTCACGTGGCAGAGACACAGAAGGGGAGAGCAAGTTCTCTGGTCTCTATAGCAGAGACCATCATGGGGCTCCACCCTCACAGCCTCATCTAAACCTAATTATCTCCTGAAGATCCCACCTCCAAATACCACCACATTGGGCATTAGGGCTTCAACATATGAACTTGGGGGTACACAAACATGCAGTCCATAGCGATATTCACTGCATGCTCACAACAGTACCCTGAGGTTGGTGTTGCTGTCCCATTTTATAGATGAGGTACTGAGGCATGGAGAGGTCAAGCTACAAAGTGGTGGAGCCAGGATTTGAGCCCAGGCAGTCTGTCTCCAACACCTGTGCTCTTATTACTCTTCTAGACCCCCTACCTCACAGCACAGCGTCACACAGAGTACGTAGCAAATGTTTGAGATGTGTGGTAGCTACTTTTTCACTTTCCTCTGGTCTAAGAGTTCTTAGCCCTGCTTCCTATTGGAATGACCTGAAGTTTTGGGGGAAAAATGTATTCCAAAGAAATGAAGAGCTTCCCTGGTGGCACAGTGGTTGAGAGTCCGCCTGCCGATGCAGGGAATGCGGGTTCATGCCCCGGTCCAGGAGGATCCCACATGCCGCGGAGTGGCTGGGCCCGTGAGCCGTGGCCGCTGAGCCTGCGCGTCCGGAGCCTGTGCTCCGCAACGGGAGAGGCCACAGCAGTGAGAGGCCTGTGTACCGAAAAAAAAAAAAAAAAAAAAAAAAAGAAATGAAAACTTACATCCCCACAAAACCCTGTACATGAATGTTTATAGCAGCCTTATTTGTAATAATCAAACACTGGAAATAATCAAAGAGTGAATGGGTAAATTGTGTCATAGCCATACAATGGAACAGTACTCAGCAGTGAAAAGGAATAAACTATTGATATGTGCAGCAACTTGAACGGCTACCACTCAAGGGCATTATATCCAATGAAAAAAGTCAATCTCAAAAGGTCAAGTACTGTGTGATTCCATTTATGTAACATTCTCGAAATGACAAAATTAGAGAGGTGAAGAAGAGATCAGTGGTTCCCCAGCATTGAGGATGGTGAGGGGTGGCAGCTAGGTGTGGCTGTAAAGGGTAGCAGGAAGGAGGCTTGCAAGGATGAAATAGTTGTGTATCTTGAGTGTTGTGGCGGTTACGCTAACCTAGACATGTGAAAAAATGACATAGAACTATACACACACATTGTACCAGTATCCGTTTTCTGGTTTTATGTATTATGTAATCACAGGATGAAGGATACACGGGGCATCTCTACACTGTTTTTGCAACGTCCTATGAAGCTGTACCTATTTTTGAAATAAAACGTTTCTTTAAAATTCCAGTGCCTGGGCCTCACAGATTCTGATTTAATGTGTCCAGGTGGGGCCTGAGTATCTTGAAAATTTCCCTAAATGATTCTCACCTGCAGTCGGAGCCGAACACCTCGGAGACAGGGCCTGGAATCCTATGACTGGGGGCACTCTTTTGAGTTGAGCTATTATCTTCAAGAGGCCCTAAAAGAAGGTAAGAGGAAGTTTATGAGATTCGCTAGCTGTCACCTGGCAGAGGATGTGTCCCTGAGAGGGGAGGATACCAGACATATCCTCGTGAGTTATGAGTTGAGGGAGGGATGTCCTATAGCAGAGGGAATGATCAGCAATTAGCAGCATTCAATTCCCAGTTTGCTCCTTTGGCTGAGCTCCTTGCTGTTGCCTTTGCAAGCCTTAGCCCAGGTGTCCACAGTTGGATCCCAAGTCCTGCCTTAAGACTTTCCTCGCTTTCTGGAGGCCCCAGCTCCCAGGTAGTTTCGAGGCCTTGTCTATTTAATCTTTTACCACGACCTCGTAGGAAGGGTCGCGGAGTCCCAGATGGCCAACACTGATTTACCAGGTGACAAACTGTCTCTGGGACAGATCTCATACAGAAAGGTGCCAAGCCTGTTTTCACCACCCTGCAACCCGGCGGACGTTAACCTTTTCCAAGGGGTTACTAAATTGGTATTGATTAAGCGCAGGTCAAGAAATCAAGCACTTTATACTTGGCAGCTGGCAGCTCAGGTTTCCACTGGAAGTCTCCAAAACCTCCAAAGAGTTTCAGATCAAGAAAGGAAATAGATATGGGGCGTCTGAAGTTCCCTGGTTTCCCTGGGACCCCTAGTGAGATAGGAGCCACGTGTGCTCCCACGTTAACACAGTGGCCACCCACAGAGCCTTCTAAGCAGCTGCAGGAGTGAGCCCTGGAATGTATTTTCTGGTAGCTGCATCTGGGTAAGTGGCAGACTTCCTGGCTGCCTCTTTTTCTTTTTTATAGCCTCTTGGCTGTCTGTGCGCAGAGATGTTCTGGCAGCTGGGGACCGGCTGTGGGGCGGATTTGGGGTCGGAGTCCTGATGAGTGGCTTTGTTCTCTTAAACACTATTGTCATCCAACTCACCTATTACTGTGAATAATTTGCTAATTTTGGCCATAAAAACAAGTTCTTAGACAATCTCCAGTAATGTGTCTTTTTATGTCGATCAGGGGAGTATTTTCCTGCCTTCTCTTTGTTTGATATGGAAATGAGCCTGGTAGCTTTCTAGCCAGCCAGGAGTTGGAGCATGGGAGAGAAAGAAAATTCTGTCCACCGTAAAGGTGGCGGCTTCTGTTCTCTTCTGCGAGTCTTTGAAGAATTAGTTCTTGGAAAACAAAGACTCTCAAAATAAATGAACATCCAATTAGAGTTCCCAGGGTGTGCATGAATGCGTTCTGGGTATCTAGGAAACATAGATATTATGGAACACGTGTTGCCTGGTCCGCTCTTTATGAATCGCCTGGGACAGAGCTTCCTTGTGAAAGGAATTAACTGGGTTGAAAAAGTAAAATCTTCATAAATCCTGTGAACCTCTGGGTCCATAGTCATTGTTCTGGTCAAGGCAGATCTACCTCTGAATGCCCAGGCCCACGACAACGGCAGGCAACTGAAGCCCAGTACAGGCAGAGATGCACAGATCTCCCCCCTCCTGGCTTCCCCTTCCTTCACTCTCCTGCGTTAATACCCACCTTTTTAGCAACCCCAGCAGCCCACCTGTTCTGCTCACTCTCTGGCCCCAAACAAGAAAGTTTCTGATAAAATCACTTACATTTGTTGAGGGGATTGGTTTAGTGGGCAGAGTGTCAGTCAACTTACCCTAACTAAGCATTTTCAGTTTAAGAGGCTGTAAGCCTTTGTCCTATGTTCAGGTATTTGAAGCATCCATGGACAGGTGGCTGTGGGGAAAATAGACCACTCCATGATTTTTCACTGAACTTAGCTGATTGGAGGCGGTGGGCCCGAAGTCAATGTGGTTTGGCTGCTCTGGGGCAGAGATAGTTGCAGGTTGGATTCCCTAGCCTATTCTAAAGCCTGGGTCTTAGACCATCACTGAGTTCCCATCTGGCTCTTCTCCTTCCCTCCCCTCTCCCTCTTTTCCCTCTCCCCCAACTCCTCCCTTCCCCCAGTTCGATGCCCTGCCCCACATTCCCCGGTGCACACCTTGTTTTCCAGCACAACTGACGCTATTTCCCCCTTCTACCTAATGCTATTTTAAACCCCATAACCCTTCTTTCAGAATGTACTGGAATGCAGCCCCTCATCCCCTACGGTAGAAAAAGTACTTGGGCTGAAAGTCCTGAGAGCCTGAGTTCTGGCCCAGACTCCTACACAAAACTGCTGGGTGACCTTGCATGAGTCACTTAACTTCTCTGGGCCTCAGCTTCCACATCAGTAAAATAATAGATTGGATTTCAAGGCCTATCTCTACTCTAAAATTTTATGATCCTATCTACCTTCAGGAACAAGGTTCCTTTTTTTAAAAAAAAAAAAGTGTCACTGCTTCAGATTAAAAAAGGAAGGAAATCTGACACATGCAACAACCTGGATGAAACTTGAGGATATTATGTCACAAAAAGACAAATATTGTTTGATTCCACTTATATAAGATAACTAGAGTAGGCGAACTCAGAGAGAAAGTAGTATGATGGTTGCCAAGGGCTGGGGGAAATGGGGAGTTGTTGTTGAATGGGTATAGAGTTTTAGTTCTGCAAGATTAAAACGTTTGAAGATTGGTTGCACAACAGTGTGAATCTACTTAACTCCCCTGAACTGTATACTTAAAATGATTCAGATGGTCAATTTTAGTTATGCACTTTTTGCCCAATTTAAGCTTATTTTAAAACCCTCACATTTAACATATCCAAAAAAATAACCCTATGTGTTGGAAACACATTACTATGTGTTGGAAAGAAAAGCAGAAGCAAAAAATTTTTTAAATTGTCCCTTATTACACAGGTGAAGAAAATGAGGCCCAGAATGGTCAAGAGCTTTGCCCAGGGTCACTCAGCTATGCCCGTGTGCATGCACAGAGGGCTGGACTTCTTACTATCTTGTAATCGCAATAAGAAGGTTAAAGAACTTCATGTTTCCCTGTACTGCTTTGAGAAGAAAGTGATGTTAACTCTTCATGTTATGCCAAGAGAACAGAGCAGTATATATTTTTGTCAATTGTTAATTAGGTTTATGGAGAACAAACTGCACAGGTATTGCATATAGTTCTTCCTTTCAGACTTATATTGAAGGCATCGTATTCTTTAGTTGTTGATGTCTGAAGCGTAATACCACCATTAGGGCAAATGATGTGGAAAGTTATTAAAACCCTGCCCTGGTGCTAGGATGGGAGTCCAGGCGCCATCCTGATCCAGAAGGACAAAGCTGCCCTCCCCTCAGCAGGCACATGGGAGTGGGGGAGGGCTACCTCCCTGCCCTGGGCCACACTGAGATGCCTGAGGCCCAAAAGCATCGCCCTGAAGTGCTGCGTAATAGTGCTAAGACCTGAGGGCACCCCTCTAAACTATCAAGAAAAAGTAATGCTTTCTGCATCTTAAAAACCCATCCTACCTAAGCAAGCATAAAATATTGTCATTATGGGTGAAGTTGTAATTATTCTAAAGGGACAGCTAAGTTAGGAGAGTGGCCCAGAGGTATTCAGCAGGCAGCTATGTGCTAATTTTCATTATCTATTCCAGAAACAGGTAAATAAATTCCCATTTATTACTGTCGGATAAAAGTAAAGTTATTGAGTAACTGAAAAACTGCTTCTGGTACAGAGTCCAGGTTTTATTGTTAAAACTGAATGTTTAAATTAAGTAAATATTAACCTCAAAAATGCCCCAGGTTTAATAGGAGTTTCACTCTGTGATAATGAGTGAAGGGAGATGACGACGATCAACACTTACTAACATGAACACATAGTGTCATATGTAAAATCGTCAAAGCTTCTCTCTTATGGGGCTTGTGGAAGGCTGTGTTCCTGAACACAGTGAATCTACCACATCCCTAATAATCAGGCTTTATTATATGAGTGAAAATTTAGATGATTGACCTTAAAATTTCTCTCTCTCCCCCCTCTTCCACACACACACACACACACACACACACACACACACACACACACACACTGAAGTAGTCCTATTACATAGTATATGATTTTAGAGCTTAGTTTTATGTGTCTTATTTGTATGAATTTAATAACTTGGGGCCTGGTAAAAACCTTTTCTTAAACTAAATAGAATTTCATCCATCTGGTAACTGGCTGGTACCATGTCCTCCTTTGTCAGAGAAAACTGTGTGAAGGAAATTTCTCCTTGTTCGATGGGATGTAGAGTTGGCATGTAGACTAAGATGTCATGAGGACTGAGCAAAAATTGGCATCCTTTGAGACAAAACACACACACACATTCCAAAATAATTAAATCCCTAGAATGGTTAGCTGCTGGAGAGAAATAAAGAAGGCTACACCTAGATGCCCCTCCCAAGAGACCCTCCTCCCAAATCATTTGTGATTTGAAGAAACAGTTCTCCTGGGAGATTACATATTGTTAAAGACATGTGATTTGTTGTTTGCTGAATATTTTACTAGAAAAGGTCCTAAGAGGTCATTTAATCCAAACCTCTTAGTACAATAAGTTCATTGCTGCTTCCTTGCAACTCAAGAAATGTTTGAGCCCACCTACCATATACAGAACAATGCTCTAGAAGAGTAGAAAGCCAAGAAACATCTGTAATTTTATGGTTTTGGATTATATGACCTTCAAAATGTCATTCAGATCAAAATTGCTAAAATTTCAGATTAAGGTTCTGTGGGAAAGGAGAGATTAATTGGAAAAGGTAAGGCTAAGAAGGCTTCTTAGAATAGTGCTGTTCAGTAGGATGTGGCTGCTGAGCACTGAAATGTGGCTAGTAAGACTGAGGAACTGAATTTTCATTTTAATCAATTTAACTTTACATGTAAATAGCCACAGGTGGCTATTGGCTACTATGTTGGGCAGCATAGTCTTAGGGGATGTGAGATTTGAGCTGGCTTAAGAAGGATAGGTAGGAGTTTGATACATATAGAAAGTGAAAATTCCAGGCAAAGGGCAATGCTTGTGAAAGTTCGTCAAGGTAAAAAAGCTTCAGGCATGGCCAGGTAAGACTGGAATGAAAGGTGGTAGTGAAAGTGGAATCTAAGGTAAGAAGATTAAGAACTATGTGACACCTTGAACGCAAACCTGGAAAACATACAATTAATTCCATATTCAGTGGGGAGACATTTCAGTTTTTTGAGCAAGGTAAAAATATGAGCTGCTTGGTGTTTTAGCAAGGTAATCATTAGACAATGTGCAATATGGATTTGAGGGCTGTTTACCTATTGCTGTATAACAAACCACCCTACACTTAGTGGAGTAAAACCACAGCCATTTCATTGTACTTATGGATTTTCTGGGTCAAGAATTTGGACAGAG
Source organism: Mesoplodon mirus (assembly GCF_964341445.2). Classification (NCBI taxonomy): domain Eukaryota; kingdom Metazoa; phylum Chordata; class Mammalia; order Artiodactyla; family Ziphiidae; genus Mesoplodon; species Mesoplodon mirus. Next base: position 85,397,100 of record NC_138984.1, read on the forward strand.
CACAGAAAAGATGGCTCATCTCTGCTCCATGATGTCTGGCACCTCGGCTAGGATGACTGAAACATCTGGGGGCTGGAATCACCCCCAGGCTTCTTCACTTACATGTTGGCTCTTGGGCTGGGATGACCCAAAGGCTTCCTTCAGCTGGGACTGTTGACCAGAGCACCTCTAGGCAGATTCTCATGTAGCTTGGGCTTCTCATGCTGGGTTCCAAGAGGGAATGTTCTAAGGGGGAGCATCTGGAAAGCAAGCACTCCCAAGAAGTCCAGGTGAAAGCCACTTGAACTCTATTGACCTAGCCCTGGAAGTCACTTCTGCTGCCTCCTATTGGTTATAAGCAAATCACTAAGGCCAATCAGGTTGTGGGATGAGAGATATTGTTCGGATCATCTCTGGAAAATATAGTCTGCCACAAAGGCCATGAAAAGAGAGTTGAAAGATAATGAAGGCTTCAACCAGGAAAATGGAAGTGGGAAAAGAAAGAAGTAAGAATTGGATGACAGCATGGAAATGCAACTACAGTAATGGAAGTGGAGAGTAAAGAAGGAGGAAGCTCAGATGAGTTTGGACATGAACCAATTTAAAAATCACCAACCAGAAATCTTGGGAAGATGAGTTGGTTTGAAAAGTGGGGAAAGGAGCTGTTTCCTGGGGATATATTTATTTTGGAGATCTGGCGGGACATTCTTGAGGATATATCAAAAATGGCAGTTAATAATTCAGGGCTGGAGTTCTAGAGAAAGGTCAAAGTTAAAGCTGAAGACAGATTCGAGAATCATGAGATTAGGAAATGGTCAAGGGAGTGCACGTGGTAGGAACTCAATAAATATTGGTTGAATGACATAACTCCACTGTAGCTGGGACCAGAGTGACTGGACCAAAATTAGTGCTTATAATGAGATGAAAGAGAATATCAATCCCTGGGCAATTCCCTAAAGGAGAAGTGAGAACCTGGGAATGTAGACTAGGAATTAAAGTGAAGCAACCTCATAATCAGCAAATGTAGCAAATATTTGTATTGGTTCACTTAGTAGCTACTCCAATCTCTTTCTAGGCCAGAAAGGTAAAAAAAAAATCTATATTTTCCAGAGTCTCTTGCAGCTAGGGTTCCAGATCTATGATTTAGATTATTCCAATCAGATGCAGCATACCAAATTTGGAAGACAGAATAAATAATTGTGAGGCAGGAACTGTGTTTCTGCTGTCTGTACCATTAAGCAGAGTTCTGGTACATTTGCTTTTTCTATGACAGTTGTAACAGAGGTCCTAATGTCACAGCCCTATATACACAGTTGTCAAGAGGCAAGGTACAGACCACAGTAGAGGTGGCATAATTCTGAAACTGGGCAGGTGTTACTGTGGCTTCCCAGTAGGCAGGCAGCTTTCTAATTCCACAGCCTTCTGATCCTGGCAGAGGCAGTGGTTTCCTTGTCCACCCTAATAGCTCAGCTGAGACTTTGTTTTTTCAGCCCTCCTGTCAATCTGTAAGACACTGGCTACCTTGGAATAAGTCCCTTTATGCTTAAACTAGGTCCAGTGAATTCTACTCACTTAACTGAGCCCTGACCATACAGTAAGCAAGAAACAAGTATGGATCCTGCTGTAGGTCTTAGAGCCTTGTGTAGCAGCCGCCTAGGCAAATCTTAGAAAAATAATAAATGAGAAAGATTTCAGGGAGCAGCTATGAAAAGGCAAATGGAGAGGAGGATCAGTGAGGGTCCCCAAAGGGAACATCTAGGTCTGAGTGATTTTGCAGGGGAAGGTCCAGGGTAAAGAGAACTGTTCCTACTTGAAACCAAACCATGATCCTAGAACCCACATAAAAGGGTGTTGTTTCTCAAGAGCAAAAGGCCCATGGGTGAGCTGACCTTTTAAACAGAACTGGGGACACTCAGAGACCTGATGTTTGTGTTAGTGTGTCCCCAGCTGGACCCCTAAAGATATCGGACTCATTCTTATATCCTTAAAATTGGAGACCTAAACCTTCCAAGGTAAATAGCTGATTGCCCCCTGGTGGCTTGGGATGAGGGTGAGGGGGAGAGAAGTGTACTCTAGCCATGAAAGAAAAGGTCATAGGTCCATACTATCCTCCTTGAGGTCAACCTGTCTCTCTCCTTGGGTAAAACAGAGAGCAGCCGTCTCATATAGGTCTGGCATTTTAACCATGAGGCAAATAACAACCAACCTGTAATGTGGCCAATAAATTACCCAGGCTTCTTGTTTAATACCATCACTGCAGACCCATAGACACATATATTGTTTTTCTAATAATAGGAAGACTTGCATTCGCTCAGGGTGGCACTCTATCCTGAGGGTTAAAAGGTTGCCCTCTGGAGTAACATTACCTGGATCCAATTCCAGCAACAGGATCTTGGACAAATAACTTAACCCCTCTGTGCAACAATTCCCCCATCCATAAAATAGGGTTGTGAGAGATTTGGTGAGACCTTATATTGCTGTGATGGGCAGTAGCAGTGTGACCCACAGGACACAGTCACATAAGCACACTGTGAGTGAAAGTGCCTGGTGCACAGACAGGGCACATGCCATGGCCACCCAGAGACCACTACCAGCACACCAGAGAGATCGTGGTGCAAACCCACCACCTCATCAGCACTCCTTTTTCCAGCCTCTGGGCCACACCTCCCTCCATCCAGGGGGACTGGACTGAGAGGGTTAAAAATGCAGGGTCCAGAGTTTATTTGCATTTCTTGATATGCAGACAGAATCTTTATTAGACCTGCATCCAAAGTAATTTTCCTATATATTAATGTATGTTTTCATTTTATTGCTATTTCCAGATCACATTTCCAGAAATTTATGTGTAAAATGATTGTGTAGCTTAACGATTTATCACTTTCTTCTCTTTTAAGGGAAAAAATGCTCCCACAAATGAGTAACAGGTCATGGAAAATCTTTCAATAGTCCTGTTTTCTATCGGCACTGGAGAAATAACGTATGCACGGCTCAGTTCTTCCACTGTGTTGTGTGATCTCAGGAAGCCACTCACATCTTCGGGCCTCAGTCCTTTCACCTGCCCTCAGTATCCTCCCCATGGTCCTGTGACCCAACTGTGGCTCCCCTGTGAGCTTTCTTGTCCTCAGGACTCGATTCCAGACTATCCAAGGGCAGGGTACATCTTCTTTATCTCCGGGACCCCCCCACACTGTGCCTGAGCTCAGCTGCACACAAATCCTCTGTACTCAGTGCAGACTGGGTTCCCTGTGCCGGGGAATAAAGATGGGAGAGGAGCTGCAGAATGAGCTTAAGCTTCTACAGGCTCCTGCCACGACCTCAGTCCTTACACTTCTCTGTGCCTTTATTTCTTCTGGCATCAAGTGATCCTTGTCACAAATCAAACGGGGTCATTTTAAAACATGAATATTAATGGATAAACTAAAATAGGAAAGGATATCCTTAAGAAAGGAAGTTTGGGGTTTCCCTGGTGGCGCAGTGGTTGAGAGTCCGCCTGCCGATGCAGGGGACACGGGTTCGTGCCCCCGTCTGGGAAGATCCCACATGCCGCGGAGCGGCTGGGCCCATGAGCCATGGCTGCTGAGCCTGCGCGTACGGAGCCTGTGCTCCACAATGGGAGAGGCCAGAACAGTGAGAGGTCCACGTACCGCAAAAAAAAAAAAAAAAAAAAAAAGGAAAGGAAGTTTGGAAGCCAGCTAAGCTCACCACTATACCACCAACACCACTAAGAAAGGAAGCTTGGTACTACCGTTTCTAGGATATGTCTTTTGTAAGGGGGCCTTGTCTGTACCTAAAGATCACTCATATCCATGGTAGTGCTGTTGAAAGCAATTTTTTTGCCTACAACCCAGAGAAAACAATTTTATATGCCCCCCTCAAAAAGCATGTTTATGTGGGCACCTCCCTCCCATGGGAGGCAGGTAACACCCCAGGGCTTCTCCCCCTGCCCCACATGACAGCCCCCAGAGCAGGACATTTGCACTGCCCCTCTCCTTACCAGACAGGAAGGTAAGGAGAGGGGCTGCATTCTTGTCTGAGGAAATCCAAATGCCAGTAGAGTGAACTAGAAGGCAGGGCTTAAGTGTGTGAGTCCTGAATGCAATCAAGTAAAACACATAGGACAAGCCCTGGCACAAGTAGGTATAAGCATCGCCTGATCTGTAACCCGTTTCAAGCTGCACTTTTAATGTGGGAGCCCCGCCCCCCGCCTTCACTCTCAGCAATGACTTGACCTTGTACCTTTTCTTTTAATTGAAGATTTACAATATTGTGTTAGTTTCAGGTGTACAGCAGTTATACATACATATATATTTATACATACATATATATTTATTCTTTTTCAGATTCTTTTCTATTATAGGTTATTACAAGATGTGAATGTAGTTCCTTGTGCTATATACTACGTCCTTGTTGTTTATCGCTCTCTCTATATATTTTTAGAAGATGTTGGGGGTAGGAGTTTATTAATTTATTCATTTATTTTTGCTGTGTTGGGTCTTCGTTTCTGTGCGAGGGCTTTCTCTGGTTGTGGCAAGCGGGGGCCACTCTTCATCGCAGTGCGCGGGCCTCTCACTATCGCGGCCTCTCTTTTTGCAGAGCACAGGCTCCAGACGCGCAGGCTCAGTAGTTGTGGATCACGGGCCTAGTTGCTCCGTGGCATGTGGGATCCTCCCAGACCAGGGCCCAAACCCGTGTCCCCTGCAGTAGCAGGCAGATTCTCAACCACTGCACCACCAGGGAAGCTCCGTTTATCTATTTTATATACAGTAATGTGTATCTGTTAATCCCAACTCCTAATTTATCCCTCCCCGCCCCCTTTCCCCTTTGGTAACTTTGTTTTGTTTTCTATAACTTTGTTTTCTATGCCTGTGAGTCTGTTTCTGTTTTGTAAATAAGTTCATTTGTATCATTTTTTTTTAGATTCCACATATAAGTGATATATGATATTTGTCTTTTTCTGTCTGACTTAGTAGGATAATCTCTAGGTCCAGCCATGTTGCTACATACCTTGTACTTTTAAATGAATAAATAAGGAGCTTCCCCCTTGAGTTTCACTTGGCATGCCCTGCCATCAGAAGTTCCCTCCTGCAGTTACACTTGCTTGCCTCTCTCTGCAATTCATCAAAGGAAGGCCTCACACCTCCACTGCAAACACCCAGTCTCTAGGCTCCCCACCTAAAACCGCCCCCTCTTTCTAACATTTCCTTTTAACCACATCCTAAAACACACACATGAGGCTTTTGCCTTGACCCTGCTATCTGATCCAGCTGCTGCTTAGACTAATCCGCTTCCTGTCCTCACCTCAGTTCTGAGAGTGGATTCTCAAAGCTTCCTCCCAAATCAGACAGACTCTCTGTTTCGTCCTACCCTTTCTCTAGCCCTTCACCCCACCTTCGATGCCCTTGGTCATGTCCAGTGTTCTTACTCATCTCCCACGTCTACATTTTTTTTGTTTTCTCTGGCCTTTCTTGATTCCTTATCCTTTGGCTGCTTTGATGGTTCCTCTCCCTCTGTTCATCTTCTAATTGGGGTTTCCTCGCAAATTCTGCTGTAGCTTTTCTCTACCTGCTTGACCTCCACTCACTTCAGTGAGCTCACTTATTCCACCATTACTACTTCCCCAAAATTCACAAGTCCTTATCTCTAGCCCTATCGCTGGCTTGCACTGCCCACTCTCTACACTTCTGGCTTTCTGCAAGCATTTCCCCATGAACATCCAGCCTACATCTTAGACTCAATTCAGCCCAAAACTGAATTCAGGACTTCCACTTAACTCCAATCTGTCTTTTTTCTTTAATCTCCCACTTTGTCAGCAATTGAACCATTCTTGCTGCCTCACAGGCTAAAACTTTGAGTTCCTTTTGATTTTTTAACAGCTTTATTGAAATATAATCAGGTAGCACACTATTTATCCATTTAAAGTGCACAATTCAATGGTTTTTAGTATAGTCACAGAATTGTACAACCATCACCACAATAAATCTTAGAATATTTTACCCCCACCAAAGTCCCCAAACAATCGTTTCCTATTCTCCCCTCCACACAGGGCCTGGTAACCACTGATTTACTTTCTGTCTCTGGATTTGTCTACTCTAGACATTTCATATAAATGGAAACATACTATATGTAATCTTTTGTGACTGGATTCTTCCACTTAGTATAATGTTTTCAGAGTTCATCCATATTATAACAGGTATCAGTATTTAAGACATTTTTACAGCTGAATAATATTCCATTGTATAAATATAACACATTTTGTTTATCTATTCATCAGTTGATGGACATTTGGGTTGCTTCTACCTTTTGGTTATTGTGAATAATGCTGCTATGACATGCATACAAGTTTTTGTGTGGACATATGTTTTCAATTATCTTTGATCTATATTTAGGAGTAGAATTATAACTATGTGGTTAACATTTTGAGAACTGCCAAATTGTATTTCAAACTGGTTGCACCATTTTACATTCCTATCAGCAGTTCATAAGAGTTTCAGTTTTATCACGCCTCACCAAAACTTACTATATTTTTCATCATAGCCATCCTCGTAGGTGTAAACCAGGACCTCATTTGGTTTTTATTTGTATTTCAGTGATGGCTAATGATGTTGAGCATCTTTTCACATGCTTATTTGCCTTTTGCATATCTACTTCAGAGAAATGTCTATTCAAATCCTTTGCCTTTTTTAAAAAATTGGGTTAAAATTGTTGAGTTGCAAGAGTTCTTTATACATTATGGATACAAGTTTCTTATTAGATATATAATCTCCAAATATTTTCTCCCATTCTGTGGGGTTTTTCACTTTTTTGATGGTATCCTTTGAAGCACAAAGTTTTAAATTTTTATGAAGTCCAATTAATCTATTTTTTCTTTTGCCACTTGTGCTTTCGGTATATCTAAGAAGGCGTTACCTAACCCAAGGTCATAAGGCCTTACTCCTATGTTTTCTTCTATGAGTTTTATAGTTTAACTTTTGTATTTAGATCTATGATCCATTTAGAGTTAATTTTTATGCATGTTGTAAGGAAAATGTCTGACATCATTCTTTTACATATGGATATCCAGTTGTCCCAGCACCATTTGTCAAGAGAGGGATCTTTTTAATTATTCCCTTTGTTTTATCTCTTATTCCAACCTGTTAATCAAGTTTTGTTCTTTTTCCCTTTAAAATGTCTGTCACTGTTTCACTACCACATCAGTTCCCAGATTAGGCCTTTACCATCTCACACAGAGATATCTGCATCCATGTCTATCCTTGCAAGCCCTCAGCAGGCCAACCTTCCTAAAGAAGGAAATTTAAGAAATGAATTGAATTTATGTGATTCACCTGCTCAGGAGCCTAAAGTCCTACTACTGAATACATATAGCATCAGGGCCAAACTCTTCTGTCTGATTCTCTAATACGGCCTCACCCAGTTTATACCAGCAAATCAAAGAGGCAAAATTTCATCTTCCATGGTTATTCAGCTCCTCCCTGAAGGGGAGTTCTCTTTCCTTGCTGTACTTTCCCCCACCCTTCTATGAACCCAATTAAAATTCCATAGGTCCTTAAAGGCTCCTTCAAACCCCAGCTCCCTGATAAACCTCCCTTAACTACCCCAGCCTTTGCCAGTGCTCTCCTCTGTGTCCCTACTGCATTTGTGTGTTCCGTAGCACCAATCACTATGCAGGTAACACTAGTACACACAATTCTATGCTACCACCCAACACCGATAAGCATCTATTGAATAGCTACTGAAGTTCACAGCACTGAACAGGCATGACACATGTATGTGAACATTGTTTCCTTCTGCCATCAAGTGGGGGAGTCTAATTGGATGAGATAAAGTATCCCTCCTAGGTTTAGAATTCCACTTCTTCCTCCATTACATACGGATCCAAATTTGAAGAGTAAGCTTAAAGTTAACTCAAGGTTTCTAGCTGAAACTTTCCAAAGCCAAGCCAGTGTTTTCCAAAGATTCCCAGCATTGTAATTCCTTGCTACAAAATGCTCTCGGCTGTAATAACGATCCCGGCCCTGTTTCAGGCGCGAGCATTAGGGCATCTGTGATTTGGTTTGCAGTTTAAACTGTGAGATGGCTCCAAACCCTCACAGTTAAGAGTGTGTCCGATTGCAACACCCCCTCCCTACCCACCACTATTAAAAAAACAAAAACAAAAACTTTCAAATTGAAGAGGCAAAGTTTGATCTCTTCCCTGTTGAGAGCTGAAAACAATAGCAGCTTTCTGCTCTAGCATAACTTCAAAAGGCTGCCAAGTGACCGCTCTAAGAATACTTGGTTGTAGATGACGGAAGAAACGCACCGGCCTCCTCCTGCGACTCTGCTCTACTAGCACGAGGGAAATTCTGACCCCTCCCCTCCCAGCACCTTTAATAAAACAACCACTGGTACTGTATTAACTAGGCGGATGCGCGATCTTGGAAGGTTAAGGCTTTGGCAGACAAGGGGCGAGACTGGGCGGTCAAGCAACACCCTGCTGTAAAAAGCCGGTGAATTAAGAATTTGTCGAAATGACCTAAATCATGTACAGATTTTTAAAAAATCAACAGAAAATGGGAGACCAGTTGGATTGACCCCAGGGGCAGGAGTCCCCGGTTGCTGCAAGAAAATGCCTGAGGCGAGGTACCAGGCTCGGCGCGAAGTTGCAACCCCAGAGCTCTCAGTAAACACTTTTTTTTTTTTTTTCCTGGAGTAGATTCCGGAGCGCGCATACCAGGTCAGTCCATCACGCTAATGCCTGTGCGGGTTCACCTACCCGCCTCTCCTCGCAGGTAGCACCTGGTCAGCACTTGCCCGCCCGCGAAGAAACCGCGAGGCCAACTTCGCAGCCTCGGAACACTGCTGCATGGAGAGCTACTAGGAGAACGGCTCCGCTGCGCCAGCAGCCGCCGGGAGGCTGGTATTCCGCCTCCCCCCCCAACCCCCCCGTCGTGGTTAAAGTTTGCTCCCCATTCGCCGCTTCCCACCCCCGCCCCCTGCCTCCGCCCTCAGGCTGGAGGACCACAGAGGAGTTCCTGGGTCCTCGGTGCACAAACACACCCACCAACAAAAAAAGCCCATTAAATCTTCCCTCCTGCGAACTCGCGCCCCAGCGGATACCTCTTTGAACCGACCCCTCCCCCGAAGCCCCCACAGCCCCCGCGCCGTCTGGGGCTCGCCCGGCCCTCCTGGGCTCACTCCCTCCTCCCGGCTGCGCACTTTTGCAGCGCGCTTGGACTTTGATGTCTCTTTACATTATGGCAGAGCAGCCACACGCTCTTCCCGGGCGCAGGGCTTTGTGTAACGGAACTGACATTTGGCCTTAATACCTGTATCTCTTGGTGATTGCAACAAATTTCAAAAATAAATATGGTACTTTGATCTCCCGGCATTGCATTTTTAATGGACGCTCCGAACATTACTTCATTAAGAATAAGTTTTTCAGGAGCCCCGAGTGCAAAGGGAGAGAGGCTAAACAGCACTTTGTGAAAGTCTCTCTCCAGACTTCAGCTTGCGCCTGGGAGGGCTGGAATCCCGGCGGGTGTTCACAAATGGAGGAGAGGCCCAGAGCCAGGACTTCAAACAGTCAAGGGAGGGCCTACCGTGCGCCCGCACAATCCTAAATACTTTGAATGTATTTACCTCTTTTAAGCCTACAAGGACTCTACAAGGTGAGCATTGCTATAACCCCCATTTTACAAATTGGGAAACTGAGGCACAAAGCGGTTGTGTAAGTTGCTGGCCCAGGTCATCAGCCAGGTCATCAACTAGAAAGTGGCATCTGGAAATCGGCCTTCAGATTCTCAGAGTTGGAGCTCTTAACACCAACCCACTACTCTCTCCCTGCTGGCCATTGATGGTGGCTTATTGGCTAACGGGGCATCTTGGAGAAAAAGTTCTCTTCTATAACAACTATGGAGATATGAATTGGCGTCTCTTGCCTTTTTGTTAAAATAGTGAACAAATTGGGCAAACGAGAATGTCTTCTAGCCTGCTTGGCCCAGCCCGGCCTGCAGCCACCGATAGTGGAGGTCGATGAGCCCAAAGGAGCTCGAGAGGAAACTCACTAAGGGACCAGACCCTCTTCGACAGTGCCGACAGGTGCCTGCGTGTGTGTGTGCACCATGGGACTCCCTGGCCTCTGACTTGCAGGCGGGGAAGGGCTCCTTCCCCTCCCAGGCTTCGCGGGTAATCGATTTTCTGGACGCGGTGTGACCAAGTGTAGGTCTTCCCGGCCTCCGAAGCAAAACACTAAGTCCCCTCTCTTTCCTGGCTCCCAGAGCATTCGGACCTCCTCTTCAGGAGCCAGACCGCGGCGGCCAAGCTGTGCAGTCACTGCCCACCGTTCCTGGGTGACACCTTGTTGCAGAGAAGAGGGGCGTGCAAGGACGGGACTTGCGAAGTGCTCAAGCATAGTATTTGGGCTGCATTCGGCCCATTCGTCTTCAGCAACATGTTTCTATTTTGCTGGTGGGCCCTGGGTGTGGGGAAATGGCCTGGTGGGGAAATGGCCTGGTGGCATAGTGTTCTGACCCCTAATGCGAGTGCAGGGGGCACCAATACACAGCCCAGACTCCGAATCAGAAGCCTGTTGGTGTTGGGGTAACCGCTGGCGCCGCACGGCGAGTTGGACCACCTGATCCGACCTCTCCACGTCAGTCCCGGCTGCTGTGCGGTACCCGGAAGGACCATACGCAGGAAGCCTGGGCGCGAGTTGGCTCAGAGGATCCCTGCCCGGTCGGCCGCGTCGCAGAGAGGAGGCGGTGTACCCGGAGGCCGCAAGTGGAGCGGGGTTGGCCAAGCCCAGGCGGCCCACTCTGCTGCGCCGTTCCACGGAGCGTGGCCGCCGGCTGGAGGCCTCAGAGGCCATTCCCGGCCCCTAATGCCCTCCAGCGCGGTGAGGACACCGAGGCGCCCCTCCTGCTCTCCCGGGTGAGGAGATCTGGTTGTCCGTACCTCCCCTGCAGGACGCGTCTTGCGCCGTGGGCCGGAGGAAGGCAGGTGGCCTACCGTCCCTCCTGGGCCAGGCATGGCTGGCAGCGAGGGTTTGGGGAGACCACACTCTGGAGAGCGTTTTCCTGACTCTAGCGAAGCACGGCCCGCGCCTGAAGAAATTTCTTTTCTTTACAAAGGTGCTGGGAACAACAGTTTTTATTGACTTTTCTTTCCGGTTAGAGAGCCACCCTCGTGCTATTTGTGGTTTGCTCAACAAGAACAGCTACGGGCTTCCTCCACCGCGCCTTACTTTTTTCGGTTAGTTCCCTGTAAGGTGTGTGCGGCTTGCAGGCGTGCGCACTTGCCTGGCCGGGCTTGGCGCCGGGGTGGGGATTTCTAGCATCTCTGTGGGTTTCAGTGGGGCTTACTAGCGGTCAGCTTGCCTTCTCCGAGAGAGAAGAGCAAGACTCCAAACATTTCCCCCTCGAGTTGCTCCGAGTGTCCCGCCAAACTTAGCTTTGGGGGTAAGCGTGGCCCGGGTGTTTTTCGCAGGCTCACTATTCGCAAAAGTTGTGGCCCGAGAACTTCCAGGTCGCCAGCAGGAACGTCGCAAGAGAGGCGGGCGGCCCTGGAGCGTGCGCGCCACCCACCGCCGCCCTGGGCGGCCGCCCGGCCCCGCCCCGGGTCCCAGGGCTGCTCACCGCTCCGCGGCGGCTGGGCTGGGGGAGGAAGGGGGAGCATGAGGCGGGCGGGGCTCAGGGCGTCCCAGGTTCAGCCCCGGGAATTCCCTCGGGTCCAAGGTGTGCTCGAGTTGACGACGTGCTCGGGCCGGTGCCTGTGTTGTCCGGGTGCCGGGTGTGTAAGTGCCGGGGGCGGAGAGGAGAGAATTACCCTCATCTTCGTCTCCAAGTCCCGCGCCTGGAAGCCGAAGGCAGATTTCTCTGGAGATAGCAAAGATACTTTGTCACTTTGGGCGCTGCCTTGGCGCAAATCTGTAATTGCAAGGGAGCGGGGGTGGGGGGGAAGAGGGGGATAGAGTGTCTCAAGCAACCCAAGCGCGGGTCTCCAGGCGGCAAGGCCCCCTTTGATCAGGAAAATCCAATTATTTGTGTATATACATTTCCCACATAGTGATTACTTCATTAATTGTCCCGCCTTTATCTCCTCCCTTCCCATCCCCCCTAATAATCAGTTCTTTTATCCAGACCAACAAACACACCATAGGAGCTTTGTGGATTCAAAGGATTTGCTTTCGCTTCTGAAAGAGCCGCTATTCTTTGATGATTGGGTAGCGGCAAACTTCAAAGCCATAAATCTTCCCTCTGACTGGCTGGCGGCCCAGCAAAGTCCTTATCAAATTCTTGGAGGTGAGCCTGAAGCGCTCAGACCGCTCGCGGGGCGAGCGAGCGGGTTGCGGCGAGGGGCGCGGGCGGGGAGGGCCCTGGCGCGCAGAGAGGGCGCCCGGGAGGGACGCTAAGGCGGCCCTTCGTCCTCGCCTTCGGGTCTCCATGCCTCAGCAGCGCCCTGCACCTCAGCCAACGGCCCGCAAGCCATAGGCATGGCCGCCGTGGCCGTCCTCCGGAACGACTCGCTGCAGGCCTTCCTCCAGGTCAGGGCTGGGCTCGGAGGGGGCGAGGGAAAGGTGGGAAGGGTCATGTCTGGATCTTTCCTGATATTCTGTGCACCCTGAATTTCAAAGGGAATCCCGCTCGGTGGATGCCAATGGAGTGAGACCTAGGGGTGCCCACACCAACTTCACACTGAACCCTGGTGTCAAAAGAGTGTGGCCTTTGGGAGAGGGACGCGCGTATCCGGGGGTTGTTCGGAGGTGCGCGTCTGGCTGAGAACCGGTCCCAGCTCACCCCGCTGGGCCCTCCTGGGGCGGGCGGAGGAGGAGCGCGAGAGTAGCGTGGAAATGAGAGCTTAAAAGGTGGGAGGGAAGGCGGATGGGCAGCCGGACTGTGGGTGTTTCCAGACCCTTTCTGGCCGCGGAGCCGGGAGTGGCACGTCGGATCTCTCTCCCCTCCCACTTTGTGCCTGCCTTCCTCTGAGGCTAGATGGCGTCTCTTTGCACCAAGTAGTTTCACAGGAAGCGCTCCCGCGCTCCGCGTCCAGGTAGCGCAAGCACCAAAAGTTTCCCGGGACTGGTGGGTGCGTGCGTGGTGTGCGGTGGCGGGGGGGACACCCGGGACGGAGGAGGGGCGGCGGTATAATAGCCGGCGTGGGTGTGGCGGACCGGCCCGGAGACCGCGCTTGGAGCGCTAACCTTTTGTCTCTTCTCCGCCCTCCCCTGCCGCCGCCTATGCAGGACCGCACCCCCAGCGCCTCCCCGGACCTGGGCAAGCATTCGCCCCTGGCGCTGCTAGCCGCCACCTGTAGCCGGATTGGCCAGCCGGGCGCTACGGCGCCCCCGGACTTCCTGCAGGTGTCCTACGACCCCGCGCTGGGCTCGCCCTCCAGGCTCTTTCACCCGTGGACCGCCGACATGCCGGCGCACTCGCCCGGCACGCTGCCATCCCCGCACCCCAGCCTGGGGCTGACGCCGCAGAAAACGCACCTGCAGCCGTCCTTCGGGGCGGCGCATGAGCTGCCGCTTACACCCCCTGCAGACCCCTCGTACCCCTACGAGTTCTCACCGGTGAAGATGCTGCCCTCGAGCATGGCGGCGCTGCCCGCCAGCTGCGCGCCCGCCTACGTGCCCTACGCGGCCCAGGCCGCGCTGCCGCCCGGCTACTCCAACTTGCTGCCGCCGCCCCCGCCGCCTCCGCCGCCCACGTGCCGCCAGCTGTCCCCCAACTCGGCCCCCGACGACCTCCCGTGGTGGAGTATCCCGCAGACCGGCACCGGTCCGGGAACCTCGGGGGTTCCGGGGGGCAGCCTCTCCGGCGCCTGTGCGGGGGGCCCCCACGCGCCCCGCTTCCCGGCCTCAGCGGCCGCCGCTGCCGCCGCCGCCGCCGCCGCGCTGCAGCGGGGCCTGGTGTTGGGCCCGTCGGACTTCGCGCAATACCAGAGCCAGATCGCTGCGCTGCTGCAAACCAAGGCCCCCCTGGCGGCCACGGCCAGGAGGTGCCGTCGCTGCCGCTGCCCCAACTGCCAGGCGGCGGGCGGCGCCCCGGAGGCAGAGCCGGGCAAGAAGAAGCAGCACGTGTGCCACGTGCCAGGCTGCGGCAAGGTGTACGGCAAGACGTCGCACCTGAAGGCGCACCTGCGCTGGCACACGGGCGAGCGGCCCTTCGTGTGCAACTGGCTCTTCTGTGGCAAGAGCTTCACGCGCTCGGACGAGCTGCAGCGGCACCTGCGGACTCACACGGGCGAGAAGCGCTTCGCCTGTCCCGAGTGCGGCAAGCGCTTCATGCGCAGCGACCACCTCGCCAAGCACGTCAAGACGCACCAGAATAAGAAGCTCAAAGTTGCTGAGGCCGGAGTCAAGCGGGAGGACCCGCGGGACCTGTAAGCCCACCCGGGGGCGACTCGATGCCTCTCCCGCCTCGGGCTCCCTACCCAGCACCTCTTCGGAGAGGTTCCGGTGGCCTGTGGGCAGCCGGCCGAGAGGAGACCCAACAGAGGCACTTACTTGCCCCTTCCTGCTTGCCCGCCTCCCAAAAGCGACGCCAGGCCTCCAGCACCCTGGCCGGCCTGCGGACAAGGGACCGTGTGCCCAGGAAGATCAGGGGAGGTAGGGTTGAGAGCTCTGCGTCACGAAAGAGCAGTTTCAGGCTCTGAACCATTCCCACCATCTGGGAGACCTACAGTTTGGGGGGACTACCCTCGGCTGACCTTTGTATATAGGAAACGCTGCTGAAATCAAAGCGGAAGAACCTTGAGGGATTTGAAATAGTGCTGGGTTTTTTGCTAGGACTGGGCCGGGCTTTGTACAGGTTATTTAATAGCTTTCTTAAAAGAATAATTATAATAATTATAACGTTAATTAAAATGTTACTTTTGTCCTCAGCTCCATGCAGAGCTACAGCATGAAATGTCTCTGTAAAGCAATCAGCAGTTGCAGCGTGAAAATAAATGTTAACTCCGGGGTCACCTCGGGAAGACCCCGCTGAGCCGGTCTCATTTGATCTTTTCTCCTTCCGGGAGGCTTTACAAAGCTGTCAGGTTTCACCGGGAATTTGAAGGCTCCTGTAGGCTGTCTGTCGGAGGCTTCTTTGGTTTGGAAGGTTCTGGGCAAGTGTGTCGGGGGCAAAGATGCAGAAAGTAGGAGGGCAGGGTCAGTTTTGTGGTAAACAGATTAGGGCAAGATTTTCCAGTCCCACCTTGAGTTTCTCACGCGGCCTTAGGACTTGACCAGAGACTGTCGGGCTTCTCTTAAAAGTTGATACCTGCTGCACATACAATACACGATCTTTTTATCTGGCGAATTGCCTGTGGCTTTCCATTTGTTGGTACTCTGAGAGGTCACAGGCGAGCTGCGCTTCCTCCTGGCAGCCGGCTGTGCCGCTGTCTGCAGGGGTACTACTAACTCGAGGATCTGTTCACAGATGAGATTTTGGAGAGTTACAGAGAAACTAGGGGCCCTTGTTCAGCTTGGTCTTTGCTTGGGAAAGAAGCGGCTCTCCTGTATTTCAGCCCCGTCATGATACACAACCTTGTCTTGCTTGTTTTCTTCTTAATCCTTTTGCCGTGGCAATCTTACCAGTCTTGTTTCACAATAGCCTCTTAGGGATTTCTGTTTAGGCCTGGAAGTTTAGTTCCATTTTGTGTCTTGGGACTTTATTTTTTCAATCACTGCGGTAGACTAAGATTTTCTCAGGGAGGAGCCAGGAATACTCATATCTAGGTTTCTCACCTGTCTCTAAAATGTGAAGTTTTAAATGTGAAGTTTACAAGTGTTTTTTCAACTCAGCTGACTCCTGGATGTTTTCTAATATGTGAGCTTTTAACCTGAAACCAAAACCTTAATCATCTGATTTAGAACTAGCAAAGAAAAGAAATTGTTCTCAATTTTGTTACTATGTTAAACTGGCTGGCATCATTAATGCCAAATTTCAATGGAACTGAATAATTTTTTCATGGTAGTAGAAATGTATATAAATTGATAGGATTTCACAGTTTACACACTGCTGTTACCTTGCCTTTCGTTTGAAGTCAAACTGAGGGTAAGTTCTTAAAAACCAGGAGCGTTCTGCTTGAGACTTACTGTATTAAGTAAAACTCAACCAGCAACATAGTTGAGATGAAAATTACTTTTATACTCCTAAGAAATAGCATTTTTACTTTGTAACTTGGGACAAGGTGGTAACTATTAAAATCATTGTGGGACTATGCCTTAGAAGCTGTTACTCTCATTAGAGATTTTGGAACTATTTAATGACAAAATGGAATGTGAGTCTTTAGGGTTCTTTACCTGGGAAGGGCAGTTTGGGCTGGCTAAATTCTCAAGGCTGTGACAGTTTTGCAAGCAATAGTAATAAGAAAGTTGCTACACAGTAACATTAATATGCATTTAAATGTGTAATCTTAATATACATCAAGATTGATGAGAATAATTTCTGTGAAGAGTTACAGAAACTCTCACATCTGAACCATACCCTGGGATTGACTTCAGAGCCAGAAAAGGTTTTTTGGCAGATGATAGGGAAAGAGGAGTCCTTGTTAGAGAGTGAAAAGACCAAGGGCTTTCTTTGGGAATTTTGAAACGATTCTCTCATGTGAAAGAAAATGCCCTTGGTAGAGAAAGAAAACTGGCAATTTTGAAGTGACTCTACTAGCTATTATTGACAGCTACGATCATTTAGCATCCAAACAGGTGAAGTGTTGAAGATAAAATTTCCTTATAACTTTAACTTTGTTGTTAAGAGAGAAAATAGGTTAAATGTATGAAATTTTGTATCTAAGCAGATAAGGTGTTGAAGATAGTTTTCTTATAACTTTGTGGTGGTTAAGAGAAAGATAAAATATATGGTATTTATCTAAAAATACAATATTTACAATTTTAAAAAGCAGAATGAAGTCATTTGATGACAAATCACTTTCTTAGTTTTTAGGTAATTGAACCTGGAAATTTTAAAAGCTTGATAAAAGTATAGACTCTAAAGACTGTTCCTTATTGTCAGTGCAAATCTGTGTTCCAATTACTTTAGAAAAAATATTTATGCCATTATCCAAATAGAAGCCAGGAAGTCACAATAATGTGATATTATTATCCAAGTGTAGGAAAACATTTCATGTTTATACTGAAAAATAAGCTAATAAATGCTCAGAAATACAAGTTTGACAATGAAGAAATGTATTAGATTATGTAAGCTTTTAAAATGTGAACTGCTGCATGCTTTATTTGGTTCATAAAACTGCAACCTACTATGGTATTATCCATTTATAACTTTAAAAAATTATTTTAAAATAAATCAGTATGCAAGAAATATATGCACAAATGATGTGAATTAAGCACATTTAATTTAATGACATTCAAATTAAAAGAAGTTCAGAAGCAAATTACTTTTAAATGTAAACTGAAATTTATTTTTTATTTGGAATTTTGCCATCATCAAAAAAGAAAGTTTAATCCACCAACTGAAATCAAGGCTTTACTTAAGAACCCCAGAACCAAATTCAATTGAGTTAAAAACCAATTGAAGAAACTATGATAATGATGGCCTCAAATGTCAATAGACATTTTGTTTAAGCAACTGTTTTAGTAGCATGCAAATATAATGTAAAGTGTCGTATTTTAGAAAATTCTAAAATAAGTGTGATATGATTACATTGTTTAACACAATTGATAAATGAACCATTTGACCAAAAACTTGGAAACATGGAGAAATTGAGTTATCAGTAATTTAGGTAATTTGGAATTGTATGTTTCTGAACTTATTAACAACACTGTATAGTTTTCTGCTTTTCTCAAGGGAAAATTGTGCAAATTTGCCTTTTGCTGACCACTAATTTGGAATAGTTTTGGTAATGAATGAAAGTAAATTATGTTAAATACAGCTACATTATTCACCATCGTGTTAAATAAGTCTTTTCTAGTTTCAGTTAAGAGTTTAAATCTTATAACTATGTTGTGTATGTTGTTTTAACTTATTTTCCCTTAAGTCAATCAGAAAACACATGCCTATTTTAAAAATTAACATTGATGAGATTGCTTCTGGCAGAAACCTACATGAAACAATGTTTGTAGAAAAGGCAGTTTTTCACCCCAATTTGCACTCCATTTCTATTTTAATACTATTGGGTTTTAGATATTCAGTTTAAAGCAGCATCTTCAGTATTTCCCATCTGTTTTGGTTCTGCTGTGAGATTTTCACAGAACCTTTAGCGGTAGCTATACCTTCACACTAACGTGAACACCTACTAAGTTGTTTAGGGCTCTAAAATTGCAAACCACTTTTACTTGTGTTAGCTCACCACATTAAATAATGACAAGTTGTGGTAAATTGACATTATCTCACTGGGAAATCATCTGTTGTGGAATCAGATTCAAACCTCAAGCTTTGTTTTCTAGTAAATGTGATTATGCTTTGCTAATGTCCCAAACTGAGGGCCACTCAAAACAAGTCATACTAATGTTCTATTAAATATCATTTCCTTCCTCTGGTTTGCATGGTAGAGGGGAACTTAAAAGAGGGCAGCTTTGACATGAGGACATGTGCCAACATAGTTTGATAAACTAGGAACAAATAAGGAAAACATCTAGATAGAAAGATGTATGTTGGTAATGAGACATATATTTAGATTAATACACCAAAATGACAGGTTTCAGTATTGGGCCAGTATAATTGTAACCTGATTCATGTGGCATTCAATATATATAAACAGGGACTTCCCTGGTTGCGCAGTGGTTAGGAATCTGCCTGCTAATGCAGAGGACATGGGTTCAATCCCTGGTCCAGGAGGATACCACATGCTTTGGAGCAACTGGGCACGTACACCACAGCTGCTGAGCCTGTGCTCTGGAGCCCGCGAGCCACAACTACTGAGCCCATGTGCCACAACTACTGAAGCCCGCGTGCTTGGAGCCCATGCTCTGCAACAAGAGAAGCCACTGCTGTGAGAAGCCCGCGCACCAAAAGGAAGAGTAGCTCCCGCTCGCTGCAACTAGAGAAAAGCCCATGCACGGCAACGAAGACCCAACGCAGCCAAATATATGTATATATATATATATATATATATATATATATATATATATATATATACACACATATATATGTATATATATGTGTATATATATATATATATGTAAACAGTATATTTTTCTCTGGTGTTCAGACTCGACACATTTTTGCATAAAGATCTTTGTGTCAATTCCTCCTCCCTTGATTGTTTTTAAAGAATCAGCAATGTTTCAAGTTAATTTATGGACATTGTAAAATAACTTACATAATGTTACTTCCTAAAATGAGTAAGTGATATTGTTCAGCAAAGATGTAATCAAACAGCTATGGACCTTCATAATTTTTTTTGAAAGTTTCACAGTTGTTTCACTGTTACAGTTTATTACCAATTGAAGATTTGCATGTGATGATTGATACAGTATTCATTTTCATGCTGACGTTTTGATGACTCCCCTTTCTAGACTTTATATACTTCTCCTTCCATGTCTTTAGTGATTATGCTGAAGCATAATCCTCAATGGGGTATTTGACACTTAATTCGTAATTCAACCCATGCATGTGAACTGCAGTAGTTTCTGCACAACACATAATAAACTATATTAACTAATATATTTTGGTTGTCTACCTAATACCAAAATTCAATTCAGGGGAAATAAATCAAGTTCCTAGTTTGATACAGATCTTCCTTGACTAACGATGAGGTTACCTCCCAATAAACTCATCGTGAGTTGAAAATACCGAAGTTGAAAATGCGTTTAATACGCCTCACCTACCGAGCATCATAGCTTGGCCTAGCCTACCATAAACATGCTCAGAGCACTTACGTTAGCCTGCAGTTGGGCAAAATCTAACACAAAACCTATTTTATAATAAGGTGTTGACTATCTCATGTAATTTATTGAATATTATACTGAAAGTGAACAACAGAGTGGTTATATAGGTACAGGATGATTGTGTTTCGGTTGTTTACCTTGGTGGTGGCGTGGCTCTCCGGGAGCTGTGGCTCGCTGCCCTGCCCAGCATCACAGGAATACCCTACAGCATATCGCTAGCCCAGGAAAAGACCAAAATTTGAAGTTTGGTTTCTACTGAATGTGTATCACTTTCACACCATCATAAAATCAAAAAATTGTATGTCAATCTATCATAAGTCAGGGATGCCTGTATATAAAAATCTGCAGCTTTCCCTTCTCAAAACGTCGTTTCAGCATTATGAAGATTTGGTTTGCCCATTATAAAATGGAAGTTTGTTTTATAGCAAAACTATTTAATTTTTTTTCATTAGTTGCCAAAACCCTAACATCAAAAATACGCTAAAATTTTCTGAGGTCTAAGGCAGTGTCTAGATATCACCTGATTTGTTAATACAATGTTAAACCATTCAGTCACATGGATGCTTTTTAATGGTTCTGTGTTTAGCATAATCTAAAACACGGATGAAAAACATCTGGCCCTTAGCTTAATTTCATCCAATTCACAAGGCAAGTATCAAAGCTAAATCCTCATTTATGCTTATGGTTGGGAAAATGTGTCTTAATTTGAAAAGTGTTTGGTGGCAGTTTCCTAAAACTCTATGTAAGGTACCATGAAAGCTTATTTCTCTTATTTCTGTCTTTGTAAGTTTTATTCTTATATTCTGCATGTCTCTTTACTTGTGGATCCCACGTCTTCGACATACTCGTGTTCATCTCTAGCATGGAAACTCATTTTGTGTCGTGTGTCTCTCTTCCTTTTCTTGATGTATTTGTGCCCGTTATTTTATTTTGCTCCCTATAATGCAGGACTTGACAGGATTCTAAACTCCAATTATTTAAAACCTGTTGTATGTTTAACAGACACATATTCCTTGGTCTAAATTTTACATGTGAGTGAGTTAAATTTAGAGTTCTATTTATAGATTCAAATCATGTTTTATTTATGCATTACATGACTGCTGTTTACTGTGGATTTGTGAACATCATTTTACTTTCAGTTGTCATGGAAAAAATATTTCCATGACAATTGAGAGTAAAATTGTAAAATATGGTAGAGAATTATGGTTTGAGGTGATACCAGGTTGGATAGATTTTAATTAGTAAAAAGCATACAAAAGAAGTAGATTACCTAAATCTGTAAACATAGCCCTTTATTTATTGAGCTAAGGTGTTTTTTGTTTTTTGTGTTTTTTTTTTTTGGCGGTATGCAGGCCTCTCACTGTTGTGGCCTCTCCCATTGTGGAGCACAGGCTCCGGACGCGCAGGCTCAGCGGCCATGGCTCACGGGCCCAGCCGCTCTGCAGCATGTGGGATCTTCCCGGACCGGGGAACGAACCCATGTCCCCCTCATCGGCAGGCGGACTCTCAACCACTGCGCCACCAGGGAAGCCCGAGCTAAGGTTTTAATGAAGGGGATGTGAACTAAGACCTATAAGCATTTATCTATTTTTATTCCTTGTTAAGGTTATTATATTTGATGAAGGTTTCTTTTTCTCTCAAAGCCTTTATTCTCCTCTGTTTGATCCTTGATGAAGTTCATGTCATCTCTCCATACCTCAGACAACTGCCAAGAAAGTCATTTTGGTGACAGATTTTGTACCGAGACTGGGTTTGGAGTAGAAAGTTGCTGAAGTTTTCTAAGGAGAAAGCACTCCCTTCATCGATCATGATTCAGGCTTGTCAATAGCAAGTCTGTGTGCCCTGAGTAGCTAGTAGCTGGAAGCTGCCCCCTTGCTTCTGTAGCACAGAGGTCTAGAAGTAGTGAAAAGGGAAACAGATCAGAGGGAATAACATGACCATGGGGAATAACAGACATTTGGAAGATCCTGTTTAGACAAGATGTTCCTAAAGGGGTGAAAATAGGGCCATTGGGTAGAAGCTGAAGGAAAAGGCTTGATCACTTTCTCAAAGTTAGAATGGACCCCTGGAAAGTGCCTCCTTCACCCCAGGTTGTTTTTTTCTTCCTTAAACCAAAGCTGAGTATGAGTAGGCTGTAGGGGAGATGCAGACCTTGACTGAGTTGGACTTGGAGGATCTTTATGGTCTCTTCCAAAGCTGAAATGCTTCAAATCTAAAATCTGTAAATCCAAATAACGTTTTATTAAAGCTACTAAAAATGCAACAGTTGTATGGATATTCCTGGCATTCTGGCATCTGATTTCATCTGATTTCAGAAATCCAGTTTTGGAAAATATAGTTTATTCTTAAATAGTTAAAGGTATTAAAGAGCAGCAGAGTAATTTGGGATAAATCAGTCAGCCTTTGCAAGTAATATCAGAAGGTAGTCACGTGATCTTAATATTGGTTTTTGAAAATAACACTTCTGGGGGTGTCAGTCTTTGTAAATGCTGTACCATGATGCACATCACCAAATCCTGTTTTTATGTATGGAAATTTCACAGTACAGTGACAGGATGGAAAAGTATAGGTAACTTTTCAATAGTTATATAGGTGTAATCATTTAGATTTGCAAACTGTGGCCTAGCTAAATTTAAGGAAACCATTCTTTCCCCATACCCTCGAAGTCAGTCAAGTTGATATATATAACTAATACATGAGCTGCATACTTAATCCAGTATTTGTTATTTATAATTATTAGATGCAGAAAATTCAGGCAAAACAAATTCAAAACATGGATACATAACTAAATTCAATTCACCAAATATTTATTTGAGTTTACAAGATACATTAAGGTACATTGAGGATTCGAAGATGAACACAATCCAAAGAGCTCACAGTCATAATGGAGCTAAGACATATACACAAATGAATGTAATACAAGGCCTAACTAAAAACCCACTAACGAAATTCCTATTATAACAAAAAGGAAAGAGAAATTACCTCAGGTAAAACAATGTTAAACTATTTTATGCCATAAATATTTCTGTCTTCAGAAACAACAGTCCACAGACTCCACCTGCAGCCTTCAGAATCCTTTTAGGTTTTTTCATGGAGCTGAGAGTTCAAGACTGTGGTCCCTAGACCAGCAGCATTAGCATCACTTGGGAACTTGTTAGAAATGCAGATTTTGGGTCCAGTTCCAAGTTACTAAATCAGAAACTCTGGAAAGGGGCCCAGCAATCTGTGTTTTAATAAGTCCTGCAAATGATTCTGATGCACACTAAGGTTTGAGAACCACTGGTCTAGGAAACTGTACCCTTTATAATGCATAAGATTAACCTATGGAAAATAAGCAAATTCAAGCCTAACACATTTCTCATAAGCTATTCTGGGGAAATAGAGAATGGACAGGTCACTTGGCTGAAATCCCTCACCCAATCAAGAGACCCAACTGAGAATCTTCTAACTCCTGATGAGAAGACAGCAATAGTCTTAATTACAGAGTGATTCTTCTGTGCATCTTCTACAATTATGTAGACAACTGTCCTTTTATAGTAGTATTTAATTCACATAGAAGATTTACATTTTTGAATCATCAATCATATTTTATGTTAGTGGAATTTTCCCAAGAAAGTGGAATAGTGACTTTTAACAACATCTGTTTTCTTCAAAGGAGTGCTCAGCTAACTGAGCAGTTTGGTTTTTTAGTGTCATTGGATGATTAATAACTAATTATCTTAGGGCACGTATAAACTCTACCACTAAGAGTGGAAAATACATGTACACTCAATGCTGCAGAAATACAATGATGGAACTTCTAAAACACAAGCACAGTTGCTTCAAGCCTTTGTTTTGCTAGAAAAAAAGGGCTTTTAAAACTACTGATAGGGAAGTGCAGAGACCTAGGGCTTCTTCATAGAGGCCCAAACTTAGGAAGTTGTAGATATTTATCTAAACCCGGGGTCTTCAATTCCTCTAGTTTCACTGCTGTCCTCCTCAGCCCACCCCTCTCCTCCACCAAATCTTCCTGCTCAAGGTGCATCTCAGGGCTGTTTCTCAAACCAGAGCATGATTTTGTAACATTTCTTTGAAAAACATTTTATTTCTGACCTTTGCAATTATAGAAGGATGCTGGGAATTACCAGTACCAGGGAAACTTGTAACATAAATGAGAATAGCTCCAAAATTTTTTCCAGTGAATGAACCTCTGCCTCCAAATCTAAACTATCCATCATTGATTTGGGGTACTTTAGGAGGACACTTAGTGAATGACAACAAAAATCTAGGTTGATGATGACTATGGCATATTCCCAAGGAGTTCCCCAGAACCCTGAAAGATCAAGGGAGCTCTCTTTGACCAGATAAATCTCCCCAACCAGGATTTGTAGAAATAGAATTTAACAGGTTAGAGTTGGAGAAAACCTTTAAAATCATCCAGTTTGACCTTCTCATTTAACAGAGGAGACAACTGAGGGCATGCTTAATCAAATGAAGCAACCATTATCTAATGTATCTATGATACATTAAAGAGTAAGTACACTCAGTAGAAACCCAGCAGCCTAGAAAAGGGAGTGATAGTTAAGGATCATGAACAGTGGGGGAAGACTCAGGGATCAAGACCAGGATCCCTTTCTACCCTTAGCTGTTTGGGTGGAGGTAGGGTGGTGGTCCTAGGAAGCTGCTAACTGGTTCCCTCTACCCCTCCCAGTATCCTGGGCCTCCTGCCTTCTCTGAGGCAATCTCAACTTCCCAATGCCTTAACAGTCATTCACTTGCACGCCTAAGTCTCATTGCTTCAGCTTTTAAAGACATCCCCCCACCACAATCTTCCTATGTTATCAAAATGTAAGCTCATTTAGAAGATTATTAAGTGACCATTCAAAGGCAAAAAAAAAAAAAAAGAAGAAGCAAAGACCAGAAGGGTTGGGGGTAGAAGAAGCCAGAGCTGAGGAGAAAAAGAGAGCCTCTCTGATGGAAAAGAGTCGATAGTGGTGTGGGTGTGTGTCATGTGGAAGACTGATAGATCTGGGGACGTGGAAGGACCATACTTCAGAAGGAACAGGTAAAAAAGTTGTAAAAAAGTCTAGATCCAGAGCTCTTGGCAACTGTCTCAGCAAAGATTCCTCCATATTTGTTATCTTTTGTTGCATAACAAATACCACAAATTTAAAGGCTTAAAACAGCATATGTTTATTATCTCACAGATTCTGTGCACCAGGAGTCTAGGCAGAGCTTAGCTGTAGCCTCTGCTTAGGGACATTCATAAGGCTGCAATCAAGGTGATGGCCAGGACTGGGGTCTCATCTGAAGGCTTGACCAGTGAAGGATATTCTTCCAAACTTAAGGGGTTGTTTTCAGGACTTGGTTCTCTGTAGGCTGTTGGACTGAGGACCTCAGTTCTTTGTTGGCTGCAGTCTGGAGACCACCCACAGTTTCTTGATACATGGGTCTCTCCAACATGGCCACTTGCTTCATCAACATGCAAGCTGGGAAGGCAATAAAGTCTACTAGAAAGGTGGAAGCTGGTGGCGCAGTGGTTAAGAATCCGCCTGCCAGTGCAGGGCACATGGGTTCGAGCCCTGGTCCGGGAAGATCCCACATGCCGCAGGGCAACTGAGCCTGTGCGCCACAACCACTGAGCCTGTGCTCTAGAGCCAGTGAGCCACAACTACTGAGCCCGTGCGCCTAGAGCCCGTTCTCCACAACAAGAGAAGCCACCGCAATGAGAAGCCCGTGCACCGCAACAAAGAATAGCCCCCGCTCGCCGCAACTAGAGAAAGCCACATACAGCAACAAAGAAACAAAGTAGCCAAAAATAAATAAATAAATAAATAAATAAAGATGGAAGTACATCTTTTGTAATCTATTCACAGAAGTGACAGCCTATCAACATGCTACTCACTTGAAGAAGGTTACTCAAGAGAAGATTACACAAGGATTCGAATACCAGGAGGTGGGAATCATTGGAGGCCATTTTAGAGGATGACTATCACACCCTGTGATACAGCTTGTCAAAAACAATAAAAATAATGGAGTCATGTATGTAGACCATAAAGGTTTGGACAAAGAGTTTCTCAGCATCAGCTATGATGCTTCCTCACTCGTGAGAGACTGTCCCCCAGCATCCATCTTTCCTTTCTTCCTTATTGTAATAGTAATCCCCAAATTTTAGGGAGGCATATGGCTGTCCATCTAGAGACTACATGTGGCAGCCTCCCTTATAGTTAGGTATAGCCA
Organism: Mesoplodon mirus; assembly: GCF_964341445.2. Classification (NCBI taxonomy): domain Eukaryota; kingdom Metazoa; phylum Chordata; class Mammalia; order Artiodactyla; family Ziphiidae; genus Mesoplodon; species Mesoplodon mirus. Next base: position 85,423,108 of record NC_138984.1, read on the forward strand.
TATGACTAAGTTCCCACCAATGGGCTGTGAGCCTGTGTGATATATGCCACTTCTGAGTAACATCTGTAAAAGAAAGTTGCATGCCCTCCCCTTCTTTTTTACCCCCCTTTCTGAGGCTGGAGTGCATATATTGTGGTGGGCATCCAGTTCAATCATGTAGATAAGGCCAACACCCTGGAAGATCTTGGAAAAATAAAACAGAAGGAATAGGAATCCCCAGACCATCACTTGAAGCAGAGTAGCCCAACTTTCCTGGGCTGCCTACCAGCTGGACTTCTATCTAAGAGAGAAATAAACCATCTTGTTTAAGCCATTGTTATTTGCTATCTGTTACAGTAACTAAACCAGTATCCTAACTGATGGATCACACAGTGCTTCCAGAGGCAGGTATCAGCAGTGCTCCTGCTGAGTCTTCCTGTGGCAGCTGTGAATTACACTGCTTTAAAAGATGTCACAATGTGTCACCTTTCCAAATCCTCCTAGGCTATGTCTGCTGGAGTCCTCAAAATGAGTTCTCACCCCCGAAAGGGTATCCTCTTAGGATGCTGCTATGGAAAACTCTATCACTGCTTTCCAGCTTTGCCCATGCTTAGGCACCCAGAGGACTACAGTCATTCAGTGATTCATTTATTACACTATTTATGGGGGTTTTCTCATGTGGCAGTCACATGAGCCTGGGGATACAGCAGTGAACAGGACAGACCAGTTTTTTGCTCTCAGGAGACTGACATTCTAGTAGGACATTAAAGATACAATAAACAAATAAACCAACAAATAAGATAATTCAGGGAATCATAAAATAAAACAACAACTTGAAATTCATCTTCCTTTACCCTACAAGATCACGCAGGGAAACTGAGTCTCAGCCACATTGCTGGATAATTCATGGTCTCCAGCCTGAAGAATGGCCCCCAGTAGTCCTTGTCTCATAACTGCCTCAGACTGAAGGAGACAAATTATTTCCACCTACTACCCGTTGGTGAGAATTAGTCCCATTAACACACCTATATGCATGGTGGGTGGCAAATATAGAGATGCACGTGGACATCTGTTGAACATTAACAGTGTTCCACCAACATACCCATCATAAAAATCCAAATAAATAAAAAACACATAAAGCAGAAAATAAAAGGGGCACTTTATCCTTTCCTTTCATAAATAACCACTGTTAACATTTTCATTCCTTCCTTCAATCAACACGTCTTTATTGGTCTCCTGCACTGTTCCCGGCCCTGTCCTTGATGCTGAATATGCTGGACATGGTTCCTAACCTCATGTGGCTTCTAGCTTGTGTGTGTGTGTATGTGTGTGTCTCCTCCTGGGTTTGTCAACTGCCTGTACCATACCTAGCTATGTGATTTCAGGCAAACCACTTAACTCCCGAAGGCTCGGTTTCCTCATTGGCAAAATGGGTATAAAAATAGTAGCTAATATATAGGGTTGTTGGAGGGGATCACATTTGATAATATAGGTTAAATAACTTAGAATAAGCACTCAGTTACAAAAAGGTTGCTACGGTTGCTACAGGTATAATATAAATATTTGCTTTTATGTAAACAGGATTATACTATTGATACTTATATACAACTACGGGCTACTCCTTGAACCCTTTCAGTGATGTTCCTTTTTCCATTCAAAGCGTAGAAGGTGAAGTTCATCATTTTAACTGCTTTATGGTATTCTGTTGTCTGTATTTACATTTGTATATATGTTTTTTTTTTTGTTTTTTTTTTTGCGGTACGCGGGCCTCTCACTGCTGTGGCCTCTCCCATTGCGGAGCACAGGCTCCGGACGCGCAGGCCCAGCGGCCATGGCTCACGGGCCCAGCCGCTCCGCGGCACGTGGGATCCTCCCGGACCGGGGCACGAACCCGCGTCCCCTGCACTGGCAGGCGGACTCTCAACCACTGCGCCACCAGGGAAGCCCTGTATATATGTTTGATGGAGAGATTGATGGACATGGAGTCCATGAATGGGCATTGTATGCCAAGTTCTTTCTTTGTTTCTTTCTTTTCTTTTTTGCCAAGTTCTTGATGTGCTTTTTTTTCTGGACAGTGGATACAAAACTTAATTACATTCTAAAAGGGTTCATAATCCAAAAGCAGAGCTGTGATTTAAATGGGCCAGTCCTTGACTTGATCACATAATTTCACCTTTTTATGCTCCAGTCCTTCCATCTGTGTGTTCAGTTTAATTACTCCTCTCTCTTTCCTAGAAATGTGAAAGCTTTCTAGAAAACAGGCAAAAACAGAAAACAGAGAGCCAAAACCAACAATTTTACTACGTTTAAACTTAATGATTTCATTTCACATACCAGCTCCTCATTGGAGCAGGACTAATTGCCAACCTCTACACTTGGGTTTAGTTTAGACAACCCCAAATACCTTCCCAGCTCAGTCTTTAAAAATCTGAGTTTCTGTACTGTTTCTTCACAAGGCCTATTTCTTTTCCTCCATAAAGTGTGTCCTCATTTATATTTTCCTCCCTTTGTATCCATCTAAAGTACGACTCTCAAGAAGATACATATGCTCCATTAAACCCTACAATTTAAAGCTGCTATCTATAAAGTCTAAATTTGTGATTTGAAAATGTACTCTTTGAATACCAGTGACTTTAATATTAAACTGCCACAGATAAGATCTTTAAGGGGAAAAATACAACTGCCTATTTTGATTTGAGGGGATTTTAGTCCTGAGATCCACACAGAGGCACCAAGACTTGTGTGATCACAGACAAATCACTTCACTTCTCTGAGATCAGTTTCCTCATCTATTAATGGGAGCAAGCTTAAGGGGTTTCCAAATGTAATTCCTTAGCACCCCTGGAGACTGATGAGATGCTTCAGGAGTCTCATAGATGAGATGTTCTCCTTCTGTTCCATAATCTGAGCTCCTCTGATAACCACTAACCAGCTGGTTGATGATCCCTTCCACTCCTGTATGAGGCTGGACCGCCTGAACTACAAGCATAACCATTCATTGATACACAAGGTTTCAATACATAGTGCTGAAAAAGGAAAATGGAAGAAACTAGTGGAGTGGGAGAAGCCAGGGGGAGGAGAGGGAAAGAGACCAGGGAAGATTGAAAAAGGAAGAAACAAGTTGGCCAGGCTAGTAATGTGACCCATGCAGAGGGCTAACTCCTTAGACAGGCCCTATGGGGAGTTTCAGCTGAAAGGTTTACCCAAAGTCAAGACCTTTTCCCTCCAGAGAGGTGGAACTTTCGTGAGGAGTAGCTGTTGCTGTTCCCGTTCATAGGTGACTGCACTGTATAATGGATTCATCTGTACTGCAGTGGAAGAGGAGTCCAGACTCTTGGTCTGCTACTAACTAATGGCCTGACTTTAGGCAAGTCATGTGATTCTGTGAGGGTCAATTTCTTTATCTGAAAATGGAAGGAGTGGGACTGGATGATATCTTGAGGTCCTTTCCTGCTTGAAAATCGTATGATTCTTATGAACACTTGTATATATAGCCAGGGATTCTAGTTTATCCATTGCTAAGTAGAACCACCTCGACATTTAATGCCATAAAATAATGACCATTGTATTATGCTCACATATTTGGGGGGACAGGAATTCACCCAGGATGCATTGGGGGTAGTTTGTCTCACAGTCTTGGGTCTCTCTTCTGAGAATGACTCCGTTGGAGGTAACTTGAATGCCTAGGAGTTAGAATCATCTGGATGCTTCACTGACATGTCTGGTCCCTGAGCTAGAATGACTTGAAATCTGAGCTGAGTACTCTGTCAACCAGAGCACCTATTCGTGGCCTCCCCATGTGACTTGGGTTTCACAAAACATAGCAGCTGGGTTCCCAGAAAGAATGTCTTGAGATTGATCATCCCAATAGTGAGCCTTCCAGAACAGGCAGAAGCTACATGACCTTTTCAGACCTAGCTTTAGAAGTCACTTAGTGACAATTCTACCACATTTTGTTGGTTACAAGCAAATCACCAAGGCTAGCCTAGATTCGAGGGAAGGGAAAGTAGACTCCAGATCAGCAAGTTCACGTTGCAAAAGAACCATCATTGCTGCCATCTTTGGAAAAGTGTGATCTGCCCCAGTCTGCACCCTGGTAATGACGGTTCACATGTCTCCTGAATACGTTGCCTCATCCCTCCCTCGAGATCCCCAAAGTCTCATCCCCAAGATCTTCAACGTCTGCATCAATTCAAATTCCAAGATCTTGCTATCTAGTCGGGTCCAATGCTGATGAGGTTTCTCAGTACCTTTCTCAGGCACAGCCCCTTCACTGAAGTTCCTTGCAGTCTGAAGACTTGTGAACCAGAGACGAGTCTTCTAGTCTTAAGATCCTTTAAAGGCCTATTATCTATCTGTCTGAAATGGTTCATGAGGCACCATCTTAAATCTTTCTGAGGTCTTAAAAAAAGTATTTAAAGTCACGTCGTTGGCTTCCTCTTTACTCTGAGACCGTGTCTTCCTAATCAAACCCTTGATTCGACCTTTGCACTGAGGGCCTTTCTTACTTTGAGGATGCTTTGCTGATTGGAAAGACTGACTTGAGCTCGCTACACTTCTTCTAAATGTTACTGCAAAATTGAACATAGCCATATTTTGTCATCAGTAACTAAAATAAACCAGTTGACACTTTCATCTTTCTGTCAGGAAACCTCCTTAGGCAAATCCACTAGTTCACTTAGTATAGTTTCTATTTTTCATGTTACCACAGGTGATGGTGTTGCTAAACCTTTTGCTACAACTTAGCAAAGTCACCTTTTTTCCACCTTCCAACAATAATTTCCTCTTTGTCCCTCTAGCTTTCACTGACAGTCTTCTCAAGGTCCATCCAGGTTTCGCTAACTTCTAAGGCCATTTGACCTTGAGAAACTGAATATACAAACGGATAATGGCCAGATAATATCTAAAAGTGGAACTCTCACCCACAGTCTGCAGCAGCCAGCCGAGGAGACTAACCTATTATCTACAGTAACCAGCCCAGAAGGCCAACCTACTATAAGACAGACTAGGAAATCAGACAGCTATCTCTAGCAACAATCCAGGAAACAAAACAATAGCTCCTGTAAAAATTGGCCCCAAATGACCAGGACTTAATTAATAACCAACTGCTTCCCTAATTTTTGTCCCCGTTTCCAACTTAGGACCAACCAGAGAAAGCCAAATATTCATTCTAACCAATCAGATAGGATTTCCCACTTCTAGTCAGTCTGCTTATAGTATCCCCATGCCAACAGCCTCCATCCAGGGCATATCTGAAGTCTTACCCTTTTTTCCACTGTAAAACTGTCCCACTCCTTTGCCTGCCTTTGAGTGTCTGCCAAAACGCAAGTGATGGTGGCTGACTCCCTTGCTATAGCAAGTTTTGAATAGATAGCCTTTGCTTGTTCTCATTTGGTTGGTCTTCCTTTATTTCCACAAGCTTCTTCCTGCTTCCCAGTCAAAAGCCAGTGGGTTATGGTTTGGGGTTTTGTTATGGGAGAATCCCATGTCCGGGTACCAAACTCTATTCTCGTTATCTATTGTTGTGTAAAAACCACCCCAAAACTTAGTGGCATAAAACAACAGTCATCTTATTATGCTCACAGATTCTGTGGGTCAGGAATTCCGACAGGGTTAATAAGGATGGCTTGTCTCTGATCCACCACATCTGGGGCCTCAGCTGTGAAAACTTAATGGCTGAGGGAGGACCCACCAGGAGGCTGCCTCATTCACACATCCTGATGCCTGAGCTGCGGTGACTTGAAGATTGGGCTCAGGTGGGGATGGCAACCATTGGCTTAGGCTCTTCACAGCTCTTGACAACCATTGGCTGAGCTCTGTGAGGGAGTGTCCTGAGACGCACAGCCAGGCAGTGAGTGTTCCGAGAGAGACAGGTGGAAGCTACAAGCCTTTTCTGACCTGCCTTGGAATTTACATGTGTTGGTTAAGTGAGTCACTCAGCCTGACCTAGATTCAAGGGGAGGGAATCAGGCTCAACTCTTTTGTTTTTTTGGTTTTGTTTGTTTGTTTGTTTGTTTTTGCGTTACGCGGGCCTCTCACTGTTGTGGCCTCTCCCGTTGTGGAGCACAGGCTCCGGACGCGCAGGCTCAGCGGCCATGGCTCACGGGCCCAGCGCGAACCCGTGTCCCCTGCAACAGCAGGCGGACTCTCAACCACTGTGCCACCAGGGAAGCCCCAGGCTCACCTCTTAAAGGGGGAGTGACAAAGTCCCTCTGCACAAGGACACATGGGATAGGAGATACTGTTGCAGCCATTTTTGGTAGCTCTAACTTGCCACTCCAGGCCACCCTCTTCCTGGCACCTCTCTACTCCTTTGCTCCTACATTACTTATTTGTTCCCTGCTTCCTTTCAGAAAGAATTTGAAGACACTCAGAAGATGGATTGGTGGGCATGGAAACAAAACAAAGGAAGTTGGTTGATGTCAGACGATAATCTCATACAGGTATTCATTTATTCATTCCATGGGTCTTTTTAAAACTTTAACAATGGGTTCCACACTGGAAATATACGGAGGAGATGTGAGATGAGCAAAATGAACACACATCCTGTTCTCATGAAGTTTAAGCCCAGTGGGAGAGGCAGACATTTAAAAATAATTCCACATAACCACAGGTGCTCTAAGTTCATAAGCATTATACAGCAATGGCCAGGAGCTGTGTAAGTGCACAACAGAGGAGCTTGGTCCTGTTAGGGGATGAGAGATTCCCCTGGGAAAAACAAAAAGAATATTTAAACTTATAACTCAAAAATGAGAAAAAAGTCAGGTAACTAAACTAGGGTGTTGCAAAGCATGTTACACGGACCACTAGTGATACAGAGAGATATAGCATTGGCCAAAAAGTTCGCTTGGGTTTTTCATAACATCTTATGGAAAAACCCAAACGAACCTTTTGGCCAACCCAGTATTATTATTGTCCTTGTTATGTATTTATTTTACAGTTTTGCAATTTATGACAGGTGATATTGGTTTTCCATTGCTGTTGGCAGATAAAATTTCCTTGTAAAATGAAAGTTTTTAAGTTTAACAAAGCTATCAAATTTAAGGTAAAATAATACGGTAAGCATTACATCTTGAGTTGGCAAATATCATGTAGGTGATGTGTGGAACCTGAAACTCAGTATAAAGACTGGAGTTGGTATGTTGAGAGATGGGATGGGGAGGGGGATCATGGGTAGTAAAGAGAGCATTCTGGTGCAAAAGCCCTGAGGTGGAAGAGTGGGGGGGTCCACGAAACAGAAAGGTGACCAATATGGCTTGAGCAGAAAGCAAGAGGGAGTAGTTTACAGTGAGCGGGAGAGGCCTGCAGGCCCCTGAGAGTCAGGGACTTTAGTTCAAAACTGAAACTTCCAAAATTCAGCATGGACAATTGCACTTTTTTCCTTTAAATACTGTACCTGTGGCAGGGTTAGTACAAAATCACTGGCATTTCAATAGTACATTTATAATAGAACAAATTTAGATGATACAGATATCAAGAATATTAATTTGCAGTGTCTGAGAGCTAATGTTTCCTTTGGAAATACTTTGTTCAACATGTTTAACTATCCTAAAAGCAATGGGGCGTCATTGAAGAATTTGGGAAAAGGGAGTGATAAAACCTAGTTTGTGAGGTTTTAAAAAATAATGTTTATCAATGTAATTCATGCATTAAAAAAATTGTCCAGAAGAGCTAATCATAATAATAAGCAACATTCTGCTCTCCAACCTCTTCCCCACCCCAGAGGGAACCACTTTAAATCTCTTCTGGTTTTATTCTTCTGATAGTTTCCTTCTTATCTCCAAAAAATGCTTATATCTGTGTCTCTTGATTTATCAGATTTGGGCATTATATCAGATATATGTGCTTACTCAGATTTCCTCAGCCTTACTTTTCTCCCAGTCTCCCAGCTCCCTCCACCCAGGCCATCCCAATGGTCACCAACTAAGTCTGAGCTTCTGTTTCCACTGCAGGAGGCCATCAGGCCACATGCCCAGGTCTACTTCCCCAATGGCTAGTACAGGGCCCGAGTGACACAACCTGCATGCGTGGGAGAGTAAACTCTCCAGGCAGCAAATTAATTAAGTCCTGGTCATTTGGGGCCAATTTTTACAGGAGCTATTGTTTTGTTTCCTGGATTGTTGCTAGAGATAGCTGTCCAATCTTATAGTAGCCTTCTGGGCTGGTTACTGTAGATAATAGGTTAGTCTCCTCGGCTGGCTGCTGCAGACTGTGGGTGAGAGTTCCACTTTTAGATATTATCTGGCCATTATCTGTTTGTGTATTCAGTTTCTCAAGGTCAAATGGCCTTAGAAGTTAGCGAAACCTGGAAGAGAGAAGGCAAAGACAGATGGGAGATATGTTTTCTCTTCCTTTTTCCCTCTGATGGATTGTTCTGGGCACAATATTTCCATCCAGCCTGTCCAAAGAGGTTCTTTGTGACTGAGTGGTCACCTGCTGAGGAACCAGCTCTGGTTATTCATGGCATTTTATGAAGCAATGGCCAGTGCAGTAACTCATCACCTTGTACTTGCTGCCAGATCTTCTCCGCCTGTCTTCCTCCCTAACTCTCACAGAACTGGGGTTGTACCTCCTAACAGAGCATAAGCCCTTAAGCTTTGCCTCAAGCTCTGTTTTCTAGGGAAATCAGGCCAAGATAGATATTGCCAATATTATCTGCTGACTTACAGCTATGACTTAAGATCACCACTCGCATCTCTCTCATGTTCTTAGTTCTTTTAGTTATGCTTCTAACTTTCGATTTTGTGCTTATAACTATACTTCTTTTTCCAACCACCAGAGAGAGTATCTCTTGGCTCTGATATTTTGCAGGATGGAGATACTGGCATCCCTTCCTTCTTTGTACTTCTCCTCTTCCTTCCATCCCTAAACCGCTGCATCATACTTTCACATCCTGAAGGTTGACAGCACTTGCATTCTGTTCTGTAATCATGATTGTCTTCTGTTATCTTCCTAAGTGCTGATTCTATATTTGAAAATCAATGCATATATATACTATGTATAGTATATATAGTGCATAGACTATGATGACTGTTCATTGAACAATAATTTTCTTGAGAGTTTGCTGTGTCTCAGCATTGTTCTCTAGCCTCTAGGGATAACACAATGAACAAAACAGAAATCCTTGCCCTCTCAGAACTTTCATGTCAGTGGAGGAGACAAACAATTAACAAGTAAATATATAGAATGTATGGTATGACAGATAATGAAAAGTACTGCAAGGAAAGTAAAGCAAGGAAGGAGAATAGGAAGACTCAGGCTGGGGGTTGCAATTTTAGGTGTTCTGAGCAGGGAAGGCCTCACTGAGAAGGTAACCTCCAGAAAGCAAGGCAGCAAAACAAACAACCATCTAGGCAAAGGGAACAGCTTTCTAGGCAAAGGGAACAGCATTCTAGGCAAAGGGGACAGAAAGTACAATAGCCCTAAGACATGAATGTGCTTACTGTGTTCGAACAAGAGCAAGGAAGCTCATGTGGCTGGAGCAGACTGACCAAGAGGGAGACTTAGAGAGGAACAAAGAAAGAAGTAATGGGGAGCAGATAGTGTAGGACTGTGTAAGTCATAGCAAGGACTTTGACTTTTATTATAGGAGAGATGGGAAACCTTGAGAGAATTTTGAGCAATGGAGTGACACAATTTACTGTACATTTTAACAGGACCACTCTGGATATTGTGTCAGAAAGAGACTGAAGGGGGCAAGGGAGGAAGCAGGGAAACTAGTTAGAAGATAATTGAAATAATCTAAGCAAGAGATGACAGTGGCTTGAAGTAGGCTTGAAGTAGGGTTGTAGCAGTGAAGGATAGGAGAAGTGGTCAGAATCTGGATATATTTGGAAGGTAGAACCAACATGATTAGTGAATAGTTGGATATGAGAGGGAAAAAATGGAGCCAAGAATGACTATAAAGGTTTTGAACTGAGCAACTGGAAGAAAGGAGCTGTCATATAAGTAGAAGGGAAGACTGGGAAGAACAGGTTTGAGGGAAAAGATCAGGGACCCAACTTAGGCAGTTCGATTTGCTGTTTCAGTTCTCTGTTACTGCATAACAAATCACCACAAAACTTAGGGGCTTAAAAAAACAAGAATTAGGGGCTTCCCTGGTGGCGCAGTGGTTGAGAGTCCGCCTGCCGGTGCAGGGGACACGGGTTCGTGCCCCGGTCCGGGAAGATCCCACATGCCGCGGAGCGGCTGGGCCCGTGAGCCATGGCCGCTGAGCCTGCGTGTCCGGAGCCTGTGCTCCGCAATGGGAGAGGCCACAACAGTGAGAGGCCCGCGTACCGCAAAAAAAAAAAAAAAACAAAACAAGAATTAATTATCATGTCTCATGGTTTCTGTTGGCGAGGAATTCAATGGGGGGTAACCAAACAGTGCTTGTTTAAGGTCTCTCATTGTAATAATCCCAGTTTTAGCACTGGAAGTCTTGTGTCCTGGGAAGCCCCTCCCAAGGATGCGAAAAGTTCTGGGTTTTGGTGATGGGTGAAGAATTGAGGAGTAGGGGTAGTGTAACACCCTCACAGTGGCCAAAAATATAAGGACTGAAAGCAGGGCTGTTTTTAGGGTCAAACGGATACAGCGTGAAATATCTGTCCAGTCGTCCCCGTCACTCACTGATTTTTCCCTTCACCACCGATGTTGGCAACCGCGATTTGCAGTTCACAATAATGGGTCACCCATTGTTGCCTCATTTCCAGTGATGTGAGTTAGGTGTGCAACATAAGTGTGTGTGATCATGGCGTTAACAGTCCAAGTTTGACCTGGCCTATGAATTAACTGTTGTGCTTTGAATTAAGATTATAGAGGCCACCTTGAATAATCAGGATAGATCCCCACCCCGAAATTTGGTTTGGACATTGATACTGATGCACACACCAAGAGGCTATGGAAAGATTTAATATTTACACCACTGAGGTCCCTGAGAAGGGCAGGGTGGGCCTCTCAAGCAGGTCCAGAAGGCCTTGTGAGAGCTGAGATAGGAGACATACTGGCTTGGGGTTTTTATTGTGGTGAGGGGATGGGGTGGGGGTGAGGGTTCCCAGTACGAGTAGGGACTTGTGTGGCTTGAATCTCCGCCAGCACCAAAGGAGAGAGTGCTCAGGCTTTCTTAGCAGCTTGCCCAGATGTAGGGCAGACGGGAGATGACGGATAAGGTCTAAAGCTCTTGGCTGTCAAACATCAAAATGGAGCCACTCTCCTATTGCAGAGATAGTGCTAGGTTAATTTTGTGTGTGTGTGTGCGGTACGCGGGCCTCTCACTGCCGTGGCCTCTCCCGTTGTGGAGCACAGGCTTCTGACGGCGCAGGCTCAGCGGCCATGGCTCACGGGCCCAGCCGCTTCGCAGCACATGGGATCTTCCCGGACCCGGGTACAAACCCGCGTCCAAACCCGCGTCCCCTGCATTGGCAGGCGGACTCTCAACCACTGCGCCACCAGGGAAGCCCTAGGTTAGTTTTTAATGTGAATATTGTGACAATGTTTTCTGAAAGTTCAGATCATGAAGATGGGAACTACTGTGATATCACAGGCATGACCCAGATATCACTGAAACAGGAGGCTAACGGATTGGGTTTTTTTGTTTGTTTTTGCTTTTTTTTTTTTTACATTTTGGTCATTCCGTGCAGCCTGTGGGATCCTTGTTCCTGACTAGGGGTGGAACCTGGGCCACAGTAGTGGAAGCGCCCCTGTGGAGTCTTAACACTGGACGACCAGGGAAGTCCCAGACCGGGTTGTTTTAATGATAGAAGGAAGGACACATACAGCTGATTAGGGAGGAAAAGAGCCGAACCAGAGCATGCTGTACAATATGCAGAAAATAATTTTGGATTGGACATGGCAGAGGAGGAGACTGTGAAGACACATATGGAGAATGAATTCACAAGTCTGGGATTAGACAGGGAAATACCTCTAATTAATCAAATGGTTTTGTGATCTCCCAAAGAAACACCAACGTTCAGCTGAAAATAGTGAGCACAGAATTAATTTGGGCTAACCACACGACCAGCACGCATGATTGTATCATTCCCTTTGTGGCGCTGTGGAACTGAGTAGAGTACCGTATACTGATTCACAGGTTGGAACTAAAATGTCCTGTGGGGAAATTTGAGAACAGGTACGTCAGCCTCTGTATTAAGTTGCTAGGGCTGCCACAGCAATGTAGTGCAAACCAGGTGGTTTAAAACAAACAAGCAAAAAATTAATCCTCACAGTTCTGGAGACTAGAAGTCCAAAATCAAGCTGTTAGCAGGGCCATGCTGCCTCTGAGGTTCTAGGGAAGAATCTGTTTCGAGCCTCTCTCCTAGTTTCTGGCAGCTCTGGCACTCCTTGGGACTCCTTGGCTTCTAGGTTCATCACTCCAATTTGTGCCCCCATCTCCCCATGGCCATCTTCCCTCTGTGTGTGTATGTGTGTGTGTGTGTGTGTGTGTGTGTGTGTATCTGTGGGTGTGTATCTGTGGGCATATTTCCTTCTCACAAGAACACCAGTCATATTGGATTGAGGGCCCACCCTATTCCAGTATGACCTCCTTTTAACTTGACCCTATTTCCAAATAAGGTCACGTTCACAGGTTCCAGGTGGACATGACTTCTGGGGGAACACTGTTCAATCCAGGACAGCCCCTCATGGTGCAGAGCTCATTCTGTCAAATGTTTCCTATGATCATGCTTTCTACAATATATAGAAATGAGTCAAATAACAGCAACAAAAACATGTTTACCCACTCTTAGGTATTTTAATTTGAAAATGGAGTTTCAAATCATTTTCTTGATTTTTATGAAGATTTTAATAAAACTGTAGAAAACACAAAATATTGTTGACATCTTGTCCAAATAAAAGCTAGAGTTTATCTGTCTGCAGATTCAGCAGAGAGTGCAAATGTAAATCTTGGCAAGTTCTATTCAGTCTATAAACTTCTATAATATGGACTTGATAATAGCAGAGCTGCAAGTCAAAAAAAATTTACATTTGACTGTATTCAGTTTTACCACTACATAAGAGGAAAAATGGATGTCTTAAAGGGTGTAGGCAGTTCATAGAAATATTACTGGAAAAGAAAATAGAAAGATTAAAAATAACCTACTATAGGACTTCCCTGGTGGTGCAGTGGTTAAGAATCTGCCTGCCAATGCCAGGGACACAGGTTCGAGCCCTGGTCTGGGAAGATACCACATGGCACAGAGCAGCTAAGCCTGTGTGCCGCAACTACTGAAGCCCGCGCGCCTAGAGCCCGTGCTCCACAAGACAAGCCCCCGCAATAAGAAGCCCGCGCACCGCAACGAAGAGTAGCCCCCGCTCACCACAACTAGAGAAAAGCCCGTGCACAGCAACGAAGACCCAACACAGCCAAAAATAAATAAATAAATAAATAAATTTATAAAAATAAAAAAATAAAATAACCTACTACATCATGAAACAGAAGAAAACATGTCATTGTTATTTTTTATTAAATACAGATAATATCTGTTTCATTAGTACTTTGTATTTATATTCTCCTTTTAAAATATGTTTATAGATCTTAAGAATATACAATAACATAGCCTATAAAATTTAAATATCCAATATAGAGTATTTTAAAAAGATAAAATAAGTTGCTATATCAAAGGAGAACTATTAAAATATTGTTATATTTTTCTACATATATTTGTTTAATTATTCCTACTATTAATCACTTCTAATTGTCATTGCTAATTAGTCTTGTTATTGCTTATTTAAATAATAGCATTTATATTTATGTGCATATATTGATCTCTAACATTGTTTTTGAGAATAATTTAATTAAAATTTCAAATAAAAATTAGAAACAACTCCATTCATTTAATTAGACATCATAATTAGATTTTTCTATTTAACAAAATTGAAATGTATAGCCAGCTAGAAAAAAAAAATTTTTGAATCTAGCGACCATTATTTTAATAGGAGGTAGGCAATATTTAACACTTTAGAAGATGAGGATTAACTGTAATTTAAATAAATATTTCATGATATGATTTAATAAAAGAGGTACTAACTACATTATTTAATAATGTACACCCAATCTGAAGGAAATCACATAAAAGTTTTATCTGTAGCTTTTATCTAATGCATCTACTAAAAATTAGTAGTCCCAGAAATCATTCCAGTTACACTGTAAAGAATCAGTGTTATTAACTTACACTGATTTGCTGTTCAAATTCTTTTCTTTCTAGCTAATGGCATGGCCCTAAGGATGAATACTGAGAATAGCTAAAAAGATTTGCCAATACTAAATACATCTTAAAAGCCATTTTTAGCATTCAATATTTTTCACCAATCCTCTTTGTTCTCCTGAACTCCCCCCAAGAATGCTCTAGGATCTTGACAATAGTCCCAGGGGTGGAGGAGACTAGATCTTTCAACAAAACCTGTCATCACTTCCACCACCCCACTCAGTGATATATTACACTGAAAACATATCAGTGTGGGCCAAAATACCCTATTTCTAATGCTGGTTTCCCTTTAACTGAAATATACTTAGAACAGAGGAAGACAGACAATCCAACATGTTTATGACAACTTGCTCCATCATGAAAAATAACTGCCCTTTGGCTTGGCCCAGGAGGCATGTACAGCATGGGGGCCACCTCTGAGGTTTAAGGTGGGTGAGAGGTATGCTTTTCTTCTGTAAAGTGAGAGGAGAAGCAGAAACTTTTTAGGAAAGAGTCCAGACAGATGTTGAGCATCCAGGAGCCCATTCCCTTAACTATTCTCTTCTTGAAAGCAACCACAGTTTGAAGACCACTGGTGCAGGAGAGGGAGAGCAGATGGACATGTGGCATGTGGCATGATGGTAGGGCAGCATTGACCACCCCCTTGTGGTTAACCATAATGAATTTAAAGTGAAACTAGTCATGTGTTTTCCATTAGCCACAGTCGGCTGAGCTGATACAGAGAGGAAGAAGGTAGAGAACTGGATTTAACCAGGGTTGTGGATTTAACCAAGCATGTAGTTTTGAGAATTTAAAGATGTGATACAGGCAATGAGCAACAGAAAAAAAGAAAGAAAGAAAGAAAAAAAAAGACTGTTCAAGAAAGAAAATGTAATCACAATGCACTACTAGATTCTGAAAAACGTAGTACATTTTTCTATAGACTTTAGCTCCTGCCTCATCATATCCTCTAAGACCAGTCTGTCTACCCCATTCTCTTTGTTGTGGATTTAGACCTTTTTTTATTTTTATATGATCTTTATAAGGGTGTTGGCAGGAATAGGTGATAAATATGTGTGTAGTTTGTCATCTTGAGCAAAAAGTTCTCAAATCACATTTTAAAAGATCACTCCGGCTCTTGGAGAATGGATTTGGTGGAGGAGACAAGAGTGGTTATAGTGACCTTAGGAGAATGTTGCAGTAATTCAAGTAAGGGGTGCTGGTAGTTTGGTCTAAAGTGGTAGAAGTAGACATGGAGAAAAGCACATGGTGTGGAGAATTATTCAGGATGACATGACTTAACTCAGTCATGGACTAGAAATGGGAAATAAAAAAGAGGTATTTGTCCAGGCTTCTTGCTAATGGTTATACTCACTAAGATAGTAAACACTGAAGTAGGACAACATTTCTGGAGGAAGATCATTACTATATTTTTAGAGCTGATGAGCTTGAAGTATTATTGATATATCCAAGTGAAGAGGTTAAGGAGGAACATGCTATACACGTTCAGAGGTAAGGTCTGGAAGGACACATATTAGGGAGTTGTTGATGGTGTTATCCATGGGTAATGAGCCAGATGAATGTATGAGCTCTGTTAAGAAATGAATACAGAGTAAGATTGTAATACACAGTAAGAAGGGGGTTGTAGTATACTGTAAAAAAAAGGGGGGGGGCTTCCCTGGTGGCACAGTGGTTGAGAGTCCGCCTGCCAATGCAGGGGACACAAGTTCGTGCCCCGGTCCGGGAAGATCCCACATGCCGCAGAGCGGCTGGGCCCGTGAGCCATGGCCGCTGAGCCTGCGTGTCCGGAGCCTGTGCTCCGCAGCAGGAGAGGCCGTAACAGTGAGAGGCCCGCGTACCGCAAAAAAAAAAAAAAAAAAAAAAAAAAGGCCACGTATTCCTCTCATCCTGGTTTGCATGACTCTTTACAATATGATTTTGTCTCCTATGAAAAGGTAGACTTTATTTCTCCAGATCTCTTAAAGCTGGACCAGCATTGTAACTTGCTTGGACCAATAGAAAACAGGGAAAGTAATGTTGGGGGAATCAGACCCTAGATATCAAGATGCCTTCAGCTTCCACGCTTGCCCTTGAGACTGCCATGTTAAGAAGCCTAGATGAGCCTTCTTAAGCATAAGTGACAATGAGAGGGAGGTTCAGCCAGCAGCCATCGCTAACCACTGCACACATTCATAAGTTCATGTTCGATCAGCCAGGCCTCAATTTGCTATTAGATGACTTTTACTACCTGAGTGACCACAGGCAAGAGCAGCAGAACCCCTCAGCCAAGCCAGACCCAATTTGCTGACCCACAGAATCATGGACAAATAAAATATCTGCTAGGTTTACGCCACAAAATTTTGAGGTTATGCAGCAATAGATCACTCACTGATGCAGGAGCCCAGGAAAGGGTCAAGAAATTCTAATATTTAAATTTCAGGTAGAGAAACAAAAGCTGGTCAAAAGAAAAAAAAAAGTGGTAGCTAGAGAGATAGGATGAAAATCAGGAAGGTATAGTGTCACAGCAACAAGGAATAGACCCACAGAAACCAAGAGGTGTTTTGTGAATAAGGGAGTATTAACAGTGTCAAACATGGCTGAAAGGTCAAATAAGATGAAATGAAAAATTCCTGATGGATGTAATGACAGGAATGTCGTGGTGACTCTGACATTTAGGGCAGAGGGAAAATTAATAAGTTCATGTTTAGACAGAGTTTGAGATGCCTGTGGGATATTTAAGTGCATCTGTCCAGCACATAGTTAGATTATATGAGCCTGAAGCCCAGTGGAAAGATCTTTGTTTGTTTGTTTGTTTATTTAAAGTAGCCCTTGAGTTGATTCTTTTTTTTTTGTTTTTGGCTGCATTGGGTCTTCATTGCTGCATGCAGACTTTCTCTAGTTGCGGCGAGCAGCGGCTACTCTTCGTTGTGGTGCGTGGGCTTCTCATGTGGTGGCTTCTCTTGTTGCAGAGCACGGGTTCTAGGCACACGGGCTTCAGTAGTTGTGGCTCGGAGGCTCTAGAGCTCGGGCTCAGTAGTTGTGGCACACAGGCTTAGTTGCTCCTCAGCATGTGGGATCTTCCTGGACCAGGATTCGAACCTGTGTCCCCTGCATTGGCAGGCGGATTCTTAACCACTGTGCCACCAGGGAAGCCCCCAGTGGAAAGTTTAAGACTAGTCAGCACGTAGGTGATAGAGCCATTAGTGTGGCTGAATCCCCAGGGAGAGGATGTGGCGTGGGATCTTGGGGCACACCAAGGTTTTTAGAGGGTCCACACTGGCAGAAAACACTACAAAGAAGCCCATGAATTAGGAGAACTGAGAGAAAGATGTGTATGAAAGCTAAAAGATTAGAGTTTCAAAAAGGAGTGAGAAGTAACTGTCAAATGCAGCCTCTGCTCTAGTAAGGCAGGAACCAGAAGGTCCCCCCCCACATTGAAGCTGGCACCGTTTACCAGAGCAGTTTCGGCAGCGCTGGGCAGTGACTGAAAATTAGAAGATGGATGCCGATGGGTAAGGAGACTTGCACAGAGAGGAGAGGGAAAGAGGGAATTTCCAAGGGCCAAGTATTTTGGTTTTTATTTATTTTAGTTTGTTTTAAGGCTATTTGACTTAAGCTTGTTTATTAATTGAGAGGAAAGAAGTAGTTTAAAAAAAAAAGAGGGTTACACTCTAACGGGATATTTTTTCCAACATCCACTTTTCCAGCTTTCATGAACAATTCTTCTACTTGTATTTAGTTTTTACAATATCACCCTTCCTCTTATAAATAGTTGGTTAAAACTCCCAGATTTGTTTGCTTTTTCCATGAGAATTTTAGATTAGCTGACTCCTGATTGAGTTGGGGAGAGACAAGGCATTTTTCTCACTTGGAGCTACCTTCCAAATCACAAAGGAAGTATCTAGTATTCTAAGAATTCCCAAATGACGCTAAGAAAAGAAGTGAAATTTCCTAGTAAAACAAATTTGAGAAAGGCTATACATTTGAAATCTCCCTCTGAGAGACTGACAAAGTATATTAGACTGACAGAGTCTTCCTCTGAGACTCCCTACATTAAGCAAAACAAGAATAAAAACAAACCAAAAAAAACAAAAACAAAAAATCCCCACCCTGGTAAACAAACTATTTTCCTGGAGAATACTTTTTTCTCAGGTTGTTATTAACACATCAAAAGAATTTCCTCTTAACACCAGTTAGGAAACCCTGCCACAGCAAATTGGTTCTATCTAAATTCTGTGGATTCCTGTAAGGTTTTTTACAGTAGAGTGGGTCTTCATCCTACCTCTAGATTTAGGGACTCATGTTACCTCAGGGACTTGGAGCCCTCTGTAGACTACCCACAGTGAAGAAGAGTGGTGTCACCACCAACTACCTTGGGGACCATTTTTTTTTTTTTGCAGTATGTGGGCCTCTCGTTGTTGTGGTCTCTCCCGTTGCGGAGCACAGGCCCCGGATGCGCAGGCTCAGCGGCCATGGCTCATGGGCCCAGCCGCTCTGCGGCTTGTGGGATCTTCCCGGACCGGGGCACGAACCCACGTCCGCTGCATCGGCAGGCGGACTCTCAACCACTGCGCCACCAGGGAAGCCCCTTGGGGACCTTTTTGTAACAGCAGGGTAGGGGGTGGAATTAACAAAAGATTGGACTGAGGATAAAGATGGTTGAGGACAGGTCAGCAAGAGACAATGTCTTTGATTAAGGCTAATGAAGTTTCCCACTCTGTGAAAGGATTGGTCATTTATTAACAAACCTTCCCAGAAGGATGTGAGTTGAAGACGGGATCAAAGTGCCTCCTTATATGTCTGGAGGAAACAATCAACTAAACTACAATCACCTTAAATTAAGACACACAATTGGAGATGAAAACATATTTGGAAGTTCTGATGGAATAAAGAAAAATCAGGAGGGACTTCCCTGGAGGTCCAGTTGTTAGTACTCTGTGCTTCCACTGCAGCGGGCACGTGTTCCATCCCTGGCCTGGGAACTAAGATCCCTCATGCATCGCTGCGTGGCCAAACTGAAAAAAAAAAAGACGAAGAAGAACCAGGACATAATGCCCATGGAAATGGGGTGATCCACATTATGGGTTGAAAGAGGGAAATCTGTGGAGCACAAATTTGTCAGTGTGGCCATGTGCTGTCTTCAGCATGACTCAGAGAAGAGCAGAGAACAATGGGGTTCAGGTTGGTTCCACTGTGAACTCTGATGGGGTCTAGCCTGAACTGGTGGCCAACCTTCCCCTTCCCATCTTATTGAAGTGATTAAGTACAACCAACCTTAAAAAAAAAAAAGATTGCTATTTCACTTATATACTGATATTTAAATTCATCCACACATCAAGAATTGGAAGACAATTATCATTTACACACGACTTAAAATAACAACGTTTTGGCTCCAGGCTCCCTCTACTGTCTCTGCAATAATTAACAAACATTTTATGGCACTCTCCTGACTAGATTCCAACATTTATGAAAGTCAAAGCAAACATAATCTTGTACAATAATAAAGGATATCCTTAGTATGGTAATCAGGAAGTTAACTATTTGGAGAAAGCTGAAAAATTATAAACTAGTTAATGAAATATTTATATAGACAGAACCATATGAAGTTGGTTGACCATTTTTAATTCACAAATGGCAATTTCATAGGGTTCAACCTTATATATGAACATTTAATCGTCAAAGAATAGTAGGATGTGTGTGTGTGTGTGTGTGTGTGTGTGTGTGTGTGTTTGGGGGGGATTATTACCTTTAATAACCTCTACTATGAAATTCCCTAAATACATTGGTTAACTTACATGATGTTTCTTGGCCAAAATTAACTACAGAATATGTTAAATCTAGTGTCTTATAAGAATGATATGTTATAACTTGGGTTTAGAAAAAAGAAGTCTGCCTTTAGGTTAAAAAGTGTAAAGATACAAAATGTTTCACACAGGAAGGTAAATGAAAGAAATGTAGAAAAGCCTTATGTTTACAAGAGGAAAGCTGGAAACAGTTAACGTTTTAACTGTGAGAGGAGGAAGCAGGGCAATTTACATATACTTCAAACGATCTCACACTATTGAGAAAACCTGCAAATCCTGCAAAGAATTAGAGGGAAAAGCCAAAGTCAATACACTTCAAATACCCTTGATGTTTCACAGACACTAACGAGAAAGCATCTTCTGGGTAAGTTCACACTTTGCACAAAATAAATATTAATTCTGTTGTTGGTAATTTTCCAAAAAGTTAATATTTTACAGTTCAGAATTTTATTCCTTAAGTTTGCCTTTGAAGCTGGAAAATTGCTTTTTGAAGTTATGTTTTCATAATCCTAGGAATTCAGTCCAAGAATGAAAGATGCCATTAAAGATTTATTTACAAAGATGTCATCAAAACCTTATTTATTTATTTATTTTTTTGTGGTACGTGGGCCTCTCACTGTTGTGGCCTCTCCTGTTGCGGAGCACAGGCTCCGGCCCAGTGGCTCCACGGCATGTGGGATCTTCCCAGACCGGGGCACGAACCCATGTCCCCTGCAACAGCAGGCGGACTCTCAACCACTGCGCCACCAGGGAAGCCCCAACACCTTATTTTTATAGTTACTGTTCACCACTTAAATCTTATGCCTAGCATAGTGTCTAATATAAAATAAGCACTCAATAAATATTCTTGAAAGAAGGAATTACCGGAGAAGAGTCGGAAATTTCCGAATTGGAGACTGGTTGAATAAATTATGGATAAATTGTGGTTTATACATACTATATAATATATAGCCACTAAAAATGTTTTTGAAGACTTATTAAAGACATTGGGGACATATTAAGACATTGGAGAGAATGTTAAGGAAAGAGGGATGCTAACAACGTGTATGCTATCTAATACGAGTTTTATAAAGTAAATATATACATGCACACAAAAAGGCTAGAAAGAAAAATAAAATTATTGACTAAGGTGGTTTTTATTGTTTTCTTTGTATTTCTCTTCACCTTGCAAAACTGTTATGAGCATGTACTACTTTTATAATCAGAAAAACACTAAATGTTAAACATTTTTTATGATGCTCTGCTGACAATTAGGTCTGTGATAAAAAAAATTAACCATTAAAAATTGTGAGTTTAAGATAGTTGTCGTGGGGTGATTCAACATTTTTATAAGTGTGTTTGGCTTTCCCCCTTCACTTTGTTAGAATAAACCCTCCCTAGATACATACTTTTGTAATTTATTCAGCGGCCTGAATGCACCAGCCAGAGCTAAATTGTGCTCTACGTTTGAGTATAACACCAAAAATAACTTCTGTACAAAAGTTATAGAGATAGGTGAATTCTTTCTTTTTTTTAAGCTTGCCATCCTTTTATTCACTATAAAATACACCACTTATGTCCACACTGCTTAGTCCTCTGCCTACAGGTGTAAAGGTCCAAAGCATCCAAAGGTCTAGGGCCCCAGAACTGGCCAAATTCACTCAGTGTTTGAGGAACAGTGACATAGAAGCGCACAACTGATAGAAATTTTACACCAGTGGTGACATCCAATCACAGAATATTGAGGGGCAGGGACATCTCCCCTTCTCTCATAATTTCTTTTTTTAATCTTCCAGTTTTATTGAGATATAACTGACATACATCACTGTATAAGTTTAAGGTGTACAGTATAATGATTTGACTTGGGCTTCCCTGGTGGCACAGTGGTTGAGAATCTGCCTGCTAATGCAGGGGACATGGGTTCGAGCTCGTCTGGGAGGATCCCACATGCCGTAGAGCAACTAGGCCCGTGAGCCACAACTACTGAGCCTGTGCGTCTGGAGCCTGTGCTCCACAACAAGAGAGGCCGCGATAGTGAGAGGCCCGCACACCGCGATGAAGAGTGGCCCCCGCTTGCCACAACTAGAGAAAGCCCTCGCACAGAAACGAAGACCCAACACAGCAAAAATAAATTAATTAATAATGATTTGACTTACATACATCACGAAATGATTACCACAATAAGTTAGTGAACATCATCTCATGTATATACAAAATTTTAAAAAAACAAAAAAATATTTTAGGTGAATTATTTTTAAAGTTATACAAAGATGAAATGTAATGTTTTTTCATCAGAGAGAAATAAAATAACCAACATGGGTTTAAATAGGCCCTGGGCCAGGCACTTTACCTAATGATCTTTAATCCTTACAGCTACCCTGGATGCAGAGACTTTTATTCACATACATAATATTATAGTAAAAGTAATCATAATAGCTAAGCATTATTGATCAATTGTCATGTGCCAGGCTCTGTGTCAGGGGCTTATTTTCTCTCAGTTCATGTTCTGAGCAAGTAGTGTTATCATCCCCACTTTGCACTTGAAGACCCTGGCCCAAAATGGAAGCCATATCTGTTTAACCACTTCTCCATGTGGAGAAAATATTTTTATTCTCCAAGGTCATTAAACCATTTTTGTCCCTTCTTTCAGGAACAATAAATAAATAATGAGGGCTTCCCTGGTGGCGCAGTGGTTAAGAATCCGCCTGCCAATGCAGGGAACACGGGTTCGAGCCCTGGTCCAGGAAGATCCCACATGCCGCGGAGCAACTAAGCCCGTGCACCACAACTACTGAGCCTGCGCTCTAGAGCCCATGCTCCGCAGCAAGAGAAGCCACCGCAATGAGAAGCCCGCGTACCACAACAAAGAGTAGCCCCTGCTCACCACAACTAGAGAAAGCCCACGCACAGCAATGAAGACCCAATGCAGACAAAAATAAATTACATAAATTAATAATGAAATCACTGCATTCTACAAATGGGCTTGAGCTCTTCTGTTGCAGGAAAGAAGGATGAAGAGGAAGTTTAATCAGTTAGATTTGGGGGTTTCTTACATTTCCTTGGAGCAGGACAATGGGAATAGCCAGTCAGACAATACCCATTTATCAACAGTAAGCAAATTCATCAAAACTAATGTTTTAAAAGGTACTGATCAAGAAATATAATGAATTTTCCTTGGCCTTTATTGAACAAAAGTCTTCAGTCAAACTTAAGGTATAAAGGTATTCCTATAACAGACGAGGTAGTAGTTTGCTATGTCCTTATCAAGCTAGGGGTGTATTTGTCAAGGATTTCACTGAGCGCTCTAAAAAAACATCCATGCTGAAACTTCCATTCTGACTTTTTCCCTTTGCCTCTTTCCTACCATCCAGGGCTCCAAGGAGATTTAGAGTGAATGGGAACAGATGATTAAGAGAATTTTTTTTAATTTATTTACTTTATTTTTGGCTGCGTTGGGTCTTTGCTGCTGCGCTCAGGCTTTCTCTAGTTGCTGCGAGAGGGGGCTACTCTTTGTTGCGGTGCACGGGCCTCTCATTGCGGTGGCTTCTCTTGTTGCGGAGCTCCGGCTGTAGGTTCGCGGGCTCAGCAGTTTTGGCGTAGGGACCCAGTTGCTCCGCTGACGGACCAGGGATCAAACCCGTGTCCCCTGCCCTGGCAAGCAGATTCTTTAACCAGTTGTGCCACCAGGGAAATCCCAGAATTTTAAAATAACAGAATCTCCGTATACCCTTGGTTCCTGAAGTGGTCCACCTGGTTCCATTTTATTAAAATATAATTATAAAATTTACCATTTTTTAAGCATCTCTACATGTCAGAACTTTATATACTTTATGTCATTTGAATCTGACAACCATCTACCAAAGTTCATATTCCCAGAGGGCACCTAAGAGGTTAAATAGTGATCATACCTCATATAGCTATTTAGTGAAATTCACATCCAAATTTGATTCCAGAAAGCGGGCTTCCTTCAAAACACGGTGCCTAGCAACAAATTGACCCTGGTGACTCCCTGCATCCAAAGTGGAGAAAACCAATTCCTTCCTAGAAGCCAAGCTTGAGGGACAATTAGAATTTTCTAATAGAAATGCTCTCCACCCTCTTCTGTGACCAAACCACTTATTTAAGCAGTAAAACCTTCCATTGGCCAATGTCAATTTCATATCCCCCCGCTAGTGGGAGAGGAGGGTCCCTGGTTCTAATCATTTGAATCTGATCTGTGAGGAAACGCGTCCAGAGCCCTCCAGGAAACCCATAATATTTTCAGGGCGACCTAAGGTTGGGGGAACAAGTCCTCCAGGGGACATCGGTTCATCCACCTCCACGGACAACCCTCTCTCCCAACTCAAGACATCTTTTACTCCATAGGTTAGGTTTAAAACACTAACGAGTCCGCCCTGCCTTTTCCCCTCTCCCCGCCATGAATAAGATCAGGTATGGACAACGAAATTCCAATCCCCCTCCATTCTACCCTTCTCAGAGTAACTGGTGCACATGCGGACTCTCAAGTGAGTGTGTCCGATGGTGTATGCAGTCAATTCTCTGCGCGGTAGGACTCCCAGCCGCCGACCTCTACTGGCCACGGGCCACTGGGGGCGTACCTTCCTAGACTCCCGGATCATGCTCCGCCCCCGCCCTGCCCCGCCCCGCCCCCTCAGCCCCGCCCCAGGCTCGCCCCGCCCCTTCCCCCTCGCCCCTACGCAGCTTCCTAGTCTCCCGGCGCGCGCAGTCTCGTCTCCATGGCGACGCGAAGTCTATGGCTCCTCGCTCCCAACACCAAGCCGACCAGGAGCTGGGCTAGCTTTCTGTGTCAACCCTTCAAAGCTGGTCGGCGTGAGAGGGCCACAGGCGAGTAAGAGGCACCGCATCGACCACGGTCGCCCTCTCCCCATCCCAGCGAGCAGCCTGACCCAGTCCTCACCTCGGACTCCCTCAAGCCCGGCGCCTGAGCCCGCAAACTTCTTTGCCTACTCCAGGTTCAGGCTCTGGCGCCCCAACGCAGCCGAGGCGGCGCGCGAGGAGGTAGGATCCGAGCGGCCGGAGGTGCAGCTCGTAATTGGCTTCCTCCTCTGGCTGCAGTCGGGCACTGAGGAAGGGATATTTGTGTCTGGGTGGGTGTGATAACTGGGCAGTTTTGACAGACGTGTCTACACCACCATTCTCTGACCTGCCGAGTCCCACGCGCCAACTTCTCCAACCCCCCCCCCCAAAAGAAACAATGAAAATAGCCACGTTCCATCCAAGAGCTTCCGGCTATTTCCCTCTGTCCGCAGGCACCACCTCCCCCTTTTTTTTCTTACTTTTTTTTTTTGAAACTTCTTAATGGCCAATAGGAGCGAGCACTCAGCTGGCTGTAGTTAACACGTCATTACTCCCTAGTCGACTTGCCATAAAAAGTTTCTGTGGAATTTGAACAAATCATTTAACCTCCCCGGGCCTTATTTTCATCTTCTGTAAAATGAGGGGCTTGGACAGCGGACCACTTCTAAGGTCTAGTCTCAGCCTTCTGTGAGATAACGAAATTGACTTGAGATTTCTAAAATCAAGATCCTGGGGTCTTTTGACTACCCAAACTACTCTACACAGTGCCCCTCTGGCACTTTAGTTAACACATAGCATCACTATAAATTTATCGTCTGACTTCCCAGAGGGCATAAGTGAATTGGAGGAATCTGTTATTACCCCCAAGAGACCCTGGAAGTTGCTTTTTAAAACTAAATCTGAAAAAGACACTGAAAATGTCTTTTGATTTGTTTCATTCTCCTAAAAACCAAGTACAATGATCACCGAGTCCACCTTGTTAATTTTTTTTTCTAGTTGAAGTTTTGTTTTTTTAAATCTCAGGAAAACAATAGCACACTGCTCTTTAAGTGTTAAGAGTTTACCTGAGCTGAATTCCAACACCTTTGTAGGATTCCACTGCACCACTCCAGAATTCCAGAGCTTCCTACCCCACCACCACACACATTAAGCACCACCATTTGAGCTCAGTCTTCAATGTTTTCTCCCCCTTCATTGCCCAAGCCAAGCCCAGTTGTGCACTTAGAACGGACTTCCTTAGTCAGAGTTCAGCTTCCGCACTGTCCTTGCTAGGCTGTAGGTAATAATAACAATAGTAATAGGAAGAGGAAGAGTTGGAGTGATTATCATTGTAGTAGGAGATAGGTGCTACTGTTATTTATTATTAGCTATTTATATTAACCCTCACAGTAACTCTGTAAGGCAGGTAGTATTGAAACCACTAGGTGGCGTTTGGGGGGGCTCCAAGGAGCTCTGGTGCTTTGTCTCCACGAAGAAAGAATTAAGCGAGAGGCAGTGATAGATAAGAAGTGATTTATTAGAACAGAACGCCTGTGAGGCTTACAGGAGGGCAGGTGAGAGGGTGCTGTGCCCAGAACTAAGTGAGCTACAGTTTTATAATCAAAGGAAAAGTGGGGGAGGGGGAGCCCCCCCTTCTTCCTCGTTCTTGAGTAGACATTATGCTTCCATTATCAGTTCCTCCTCCACGTTGGGCGGGGGGGGTTTTCTTATCCCTGCATGGTCAAACTGAGACTCTCATGGTGCAATGGAAATGAGCAAAAAGGTGGTAACATATACTAAAATATGGGAAATCATCTCAAGTTTCAGTATAATGTCACCTTTTCCTTATATGTTTGTTTTTTATGCACGCAGAAGAGTGTTTCCTAAGAATCATTAACGTACTGAGCTCACTGGGCAGGATGTGGGTCTCATTCCACTATTGTTTTATTGTTTTGGGGCTTGTCTCATGCTTCTGTTGCATGGTTTTGTTGTTAAGCAAACCTGCCTTCTTGAGTGATCATTAACTTACAGGGGTCTCCCATACTTTTTTCTTTACTTGCAGTCCCTTAGGGGGATTAACTATTTAATCACTCTGTCCCTATTTAATCACTCTGTCCCTATTTAATCACTCTGTCCCTGTCAGTATTTTTATCCTCATTTTACACTTTAGGAAAGTGAATCATAGAGGGATTAAGGAACTTGCTCAAGATCACACAATTTGCTGGGATTTGAACATAGGCAGTCAGACTCCAGAGTCTGAGCTCCTTGTACTATACTATGCTGTAAAGGAGATATATAAAATTTACAGATAGTCATTTTTAATTATGAATGTAACTGATAGATGATCACTGAAACGATTTTATACACATTTGAGACTATACAATGAAATATTGCCCTCTGCCTGTCCTATTATGTTTCCCCACTAAGCTCCTCTAGGATGGAGGATGGTGCTTAATCATCTGTCTCTCCTCACCACAATTTCAGGGCCTGAGCATGTAGCTGCCTACTTATTAAATCATTCTTTGCCTATTAGAATAAAAAGTAGCTTATAAAAACAAATAGCACAAAAGGATAAAATAATTGCACATGTGGGATGAAAAAAATATCTTTCAGTATTATAAGAGAAACCTAAAATGAGAATTTTGTGAAATCTAAATTTTAAATATTGGTAACTCTTTTTTTTTTTTTTTTTTTTTTGTGGTACACGGGCCTCTCACTGTTGTGGCCTCTCCCGCTGCGGAGCACAGGCTCCAGATGTGCAGGCTCAATGACCATGGCTCACGGGCCCAGCCGCTCCGTGGCACGTGGGATCCTCCCGGACCGGGGCATGAACCCGTGTCCCCTGCATCGGCAGGCGGACTCTCAACCCCTGCGCCACCAGGGAAGCCCGGTAACTCATTTTATAAATCGGTTTTCTGAAGCTTTATAGAATCCAAATAAAACCCATTTGGGGGCTTCCCTGGTGGCGCAGTGGTTGAGAGTCTGCCTGCCGATTCAGGGGACACGGGTTCGAGCTCTGGTCTGGGAAGATCCCACATGCCGCGGAGCGGTTAGGCCCATGAGCCATGGCCACTGAGTCTGCGCGTCTGGAGCCTGTGCTCCGCAACGGGAGAGGCCACAACAGTGAGAGGCCCACGTACCGCAAAAAAAAAAAAAAAAAAACAAACTATTTGGCCCTATTGGGTGCTGGTTAGTGAACACTTACCTGAAGAGTGGGGATATGAGATGTTTTACATTCTTTTTTTGGTACCAAGTCTTTATAATCTGGTGTGCATATCTCAAATTGAACTAATCATGTTTCAAGTGCTCAATTGCCACATATGGCGTGTGGCTACCATGTTGGACAGCAAAACTCTAGTTTAATGTGTTCTTTTCCCTTTGCTTTCTTGTTGCCTTCCTTCCTGTTCCATTCATTTAACAGATATTTATTGAGCACCAGTTTGTGTGACATGGAGTGGATTAGGTACTAGAGATTTTTTTTTTTAATGGCTTGAATTTATCTGTTCTTTGTAGCCAAAAAAAACTAGCTGAACTAACTGACCCCTCTTCCCTGGGGTTTTGGTTTTTGAGAGAGGAAATTTTTCCTTAAAAGCTAGAGCCGTGTCACATAAAACTTAAGAATTGCTGGGAGCCATGTTTTGCATTACTTGAGGAAAATCTGTCTGCAATGAGAGAGAAGAATGAGACCCAGGTGGGGAGAAGCAGAAGTGAACAAGGGAAAGCCCCCACCTAAGCCCCGCCCCCACCTAAGCCCCACCCTCTCCTTGAACACAGCTGTAGCCACTGTGTCCTGACTTCCACGCAGCTTGGGTATTCAACTCATGGATTCTATGAGCCAGGGTTTACCGTTTTGTGCCTGAGCTACCTTGAGCATGGTTTCTGTAACTTGCAACCAGGAGTCCAGGCTCACACAGCTAAGAAGCTAAGAAGCAAGACCTTTCTTTTAGAAATGAGCCCATGATGACCCCCCAACCTGCTGTGACCTGAACCCCAAAGTACATTTTTATTTACATAATACACAGAATTTTTCAAACATATGTAATTACATATAATGCCTTTTCAAATCATTTTGTCATGTACATTTTTATACTTATCTAATATCTAAATACACTCATCTTCTGATTAATACTACCCATCTTTCTATGTAAGTCTTTCAGTACTTTTTTTCTTAAAATAAATCTATATCTGCTTTTCCATAGCTCTTTTCTTAGAATTATCCCCCCCAATTCTATGGGCCTTTTTTAAAAAAATTATAAGAGCATTCTAAAGCCAATTAAATTACTTTATATCATTCCAATGGTTTTATTCAATCAGGAATATCTGAGTACCTTTAAAGTGGTGTAGCACCCACACTCATGGATAACAGCCAGTTTCTGCTCTCCAGAAACTTCTGGCCTGGTGGTGCATGCATTCCACCTCTCTGTGCATGGAAATGCACATATTGTATATGTGCATTTCCTTAACGGATTCTTTTCCTCTACCAGGATTCTATGCTTGGCCTTTTCTTATTCTACATAGGTCATGCCATCCATCCCCACTTTCTCACAGCTATCCCATACGTCACCTTTTCTCTTGAGTTCTAACTCTCTTTTCAGTAGAACACTTGATTTCAGTTGACCTACAGGCACCTTCAACTCAGAATTTCCGAAAACAAACTCATCATCCCCCAGAGTGTGCTCCTCTTCTGGTCCTTATCCTGGTCATCCAAGCTGGAACCATCAAACTCTCTTGTTCTCCCTCACTTCTATGTCCACTGAGTCTCAGTTTCACCTCTCTTTTTGTTCCAAGTGTACCTTCCTGGCTTTGTGCATCATCATTTTTTCCTAGACTAGAGTTTGACAGACTTTTTCTGTAAAGGGCCAAATAATAAGTATTTTAGGCTTTGCAGGCCATACGGTCTTTGTCGAAACTTTTCAATCTGCCACTGTAGCTTGAAAGCTCCCATGACAGTGTACAAACAAATGAGCATGTCTGTGTTCCCATAAGTTTCATTTATAAAGGTAGGCAGAGAGTCATATTTAACCCATAGTTGATAGTTTGCCAACCCCTGCTCTGGGCTGTTGTAATAGCCTCTTAACTGGTCTCTCCAATTCCCATTCTCTCTCGGGTCTACCCTGCACAGAATTTCTTTTCTAAGATAGATCTAATCATATGATTGTTATTCAGAGCCTGGTTTGCTTTCCATTGCCTACTGGTTAAAATATTTAGCACATGGCAATAACTTTAAAAATTTGATCCCACATACAAGAAGCAGGTAAAGGAAAAGAATCTATCAAGGAAATGCACATAAGCAATATGTAGACAGATAACTACAGAGTGGTGGAATGCCTTACACCAGGATAGGCTACACCTACTGCCATTCTCTAACACACAGCAGGAGTACTCTTCCCATCTACCGACTTGATCTTGACTTGGTTAAATAAATGCCACCTTCATTGTGAAGCCTGACTCAGTCTTGCCCCATTGCAGGTAGAATTGATCACTTCTCACTCTGTGCTCCCATGGTCTATGTTAATTCTAGTGTTGTAGCTCTTATTACATGACAGCAGGTATGTTAGCTTTTGGTTTCAAGGAGTAGGAGCTGTATTAGTCAAGGTCTCTTGGTTTCAGATGACAAAACTCCAGCTTGTTTTGGCAAAAAGAGAAATCAGTTGGCCCATGGGAAAGACAGAGGTTGATCTGGAAACAGGAACTCAAATACCATCAGGAATGTGTCTGTGTCTGTCTGTCTCTGCCCCCCCCCACACACTCCACCCCTCCTCCGTCCCTGTCCTTCTCTCTACCTCATCTCTTCATCTCTCATCTGATTCTTTTGTATATTCTGCTTCACTCAGGCCACGTTCTTCCTGAAACCTAGAACCATGGCAGTTGAAAGCTCTACTCTCATATTCTCTTACCTTTGTGACAGTTCCACTTGGAAAAGCCTCAGAAAAAGGTGTGGTGAACTTAGCTTGGATCACAGGCTCAATCCTTGGTTCAGTCACTGTGTTAGCTTATGAATTACCATGATGGGTCTGTGCTAGGACAGTACTGCTCTTGTGTTCAGGAGGGCTGGATCTGTCAACCACCTAAGGGGGGATGAGCTATAGGCAGACAATACCTTATTCTAGGGATATTTGTAGAAATTACAATACATGGCAGAATATAGCAAACCCAGAGAATAGGCCTCAGAACTGGATTCTGGAACTTGAAGGTTGTTCAGGGACAGTTCTGTTGACTGGACTCTCTCCCTCTATCTTTCCAATTCTGCCTCCAATGCCTTCTCACTCTCCTTGGGTATCTCCAGTCCATGAGCTCAAAAAAGAAGGGATTTGACTGATCCTGTTTGGGCAGTATGGAAAATTACATTGGAGCCCCTAGAGGGAAGCATTTAGTATATTACTTTGAAGCTTGGTCTGTCCCATATATATAGGAAGTTAGTACTTTGTTTCCCCTATAAAATTCTGAGCTTCTCTTGTATCCCCAGATCTTATCACAGACATATCTGATACATAGTAGGTGCTCATCAAACGTTTGTTTTAAATAGACATTGAATACTACATGAAAGTTAGGAGTTACCTAACTGTGTTTTTCCTGTTACCACCTGGATTGTTGAAAGACATCAGGAGAGTCTGCCCATGTTCCAAAAGGCAGAGGGTGTATTTGATAGAGAGTTGAAGTGCTGATTAAATGAATGTTGTGATGTTAACATTAACCATAATCAGTAGTTATGAATCTACAAGGTGTGCTTTTCTGGAAACCATGACTCCAATTTGAACAGGTACCACTGGGTGGAGGAGAGAATTGAAGTAGCACAAGGCCAACGTAACAGCTCACATGCCTGTAAGAGGTGGATAAACAAACAGGTGGATACAAACGGTATTGCAAATTTTACATCGTATTTTTTAAATAGATAATACATTTATTTTATTTGAAGTTCAAGAGGTACAATGGACGTAAAGTAAAAAACTCCCTCGCTAGAGATAGTCCTGCAGTTATCTCTATTTCCTCCCCAGTCAACCAATATTATCAGTTTCTTTTATGAAAACATTTCCTTTCAGAGAGATTTTTTTGCTATTAATACTCATTTGAAAAATACATAGTTGTGCAATGGCCGTACCTTTTTCTGAGCAATTATCCGTCTCTGCTTTAGCTTTACCTGTGTTCTCAATTACTCTCCTTTTTCTCTGGAGTCAGTGATCTTTCTAAGCAAGTATCATTACTTTAGGGCTTATGTGATTAATTAATTAATTAAAAGTCCTTAGAGCTAGTTTGCTTGTCTCAATTGCAGTAAAGCCTCCTTTTTGTTTCCCTAAGCAATCTTCATCAGCCCCATAGGGCAACATACCAGTTTTTCGTTTGGATAAAACATCAAGTTGTTTCTCCCATGTCCCTCCTATGTGCCGGGCACTGTGCTAAACTCTTTACCCAGATGATCCTATTTAATCCTTATAATGATCCAATGAAGTTGGCAGCATTGTGAGCCCTGATTTACAGACAGAGGAACTGAGGCCTACAGAAATTAACTTACCCAAGCTTACATGGGAAGTGGCAGAACTGGGATGTGAACCCAGTGTCTTTACTCAAGAGCACAGCTCTTTTTTTTTTTAATTGAAATATAGTTGATTTACAATGTTGTGTTAGTTTCTGGTGTACAGCAAAGTGATTCAAATATATATATATATGTGTGTGTGTATATATATGTATATGCACATACATACATATATGTATTCTTTTTCATATTCTTTTCCATTATGGCTTATTACAAGTTATTGAATGTACTTCCCTATACTATAGAGTAGGATCTTATTGTTTTTCTATTTTATATATAGTAGTTTGTATCTGCTAATCCCAAACTCCTAATTTATTCCTTTCCCTACTTTCCCCTTTGATAACCATAAATTTGTTTTCTGTATCTGTGAGTCTGTTTCTGTTTTGTAAATGAGTTCATTTATATCATGTTTTTAGATTCCACATATAAGTGATATCATATGATGTTTGTCTTTCTCTGACTGACTTCACTTAGTATGATTATCTCTAGGTCCATCCATGTTGTTTCAAATGACATTATTTCGTTCTTTTTTATGGCTGAGTAATAGTATCCCATCATATATATGATGGAATATTATATATT
Organism: Mesoplodon mirus; assembly: GCF_964341445.2. Classification (NCBI taxonomy): domain Eukaryota; kingdom Metazoa; phylum Chordata; class Mammalia; order Artiodactyla; family Ziphiidae; genus Mesoplodon; species Mesoplodon mirus. The sequence goes on from NC_138984.1 coordinate 85,455,939, forward strand.
TATGTTATATATACACATATTATATGTAAATATACATATATATAATATATATATATATATACCACATCTTCTTTATCCATTCATCTGTTGATGGACATTTAGGCTGTTTCCATGTCTTGGCTATTGTAAAGAGTGCTGCTATGAACATTGAGGTGCATATATGTTTTTTGAATTAGAGTTTTCTTAAGGTATATGCCCAGGAGTGGGATTAGCTGGATCATATGGTAGTTTTTTTTGTTTTTTTGTTTTTTTGTTTTACATCTTTATTGGAGTATAATTGCTTTACAATGGTGTGTTAGTTTCTGCTTTATAACAAAGTGAATCAGTTATACATATACATATGTTCCCATATGTCTTGCCTCTTGCATCTCCCTCCCTCCCACCCTCCCTATCCCACCCCTCTAGGTGGTCACAAAGCACTGAGCTGATCTCCCTGTGCTATGCGGCTTCTTCCCAATAGCTATCTATTTTATGTTTGGTAGTGTATATATGTCCATGCCACTCTTGCACTTTGTCACAGCTTACCCTTCCCCCTCCCCATATCCTCAAGTTCATTCTCTAGTAGGTCTGTGTCTTTATTCCTGTCTTACCCCTAGGTTCTTCATGACATTTTTTTTCTTAAATTCCATATATATGTGTCAGCATACGGTATTGTCTTTCTCTTTCTGACTTACTTCACTCTGTATGACAGACTCTAGGTCCATCCACCTCATTACAAATAGCTCAATTTCCTTTCTTTTTATGGCTGAGTAATATTCCATTGTATATATGTGCCACATCTTCTTTATCCATTCATCTGATGATGGACACTTAGGTTGTTTCCATCTCCTGGCTATTGTAAATAGAGCTGCAATGAATATTTTGGTACATGACTCTTTTTGAATTATGGTTTTCTCAGGATATATGCCCAGTAGTGGGATTGCTGGGTCATATGGTAGTTCTATTTGTAGTTTTTTAAGGAACCTCCATACCGTTCTCCATAGTGGCTGTACCAATTCACATTCCCACCAGCAGTGCAAGAGTGTTCCCTTTTCTCCACACCCTCTCCAGCATTTATTGTTTCTAGATTTTTTGATGATGGCCATTCTGACTGGTGTGAGATGATATCTCATTGTAGTTTTGATTTGCATTTCTCTAATGATTAATGATGTTGAGCATTCTTTCATGTGTTTGTTGGCAGTCTGTATATCTTCTTTGGAGAAATGTCTATTTAGGTCTTCTGCCCATTTTTGGAATGGGTTGTTTGTTTTTTTTGCTATTGAGCTGCATGAGCTGCTTGTAAATTTTGGAGATTAATCCTTTGTCATTGCTTCATTTGAAAATATTTTCTCCCATTCTGAGGGTTGTCTTTTGGTCTTGTTTATGGTTTCCTTTGCGTGCAAAAGCTTTGAAGTTTCATTAGGTCCCATTTGTTTATTTTTGGTTTTATTTCCATTTCTCTAGGAGGTGGGTCAAAAAGGATCTTGCTGTGATTTATGTCATAGAGTGTTCTGCCTATGTTTTCCTCTAAGAGTTCGATAGTTTCTGGCCTTACATTTAAGTCTTTAATCCATTTTGAGCTTATTTTTGTGTATGGTGTTAGGGAGTGATCTAATCTCATACTTTTACATGTACCTGTCCAGTTTTCTCAGCAGCACTTATTGAAGAGGCTGTCCTTTCCGCACTGTATATTCCTGCCTTCTTTATCAAAGATAAGGTGACCATATGTGTATGGGTTTATCTCTGGGCTTTCTATCCTGTTCCCTGATCTATTTTTCTGTTTTTGTGCCAGTACCATACTGTCTTGATTACTGTAGCTTTGTAGTATAGTCTGAAGTCAGGGAGCCTGATTCCTCCAGCTCCATCTTTCGTTCTCAAGATTGCTTTGGCTGTTCGGAGTGTTTTGTGTTTCCATACAAATTGTGAAATTTTTGGTTCTAGTTCTGTGAAAAATGCCAGTGGTAGTTTGATAGGGATTGCACTGAATCTGTAGATTGAGTTGGGTAGTAGAGTCATTTTCACAATGTTGATTCTTCCAATCCAAGAACATGGTATATCTCTCCATCTATTTGTATCATCCTTAATTTCTTTCATCAGTGTCTTATAATTTTCTGCATACAGGTCTTTTGTCTCCTTAGGTAGGTTTATTCCTAGATATTTTATTCTTTTTGTTGCAGTGGTAAATGGGAGTGTTTTCTTGATTTCACTTTCAGATTTTTCATCATTAGTGTATAGGAATGCCAGAGATTTCTGTGCAATAATTTTGTATCCCGCTACTTTACCAAATTCATTGATTAGCTATAGTTTTCTGGTAGCATCTTTAGGATTCTCTATGTATAGTATCATGTCATCTGCAAACAGTGACAGCTTTACTTCTCCTTTTCCAATTTGGATTCCTTTTATTTCCTTTTCTTCTCTGATTGCTGTGGCTATAAAACTTCCAAAACTATGTTGAATAAGAGTGGTGAGAGTGGGCACCTTGTCTTGTTCCTGATCTTAGTGGAAAGGCTTTCAGTTTTTCACCATTGAGGACGATGTTGGCTGTGGGTTTGTCATATATGGCCTTTATTATGTTGAGGAAAGTTCCCTCTATGCCTGCTTTCTGGAGGGATTTTATCATAAATGGGTGCTGAATATTGTCAAAAGCTTTCTCTGCATCTATTGAGATGACCATATGGTTTTTCTCCTTCAATTTGTTAATATGGTGTATCACATTCATTGATTTGCATATATTGAAGAATCCTTGCATTCCTGGAATAAACCCCACTTGATCATGGTGTATGATCCTCTTAATGTGCTGTTGGATTCTGTTTGCTAGTATTTTGTTAAGGATTTTTGCATCTATGTTCATCAGTGATATTGGCCTGTAGTTTTCTCTCTTTGTGACATTCTTGTCTGGTTTTGGTATCAGGGTGATGGTGGCCTTGTAGAATGAGTTTGGGAGTGTTCCTCCCTCTGCTATATTTTGGAAGAGTTTGAGAAGGATAGGTGTTAGCTCTTCTCTAAATGTTTGATAGAATTCACCTGTGAAGCCATCTGGTCCTGGGCTTTTGTTTGTTGGAAGATTTTTAATCACAGTTTCAATTTCAGTGCTTGTGATTGGTCTGTTCATATTTTCTATTTCTTCCTGATTCAGTCTTGGCAGGTTGTGCATTTCTAAGAATTTGTCCATTTCTTCCAGGTTGTCCATTTTATTGGCATAGAGTTGCTTATAGTAATCTCTCATGATCTTTTGTATTTCTGCAGTGTCAGTTGTTACTTCTCCTTTTTCATTTCTAATTCTATTGATTTGAATCTTCTCCCTTTTTTTCTTGATGAGCATGGCTAATGGTTTATCAATTTTGTTTATCTTCTCAAAGAACCAGCTTTTAGTTTTATTGATCTTTGCTATCGTTTCCTTCATTTCTTTTTCATTTATTTCTGATCTGATCTTTATGATTTCTTTCCTTCTGCTAACTTTTGGGTTTTTTTGTTCTTCCTTCTCTAATTGCTTTAGATGCAAGGTTAGGTTGTTTATTCGAGATGTTTCCTGTTTCTTAAAGTAGGATTGTATTGCTATAAACTTCCCTCTTAGAACTGCTTTTGCTGCATCCCATAGGTTTTGCGTCGTCGTGTCTCCATTGTCATATGTTTCTAGGTATTTTTTTGATTTCCTCTTTGAGTTCTTCAGTGATCACTTCGTTATTAAGTAGTGTATTGATTAGCCTCCATGTGTTTGTAATTTTTACAGGTCTTTTCATGTAATTGATATCTAGTCATAGCGTTGTGGTTGGAAAAGATACTTGATACAATTTCAATTTTCTTAATTTTATCAAGGCTTGATTTATGACCCAAGATATGATCTTTCCTGGAGGATGTTCCATGAGCACTTGAGAAAAATGTGTATTCTGTTGTTTTTGGATGGAATGTCCTATAAATATCAATTAAGTCCATCTTGTTTAATGTTTCATTTAAAGCTTGTGTTTCCTTATTTATTTTCATTTTGGATGATCTGTCCATTGGTGAAAGTGGGGTGTTAAAGTCCCCTACTGTGAATGTGTTACTGTCAATTTCCCCTTTTATGGCTGTTAGCATTTGCCTTATGTACTGAGGTGCTCGTATGTTAGGTGCATAAATATTTACAATTGTTATATCTTCTTCTTGGATCGATCCCTTGATCATTATGTAGTGTCCTTCTTTGTCTCTTCTAATAGTCTTTATTTTAAAGTCTATTTTGTCTGATATGAGAATTGCTACTCCAGCTTTCTTTTGGTTTCCATTTGCATGGAATATCTTTTTCCATACACTTAGTTTCAGTCTGTATGTGTCTCTAGGTCTGAAGTGGGTCTCTTGTAGACAGCATATATATGGGTCTTATTTTTGTGTCCATTCAGCCAACCTGTGTCTTTTGGTGGGAGCATTTAGTCCATTTCCATTTAAGGTAATTATCGATATGTATGTTCCTATTCCCATTTTCTTAATTGTTTTGGGTTTGTTATTGTAGGTCTTTTCCTTCTCTTGTGTTTCTTGCCTAGAGAAGTTCCTTTAGCATTTGTTGTAAAGCTGGTTTGGTGGTGCTGAACTCTCTCAGCTTTTGCTTGTCTGTAAAGGTTTTAATTTCTCCATCAAATCTGAACGAGATCCTTGCTGGGTAGAGTAATCTTGGTTGCAGGTTTTTCTCCTTCATCACTTTAAATATGTCCTGCCAGTCCCTTCTGGCTTGCAGAGTTTCTGCTGAAAGATCAGCTGTTAACCTTATGGGGATTCCCTTGTGTGTTATTTGTTGTTTTTCCCTTGCTGCTTTTAATATGTTTTGTTTCTATTTAATTTTTGACAGTTTGATTAATATGTGTTTTGGCGTGTTTCTCCTTGGATTTATCCTGTATGCGGCCCTCTGTGCTTCCTGGACTTGATTAACTATTTCCTCTCCCATATTAGGGAAGTTTTCAACTATAATCTCTTCAAATATTTTCTCATTCCCTTTCTTTTTCTCTTCTTCTTCTGGAACCCCTCTAATTTGAATGTTGGTGCATTTAATGTTGTCCCAGAGGTCTCTGAGACTGTCCTCAGTTCTTTTCATTCTTTGTTCTTTTTTCTGCTCTGCAGTAGTTATTTCCACTATTTTATCTTCCAGGTCACTTATCTGTTTTTCTGCCTCAGTTATTCTGCTATTGATCCCTTCTAGAGTATTTTTAATTTCATTTATTGTGTTGTTCATCATTGCTTGTTTCATCTTTAGTTCTTCTAGGTCCTTGTTAAATGTTTCTTGCATTTTCTCTATTCTATTTCCAAGATTTTGGATCATCTTAACTATCATTATTCTGAATTCTTTTTCAGGTAGACTGCTTATTTCCTCTTCATTTTTTAGGTCTGGTGGGTTTTTATCTTGCTCCTTCATGTGCTGTGTGTTTTTCTGTCTTCTCATTTTTCTTATCTTACTGTGTTTGGGGTCTCCTTTCTGCAGGCTGCAGGTTTGTGGTTCCCGTTGTTTTTGGTGTCTGTCCCCAGTGGCTAAAGTTGGTTCAGTGGATTGTGTAGTCTTCCTGGTGGAGCGGACTAGTGCCTGTGTTTGGTGAATGAGGCTGGATCTTGTCTTTCTGGTGGGCAGGTCCACATCTGGTGTGTGTTTTGGGGTGTCTGTGGACTTATTATGATTTTAGGCAGCCTCTCTGCTAATGGGTGGGGTTGTGTTCTTGTCTTGCTAGTTGTTTGGCTTAGGGTGTCCAGCACTGTAACTTGCTGGTCGTTGAGTGAAGCTGGGTGTTGGTGTTGAGATGGAGATCTCTGGGAGATTTTTGCCGTTTGATATTATGTGGAGCTGGGAGGTCTCTTGTGGACCAGTGTCCTGAAGTTGGCTGTCCCACCTCAGAGTCACAGCCCTCATGCCTGGCTGCAGCACCAAGAGCCTGTCATCCACATGGTTCAGAATAAAAGGGAGAAAAAGTAGAAAGACAGAAAGAAAGAAAGAAAGAAAGGAAGAAGGGATAAAATAAAATAAATAAGGTAAAATAAAATAAAGTTATTAAAGTAAAAAAATAATTATTAAGAAAAAAATTTTTTTAAGTAAAAAAGGAAAAAGGAACGGATAGAACACTAGGACAAATGGTGAAAGCAAAGCTGTGCAGACAAAATCTCACACAGAAGCATACACATACACACTCACAAAAAGAGGAAAAGGGGAAAAAATAGTAAATCTTGCTCTCCAAGTCCATCTCCTCAATTTGGGATGATTCGTTGTCTATTCAGGTATTCCACAGATGCAGGGTACATCAAGTTGGTTGTGGAGATTTAATCTGCTGCTCCTGAGGCTGCTGGGAGAGATTTCCCTTTCTCTTCTTTGTTCGCACAGCTCCCGGGGTTCAGCTTTGGATTTGGCCCCGCCTCTGCGTGTAGGTCGCCAGAGGGCGTCTGTTCTTCGCTCAGACAGGACGGGGTTAAAGGAGCCGCTGATTCGGGGACTCTGGCTCACTCAGGCCAGGGGGAGGGAGGGGCACGATGCAGGGCGAGCCTGCGGCAGCAGAGGCCAGCGTGACGTTGCACCAGCCTGAGGCGCGCCATGCGTTCTCCCAGGGAAGTTGTTCTTGGATCCCAGGACCCTGGCCGTGGCGGGCTGCACAGGCTCCCCGGAAGGGAGGTGTGGATAGTGACCTGTGCTCACACACAGGCTTCTTGGTGGCGGCAGCAGCAGCCTTAGCATCTCATTCCCGTCTCTGGGGTCCGCGCTTTTAGCTGCGGCTCGCGCCCGTCTCTGGAGCTCCTTTAAGCAGCGCTCTTAATCCCCTCTCCTCGCGCACCAGGAAACCAAGAGGGAAGAAAAAGTCTCTTGTCTCTTGGGCAGTTCCAGACTTTTTCCCGGACTCCCTCCCGGCTAGCTGTGGCGCACTAGCCCCCTTCAGGCTGTGTTCACGCTGCCAACCCCAGTCCTCTCCCTGCGATCCGACCTCCGAAGCCCGAGCCTCAGCTCCCAGCCCCGCCCGCCCTGGCGGGTGAGCACACAAGCCTCTTGGGCTGGTGAGTGCTGGTCGGCACCCCAATCCTCTGTGCGGAAATCTATCCGCTTTGCCCTCTGCACCCCTGTTGCTGCGCTCTCCTCCGCATCCCCGAAACTCCCCCGCCTCCGCCACCCGCAGTCTCCGCCTGCGAAGGGGCTTCTAGTATGTGGAAACCTTTCCTCCTTCACGGCTCCCTCCCACTGGTGCAGGTCCCATCCGTATTCTTTTGTCTCTGTTTATTCTTTTTTCTTTTGCCCTACGTAGGTACGTGGGGAGTTTCTTGCCTTTTGGGAGGTCTCGGTAGTTCTATTCATAGATTTTTTTAGGAACCTCCATACTGTTCTCCATAGTGCCTGCACCAACTTAACATTCCCACCAACAGTGTAGGAGAGTTCCCTTTTCTCCACACCCTCTCCAGCATTTATTATTTGTAGACTTTTTCATGATAGCTATTCTGACCATTATGCGGTGATACCTCCTTGTGGTTTTGATTTGCATTTCTCTAATAATTAGCGATGCTGAGCATCTTTTCATGTGCCCGTTGGCCATCAGTATGTCTTGTTTGGAGAAATGGCTATTTAGGTCTTCTGTCCATTTTTGGATTGGGTTGTTTATTTGTTTTTGTTTTTGGGCCATGCCTCACAGATTGTGGGATCTTAGTTCCCCGACCAGGGATTGAACCCAGGCCCTCGGCAGTGAGAGGGCAGAGTCCTAACCACTGGACCACCAGGGAATTCCCAGGTTGTTTGGTTTTTTTTAATATTGAGTTGTACAAGCTGTCGTATATTTTGGAAATTAATCCCTTGTTGGTTGCATTGTTTGCAAATATTTTCTCCCATTCCGTAGGTTGTCTTTTTGTTTTGTGTATGATTTCCTTCGCTGTGCAAAAGCTTTTAAGGTTAATTAGGTCCTATTTGTTTATTTTTGCTTTTATTTCTTTTGCCTTGGGAGACTGACTTTAGAAAACACTGCTATGATTTATGTCTGAGAATATTTTGCCTGTGTTCTCTTTCAGGAGTTTTTGGTGTCATGTCTTAAATTTAGGTCTTTAAACCAGTTTGGGTTTATTTTCGTATATGGTATGAGGAAGTGTTCTAGTGTCATTGATTTACATGCAGCTCTCCAGCTTTCCCAGCACCACTTGCTGAAGAGACTGTCTTTTCCCCATACTATATTCTTGCCTCCTTTGTCGTAGATTAATTTACCTTAGGTGCGTGGGTTTATTTCTGAAGAGCCCCAGCTCTTGAGTATTACTCCCTACTGCCTCCCAAAGAATTCCATTTTATGAAAGGAGATTAAATGAACATTTCCTAGGTAATGATAAAGCTAGACCTAGCAGAGACTGGGTTTCCATCAAGGGCTGGGATCTGCTCATCCTAGGTTTTTCTTTACCAGCTGAAAATGGGAGGAGAATTTTATGCACTGATGTTTCATCCAGGTAAAGGGTAGAATGTAGCAATCCATAAAGACCCTAGAGCTAGAAAGGAAAGGAAATCTCTAAATATAAAGGGGAGACCCAGACATATGGGTACCCACAGAATGTGGGCATCTGTGGTACGTAAGTATCTCTCAGGAGAGGCCGTCTTAGATTTCTTCTGTTAAGATCTTATTTGGTTCATATTGCATTGTTTTGCCTTCTGAGCTCCACTGCTGTAGAGAATCAGGAGTAAAATCTTTTATTTATCCTAGAGTTTGGTCTTCTACAACTGTTTTTCCCAAAAAGATGCCTTGTTTTTCTGATGGACTTTAGCTCTCTGTGAGCTTCTCAGAGGGATAATCAAATTAATACATATATAATGTCTGGCTTGATCAGGGTTCCCCAGAAAACAAAGCCTAAGGCAAAAGTTTGTGCACTACTGCTTTATTCCAGAGTGCAAATCATTGTGAGGGAGACACATTTAAAAAGAGAAAAACTTAATGCAAATAAGTGAAGCTTCTCTTTTATTGTCTACAGTTTTGGTCCTGAATTTATATTCCAGAAATCCCTAGGTATTACTACTTATAATTTTTAAAGCCTGGCTTGTGATATGGGGACAAGTGTTAGGGGAGGAGAGGCAAGTGAATTATTACTTATGAAAAATTTAAGTGTGGCATCTCTCATACATTAAAAAAAAACCTTAAAAGTTGATTTTTCTCTTTACAATTAAAATGAAATTTATCCAGGTATATAAAGGGCTAAGTTATAGGAAAATCAGTCTATATAGACTAACTTTAAAAAGGGTACACATTCAAAGAGAAAACATTGTAAGTATTAATAAACTCATAAGGGAACTTATAAGGTAAGAATTATATTTTTAAATGCATCTTTGGAGAAAAAGGTTAATTTCTAAATGTATTTGTTGAAATAATATTTTATTAAAAATACTGTATCTTGAAATATCATGGAAAAACTTCTAGTTCTGACTAATATACACTCTGTAAAGGTGTTTTTAATAACACAAATGAACTGGAATGTGGCAGGTAGTTGTGGTTTATGTGTTGTTTTGCTTTGTTAAAGTGGGAGGGAAAAGCAGTGTTGTAAACATGCACCACACTGAATTTATGGTTTTTTGGGGTCAGCTCAGGGGGAAAGGGGCACCTCAACCTGCTGTATTGTATTTGGATCCAGATCTAGGGTCCAAGTTACATAAACCCAAAAAGGTAACAGAGAATTAGAGGCTAATTTAATACATCACTTTTCTAACATGCAAAATTTTTCCTATAGCTCTTTTTACATAAACTCCAAGGTGAACGGGGGAAAGGGGAAGCATTCATTTCTCTAGGCTTTTTAAAAATCTCATTTCATAAACCAGAAGAATGATGTTTTTCACTTAGGATGAAAATAATGATACTAAAAACAAAACCAAATTACAGGCTTACTACGCTGCCGACAGACCGAGTCCTGCATTCTATTTTATTTATATTCTAAATTTATACAAGTGTATAAAGAAGTAAATATTTTGGTTTCTTATAGGAATCATCTAGACAAGACAGAAGCTGTAAAGATAATAGTATATAAACTAGTTTTTAGAATGCTTTAGTTCTATTTTACCATTAGTTTATATAGTTTTGGAATAATTGGCTTTAGCATAAAATTATGTTTTAGCCTAGATAATAGAAATGTTCATATAAAGGTTATGAATAAATTATTTCAAATACCTCAAAGTAAAATAATACTGATAATGCTAATTTTTATTTCTGCTTCTCTTTTAGGTACCAAAATAAGGACAGAATGGCCAATTGCTAGTGTTTGATCCAAAGGGTAAATGATTTATTACTTAAAAAGAATATGTTTAACCACCCTTTTGTCCTAAATATTAAGAAGATAGTCTACAGGAATGGTTGAGTGTGGTTGAAAGACTTAGCAATTAAATCCTTTATTATACTGTCTGTCACTCAAACAATGCCTAAATATTTGCCAGTCAGGAATTTCTATTAAGCACATCACTACTGATAAAATACTGGGTTGATTTTTTTTCTTTTCTTTCAGAAAAAGTGATGATTGAACCAAATGAAGCAATGTCAGAGTAAGATGTCTCTGGTTGTGCATCTGATCTATCACATGCCTTTTAAGCAATTAGAACTAGATAATGCAATCATTTGTCACCCAATTAAATTTGAAAGTCCAGAAATGCATGGATTAGCACTTAGCTTTTGCTTCAGTCAAAGCAATTGTTACTTAGATAAGAGGACATTTAAAATGAAAACTGAATTTTGATAAAAATGTAGGGGTATAGATAATATTCAGACCTACTTTTTAAATGCTTAAACACCAAGTATTCCATATTTTACTTATATAACTTTCATCGCTCATTCCTGTTTCACTTTGATACTTGCTCTCTTCTTTGAGAATATCATTTTAAAGGAATACTTACCTTAAAATCAAACAGATTCTTTGTTTACTATGAGAAGAACCATTACTACTAAATTAGGAAAATAATCACCCTAACTAGTTGAAGAGATTGATATTAAAAAAAGAATCATAGTCCAGTTTCAATTTGGTAGCTAAATACTAAGTACCTGCTTTGTTCAAGGCACTGATTCTGATAATTCATCAGAGCCCTTCCTGATATGATCATCTCCTCTCCCCTGAAAAAAAATTCAATTATTTATTCCATGAAAAATTACACTTTGAAAGTTGATTGTAAAACACATTCATGGGGATCAATTATTGATAAATTGGTAGGTGCCATTCTAGTGGGGTTCTATTCAAATTGATACTATTTTGAATTATTCTGAATATTATTGGCTGGGAAAAATTATACCTTATGCAACATATATTTCAATTTTCATACTGTCAAAGCTAAAAATTAAAATTAGGGTCCACCTTGACTTTTGTTGTAGATTATATATTAAAGATGTATTTTTATACTAAAGAGAAGGTAATGTATTACAGATCAATGACAGAGAATCTGTGCTTATTTCAGATTAAATGTTATAGACAACCAGAAAAAAACAAATGCCCCATTAAGTATATTAATCTGGATGTAATTATACATTATATATCCTATTACATGGTTGAATATCTTTAAATTAAAAATGTAAGAAAAGTTTAGTAGTCTTTGAGGAAAATAGGATATAACTTTCAGTAATACTAATGGGAGTTAGTAGTCATTAGTGAAAATACATTCTATCATGTCTACGAACCCCAGTGTTCATAGGCTGTGATAAGCAGTGTTGGAACTGGAGCAAGGGGTAACCCACATCCTGAGGTAGTTAAAACCCAGGGGTAAATCAAATGCAGTCTGGGCCAAAATAGAAAAGCAGAGTGATGGCCTGTTCTCTTGATCTCATTAATAATTGCATCTGTTTATCAAACTGCTTTTTGCAAGGGTAGTATGATCATGTTCCCTTCACTTGCAGAGAAGAGTTTAGGTTTGGGTTTGGTTTGGTTGTTGTTTGGAGTGAGGGAGAGAGGGATAGGTAGGTAGCCAGTAAGCTTCACAGGTGCATGGCTTTGTTACCTCAGGTACTCCACCCAGAGGTGAAGGTAAACAGAGCCAGTCCTGGAAAAAAAAAGATCAAGTAGGAAAACAGAAAATCATGGGGGACCTTTACTTGAGAAACAGTGTGACTGACCTACAGAGTTGATGGATTTTTTCAGTGTAGCTTTACATTCCAATCTCCACCCCGCTTCTGGCTCCATAGTCTGACAGGCAAGGGGAATTTCCCAAAAGGTCCTACCCAGGTTGGATTAGGGAAAACTAGAAATTTTCTTTCCCCACCAGTTCTTTGCCTTAATCTTCTGATTGATTCTTCATTCCAATCCGAGCCACAAGGAGTGTGTGAACTTTATAAACCAGGAGTTTCAAACTTCTCTGTACACAAAGCCCAAATAACTCATTTCCATTTTTCCTCATGGATCCTCTCTGTCAAAGATTTTATCTACCCAAAAAATGGCACTTAATTAACAAACTATTTTCAGCAGTAAAAGTAAAGTATGTCTTTAATGCTGGACAAAGTGTTATAGGTCTTGGACCTTTGATCTGTTGGTTTTTCGTCAAGCTTTCAAGTACACATAAAGATGTGAGGGGAAAACGGGTAAAGCAAACCCACAGCACTCAACTCTTGGAGTTTGAAAAAACTGCATCTGTTATTCCATAATTGTATATTTTATCTTTTCTAAAAATGGGTAAAGCAAACCCACAGCACTCAACTCTTAGAGTTTGAAAAAATTGCATCTATTGGTTATTCTATAATCGTATATTTTATCTTTTCTAAAATGTATGACACATTATTTTTTACTCCCATTTTTACACTTTAAGTAAAATGCCTCTTTAGATGCAGACCAACACTGGCAAGCAAACTTTATACCTCACCAGCACAAGTCTCTCTAAATGTAGCGAAGACAGTCTCAGAAAAGTAAATTTTAATTAATTTTGTTTTTAGGCTCATGGTTTTTTTGGGTTTTTGTTTTGACCACGCCTCGTGACATGAGAATTTTAGTTCTCTGACCAGGGATCGAACCCGTGCCCCCTGCAGTGGAAGTATGGAGTCTTAACCACTGGACTGCCAGGGAAGTCCCTCATGTTTGATAAATGTAAATCATTTTAAAACAAAGTTTAAAATAAATATAAACTTTAAAAAATTATTAATTCCAATAGAAATTTGGGGACATTTCATAAATATGCCTAGTGTGCTTAACATACTAATTAATTCTAAAACCTAGGTTATCCACCCTCTGGTGTAAATATGTTCCAGTGGGGTATCTAACTTGACTAACTCTCTAACCTTAGTAGATACTAAAGTAAATACTTCCCATCTTCCAAAGTAAAAATCTGAATCGTTCCTCAATTGTAATTGTATTTAAAGAAAATATATTTTAGAGTATACTGGTTATCTATTTCTGTTAAATGGTTAGAAGCATTGTTATCCTAAGTAATGTCACTTTCTCAAATGAAGTCAACAGATGATAGTTGAAGAGCAGGTGGAGTTTGGTCCTCTGCTTCTTTGAGACAGTATACAAGACGGACTTTATATCAGAAAGTGAGCAGAAAAGGAATTCACATTTTACTGTTAAAATGATGATTTGGTCACTTCTCATTTGTATTTTTATGGCATGTTCACTGCTTCTCAAATAGTAATATCCTATTTATCTTCAGGTCATTGAGTATGTTGGCTTCCTCCATGTTAGGACATTAAGATTATTAAAGGCATGTCAAATTATTCAAATATCCAGAACTAGACTAGCTAAATTCCCTTCTTTAGGGATATAACTTAGTGAATATATAAGTACCATATTTCATAGATTCTGAAGCATGCATATTTTAACATCTCTACTTGACAATGCTTTTTCTTTCTTAATAACAGTATGTCTTATAATAAATAGGTGATATCTTTGGATGGACCTAGAGATTATCATACTGAGTGAAGTAAGTCAGAGAAAGACAAATATTATATGACATCACTTATATGTGGAATCTAAAAAATAATACAAATAAACTTATTTACAAAACAGAGACAGACTCACAAACCTAGAAAACAAATTTATGATTACCAAAGGGGAAAAATGGGGAGGGATAAATTAGGAATATGGAATTAACAGATACACACTACTATATATAAAATAGGTAAACAACAAGGACCTACTGTATAGCACAGGGAACTATATTCAATATCTTATAATAACCTATAAAGGAAAAGAATCTGAAAAAGATACATATATATATGTGTGTGTATATATGTGTATCTGAATCACTTTGCTGTACACCTGAAACTAACACAACATTGTAAATCAACTATAGTTCAATTTAAAACAAGAAAAGAGGAAGAAAAAATGGTATCTTAGATTCAATGAAATACTGTAATTCGTGGCTGGGAAAGGCAGTGAAGTCCTCCTTTTATCTAGATTAGATATTAGAGCGTATGAATTCTAGTAATTACTTGTTGTGACCTTTGGCATAAGAGGACTCTCACCATGCTAGAAACTGAATACTTAAGTGACTTCTCAACTTTTCATGTGTAAGGTTTCTTCTTGGATGCTCTCTTTCACAATTAGAAAATCAGGGAGGGAAGAGGTAGAAATGTAAATCATCTTCGCTTTGTATTTTTCATCAACAGAGTGGGGTTTTGCTTTAGCATCATATACTGGGGAAGTGAAGATTCCATTCCCTCCCATAGTATTAAGAATATAACAAGCTGTTCAGCATATTTGCTAAAGCACTGTGCAAATCGCTGACTTAACTACTAATGTTCTAGATTCACATTTCAATAGGGATAAAACAGAGCTACCATAACTTAGGGGGAAAAATAATAACACTTTACATCTTTTTATATCTTTCCATGAAAACTAGAATTTGAATTTTTTAAACTCAGTAAAGGAGACATATTAAAAGAATCACGTTAAAGGAGGTACAAAAAACGAACTTGGGGTTATTTTTCCACCAGCATGGGTGCCTGTCTTTGTAAACAGGGTGCACCACACAAGAATCCTCTGTCTCAGTGTGTTATCTGTTGACAAGAGGTATCAGGCTTGAAGGTTAAAGAGAAAATTAACCCATTTTTATCTCAGCCATTTAACGAAAAAGCAGGCTACTTTGTATTATGACCAGGGGTTAATATTAGTGTTGGACTCCATAAGCATAGCATTTATTTTTTTAAATTTAAATTTATTTATTTATGGCTGCATTGGGTCTTCGTTGCTGCACGTGGGCTTTCTCTAGTTGCGACAAGTGGGGTCTACTCTTCGTTGTGGTGCTGCAGGCTTCTCATTGCAGTGGCTTCTTGTTGCGGAGCACAGGCTCTAGACATGTGGGCTTCAATAGTTGTGGCCCACGGGCTCAGTAGTTGTGGCTCGTGTGCTCTAGAGCACAGGATCAGTAGTTGTGGTGCGTGGACCTAGTTGATCCGCAGCACGTAGGATCTTTACAGATGAGGGATCGAACCTTTGTCCCCTGCATTGGCAGGTGGATTCTTAACCACTGCGCCACCAGGGAATTCCCAAGCATAGCATTTAGCAATGGTAAGAACTGACTTACAAACTTAAAAAAAAAAAAGAAAAAAAATTTCTGAAGGCTAGTATTCCTTAAATAGTTTTATTCCATCATATCACAATGATATGCCAGGAACATTCAGGTAATGGATTGCTTGTATACTCTATGTTAACTCTGAAAAGATTCTAAGAATCATTACACAATGACAAATGCCCAATAGAAATAGAATTTTAATCATTAGTAAAACTTATTTTTAATGCTTTTCCACAAAGAAGATATTGCATTTTAGCTATTTATTGTTGGTGTATTATATTGTGTGTTTATATTAAATGTGTGTATGAACCCATATAGAACCTTAAACAGAATTGTGACCTAGAAAAGTGTTTTTTCACTATCTACTTTAATATTTAGTAAGGAAGTCTCTTCAAAAAATACTGAAAGTAAAGTCTCTTTAAAGAATTTTACCGAAAATAGAGTATCTCCAAAGAGTATTGAAAATAAAGATATAGAAACAAATCTACAGTCTAAGATATGGTCATCTTCCTTCTTAAAAGAAAGCACAGGTAATAATATTTGTTTTATTTGAGTAACTGTAGCTTCTAATTCAGCCCTCCTTCTCTAGAACCTTTGGGATGTCGACAACTCGTAGGTCTGGAGTGGGTTGTGGGAATCAGTAATTTTTCAAACTCAGGTACCGGATGATTCTGATATTCAGTCAGGTGGGATCCATGGGTATACATTACATAAAATGATAATGATAGGGTATTCAATTTTAGAATGAATTGAAATACCTGTGAAAGCATTAACAAGTTCCGCCCATTCAACAATGGTTTACTGAGTGCCAGGCACTTGTTTAGAAGCTGTGGATATAGTAGTTAGCAAATGGCCAAGATCCTTGCCCTTATGGAGTTCACATAGATAGCCAACTATTAAACACTAATAATAAACACAAATAAGACAGCGACAGGTTGGGATGGGTGCTACAGTATAAATAAATGGCCCCTGGAAGAGGGAGAACTATCTTAGATCTAAGGATCAGGAAACCTCTCTCATGATACTCAGTGTTTGTGAATTGAATGAGTTCCTGTGACATCACATAAAGTTCTTAATTCCCTATTATGACCATCCCTGATGACACCAGTGTGATGAGTCGGTGAACAGGCTGGGTACACACTGGAAGATTAGAGTGGTTATGAGCCGATGGAGACTGTAAAGGAAACAGGTATATAGACTGAATAGCCCAGACATCCCACCCTTGGAAGGACTTGTTATCCCTTTTGAGGATAGATAGTACCTTTTGCTTAGAGTGAGGAGTTTTCCCAACTTTTTCTTTTTTTGGCCTGCTTTTTCTTAACATTGTCTTCTCTCAACCGTTCCTAGATTTCCTCATTTTCTTCTTTCTAACACCAGTGTTTCTACACTATGTAGAGTAGCTCATGGCCACACTCCCATCAGAGAAGACATCTCAAGACTTCCCAGACACTCATAATGTAACACAAGTTAAGGTTGAAACTGTGAAATTCATCTGTAGAGCCAAAAAACTTGGCAAGCTCAACAGTGTTTCCCAAAGAGATAATTTTAGGAAACACAGGGTAAATTTTTTTAATTACTTTAATAGTAGTATATTTTAATGTGTATTAGAAAAAAATATATAAGACCTGGTTAAGAATATGGACTCCAGAGCCAAACTGGCTCCCAGATCTACCTTAATTAGTGGTGTGAAGTTGGGCAATTTATTTAACCTGTCTGTCTCTCAGTTTCATCTATGAATGGGATAAAAATAGTACACACCTCATTGAGATGGTGAGAGAATTAAATGAGTTAATATATGTAGTATTCAGAAGAGTAATGGCATATAATATTTGCTATGATTATTATATCTTTTATTAGTACCTCCATCAGTTTTGTTGATGATAATATTTATGATCTGGCAAAATTTCTAAGTTAAAAAAGTAAATTTAAAAAAAATTAATAGTATAGGTGATACTCTCATATGGCAAAATGGATGAAGATAGTATATTACTGAAATTTGGAAAATGTTTCAATAGCTTGTGCCATGGAGGTTTTACCTCTTAAATATTTCTCTAATATATCTCCTCCTCTCAATCCCTATTTTAACAATGCCCTGTCATCCATCTCTTTCACCTGGACTTTTTAAAGACACCTCTAACCACCTCTCTCCCTGCTCTTTTTTTTTTTTTTTTTTCTGTCTGCCTTCAAATACACTTTCCACCCTGGTATCCAGGTATTCCTTCAGAAATTCAGAATTGATCATACTTGTTTCCCTACTTAAATCTTTCATGACTACTTTGTTTCCCTACTTTTAAATCCTTCACTCTTAGGATAAAGTTCTAACTCCAAGGCCCACAAGACTCCATTATCCAGCTTGTACCCCTCTGGCTACATCTGCCACCATTTCAGCCTCAACTTTGACCCATACGCAACAACAAAGTGCTTGCAGCTCCACACACATTCTTTTTTCACTGGTTCATGCTGTCCCCTCTCCTTGGAAAAACTGATCCACTCAGACCAGGATGGGGCTCTCCTTTGGTCTCCCATGTACCTAGTACACATCTTTATCACTTACTGCCATACTGTTTTATAATTATCCATTATGTTTCTGACTCCCCAGTTAGAGTGTGAGCACCCTGAGGTCAATGACTGTTCATTTTTGTGTTCCTGGGGCTCAACATAGTGCTGGGCACTGAACGGGTAGTCAGAGTAGTGCTTATTTTTTTATTTTTCAGTCATCTATGTTTGGTCATAGGTACTGTGACTTGACATTAAGAAAAATCATTAATAAAGTTATGTAACTTCTGGTTATATCTGGAACACTTCACATGTATCTCTTCCTAATGTGTGTGTGTGTGTGTGTGTGTGTGTATACGTGTACAGAGAGAGAACTTTATTCTCAAGTATCCAAGCAGTGACTACTTGCCTAAGAAGAATTACTTTTCAACCTCTGTAGCCTTACTTCTACTTTCTAAGCTCTTTATTTTGCATTTACATTCCTATAAGAAAAATTTAAGAAAAGTATTTCTGTGGATAGAATAGCATTAATTTCTTTTTTCTGGAAGTTATTATATTCTTTATAAACAAAACTGTTTTCCATTTATTACAATTTGAAGCACCAAACAACACTAACATCAGCTCAGGATTATCGGTTTGGGTTTTTCCCTGTTTCACTTAGCAGTTTTATTACCTTTTTTGGAAATGGAAATCAGGTGAATTTATTGCAGTGCTGTTTAGTCATGAAAAAAAATCCAGAACAGGAGGACATATAGTAAACATGTACACTTGCTACATTATAATTTAGGAGTGACCATTTAAAATTTTTGAATACGTTTCAATATTTATTGATTAAATTATATGTATTCTTTTCTAGGTGAAATGAGCAAAAATATAGTCATTACAGATCAGGAGAAAAATAATGAATGTTCCCCTGAGGATACTGATGATAAGTTGTCTGAATCAACAGATGATGATGGTGAGGATGATACCAATGATGAAGATAATGAGGAAGACAGTAACCCTAATAAGGATACTCATGCCCCATTAGAGTTAATGACAGAAGTAAGTTTTACTCATATGTTATAACTCAAGAAACTTAAAAATATTAAAATAGCTGAATAGTATATAGTCTTGCAGACTAAAAAAAATGGTTAAAATATCCTTGCCCACACACAGATGCTTACCTCGCTACTCATCGTTCTTTCTACTTTCACCAGGGTAGAGGTGAGAGAAGATTCTAGAAGTGACTCAAAATATTCTGGTAAAGGCAGAAGCAGGAATAAGAGAAGTTTTGGCATAAGACTCTTCAAGGACTGCTTTAAGAAAAACTTTCTACTTACTGAGTACCATGCTAGTTACTTGGGATATTTAGAGATAAATAAGAAAGACATGACCTTACCCTTGAGAGGTGTTTGTAAAGTTCTCTGGGAACTGGGAGGATTAAGTGACTAATTGAGAAAAGAAGCAGGAGAAATGGGGGGGTAAAGGAAGGATTTTTAGAGGAAGAGACATGAATGGAATCTTAGAAACTTGAAGAGGGACGTGTAGGAATTCATCTGGTAAACATATCAAGGAGGTGTTCCTGGCATAGGAAACAGCATTGGCAAAGGCATTGAAGCCTGAGACGTCACATGCGAAAATTGTACATAAACGTTTACTGATAATTCTATGGAGAACAAAACAGTTTTACCTCACTTGTTGTGGTGTCACAGTCTACCTTTAATTAATATTACACAACTTCATGTATATCATAAGAACTTCATAACAGTACATTTTCATTTCCCCCTTCTCATCCTTTGTATTTTTGTTGTCATATGTTTTACTTATACATGTGTTATAAGGCCCACGATACATTGTTCTTTTTGTTTTAGATGGTTAGCTATCTTTTAAAGAGATTTTTTTAATGGAAAATATCTTCTTTTGGAAGGCATTTCTGGAGTTCTTCATAGCTCTGTGTAGATCCAAATTTCTACCTGATATTATTTTCCTTTTACCTGAAAAGCTTCCCTTACTATTTCTTATAATACCGTTCTGCTGGAAATGAATTCTCTCAGCTTTTGTTTGTCTGAAAAGTCTTAATTTCACCTTTATTTTTAAAGGATTTGATAGCTGGAGATTCTAGGGTGGGGGGCCAGGTTTCTTTCAGTACTTTGAAAGGTTGCTCCATTCTCTCACATTTTGCATAGCTTTAGACAAGATGTCTGCTGTTATTCTTATTTTTATTTACATGTATATGTCTTTTTTACCATCTTTCAAATTTTCTTCATATGTATTATTTTTGGCAATTTGATTATGATATGCCTTGATGTGACCTATTTCTTCTGTTCATTGAGATTCTTGGACCTATGAGTTTATAGTTTTCACCAGGTTTGGAAAATGTTCAGTTATTAAGTCTTCAAATGTTTTTTCTGATCTCTGCCCTCCCTCTCTTCATCTGGGCTACAATTATACATATGTTAGACCACCCAATATCGTCCCAAAAGTCACTGATGTTCCCTTTTTTCCTATATATTTTTTTAAATATTTATTTATTTATTTATTTTTGGCTACGCTGGGTCTTAGTTGTGGCACGTGGGCTCTCTAATTGTGGTGTGTAGGCTTAGTTGCCCCACAGCATGTGGGATCATAGTTCCCTGACCAGGGATCGAACCCATGTCCCCTACATTGGAAGGCAGATTCTTTACCACTGGACCACGAGGGAAGTCCCTCTATGTATTTTATTTTAGAAATTTCTAATGCTCTGTGTTCAGGTTCATGATCTTTTCTTTGCAGTTATAATCTGCTGTTAAGTCCATCTCCCTCCTTCTCTCCCTCTCCCTCCCTAGCCCCATATATACATACATATATATATATATATATATATATATATATTCATTTTAGGTATCCTGTTTATCATCTCTAGAAGCTTTCTTTAGATATTTTTGTAACTATCATTTCTCGCCTCATCATGTTCAGATTTTCTCTACTTTTGAGCTTATGACATATTATAATGGCTATTTTAACATGTTTGCTATGCTATCACCTCTGTCAACTCTAGGTCAGTTTCTATTGATTAAGTTTTCTCCTGCTTATAGGTCATATTTTCCTGCATCTTTGCATGCCTGGTAATTTTTTACCAAATCCTAGATGTTGTAAATTTTATGCCCTTGGATACAAACTTTTGTTGTTGGACTTTGATCTGGGACAGTTGAGTTACTTGGAAATAGGTTTCTCCTTTTGAGTTTTGCTTTTTAACTTTGTTGGGAAGATCCAGGGCAACCTTTATAGTGGAGGGACACTACTAAGGCAATACCCTTATGAGGACTCTTCCCAGTGCTCTCTGTATTAAGAGGACCTTCCACTCTGGCTGGAGAGAACATGAGTTCTTCTCAGCCCTGTGTGAGGTCCAGTGAGTATTCCATCTGCTCATTCTAGTGATTCTTTCTCTGGCCTCAGTTTCTTAATACTCATATGCAGATCAATACCAGCCAAAGACTCTTTAATATTACTTCATGTCCCTATCTCTTGCAGAGTAAACCTAGTGTACCTGCAAATGGTTCAGAATATGTGACACACAAGCAAGAATAATTATCCGAGTGTAGGCTTCTTTTTTTAATGGAAGGTGTCTAAATAACTAATAATAGAAGATCAGTAAATTGTGGAGCCTAAGTAAGTAAAAAAAATAAACAAGAATATTTAATTCCATGGGGAGAAAATGACCATGATATGTGGTGTATTTTTTAAAAGTTACTGAATAATCCTAGTTTTTGTAAATATATATGTGTTCATTTATGGAAAAAATACTAAAATGATGTTCATGGAGATGTTAAAAATAAACATCTCTAAATGGTAAAAATGCTATTTAATGCTATTAAATTGGGGACAGATGCTATTTAATTGGGGACAGAATGTGTTTATTTAGCATTTAAATTTCCTACCTACAAAAATATACATACAAATATTACTTTGTAATAAAAAATACAATAAAAATAGTAAAGGCAAAACTAGATGGTATAAGGGCAATCAATACTGGAAAATATTGAATATACATAATTGTAAATCTATATTTTTACTAAGTATTGTCGTGTAATTATGGATTCAGTTCACAAATAAAAGCTGTATCTGAACCAAAGGGATACTAAAGTGATTAAAGTCTTCAGAGTCTGTGCCAGTTGAATCAACCTACATATTCTCAAATTGTTCAGTAGTGTGTACACTGTGTGGCTGCCGCAAAGCAGAGGTATCATACTTATTCTGTGTGGCCTTAAATAGTCCTTAAATAGTCCTCATTAACTGACTGATGACAGACTCAGTCCTGGAAAAACAAGTAAAAGTTAAAAGCAAAATAGTTAATCATTAATGGAATATTTTCTAGGGAGTTTATAATTGACATTTAAATTCTCTGTGAAACTACGTAGCTGAAGAATTTCTGAATGTTTTCCAGTTCCTGAGATCAGAAATGGACCAAGACTACCATTTGGCAAAAAAATTATGTCAGATGAGTAAGTACAAAATACTTTTCCTTTTTCCAATCTTCTCTGTTTCCAAATACATTCCATAATATGTAAGGTGGTTTGATTATCATACATCTAATGAATTCTCTGATAGTGTCTCAGTGAATCCTTGATAGTAAAAATTGGTATAAGGACTAATTTAGTCTTCTAGAGTAACTTTGAGTGGGATAAAATGACAGAGACTAATTACACCATTAAAAAATAAGTCAAAATCCTTAGCCTCATGATAACGGGTTAGTAGCATTATGCCTTTAGATTCAAAGAAGTGTTGTGTAGTGCAGGAAGCCTTACTTAACATGCAATTATTCCACAAATATTTGAGTACCTACGTATGCCAGGCACTGTTCTAGGCACTGGACAGATAACGATCCCACATTTACATCTAGTTTCAGACAGATAACAAATTTATCTGTAACTAGCGTGTCACAGATGATAGGTGCTATGGAGAAAAATAAAGCAGGGAAGAAGGAGTAGAAAATACTGGGAGGGAGGCAAAGCAGTTTTAAGTAGGATGGTCTAGGAAGGCCTCACTGGAAGACTAAAGCAAACACCTGAAGAAGTTGAGGAAGTGAGTCCTGTCATCTGGAGGAAGTGTGTTCCAGGCAGGAC
This sequence comes from Mesoplodon mirus, assembly GCF_964341445.2. Classification (NCBI taxonomy): domain Eukaryota; kingdom Metazoa; phylum Chordata; class Mammalia; order Artiodactyla; family Ziphiidae; genus Mesoplodon; species Mesoplodon mirus. The sequence goes on from NC_138984.1 coordinate 85,478,913, forward strand.
TAATAGCAAATGTGTTGAGAATAAGCCAGGGAAAGTATGATAGGAGATGAGGTCGGAGAGCTTACAGGTCAGGGGTTGTGCAGATTGCATAACACCTTTCGCAGCTTAAGGACCTTGGCTTTTTCTCTGAGTGAGGTGGGAAACCACTGGACACTTTTGAGTAGAGGAATGATGTGAACTACCTTATTTTTCTGTCTTTGCGTTTTAGTGGTTTGACTTGATGTTCAAAATGGTGGTGGTTTTCTTTGTATTTAAGCAAAGAAAGGTTTGGGAGGTTTGCTGAGTTTCTTAACTCTGTGGGTTGATGTTTTCATCAACTTTGAGGATTTCTTGGCCATTAACCTTCAAAGATTGCCTCTGCCATATTCTCTCTCTTCTCTTCCTAGGTCTCCAATTACACATAAATTAGACTTTTGTTCATGGTGACCCACATGTATCTTATACTCAGCTCTGTTTTTTCCATTTTTTTCTATTTCTAAGCTTCAGTTTGGATATCTTCTATTGACCTGTTTTTGAGTTAATTTATCCTATCTTTTGCTGTGTCCAATCTGCTGTTAAAACTATCTAGTGAATTCTTAATTTCAAGGATTGTATTTTCCAATTTTAGCAAGTCTATCTAATGATTTTGAAAGATTCCAGCTCTCTGTCAAAATCCATAATCTTTTCAACTATTTTGCCCATCTTTTTCTCTTACTTCATTAGTCTTAGTTATTTTAAAGGAGAAAATGGCAACTCTACAATTAAACTTTATTAATAATGGACTTGAAATATTAACTATTGTAGACCTGTCTTATGGTTAAAATCTTTTAGTGAAAATGTAGTGTAGGGACAGGGGGCCTACTCTCCCTTGCCTCACAGAGTCCCCACTGTGGATACAGAACTTCTTAAATCATTGGCTAATTTTTAAAATGGGTTTCTTGAATGCTTTAACACTATCTATTTTTTTTTTTTTTTTTTTTTTTGCTGTACGCGGGCCTCTCACTGCTGTGGCCTCTCCCGTTGCGGAGCACAGGCTCCGGACACACAGGCTCCGCGGCCATGGCTCGCGGGCCCAGCTGCTCCGCGGCATGTGGGATCTTCCGGGATCGGGGCACGAACCCGTGTCCCCTGCATCGGCAGGCGGACTCTCAACCACTGCGCCACCAGGGAAGCCCAACACTATCTATTTTATATCCAAAATAATTTGACTTGTTTAATCCTTTCAAGCATTTTTGACCTTTAGAGCCATCAAATAAAATATTTCAATCAAAACTGTTTCTGGTGGCCCACAAACAGAATTTCCAATCAGAAAGAATCCTTAGAGAGAGAATCATGTCCAATCCTCTGTTTTTATAAATAATGAAACTGAAGCAGAGAGAGGTTAAGCAGCTTGTGCAGCCCTGCTCAGGGAGCAAGTGACACAGCCAGAACTGGAACCCCAGCCTCCTTTTCCCTCAACTACTTTTCTTCTCTGTGTGGCTGGTATAGAAGGGAGTGATTTTGTAGCTCTAGCTCCCAGTTCTCTTGAGTTTTTCTTGTGGAGCCTAACTGTAGGAAAATTTACATATTATATTATATATATATTCATCAATCATTTTAGAAAAGCCTCTGGCTAAAGCTTACAAAATATAGACACTGATATCACCACATCTGTCAGTAAGTTTTGGCTGTTAGCCCAAACTGTAAACAGCAGGTGCTCAGTATAATGCTTATGGACCTGACATACCAGTGCACATGCATTAAGGGCCAGGTCAATGGAGATGAAAAAGTTCAAACTGATATATCTTAATGGGGTTATATTCCTTTAAAAACTCACTCCCTTCCTTCCAACCAATAAATATTGAGCACTAACTCTGTACCAGACATTATGCTGGGAGCTGGAGAGAAAGGAGAACTCAGAGCACACATGCTCTAAACCCTTTTAGGGTTGATATCAGACGTGGTTTGCACTCTTAATGGCTCATCCAGTAATGCTGTTGTTTACTCTTTTCTGTCCATGGCAAATAGTGGTGCCTCTAAAACTAAGGACTAAGCTCTAGGAAAAGAAGCTATGGAGTGCCCTAAGACAGGCATCATGATTCAGGGAACCAAATGGGAAAGAGCTGCTCCCAAGAGGAAGAAGAGGCTGATGGGAAATGTGGGCAAAAAGGCCCAGAGAATGGGCGTAGAGAGCAGGGGTGTGCAAAGTAAGATTGGCTACCCCTGAGGCAGATTGCCAGCCAAGGATGTGAAAATTAGGGAGGCCCCGGTTTTGCAAAGCCAGGCAAGTTCAAGGAAGAACAGAGAGTTGTAGACAGACTGTTCCAGGGAGAAGGAAGTGCTAGTTCTTTGATGCCAATAGGGACACTTGGCTGAAGGCTTACCCAAAGTCCCTCTCTGTGTTCAGAGCAACAGACAAAACAAATTTTTTTCATCTAACATGGACCCCAAAATATTATATGTAAATTCTTACAGCATAGATATTCTTTTTCTAAAAATTTTTTTCAAGGATAGTTGATTTACAATGTTGTGTTAATTTCTACTATACAGCAAAGTGATTCAGTTATACATATATATATATATATACATTCTTTTTCATATTCTTTTCCATTATAGTTTGTCGCAGGATATTGAATATAGTTCCCTGTGCTATACAGTAGGATCTTGTTGTTTATCCACTCTATATATAATAGTTTGCATCTACTAGCCCCAAACTCCCAACCCGTCCCTCCCTCACCCCCCCTCCCCTTGGCAACCACAAGTCTGTTCTCTACAGCATAGATATTCTTTTGTCTCTTTCTTTCCACCCCCATCTTCTAGCTCTTCCATGGAACACTCCACCTTTCTCTCTATATATATTTATAAAGTTATGCATGTAAAAATAGATTGTGTATTTACATTTTTATGTATTTATATATGTATATATTGAACACCTACTATGGGAACATTAAACATACATTGTTTAATTCTTACAGCAATTACATGAGGCAGATGTGATTAACCCCATTTTACAGATGAGCAAAGTGAGGCTAGCAAGGAGAACTAATTCTCCCAAAGTCACACAGCTACCCAGTGGTAAAGCTAGGATTAGATACCAGGTCTGGCTTGAGAGCCTATGATTTCTTGCTATATTTCCATTTCCTCATTTGACTAATAAGCTTATATTTCTGGTTAAGTAGGCAGAGACTTGGAAAAGAGATGCTTTTATGAATCAATCAGATTGAAATGGCTCCTATAAGTTGACTAATATATTTTTTATTTGTATCTAAGACAACTAGTTTATATGAAATACTGCATCTTTGTCCCTGCAGAAATGTTTTACAAATCCATTCTCTTGAATACAAGTCTCCAGTTCCTGGTGTGTTTTCTTGCCATCCAATCACGGTATAATCATTTGTATCTTCACTTGGCTGCAGGGCTTCCCATCCTGCATCCCAGGTGCAAATGCGTTCTTTTCTTTTTATCCTGCCTTCTAAAAAAGTTGTTGGTGAAACCTTGGAAAAGTGGTTTTTAAATGAGACTGCAAGTCAAGGGTCCCAAGTACTTTTCTTCATTTATCTCTTGATTGACTGTGAGATTTTTGGTCAGTCTTCCCATTTCTTGGTCTCTTTACCTGCAGCCCAGTCATCTCAGGGTGCCAACACTTCTGCTCACAGGCAGCCCGAGATTCTACAAAAATAACTTTTAAGCCTTAAAGACCTACTCTGTCAATTATAATAATTGTAAATGTTTAAGAATAATGACCTGAAAACCAAATTGGTTCTCATCATTATGGGTCTAACACAAATACAGATGTATCTTCAGAAAAGAAAGTTCCTATAAAGTTTTCTTTTTATTTATTTATTTGTTTGTTTGTTTGTTTGTTTGCAGTACGTGGGCTTCTCACTGTTGTGGCCTCTCCTGTTGCGGAGCACAGGCTCTGGACGCACAGGCTCAGCGGCCATGGCTCACGGGCCCAGCCGCTCCGCGGCATGTGGGATCTTCCCAGACCAGGGCATAAACCCGTGTCCCCTGCATCGGCAGGGGGACTCTCAACCACTGCGCCACCAGGGAAGCCCTCTATTTATTTTTGAGTAAAATGAATCACCCTTTCTTATTAGCCTAGAGTATAATTTTATCAAGGCATAAAAGGACTGCTTCCTATTCAGTTGTCTATATTCATTTATTCCTTTTTTTTTTTTTTAATGTTTTGAAGGCTCCACCTCTGTGTCAGGTACTCTCTTAGGGCTGCAACAGTGAACAAGATGAACAGTCTGTCTACCCTAGTATAGCCTCCTGTCTGAGGGTCTTAGAGCTCCATGGGCAGCAGAATCCCCAGCTCCCTGCCCCAGCCCTTCAGCCAGAAGGAGGCATCCACTGCATACTTAGGAGGGAACCAAGCCTTTCTCCAGGCCCAGAACCACTCCAGGAAAACTAATAATCAACATTTATTCAGCACCTACTATGCACCAAGGACTAAATTAAGTATTTATCTTTATCTGTGTTATCTGTTTGATTCATCAGAACAGCCTGATGTGGTCAATAGTATTATTACAGATAAGGGAACTGAGGTACAGAGGCATTAAATGCTTTCCCCAAGGTGACCCAGCTAGACAGTGGCAGAGCCAGGGTTCACATCTGACAGTGTTTCTTCAGGGTCCATACCGGCCTCTGCTTATGGGCCCCGGTTGGGAAACAACTCCCAGAACATCAACTGCATGTGCTAAGGGCTTCTCTTGCCTTTTTACAAACCCTACTAGCCTGTCAAAGAGTTTTTTATTTATCACCTAGGATGGATATTGCAGGGCTAAGTTTCAAAGCAGATACCTTTCCCTCACTCTGAAAATTGACAAGTGCCGGCAGTTTTTGTTAAACCCTGAGAATAGCTGATGGCATACTCCACTCCCATGGAATAATCCTAACTCCAACATGAAACTTGCTAAGCTATGTTCCAAGGAATATTAGTTCAAGATTTCTTAGTAAGTGTTCCACCAAAAAAGGATTCCATGGGGATAATAAATTGGGGAAACCACATTCTCCTCTCTGTAAGATCCATAGTAGTTATGAGCATATTAATGGCTGTGTAAAATCCTGCAGTTTTTCCTTACTATAAGCTTTACCTGATTAACTTCATTAGCCTAGTTTCCCAAATGCATATTAACATCTTAAGAAACTAGTATCTCAAGGAGCAAGTTGGAGAAACTCTGCTCTAGAAAGAGGCTTAGCCTCAGAGAAAGATTTAGACTGCTAAATTATTTTAGTCTAAGTTAAAATGTACAAAACAGTCACTTTTATCAGAAGCCTTAAAAGATGTATAAATACCCCTAGAAGCCTTAAAAGCATGTTCTGAGCAGGTGCACACTCATGCTAACCCAGATTGATGGTACATTGTTATATTAGGAATTAGGAAATAAAGACCTTGGTTTGGTGTGTCAGGATGAAAGCCATATGGGGTGAGGCCCTCTGAGCCATTGGGGCCTAGTTGAACCATCCACAATTCTGTCTCACTGTTAGCCAGGCAAATAGCACGCTTGATGTTTCAGTGCCCCCTGGGGGCCATCAAGATATTACGCAGGCGTCACAACATTTAAATGGATGATGTGAATTATGAATACACCTCAGGCAGGTAGGAAGAAGGCAGAGAGAGAGATCTGTAGGGCAAGATCTGAAAAAATAAATAAACTACTCTAGAAAACTCTGAAACAAAAGGTGTAAATCTTTCTGGGCTCTAGGACATTGGTAACATACTAACAGGCCTAAAAAAAATCTATTGATATGGTCCAAAGGAAAGATGACACATTCACATAAAGGATCAGCAAAAAGGAATAAATAGCACTTAAAAATGGGTCTGATGAAGAGGTGAGAGTGCTGTTAAGTAGGCGATCACTAGGGTGTCATTAGTAAAGTCTCCATGTTTTGTGGGAGTTGTACCTTGTTTGGAGAATGCTTATAGTCAAGAAACACTTTGACTACAGGCCCATGAGGGATGCCTCATAGTGACAGAGATTTCCTTCTTTGGACAGGAGGTAGAAACCTGAATGAGGATTATTTCCCTTACAAAGCATCTAAGATAAGTAGAACATTTTCTCTATTTGCGCTTAGATATACCCATGGTATAACTGTTAGTGGTTTTGCTTTGTGCATTTTCACTTTCATTGACAGTTTCAGTCTCATTCTGAAGAGGCTGTTTGCTGAAACACTTTGAACACTAATAACATGCATTCTGTTGTCCATTTTCAGTCCTAATCTATGAACCAGAAAATCCTGAGGCCAAGGAGTTTTTCTCACTTATTGAAGAAATGCTGCTGATGGGTAAATTTAAAAATTGAAATTACTTCTTTCTCATAGAACTGTGAGCAGTCACTATTTAAAAATCCATTATCCCAGGAGATTGGCAAAGTACCTCCTCATGAAGTGGTTAAGAAAAGGCTAAATGATCATCTTGTATGGTTTCACGAAACCGGCTTGTCCTCTGTGGATGGTCAAGATGACTCCCTTTCCTCTGTGGGGTGGAACTGCCCAAGCAAAGCAGGCTCCCTGGGCACAAGGTATTGGGCACTGACAGAGTCCTCAGAGGGAACAGAACCTGCTAATTGCACCAGGCACTAAAGGGATTATCCCACAGTTCCAAGCAAAGCCAGTACCCTCTAAATCACCCTGAATCTCACTTTACTCTTATTCTATTTAAGTAAGAATTAAGTTGACAGTAGTAAACAATATTTTTATAGACCAATGTATTAAATTTATTTTAAATCCACAAACGTCTTTATGCCAGTAAGAATATGTTCTTCTTTGTACTACTGCTTTGACCCTACATGCAGTTAGCAAACTTCAGCTCACTTCTCACGTTCCAAAAATATGTATTTCCTAGTGGCAGGGAAAACAAGGAGAATTGTGATTTTTCAGGGTAGAAATACTAAGAAACATTTTAAATAAGTCTTTCCCTTTCTGTGGCAGAGAAAGCTCAAAATCTGGAGGAAGATGATGAAGAGAGTGAAGAAGACAGTAGTGGTGAGAGTGAAGGGGAGAGCAGTGAGGATCCAAGTGAAGAAAGCTCTGATGAATGTGAAGATGGGTGATGACAGCTGCTGCTATAGTTTAATCTTCATGTATGTTCATTACTGTATACTATGGAAATATAAAGAAGAGAGCTGCATTTCAGTCTAACTGTTCTTTATTTGGTACAGAGTTCTTTTAATTTATCCATATTAGTTTGAGCTCCTTCTTAATATTTAGATTTTAGGTCAAGGCGAGCTACTCAGAGAGGGAAGTAATCATTGAAAACACATAGCACTAATTATGTGCCAGGTGCTGTTCTATACACATTGATTTGTTGAATCCAACAAACTCATGAGGTTAACACTATTATTATCCCCATTCAACAGATGAGAAAACTGAGGCCCAGAGAGGGTGAGTCATTTGCCCAGCATCATATACCTGTTGATCGGTAGAGCCTAGATTTGCATACGGACATTATGGCTCCAGAATCCATACTCCAAGCCCCTCCCATGTCCACTACTCTTGGCATTTTATATCATTTGTTTCATGTTCTTTATAGCATGTATCAGTACGTGAAGTTCTTATTTAATTATCTGTTCTTTTTTTTAAGATTTTATTTTATTTTATAGTTGATTTACAATGTTGTGTTAGTTTCAGGTGTACAGCAAAGTGATTCAGTTATACATATACCTATTCTTTTTCAAGTTCTTTTCCCATTTATATTATTACAGGATGTTGAGTAGAGTTCCCTGTGCTGTACAGTAGATCCTTGTTGGTTATCCGTTTTAAATATAGCAGTGTATATATATGTCAATCCCAAACTCCCAATTTATCCCTCCCCTAATTTATTTGTTCTTTTTATCTTCTCCCTTCTTGTTAGAAAATGTAACCTCCATAAGCAGGACTTTGTCTTTTCACTGTTATATCCCTAGCAACTGGACAAGTGCCTGGAAAATAATGGGATGTGTATACCAGGTGAATGAATGAGGTGAAAGTTAATGACAATGTTTATATTCTTTCATAAAATATTTATAAGACTTTATTATACTATTTATGTATCAATCTACATTATTTTGCTGATTCTGTATTCCTTGGTGAATTTCCACCACCTTCAAATTAGGTTGTAAGGTAACTGATGTAAAAATGAGAAAAATATTCCTAAATAATTTGTTTTGAGTGTGCCAATCTGATTTGGGGTTAGGCAGTTTGAATTTTTATTCTTATATCAGCACAGTATCATGTCATATCCAAAATGCTTAAAGCATAATTCATTCTTTGGGCATTTTGTAGCGTGCTAACATTCAGAGGGAGGAATTAGGCTGCACCATTTTATAGGAGTATCTGAAAGAAGTGAAGACAGGTATGTATAATCATCTAATTACATAAATAGTCGGATAGCACTGAAGGGCTGGCTGATGGAGACCGCAAGAACCACTTGTTCTTTTCATTTGTGGGGTGTTTGTTATTCCTTCCTACCATAGGAAAACCGTCGTATGTCAATCTGATGTCACTTACCTGATTTTGGAGCCCTCCCCATAAGAAGGTCATTAAATACCCTAAAACTGATATTGCAGGCTAAATTAATTACACTAGTGAAACTTTAGTTTTCTTTTAAAGGAACAGGCAAGTTCTGAGGAAAAAACTCTAAATAAAAGACCATGATATCACAGACCATATTATAGCTACATCTAAGTATTTGCAAGGTTTGATCATGCAGGATAATCCATATTTATGGATATGTACCCTTTATCCATATTCTTCATCCTACTTGCACTCCTTTTGTTTTTTTAAGTTTTTTTAATTTGATGTGGACCATTTTTAAAGTCTTTATTGAATTTGTTACAATATTGCTTCTGTTTTATGTTTTGTTTTTTTGGCCGTGAGGCATATGGGATCTTAGCTCCCCGACCAGGGATCAAACCCGCACCCCCTGCACTAGAAGGCAAGGTCTTAACCACTGGACTGCCAGGGAAGTCCCCTACTTGCACTCCTTAATCAGTGTAATTTAGGGTGTTGGCATAACCTGACATAGGCATGCGTGTCTGTATGTGGTAGCTAAATATAAAATCTAATAGCTAAACGTAATCTGCAAAGTATTTTTATATTGTTTTATGTAAGTATTTTATATTATTTAACTCACTGGCTTCTCACTCCTATGAGCAAGCTATTATATTGTCCCCATCAGTTACACAAATTGAATTTGGGATGCTGGGCATATCCAAGGGTAAATATTGACTGGGGTAGTGGAATTCAGATGAGGAAATTAAGACTACGAGATGCTAGGTTATGTTTCAGTATGAGAGATCTAGTGAATTTTGAACCCGTGTTCTGTGCTGCTTCACACGTAGCTAAACTGTAGAAACTGTTTAATGAATCAGCAAACAAGTATCTATGTAGACAGTTCAGTTCCAGACCTTTGCCTTCTTCAGAACAGTTACAGTGGTGGGAAAGAATCCAAATATTCAACTATTTGCAAATGTACAAAATGTCCACTCAGTGGACTTAAGATGGGAACCCACCAAAATCGTTTCATTTATTCAATCAATGTTTACTGAAGGCCTACTATGTATGCCTGCTCTTAAAGAACACTGGCACAGTTGAAATGCAGGGTGATAGGAAGTCCAGGGTGCTAAGGGAGCATGCAGGAGGGGTACCTAACCTGGGCCAGGTGTCCAGGGAAAGCATTCAGAGGGAAGTGGAGTCTAAGCTGAGAAGGTAGAATGAAGGGGAATGAGCTACAAGAAGAGGTTGTGGGGAAGAGCATTCTATCAGTAGATACATTCTGAGTCCAGAAAGTAAATAGGTATGGTTGGGTCACAAAATGAAAATTAACCAGTTAGAGCCGAGACAGATGAAGCTATGTTCATAAAGGCGCTGGGAAATGGTGGATCTTACAAGCTGTGTTAAAGTTTGAACTTTATCCTTAAAGTAGTGGGAGGCCATTGAGAGATTTTAAGGAAAATAATGATTGTATTTTAGAAAGAGCATTCTAGTAGCCAGGTAGAAAAATATGTTCTCAAACTACAGGTCATGATCCATTGGTCAGATATGAAATCACTGGAGTGAGTCACCAATAGCTGGTTTTTTTTTAAATTAAATACATAGAATAGAAAATAGCACACAGTGCAAAAGAGTATATGGGAATTATGGTTTTGTGAAACTTTTCATTCAGAGTGTGTATCTTGATGTGAAATGTATTTCTTCCTGTGGAGCTCCTTTTTTAAATATATGAAAGTATAGAGAACAGACTGGAGTGGAATACAAAACTCCACTGTTACATAATTCTAGCAGTTCCGTACTGTAGCCTGAAAGAGGTAGTAGCAGAGATGCGGTGGAATAAGATGTTATTTTAGAGGTAGAAAGAACAGACAGAAATTGGTGATGAATTAAATGTGGGGAGAGGTAGAGGTCAAGGATGACTCCCAGCTGGATAACTGGATGCCTGATAGTGGTGATATCCCCTGAAAAAGGAGCACAGAAAGAAAAGCAGATTTGCTGGAGAATATGGTGGTTCACTTACACACGTTGAATATAGGAAGTATATTGTTTTCTATGCTGTAACAAATTAAAGCAACTTAGTGGCTTAAAACAGTACAAATTGATTATCTTACAGTTCTGGAGGTCAGAAATCCAAAATGGATCTCACTTGGCAAAAGCCAGGGTATCAGCAAGGCTCCATTCTTTCTGGAGGCGCTAGGAGGGAATCTGTTCCCTTGCCTTTTCCAGCTTCTAGAGCCCTCCTGCATTCCTTGGCTCAGGGCCCCATTCTTCCGTGTTCAAAACCAGCACTGTCTGACTGATGCCTTTTCACATTGCCGTCTCTCTAGCCCTCTCTCCCCTGTTGTGATTTTTGTGAAATTAGCATTTGTTAAGTAGACCACAAGGGAAAGTGAAATAGAGAAATTTACTACTCACGGGTCCTAGAGAAGGTACATGGCACACCTCAGAGGGGCCACGGGGTGGGGGGTGTCAAGGTGCAGGAGAGAGTGGGCAGCAGGACCCTGGGTGCATGTCTTACTTAGGGTCTACAATTGAGTGCTTTTGGGGTTCCTAGGCTAAGTCCAGATTGGTGGATTCAAACTAAAAAGAGCAGAGTTTTGGTAACCTCTGTAGAGGTCTTATCAAACGGGGGTGCACAGGGGAAGGAGCTGGGAAGCAGGAGAGACTTATTTATCACCAGGTGCACTGGGAAAGTCATATCTGGGATTTACACTTACTTGTGAATCTGCAGGCTATTGTCTAGTACATGGGCTGTTATCTGGGCATGCACTTGAGGGAGAGGCTAGTGTCAGTTCAAGGCCCCTGTAGGCCACTTAGCCACACAAAATGAATGCCAAGGCAGCAATATTATGAAATAATTTAGCTAAATTCTCAACACCCTTCCTCCCTCTTCTACCTTAAAGGCTTGTAATTACTTTGGGTCCATCTGGAGAGTCCAGAGTAATCTTCCCTATCTTAATGTCAGCTGATTAGCAACCTTAATTACATCTGTAGCCCTAATTGTCCTTTGCCACGTAACCTAACATATTTATGGGTGCTGGGGATTAGGATATAGACATCTTTGGGAGGTGGGATTATTCTGCTGGCCATAGGAAATATTGTGTGTTAGTTGTTTTGGAATTTATGGTATGGAGCTTGGAAGAGACACTTTGGCTGATGATAAACACCTTATTTAGGAGTCATTAGGAGCTTAGACTCAGTGAGATAACACATAACAGAGATGTCTCTTTAATTAAAGATAGTAATCAAAGGTAAGGCATTGGTAGCCCACAGAGAAAGTGTAGTCTGAATAGAAGAGGACTGAGAGTAGAATTATCTTAAATGATAAACAACATTTAAGTGGTAGTCCAGGAAAGAAAAATGCACAAAAGAGAAACTGAGAAGAATAGCCAAGAGGAAAATCAGGAAAGCGAATATAGTAGATACCATTGGTCGCCTACTCAGCAGCATCCCTCCCTGCTTCTTTGCTAAGAGACCCCTGATTCTGTTCAGATATTCACTCCCCACTCACGTAGCCATGGGACTCAGAAAAGCTACCCTCAGCCAATCAGTGCATGGCATTTCTCTGGTGACTATTGCTGTTCCAAAAGTGGACATGTGACCTCCATTGGCCCAGTCAGATCAAGGACTTTATTTCATGATTGGGAGGAGAGGTTCCTCCATTCCTCTGGTTGGGAACCAGGAAGCATGCTGCGCTACTTACTGTTGTCAGCCATTTTGTGATCATGAGAGGAACTAATCTTAGCATGTTGTGGACAGTAAAGCAAAAAGAACCTAGATTCCTGGTGATGTTCAGTCGTGGTATCCATTGCTCTGGAGCCAGCCCTCTATTTGAGCTTACTGTTAAGTGAGATAAACTTTCTTATTGTTTAAACCAGTTTGGATTGAGGTTTCTTTTACCTGCTGCCAAAAGCATCCTAACTGACATCTGAGTACAGAAATCCAGAAAAGAGTTTCAAGATCTGGGAAGATCTACTTGGCCAGAAGTTATAGAGAGGACAAGTAAGGTAAGAACTAAAAAGTGTGATTGGATGGCAACAAAGAGGTGGTTGGTGACATTAGGGAGAGCAGTGTCAGTTGACTGGGGGAGGAAGGAGAGCCATATTTCAGTGAGTTTGAGTGAATTGGAGTGAGGAAAACAAAAATAAGGAGTTTGACATTGAAGGTAAGAAAAAAGATTAAGTGTTGTGGAGGACATAGGCAAAAGGAGTATTATTTTTTAAATATTTAAGATGAGCATGTTTAGTAGGAAGGATGATAATCATATGTACTGACAGCCTATTATGTGTTAGGCACTGTACCATATGTTAATTCCATATGGTAATATTATATGTTAATTCCACATGTTAATATTCTTAGTCTTCATAACACCTGCATGGGGGTAGATATTATCCCCATTTACGTGTGAAGAAATTGAGACCTAGGAAAGATTGAGAGTAACTTTCTAAAGATCATAAACCTGGGAACTGGCAGATTCAAATCCAGGTCACTTGTTTTTGATGGTTTTATAACTTTGTCAATCAGTGGTCAGTTCTCATCCACACTGACTGAATGTAGATTTTTGGAAGTGGTGACAGATACATAGGTGACCAATGTATAGGGCTTGTTTGGTGAATCTTCACCCTCATTACATTTTCTGGACAGTCACACATGGATACAGTATGGGACATTCCTTATTCCTTCAGCCCAGACAGCTTTGCTGAGCCTGGCGTCAATGAGCATATCCGGAATTCCCATCTCCTTCGTGGCAAATTTCCGAATCTCTATGAGTGCCCAAGGGGTGTGCTTCTCTAAACCCACTCCACGGATGTGCTTGTGAATGGAGATGGTGTATTCTCTGGTCGCTACCTTATTGTTGGCAGAACGGCCCTTGTCCTTCTCACCACGCTTCTTTCAGAGCCATTCGCAGGGCCCGGGTTAGAACGGAAGAGCATAAGGTATTCCAAATCCAGATCATTTTACTCTAAGGCCCTACCCTTCACTGTACTTCCCTCCCTAAGATTCCAGTAGAGAGGAGCAGATTGAAGAAAGGGGAATGATTTATTAAGTAAAGACCATCTAATACCTTAGAGAATGTATATAGCATAACCTTAGTGAGTGGCATTTGGTTCCATCTGGACCACGCTCCAGCAGTCCAAACGTGGAATCAGAATTGCCTCTCTTTTGTGCTCCTCATATAGCCTTCAGTTACCCTTCATTTCTTTATGTAGTTGACCCTTGAACAACGTGAATTTGAACTGTGCGGGTCCACTATATGTGACCTTTTCTCAGTAGTAAATACTACAGTACTATACGGTCTGCAGTTGGTTGAATTCATGGATGCCAAACCACAGATGCCAAACGGCGGTTACTGAGGGCCAACTATAAGCAATACTCAGATTTTTGACTGCACGGAGGATCAGCACCGCTAACCCCCATGATGTTCAAGGGTCAACTGTATATTAAGCAAGGTGATAACCTACATTCCCTTTAATTGAAGTGTGTTTTTTTCCCTTTAACTATACCCTTGGTTAATTACATGTAAGGTATATGTAATTTTGGTAGTTTGCCTGGAATATTGATGTTGGACAAGCAGGAGAGGGGGGTGGGGAGCACTTGACCAGAGCTAATGGTGCCAGATGTGAAGGAAAGCCTGGATCCACTGGAAATGTTTTGGAGTTCTGGGCAAGTGTCCTATATTGTGAGGTATTGAGAATTCACAAGAGGCAAGTAAGATGTAGCCTCCAAGGCCACACTAAGGAGGACAAAGGTCTCTCTGATTGGCTTTCCTAATAAACTACCCAGCTGACTTGGGATATGTTATAATGCGGGGTGGGGCTGTGTGTGTGCAGAAGTTGCAGAGGCTTGTTAAGTAAAGCACTGGGAGATGAGATGGGCTTGCATAGCCTTGTTCATAATGCACCCTTTTGAACCAGGAGACAGCCTATAGCAGACACTGGTTGATTCCCCCTCCAGCCTTTTCAACCTAGGTGATAAGTCTAAGCTAATCACGGTACTCCCATCCCACTTGCTACTAGTTTGTTTGTTTGTAACAGCTTTGAAATGTCATTGACATAAAAATTATATTTTTATATATATTTAGGGTGAACAACTTGCTACACATATACATTATGAAATGAGCACCACAATCAAGCGAATTAACATATCCATCACCTCTACATAGTGACCTGTGTGTGTGTGTGTGTGTGTGTGTTGAGAAGATTTAATTTAAGATCTATCCTTTTAGCAAATTTCAAGTACAGGCATAGCTCAGAGATATTTTGGGTTCAGTTCCAGACCACCACAATAAAGCTAGTATCACATTAAAGTGAGGCACATGAAGTTTTTGGTTTCCCAGTGCATATGAAAGTTATGTTTACACTATATTGTAATCTATTAAATGTGCAATAACATTATGTCTAAAAAAATAATATGCATACCTTAATTTAAAATACTTTATTGCTAAAAAATGCTAACCATCATCTGAGCCTTCAGCAAGTCATAATCTTTTTGCTGGTGGAGTTTGAAATATTGCAGAAATTATCAAAATGTGACACAGAGACACAAAGTGAGCAAATGCTATTGGCAAAATGGCCCCAGTAGACTTGCCTGACACAGGGTTGCCACAAACCTCCGATTTGTAAAAAAACACAGTATCTGTGAAATGCAATAAAAATGAGGTAGGCCTGTGTATAATAAGTATGTTAACTATCGTTACCATGCTGTACCTTAGATCTCCAGAACTTATTCATCTTACATAATTGAAACTTTGTACCCTTAGACCAATATCCCTTTACTACTAGTTATTACTAGACATGGACAGAACTCAGCCAGTCTCAGCTAATGAGACATGGGACAAGAAAGCATAGAGCCCTCATGCGTCCTTGCAGCATCTTAGAACCATGGGAAGCTTTATGCTGAAGCCAATGCTAAGGACAGCGGAGGAGAGAAAAGAAGAACCTGGTCCTTGATGACATTTTTATTGACAGTCATCTCTGGTTTAGTGCCTGCCCTACCTCTGAATATCCTACGTAAGACAATAAATTTTCTTACTGTTTAAGCCAGTTTGTTTCTGATTTTCTATTACTTTGCAGCTGAGAGCATCCTACTGTATGTATCTGCCGCAGCATAGCAAGCATAATGACACCAATAACTGTAAGCCTAACTGGACTCTTTAGGGTACCGTCAGGTCCCCAAGGGTCATGGCCACTCAAAGCCAAGGAAGAGGAATTGGCGGATCCTTGTGCCAGTTACAGGTGCAGGTAAGTCGAAAGTAGAAATATGAAACTGGCTAGAATGGTTATCTCTGGGTTGTGCAAGTGAGGAGGGGAGGTAGGTAAGAAAAGCTTTACTTTTCAATGTATGCATTTTAATTTTTTTATCATAGGCACGTGTCACTTTTATAACAAAGATTTTTATTGTGCTAAAATATACAATTTACCATTTAACCATTTTAAAGCACACAGTTCAGTAACACTTAGCATATTCATATTGTGAAATCATCACCACCATCCACCTCAAGAACTTTTTCCATTTTCTCAAACCAAAACTTCGTACCCATTAAACAATAACTCCCCATTTCCCTCTACCCTCAGTCCTTGGCACTGTTCTACTTTCTGTCTATGAATTTGACTACTCTAGGTACCACAAGTAGTGGAATCCTCCAGTATTTATCCTTTTGTGACTGGATTATTTTACTCAGCATAATGTCTTCAAGGTTCATCTATGCCCTAGCATGTTTCAATACCTCATCCCTTCTTATGGCTAAATAATGTTCCATTGTGTATATATATCTCACTTTGTGTATCCATTCATCCACTGATGGCCAGTTAGATTGCTTCCACCTTTTGGCTATTGAGAATAATGTTGCTGTGAACATGTGTGTACAAATAACTGTTCAATACTGAAAACTTTTAAATTAAGCCTCTAATGGGGTGGGATGAAATCTGGGGGAAAAATTAATGAAAATGTTAACTATGGTTGTGTATGGGTGATGAGGTTATTTCATTTTTGTTCATTATAAAGTCACAGACTTTCTTTAACAATCATATATTAATTTAAAGAAAGAAATGTACTTTTTTTGAAAAAAGAAAGAAACTTAAAAAGAAAGGATAAACAACAAGGTGCTACTGTATAGCACAGTGAACTATATCTAATCTCCTGGGATAAACCATAATGGAAAAGAATATTAAAAAAAGAATGTACACATGTGTATAATGGAGTCACTTTGCTGTACAGTAGAGACTGGCACAACATTATAAATCAACTATACTTCAATTTTTAAAAAGACTAAAAAAAAGTTAAAGTAAAATTGACCTTAGGAACAGAAAAGTTTACACAAGGAAGGGAGGAAATAAAACAATATTCATGAATTGCCTACTGTATGTGAGGCATTTTAGCAGGCCTTAGTACACTTTTTGGTGTGCTGGAAGCTTCTGATGAGGATCAATACTAATAAGTAAATAAATAGGTCATTAAGTTCAGAAAAGAAATGTTGTCTGAGACAGAAATGCTGATGTTCATAGAACCTTAGCCAGTTAGTACACTCACAAACTTGCTTACTCTTATGCCCAGTTGGATAAATTAAGTAGAAACAATTGCAAATCATCACCTATAACCTCCAAAAGACCTTGTTTTTTTAGAATTGATTTTGTATTGGCTTGGCCAAAAAGTTCGCTCAGGTTTTGCCATAACATCTTCCGAACGAACTTTTTGGCCAACCCAATAGTTCCTATTGTTGCATAGCTGTATCAAAAAAAAGTTTAATAGTTGGTTAACCTTCCTGAGCTCCTTCCCCCGCCTTTTGAACACTTTAGCTTGCCCCCTCTTCTACTCTGTACAAGACTTTTGGCGTTTCATGCCCCCAGGTCTCTAAATGTATCTTCGCCTCAAAGAAAAATTATTCTGAATGTCTTTCCATGAAAAGGATTACTTGAAAACAATCATCCTGTTAAGATGATGCATTTCACAGTTCCTTGTCTACCACTGGATAGTGTGTTAGGAAGAAAATCTTTTTCCCATTATAATAGGCACCAAATTCAGTTTCATCCTGTTGGCATCTGAAGAACTGAGCCAAAGGTGGGGCAGAATACTTAAATCAGCAGACAACATCGTCATCCTACAGCCACCTTCCCTTAGCTCACATCCCCCCAATGAAAGAAAATAAGAGGAAAAATATTAAAACTCCTATGTACTAAATGGAATTAAAAGAATACTTTTGAGAAACTTGACTCAAAACAAACTTGCAAAACTGAGATCTTTTGCCACCTGTTAAGGCAGGGGTTTGAATATTAATGTAACTGGCTGCTCCTTCATAGGCTAGTTGAGGTCTCCTAGGTGGTTCTGACTTTGGGGGACTTATTTCTTCCTTGTCTACTTTTTCTTCTCACCTCCTTATCTGAATCCAGATGAAGAAAAGAAAGTGATGCAAAACGACTGCCCATAGTCATTCTGCAGGCACTAGGTGCCTTCCAGATGGCCACCTGAAGATCTTAGGAATATATTGTCTATTCAGATGCACAAAATAAAAACCAGCCAAATATGCAGTGGGTGGTTATAGTGTTCCAGGAACCATTCTGTGCTGGGGATACATTGGTTTAAAAAGAAATCCCCGCCCTCATGGAGCTTACATTTTAGTGAGAAGAAAGAAGCAATAAATAAGTAAAATATACAGTATGTCAAGTGGTAAAGAAAAAAAGTGTTAGAGGAAAAAAACAGGGTGGAATAGGGAGTTCTGTGACTGGGGGAGATTTGCAATTTTAAATAGAGAGATAAAGGAAGGTCATTGAGAAAATAACATTTGAACATTTGAGCAAAGACCAGAATGAGAAGGAACAAATCCTATGGATACGTGAGGGAAGAGCTTTCCAAGCAGAGGAATATTTATTGCCAAGTCCCTGAGATGGGAACATGCCAAGAATGTTTAAGAAACAACAAGAAGTTCAGTGTCATTGGGGCAGAGTAAAGACATTGGCACAAAACTGGCTCCCTTTCACCCCTTCTCAGCTGAGTCTGAATGTTCCATCAGAAAATTTTCTCCTCTAGGAATCAAAACTCTCTGTAGATTAAAAAGCCTCTAAATCGCTGAAGAGAAAGCCTTCAAGTCCGTGTCAAGGGATGATGAAGCTCTACTGAAATGGGCAACAAAATAAAACACATATTAGGCTTAGCTTATACATCCAAGGAGAAAACATTTAAATGGATCAAAATCACTGTTGAACTAAGGGGAAAGAACAGGAGCCGGAGTTGACATATACTGAAATCCATAAACCAGGCATCACTGAACTTGTGAATATGGGTTTTATGGACATCAAATAAGACAGCCCACAAAGCTAATGTTAGCTCCCATTTTATTGATGAGAAAATTTAGACTGAGAGCATTTAAATAACAGCTGATAAGTAGAATTGAGATTTGAACTCAAGTCTGACTAAAGTTATTGATTTTCCTCCTGTAACAAGCTGCCTTGAAGATCTCAAGAGGTCCTTGAGTCCATAGCATTCACAACAGGAGAACATTGCCCTGTGAGAGGAGTCATGAAACACTACTAATTAATTATTTCAGATGAATGAAGCCTTATCTGGTCTCATCTGATACCCTAACCCTGCCATTATGGGAGTCCGGAGAGATTAAGTGATTTTACAAGGTCAAATGATTATTATGTGGCAGAGCTGGGAGGCCTCACTGAGCAGTGCACAGGGCACTGAGACGGAAGGGAGAAGAGTTTCCAGCCTGATTCTCACTAAGCGTGTGCTCTGGGAAATCCTGAAACTTCTCTGGACTTCAGTTTCTTTGTCTGCAAAGCAGACGATCTCAGGTGATGCTTAAATGAGAATTCAGACAATAAACACACCACATAATTTCCAGGAGATTTATTTTGCACCTCTATAGTATAACTATTTCTGTAGTTATGATTCTAAAGCGAGAGACAGACACAGAGAGGGAGAGAGACAGAGGTCAGAGGTCGCTAACGTGCCCCACCCCCTCCACCACCGCTATTAGGCCAGACTGGGCCCACCCAGAGTAAGCAATCCTGGGCAGCCAATGCCAAGACCTTTCTCTGAGTTCCACCTTGGTTCTCCCTGGCAGCCTTGGAGTGAGAGTCTGTATTCGTCAGCTACTGCCCCAGAAATGATGCATCACACATTACCTCAAAACTCATGGATTTGCAGTTCAGCTCTATTCCTGTGTCCAAAGCAAATCACATGGCCAAGTCCGATATCAAGGTTGGTGTGTGTGTGTGTGTGTGTGTGTGTGTGTGTGTGGCGGGGCGGGGGCGGGTGACGGGGCGGGGGAGAGTATACAGTTCTGATTCAGGGAAGAAAACAAAAGTTTTACCAGTTCAAGTCTTCCCGTGCTTCAATGCATGTCTGTGGTTTATTCCTAGCTATGTAGTTGAGACAATGTGACTATAGCCCCAGTGAAAAGATATTGACTATCATTTAATCTGCATATTTAGGGACTTCCTGAGATTTCAAGTTGTTGCAGTTCTAAAGGATCTTTGACTCATCCAAAGGCAGAGAAAACAAGACCTCAGCCTTGCACCTGAAAGTAAGAAAGAACGAGCTCCGGGTAACTAATTGCTCTGGGAAAACCCAAGGCACTGATTTGCAGCTGACACAGGTGAGAACCTTGGGTGTGAATAAATTCCAGTGAGCTCTTACTTGTTAGTTCTTGACAAGAAAGAAACTGAGCTAGAACAGCAATGATGAATCCCACCTGTTAAGCTTCTGTTTTCTCCCCTGAGTAACTGGCCGAGGATTAGGCCAGATAGGGAAGGAATCTGATCAGGAATAGAAATTTATCAGATTCTCCACAACTGAGTCAGAACCTTCCAGAACCTCTCATACACAGCAGTCCTAGGCACCTACATCTGAAAGCAAGGGCGTCACCTGAAGTCCTAGGCACCTACATCTGAAAGCAAGGGCTAAATACCTGTTATTCTAAATAGTTCAAGAGCTTTGACACTGAAACAAAAAACAGATAAAATACAGTTGATCCTTGTACAACACAGATTTGAACTGTGAGGGTCCACTTAGATGTGGATTTTTTTCCATAGTAAATACTACAGTACTACATGATTTCAGGTTGGTTGAAAATGTGGATGCAGAATCTAGGATACAAAGGAACCGTGGATGTTGAGGAACTCTGTACTTGGAGGGCCGACTCTAAGTTATACGTGGATTTCCCACTGTAGTGAGGGCTGGCTCCCCTAACCCCCGGAGGTTGTTCAAGGCTCAACTGTATCGCTATTCCATACTCTGTTTCACTAAAAAGCATCTCATTTGGGAAATCATCTTTCTTCATCCCGCTCTTTTGGGAAAGGACTGATTTTGCCTTAGTTTTTGTTGAGAGAACTGAAAACATAGATACATCTTAGAAGCTGTCAGAATTGCAATCCAGACCTGTTATTTCCCTGGTGTCCAGTTTCCCAGTGAAACACCTTGCCTAATACCAGAGTTCCCGTCCTGAGGCTACCTTTAAAGAGCAGCTCTGTGGGAAAGAGTTGGATACTCTGCATCCCCTCCTCTTTCACCAAAGGGACAGAGATTCTGAGTGTTTCCAGCCACTTCCGGCAGCATCTCTCAGCCTTTAAAAAAAAAAAAAGGCCCTGCTTTGTGAAATATGGCAGAGTATGAGTGTGAACTGGAAAGGGCCTGCCAGCAGTTTTCCTTCAAGAACTGCTCCCTTGTGGAACCCGTTGTTCCCTCAGAAATTGTAATCTATCGCCACCTGGCGGTCCCTCCGTCGTCGTGTTTGAAATAGCGAGAACCGGGCGTCTTAAGATGTGCCCCAATACAAATTACTCTGTCCTCTTTGATTAATTTCTTTAATATTAGAATATTTTCATCTTCTGAATAGCAAGGGGGAAGGGACCATATGACGATTATCTGAGGAACTCAGCGATGTTCTTTAGAAGACAAGGTTGTAATTTCCGGAGTCCTCTCTGGCGGCGTTCTGGCTGGAATTCTCCCTCTCTCGCCACACTTTTTAACCCTTTCCCGTCTTCCAGGAGTGAGTGTGATGTCGTCTGTTGCGGGTAGGGGTGTTGATTTAGCTATGGTTCCCAAAGAAAGCCCAGAATGATTTGGGGAACTATCTTTAAAGTACACAAACACACCGAATAGACCTTCGCTTCCACTTACGAAAAGCCGAGTGTACGGTTAACGCTGCCCACAGCCCTCGTCTCGGAAGACAGACGTTTAAAAGGTGAGCACTACCATTTTATTCCCCTCTTTTTTGGTCGTAAATTAGATGCTTAAAATAGACCTTAACGAGCAGGCTGAAATGAACCAATACTGTGGCTCTAAATTACCTTTCCTGGAGGCTAAAAATGCTAAATGCGTAAAAAAAAAAAAAAGATTGACGTTACATATTTACTCACCTTGACGCGGACCATATTTTACGCATAAAAAATCTCCCCCGCAGCCCATTTGGGTGCCCCTTCCACTCCTTACTCCACCCACTCGCTTTTTTTCCTTTGACGAAAGGCTCGGCTCCAAATCCAAATCCACTTGGAATATCTTTAAACCTTCCGGGGAAAGGGCATTGTGGGCGGAGGGTCGTATTCCCAAGTCCCAGCCATCCTTGACCTAAAGGAAGGTTGTCCTCGGAAGACATAATCGAGTAGCCCGGGCTGCAGGCAGGCAAAGCCTCCACGCCCGGCAGAGAGAGACCAGAGGAGTCGCCCTCGCCCCCTCCTCCTTCTGCCTCTGGGCGTCTTCC
Organism: Mesoplodon mirus; assembly: GCF_964341445.2. Lineage (NCBI taxonomy): Eukaryota > Metazoa > Chordata > Mammalia > Artiodactyla > Ziphiidae > Mesoplodon > Mesoplodon mirus. The sequence continues at coordinate 85,501,051 of NC_138984.1, forward strand.
CATTTCTTCAAAGCGCTAAACCTTCGATCAAATGCAAACGAAACAGCTGGGCGGATACCACTCCCTTCCGGGCCACCCCTCACCACCGGCAAGAGTCCCTAGAGAGGATATCTTTTTTCCACCCCCATTATCCAAAGCATCTTCCCCGGGGAGTCATAAAAGATAAAAAGAGTGGAAAAATACAGACAAAAATATAGATCCCCCAATATTCTAAAGAGCCAAAAGACAACCACAACGACCCTCCTTGCAAATTCTTACCGGAGAGGCAAGAATGGGTCGACATACTCCACCACCACCGCGGCCCAACAAGGGAAACAAAACCCAGCAGTTACTGCGGGGAGGCGGATGGGGAGAGCGGGGCGGGTTTCCTAAATGCTGGAGACCTAAGCGGACTAACCGGAGGCTTAAGCGACCAAACCGTGGGCTCTGTCCTTGGTGCTGAAAGAGCCGCGCCCTAAGTCCGAACTCGCTGTGCTGAAACTGTGGAATTCCAGGCCCTCGGTTCCTTACCATCTCCGCTGAGCCCAAGAGTCTGGGTTGGAATGAGAGATAATTGGAAACTAAATCAAAGCCATGAAGTCCCCAACTCTGTTACTCTTCCCGCCTAACTGGAATGTTCATGAGTGCAGGGATAATATAAGTTGCTGGACAGTGTAAGCTCCATGAGAACAGCGCCTGGCACAAAGTAGGTGATTAATAAACATCCATTTAATTAATTACTAATATTTAATTAAACATTTTAAAATTAAGGACGAGTAAGAGCCTTCATTCCTCCCTTCCCCCTACATAAAGGAGAAAGAGAGTGATGTCCTTGCAGCTGGACGGACTCAGCTTTAATTTGAGACACACAGTCTTGTAGATTTCTTTCTCCGGCGAGATTATTTTATTGGCTAAACGTTAGGGGTGAGCGTTTTGGACATCGGGGTCAGAAGAGGGAGTGGGTGGAAATTTCTCAGTCTGATGCCACAGGTGAAGGTAAACGAGTCTTCCTTTCTGGGGAATCTCGGATCTTAGGAGAAGGCGGAGGAGACTGAAGGTGAGCGGGCGTCTTCCTGGTACGGCATACCCTGAGAGGAGCCGGGATTTGTTGCCTCCTCCCGCCGGCCTCCTTGCCCCAGGGCGTCTTGAATGATCGAGCACTAGCACCGGGCTCCCTGATTGGTGCAACCATTTCTTTTAGGGAGGCTCGAGGAAGGGGCGTGGGTGGAATTCCGAGCCTAGTCTCGTAGTAATCCGCGCATTCCAAGCGTGGCAGAGAAGCTGCGCGGTGCGCGGTTTGAAGGGTTGTTTCCTGCGCGGAGTGGGCACGCCCACCCTGCCCAGTCCTGAGCTCTGGCGACCGGTGCTGCGGTTACCCACGCCCGCCGTTCGGGATGCTTTTCCGTCCTTAAAAAGTGCCCGAGTTCTTACTGTAAGATGGAAGAGAGGGCAACAGTATTTCCTTTAGTATCAAGGGCAACGCGGTTATTTCAAACCTCACAACGAGATCCCTCGTACTAATCGAACTCCGTCTTCTCAGGGCTGAATCTTCGATCTCCCTTAGGGAATATTCAGTGCTTTGTAAGATTTTCGGCATCCCCACTGTGTCATGGTGAAAGGCAATAAGACATTCAGAGAGAAGGGACGGGACTCCGGTGGGCCAGCAAGGCCGCAGACGTGTTCATATATAACCCCTGCCTGCTGCACCGCAAAAGGGAAAGGAAAAAAAAAAAAAAATCACTGCGAAAACGAGTAAAGGAATCACTGGTTACACGGTGTCACCCAGACCCAAAGATCAACTTTGTTTTGCCCTCAAGAAAAAGAAACTGGGGTAGAGGAAAGAGGAGAACATAAATTAGAGACGAGGGTGCCTGAGGAATGAAATGGCTTGAAAAGGCCAGAGAATAAACAGCCCCGCCAGCCGGTCTAGTTGTTGGCTCTGGCGCACGAGGAAAGACCCGGCCAGCATAGGGCCTCTCGGTCTCTGGCCGCCTAGCGCCATCTGGTGGAAATTTTTCCGTGAACGTCTTTTTACCGTGAGGGGCTTTCCGAACGAGGCAGTTCGTTAAATACGTTTAAATATTGCAAAAGGAGAATCCTTAAAAAGCATGAAATCGAAGGGGGAGTGGAGGGGAGTGGGCCTAGGCAGAGAGGGCCGGTCTGCTCCCCCCACCGCACCCCCAGGACACCTCTATGCTCGGGTTCCCCCTGTGTGTGGAGCGGCATTCGTGCGTGTTATTAACCTTCAGATAAGATCAATCAGGAGGACTCCTTTCCCCATCACCAAGGGAACCAAAGCTAGGAGGGAGCGCACAGTGGGTTGGAAATCGGACCCTTTTCTCTGCGGAGGCAGTGGGTAGCTGTGCTCAGATGAAGTACCTGGGGAGGCTCCGAGCTGGATGAGGACACTGAAGTGAATAGGAGATGGAGTCCTCTGGGGTCTGAGTGTTCCCCCCTCGTCTCTGCCTCCTTTGCTTTCACGACAATCCTGGCTCAGTAGAGAGCCAGCAAGGGCACGACCCAGAACGCGGTTTCGCTCAAGGAGGCATCGTGGGGTCGTAGAGCTGGAGGAACCGCGGGGAGAGCAATTGAGGCAAAGACACTGCTCTTGTCTTCTCGAAGATATGGTAGTGGAGGAGAAGAAAGGGAGGGAGAAGCGCTCAGCGAGGCAGAATTCTTCATAGAAATTCTCTCTTGCCTCGCCTTACCCGACACTCTGCCTATTTCAAAAAAATAGAGCGTGTTGAGAACGGTCTGGGTTACTCATAGGGCTCTTTCTTTCTTTTTCTTTCTTTCTCTTGCTTTCTTTCTCTTCCTTCCTTCCTTTCTTTCTTTTTTTTTTTTTTTCTGGGCGCAAACCCGTGATCTGGATTTATAATCGCCCTATAAAGCTCCAGAGGCGGTCAGGCACCTACAAGGAGCCCCACCGCTCTGCCGAGCTGCCCCCGCAAGCAGCGGCCTCGTGATTCCCCTGCTGAGCCGGTCCCCGCCTCCCCACACTGCCTCCGCCTCCCCCGAAGCCAAGAAGCCGCCTCTTCGGATTGCTCTCTTCTCTTCCTGGAGCTCCCGTGCGGGACGGTGCTAGCGAAACAGAGGCGGCAGCTGGAGGTGACGCCGGGCAGATTACGCCTGTGGCAGAGCCGGGCCGAGCCGGGAGGATTGCTGGGCGCTACGCAGAAGAGCGACCGGAGCGCCCGGCTTGCTGGCTCCCAACCTAGGTGGGTAAGCGCGCGGCCGCCTGTACCTTCCCAGTGCCCAGCCGCGACTGTTAGCTGGGTCCTCTTCACCCGCGGTTTCTTGACCAATCCCCACCCCAGTGTCTGCCATCTACCCTCCCGAGCCGAGTGCGTCCCACCCGCCCCAATCCTGGCTCTCCGTTCCTGCGCGGCGCAGAGACCTCAGCCTTCGCAATCATCCTATCCATCAGCGAGATTCATGCCCCGGGGACGCACAGAGTCTGAGGCTCGCGCAGAAGTGGAGCGAGAGCGATTTCCCCCTCCGCTACCCGGCTGCGAGCGCCGGTCTCACCAACGGGCTCCTGGCCAGCAGCAGCTGAAGGCGCGATTCAGAGCGGTAACCTGTTACTTCCCCAGAAGCCCCGGCCTCCCCGCTGCCTGCTCTGCTGTGCGAGTGCGCGCGCGGAGCTAGATGCGGAGTCCTATGCAGGGTGTGGAGGCCGTGGCCGGCGGGCGCTACTCTGCAGGCTCTTAGATGTACCCAGATTCGCCCGCACTCTCTGTCCCCTGGCCTTCGGAAGCCATCGCACCAGCGCCGAGCGCGGAGCAGGGGCGCCGCGCACCTATCTTTGTCTGCCGCCTCTCGCGCGCTGGGCGCAAGTTCGTTTCCCCGGTGACGTTCCCCTTTCTTGCCTCTCTCACCCTCTCCGGGTCTGTACAGCGAGAAATCCGGGGACCTCAGAGAGTTGGGTGGAGAGGAAATACAGAAACAAGGATGGTGCCCCGTTCTTGGCTTCGAGATGACTCAAAGCGGGTGGGGCGAGAGGGAGACAAGCGAGGTTCCGACTCGCTGCTTTCTCGCTGTCTGGACTACAAGGTGACTGTATTTCTACCCCAGCCAAGTCCGAGGGAGAACGTAAAGACATGGACCCTTCTTTCCCTCTCACCTTGTCTCACCAAAGTCCCCGGTCCCCGGAGCAGTTAGCCTCCTTCTTTCCAGGGAATCAGCCAGACACAACAAGGGGAACCAGACACCGAACCAGACGTGCCCGCCCCGTGCGCCCTCCTCCCCCCAACACCCGCCTGCCCGCCCGCCCGCCGGCTGCTGAGAGCCCAATAGTGCTTATCGCGGCTAGGCTGGAAAACCGCGCACTGAGCCTCCCTAGCCCTCCTAGCCCAGTCCCCCGCACCCGCAAGACCTGCACTGGCCTTGGGCTCCTCTAGTCTCAACGCTGCGCTCCAGGTCGCCCCGCCGCGCCGCCAGACTGGAGAGCCGCCCCGGGCTACGTTGCGGGCGCCCGAGTCCCCAGCTCGCGCGCACGTCTCTTCCTCCCCGCGTCCCCAGCCCGGCGCACCCCGACCCAGCCCGCTGGCTGCCGTTCCTCTAGCCTCTCTCTCCCGAGCCTGGACTTCAGCGGGAGCGTCCACGCCCCCGACCGCTCAATCGTCTCCCGCGCGCCGGACCCCTGAATCCCTCCCCGTACAGCTCTCGCTTCTCTTTGCAGCCTGTTCCTAAGCCCGGCCGGCCGAGGACCCCGGACAGCAGAGGACAGGGGACAACCGAGCAGATGGCGTCTTCGACCCCTTCTTCGTCCGCAACCTCCTCGAACGCGGGAGCGGACCCCAATACTACCAACCTGCGCCCCACAAGTAGGTCCTGCTCCAGTTTCCTATCAAATGGACTGCGGGGAAGATGGGGGCGCTGGGACGTGAGGAGGCTGCGCTGGCTGAAAGGGAAGGGGGAGCGCGGAGATGATGGAGGCTAGAAAGAAATGGGGCCCTGACCCAGGTCCCGACCAAAGGTCGTTCGACTGCCAGGGATGCTAGGCGATTCCAGGGCGCTAAGGCAGTGGGAACCACGCAGGGCCGGAGCGGCGACGAGAGGCTTCGCTGTGGGGGAAGGACGCGCGGCGAGAGTGTTGTTTTTGTTGTGTTGTGTGTGGTTTCTTTGCTAGGTGGGACGACGGGGGTCAGCGCAAGGGGCGGTGTGAGGAGCTGGGAGTCTCAACGGGAATAGAGAGTCTTCTGTCTTCGGCTTTCGTTGAGCCGAGATCTGACCCCTCCCCCCCTCCTTTACCCCTGCGTTGTGCTCGAAGTCTGTAATCAGCGGAAATTTCGACGTTAATTGCAGCTTTTAGAAAACTCGGGGTCCCTAATTGCTCCAAATTTGCGTCGAGCTATTGACGAGTGAGGAAGAAGCCAGGGGCGAGAAAAGAGCATAAAATGGTTTGAGATTAAGCCTCGACATTTTAGACAATTAATTACATTTCAGAGACAAAAAAAAAAAAAAAAGCGGGCAGCATCCTGAGTGACAAGAAGTGGGGAACCAGGAAGAGTCCAGAAGGTTTGCCAGGGCGGGAGGAGAGAGCAGCCCTCTCTTTTCTCCAGGGCAGGAGACCTGTCAGCAATGAACACCTCTCGAAGAGAGAGGAAGAAAAGGGGAACCAGATAGAAGCGGCTGGGGAGGTGTATGCTTCCCCAACCCTAGCTCCGTGCGACTCCTCAACCCATTTCCAGAATCTGTCTTTAATTCGGATTGATTTCCAGCACCTTTGTAGAGGTGTGGAGATGAGGGAATTGTTTTCCTTTTTCCACTTTGGATGGAAATGCGCTCCCTCCAAATCCATGAGCTCCAGATAGTAACGGCCCCAGAATTTCTATATAAAAGGGCTTAGGGATGGCATTGTGGTTAGAAGGAGGCTCATTGCTTCGCTTTTATAGCACTTTCTATAAGCTTGAGAAAACATCAGTTGTTCCCATCAACGAAGGTTGGCGCGGGGGGTGGGGGGTATCGGGTAAGCCCTCTATCCAACCCCTAGGTGCTGCCCTTGGCTTCCCGGCTGGAGGCCTTCTCTTAAATTCTTAGGCGGCGTTCCAGTTCCCTTTGCAGCTCCCTCTCCCCGCCCCCGAGGCAAGCTACAATTACCCACACAACAAAGAGGAGCTCAGGAGAGCCGCCAGCCTTGGTGGCGCGAGAGCCGGGCACTGGCTACCAGAGCTGGTCGGAACAGGCCAAGAGAAACGGGAGGCCTGCGCGCCTTTGTCTGTTGCTCTGGCCCCGATGGATTTCTTTTCCAGTTCTCTCCACATTTCCTGCCCCTTTCTTTGCTGTCTGGCAGGGGTGGGCGGCCGTTGTGTTCACCCACCCTCGAGTCCTGCACCCCTACTGCGCCCCTACTTCCCAGAGGCAGCCAGCAGCGGAGTTCATGTGCCCAACCGCGGGTCCCAGACCCAGCAGAGGAGCTGACCCGAGTTCGCTCATGGCCGGGCGCGCCCGGAATTTGCCAGGGCGGAGGGAAGATAGCCGAGAACTGGGCCCAGGAAGAGCATGCAGCACCTGTCCTGAGAACGCCGCCGCCGGCCCCGACAGCCCAGCCGCCGTCAGCATTCTAGGCTGTGTGCGCACGCCTGGCTCTCTACCCATCCTTGCCCTCCTTTGCAGACACATCCTCGCCCGCCCAGCTGGCTCTGCTTCTCTGCCCCGCCAGGGTCTCCTGGGAGGTGGCGTTGCTCAATTCGCACAACCTTACTCGACCTCTTGCTCCGGCGATGCCTCCTCCTTGTTCTCAGCCACTCGGTTTTCCCTACTCTGGCTACGTCAAAGGATCTCTCTCACTTCCTCTTCCCATCTCTCTTTCCCTTTCTTTCACTGCAATCCCCAACTCTAAAAGGCAGTGCCATGGGTCTGAACTCCAACGCCACAGCTGAGTGACCTTGGAAAACTCTCCTAGCCTCTCTGAGCTTCAGTGTTTTTATTTGTAAAGTGAGTCTTAGATTAACACTCCTCTTGCTTCATAGGGTTATGAGAATTAGGTGAGATGGCGTTTAAAATGAAAGCACTCTATCGGATGAAAATAGCTCTTTACCTGCCAGGCATTTTTATTCGGGTTTAGCTTTCGCACCGATTTACTACTGTCTGTTGCAGGAACTCCATCTGTGACACGCTCTCTCTTTGACGTCGGGCTAGTTCTTCTCCCCTCTGGGGCTCTGTTGTGCCTCGGGTTTAATGGATGTCACTCTCCTTATCGCAGCAAACACTCGCGCCCGGCTGAAGGCACCGGCCCGGATGGGGTGGGGGATGGGAGTGATTGGAGGCGCCTTGCTATGAGGAATCCGAGGGGAATTTCAGGCTAGGCCCACTACACCGGCTCGCATGCAGGCTCTGCAGGCACCCCCGTGCTTCCGGCTGGAAGTTGAACCCCGAGGGCAGGATAGACACTGAGGAGTTTGAGAACACGGCAGCGCCTGAATCCGCGATTCAGACCTGGAGAAAAAGTGTGATTCCCTTCGCCTTCGCCTGCTCCAGATCCGAGACGTCCGAGGGAAGGGTTAATGAGGGGCAGGTTGGGAAGAGGGGGCAGGGGATGAGACCCGAGGCACACTATTGTCTTGCCGACTCCCCGGTCCCACTGAAGAGCGGCCATGCCAGCCCGACCATCTAGTCAAATACTATTTTTCACTCAATTAATTCCTGAACTCTTCCGCGACCCCATTTCATGCCAGTTTATTTTAAGCTGCCACTCGGCTGGAGACCCGCCAAGAAATTATGAGACGTGTTGGTCCCAGATGTCTCTGTGTTCCCTTTCCCAACCGCTGTGGTCGCCCTTCGAGTCTGCGGGGCGGAGACCAAGGGACAGGGCCTGCGAGTGGGTGTTGGGCTACTCGAGGAGCCGGGCCTGGCCCTTTGCACCTGCGGTCAGCCCTGTCCCACTCCGACCCCGCCTCGGCGGCTACCTCATCGTGGTCGCTGGGAGGCCGGGCGGGGCGCTGGGTGCGTGGCCTCTCAGAGACACTGTTTTGTACCTGAGGTCGGAGCAGGAAGGGACTGTGGTGGGGTCTCGGGGGGCACGAGTCTCCCTGTCGGCCCAAAGATCTGGCTCTTAGCTCCTTTCGGGAAAGAGCTTTTTAATGAGGCACACTGGCGAAGACCTGCCCCTACCCTCCCCAGAAAACCTTTGCCCTCGACCGGGTGCTGGACTGTCCGAGCCTCACTGATCGCACGTCTCTTGGTTTCTAGCGTATGACACCTGGTGCGGCGTGGCCCATGGATGCACCAGAAAACTGGGGCTGAAGATCTGTGGTAAGTGAAAGGGCCGGCTGGGGCCCCAAAGGGGCTGCGAGGCGAGCGGGCTTTACGGGTTTGGGAGAGTGGGACGTACGCGGAAGGGAATCCTGGCTCTTGGGTCTGTTTTCTAGTGTCTAGAGCCCCTACGCCCGGCAGAGACGCTCCTCTACTGGCCTTGACCTTCCTCTGCCCTCTCCTGACGTGCCCCCGAGGGACCTTTTCCGATGGGGGGCCCTGGGCTACTTGAGACCTCGGGGCTCCCCTAGCTGGGCGCGAGCACAGCGCCTCCGCGCGACAGCCCCGCTCATCTTGCCCGGCGCTTTGGCTGTTCTGACCCATGCGCTCGGCCTACGCGACGCGAAGGCGGCATAAAAATGTCCGGGTTTACTGGAGAGCAGGCCCAAGGCAAGACATCCGCCTTAGACGGTAGCTGACGCATCGTATTCCTTCCCTCTCCACCATCGCGCGTTCAAAGTGGCTTCCTTGGCTGGATATTTTTGCCCGAGATGTCAAAACGGATTCAGATTTCGTTCTTTAAGGCCTTGGAGGCCAAGAGAAAGGATTGCCTGCAGCCCTCGGTGGCCTGCCTGGAGGAGGTGCGGGCGGTGCAAGCTAGAGGGTTTGCGGAGCTTGCCCTTGAAGGAGAGGAGGGAAGGGAAAGGGGGCAGAGGGGGCGTGGGGCTGCAAGACGGAAAGGGGGTATCGGGCACGATTTGCTAGAGAGGAAGGAAAATAGATCTGGGAGCTGGACGGAAGAACTGCTCTCCGGAGACGTAAGGATCTAAAATGAAAACGCCCAAGGGGTGTAATTTTTTTTTTTTTAAGGAAAAAGGGAGATTTGTTCGAAGGGACACAGCTGAGTGGCTCCGGCTGAACAATGAGAACTTGCTTTCCTTGCTACATTTCACCGTCTAAAATTTCTAGCCTTATCGGGCCAGAAAATACGGACGTCCTCGGTCAGGGGGTGGAGAGGCGGGGTAAGATTAACGAGGGGCTTATTAAAAGGCCATCCGTCAGCTGCTGCGCGCTGGAGATAGTGGCGGCGCAGGCGTAGGCACGCACGCTCAGCCCCGGGAGCGCCCGAGAGTGGGCCGGCGAGCCGGTGGTCTCCGGGCCTGATCTTCCCAGCTGCCCTGCATTCCGGGGCCCCAGGGAGGCGAGAGTTTGTGGCCGGAGCGAGAGGAGTTACTTAGCAGCTTTTGGGAGACACCCTCCCTTCCCCGCCTTGCGGCGCGGCGTCCTCCCTGCGTTTCTGGGGCTCTGTCCCCTGATACCAGAAGCAGCTTTACGGTGAGGAAGGGTTGCTCGACTCCAGGACCTAGCCGTTTTACAGGGAAAGCCCAGCCCTGCGGCGGGGAGGCCCCGGCGTTTGGCCCTCTCCCCAGCACGCTAGGCCCGCGGGGCGAGGCCTGGGCCGCGTCCCCGCGCGGGGGCAGCTGGCGGCAGCCGAGCTTTGTTCTATAAATAGCCCCCTTCTCCCGCCGCCATTCTCGGCTTAATGGGCCGTTTCGCGCCAGGTCCCTTCGGCGGCCGCGGCGCTCGGCTTCAGCAGCCGTCATTGTCATGCAGCCGGGCAAGCAGAACTGAGCGAGCCCTGGGCGCCCTCCACGGTCTAGGACAGGGTTGGGGGAGGCTTGGGGTGAGGGCTGCTTTCCTCGCGGTCCTAGGCCTGCCTAGCCAGCGGCCTTCATCCATCCCCATCCCCGCTTCCCGGCCTCGGCCCTGGGCGGTGCCCCCTGCTGCCCCGACTGCAGACCCTCAGGGTCTGGGGAGAAGAGAAGGTCTAAACGCCGCTTCGGGGACACACCCGAAGTGACCCGAAAAGGTAAAGGGGCAGGAGCATCCCTGGGTCCGGGAATAGATGTTCAGGCACAGGGGTACGGGAATTGGGGAATAGAGGTTTGCATCAGCTTCCCCTGAGGGAGAGCTTTTGGGCATTTGGGGGCTACCATCCTCAGGGAGTTTCTTTTCTGTTTTTACCCACCTCCCCAACATTAATTTCAGGAAAGTTGAAACCCCTGTGACAGGAGAGGGCTGGTAGTGTGTTGAGGGGAAATTGCCTTCTGCTAATACACATGCTTTGGGGGCCACAGGTTAGGAGGATTTACAGTAGGTTTGATTCTGAAAGGAAACAAAACAACAGGAGGATTTGTTTTCCATACTTTGCGTCAGCTCTGGCTTTCCATTTTAGTCTAGTTACCGGAGGCAAAGTGCAGTCTTTGGTTTTGACTTTAATCCACAGACCCCTCCCCTCCTCCACACACAGATTCCCCCACTCCCTTCATCCCAGACCTTCACGGGCTTGAAAGGTGCCCTCTTGACCTGACACTCCAGGTTGGTTTGGCCTTTCACCTTAAGAGAGTTGAGGGACTAATGGTCATCTTCTCACTTCAAGATCCATTGCCCTGGGGGACCCATCCATTGCCCTTGCCAAGATTCCACCCCACCTCCTCTCCTACCCCCTCTCCTGGATCCCCCCGCCTCCCCCCACCCCGCAGGAAGACAAAGCTGCAAGGAAGGCCCCTGGTCTCGCCAGTGGAACCCTTAGCTCCGGAGGCAGAATCCCGTGGGAAAGCAGTCAGCCAGAAGAAACCCAGGGTCTTGCCAAGAGGTAGAGAGCCGGGTGGCCACAGGCATGATAGCATGACCTAAATCGAAGGAGATGCAGGGAGCCCTAAGTTCTGGGCTCTGCTAACTTCCCAGTGTGTCCTTGGGCCTCAGTCACTTCTCTATTCAGAGGTCCCAGACTGGCTGCCAGTTACAGACCCTGAGCTGTTTTATTTAACCCATGCAGTGTGTGTGTTTGTGTGTGTGTTTAATTTTGTGTCAGTCACCAACTTTTAAATATACATTTCAAATATTCTGTATATATTATGGCTCTCTTGAAATTAAAAAAAAAAGTTTGAGGTGGGGGAGAGATCTGGCAGGGTACTTATAGCCCAGAAAAATCAGGAAAAGAGCCCCTTCCTCTAGGGAGATGCAACTCCATGCTACAGCTTAGTGAGAGACAGCAAGGGGGTTGGGCTTCAAGCCTCACTTGCGCCCTTGGCCAGGTGCCCTTATGCCAGGCTCAGTTTGAAACCCCACTTGGAAACAACCAGCTTGAACCAGGTGCTCTAATTCCTCACACCTCCCCCGCCTCACGGGGCTGATTAGGCCTTTGAGTTTGGGGGCAGCTGTGAGGACCAGCAGCAGGATCGCCCCTCGGCTCATAGGTGGAAGCTAGCCAGGGTGCTACGACCGGGCCAAAGCTTACCGCAGCTTCGGCTCCCCCCCGCTTGCCTCTTTGCCTCTTAAGAATGTTCAGCTAACTTACCTTAAACTAGGTCCTTATAGCTGAGGTATAGAGCAAAAGGGAGTACAGTCTGCTTTAGTCTCAGGGACATCTACTTCCAGGACCCCTTGCTAGCCAGGGAGGTCATCAAAGCACTGACCTCAGTGTCATCCACCACCTCATTATCCTTGGAGAAGCATACGAACCTCCAGAGCCTCTCAGAGCCCAGAGAGGCCCGGCTCCTTGACCTTATTTTTGAGGCTCCCAATATTTTAGAAAACAAATACCTTCCAAAAAAGTGATATTCCAAAAATAATATCCATTAAGTGTTTATATTAGCAAATTAATGGTTTTTAACACAAATTATAATGCAATATAAGTGTGCTTTGCATAGGATAATTATAAGATGTATAGAAAACACTAATTCCTTGTGCACTCCAGGAAGTGTGGTCCAGGAATGGGATGCAGGTTTAAAGTGGCGTAATTGGCATCTTTCATTCCTATCAGGACACCTCTGGGAGTGCCTGTGAGAAGAACTCCTTTGGAGATAATATCCAAAGCCCACATGCGGGTCCTAGGTCCTTTCCCACCTAGGAAAGGAGTTGCTAAGGGGTTTCAAGGCAGAGACTTTCCCAGGGAGTGAGTCAAAACCAACCAGAGGTCAGAGACCTAAAGAGCAGGAGTTCAGCTAGGCGAGAGCTCACCTCCATTAGGGCACGTGGACTTGGTCTTTTCAGCCTGCCTGAAACAAATTCCACTGCTGCCTGTTTGGGTGGAGGCGGGCAGCCTCACTCAGGAGCCAGGTGATACTGCGTCCCTCTGGCAAATGAGCGCTAGCTTCTCCTGTTGGACTCTGGGGATTTGGAGGAGGAATTCAGAAAGTAGGGGCAGAGGTGACGGGGAGGATGCACCCCCCCATCTTTATACCCAAGTGTGGAGCTCTGTTATAGTGTATTTCCCCCCTTCTGATGTCCTTTAGAGCTTTAGTGATAAGTTTTAAAGGTGCTGGGAACAATGAAAGGCCTGGTGCCTCTGCCTTCCTATTCTTCCCTCCAAAAATAGACCCTGCTTCTGTGTGTGGGAGGATTCTAATCACTGCAACTTTCCCCCTGCATCCCTCCTTCCTCCACCCCTCACCGCTGAATTGCAGTCCTGGGGAAGTAAAGCTGAATTCCCCAGATTAACTTGCCTCTCATCCAACCTCCCGGGACTTTCCTCCAAGCCTGCCTTGTGACGTATGTGACTCCCCAAGGATCTTGGTATCTACAAATACAGCTTTGGGGTCACCAAGAAGCTTAGAACTTTCTTCCTCTTTTCAGGGTGTTGCATTTCAGACTAAGATTGAGGCTGAATTGGAGGAGATGCTAAGGGAAGGAGCAGGTCTGCAGGTCCCGAGCCCCAGAAGGGACAGGTGGAGGTACTGAGAGAGGAAGTGTGCTCCTGGTAGGCAGAGCCTCAGCCCTTTCAGCTCAGCCTGCTTCTGGGTTTGCCACTGGTAGTGTTTGCACTGCTCACCTCAGGCAGGAGAGATTTCCACTCCTTCTGAGGGGCAGCGGGGAGGTGCTTTGACTCCCACCCTGGGCTCAGAGTTCACCTCTGGGGAGTTCTTGGATGGCTGTCTAGCTTTATTACATTGTTGGTCACCATCTGCCAGTCTGCAAGCTCCTGGAGAAGAGGGGATCTGTCTCATTTATCTTTATCTGTCCCTGGTCCTAAAGGCTTAGTAAAGTCCTTTTCCACAGTAGGTGCTCCCTAAGTATTTATGGAATTAAATGTCACCACACATAACATTTTAGGCTTTCTTGTCTCTTTCTCCAATACCTTTATTTAAGGAGAGGGGGTGGTACAGGGAGAGCTGCCCTTCCGTTTTGGGTCAGAAAAATTAAACTTATATTCAACCCTGGTAGCATTTACCTGGTGTCCAAGGAAAGCATCTTCCCCAATCCTCAGTGCTGGTCCTCACCCCCTCCTCCCTCTGGTTGCACAGCCCATAAACCCAGAGCTGGCAGCATCCTCTCCGTTTGTGTCCCTTCCCTTAAAACCCCATCCTGGGGCTGGTTACTGGAGTGGAAGCTGTCCAATTGACTTAATTCTGCGTTCACTGTCATGTTCAGAGAGGAGAATGGGCTTCACTTACTGTTTTTCTCTCTTGCATGACTGGGTCTGTGCCACTGACGACGCTTAGCACTGCCCCCTCCCCGCCTGGAGGAGAGCAGTGCCGGAGCGCTTACGTATAAAACAGACACTCAGCTTCTATTCAGGAAAAGTGAGAACCCTGCTTGGAGAGTCGACCTGGGTCAGCAGCTGACCCTCCGAGGCTGGGAGTTTTTGGTGCCCTTCCTCTGACCCAGCTTCTTGTGTGACAGGCTTCTTGCAAAGGACCAACAGCCTGGAAGAGAAGAGCAGGCTTGTGAGCGCCTTCAAGGAGAGGCAGTCCTCCAAGAATCTGCTTTCCTGTGAAAACAGCGACAGGGATGGCCGCTTCCAGCGCACAGAGACCGACTTCTCCAACCTGTTTGCTCGAGGTAGTCCCCACCCCCAGCCCTAGTGCTGTCCAGTAGGTTGCTTATTGGAGTTTCTTTACTTTTTCCTGAAATCTTGCTTCTTTTACAAAAAAAAGTCATTATTCTCTCTGAACCATCATGAAACTGCTTTCCCAACATTTGAATATAATATACTCCCTCCTTCCCTATTGCCCAGGTATCCATCATTTGAAAGCTGGATGAGGGCAATCAGTTAAACAGCCAACTCTAAAGATACTTGCAGGGACAAATACACAGTCATAGAATCTCAGAATCCAAAGAAATCTTTCATATAAGAAAATCCAGCTATTCCCTCCATAGCATTTATCCTCCAAGGGTGGTGCCCACAACAACAAAATCACCCTATGGGAAGCTGTGTAGCTGGGCCTCATGACCAAGTGCTGTCCTGAAGGTCATTTTCCTTTTGAAGGTCTTTCACTCATTACCACTGCCCCTACAGCAGTGGTCTCAGGAGGTGCTTTCCTAGTCTTTCCCGACCAGCTCAAAGGTAAACCCACCTCCCTTCCCCTTCCGTGAACTCCCCACAAGCCATGGAGGCCAAACCAGAACAGTATACAAGATTCACTAAACCTTGGAGAGGTTATCCAAATCTTGGAGAGATAATCCAAAGAATAGACACAGAGCATCATATACAGCCAGTCTGTTCTTGAGCTATGGCTGACAAATTCAGTTGGGGCCCCCTACAGCTTTCCCCCCCGGCTACCCCCCAGCCTGACTCTACCTAACAGAGGCCGGAACCCAGAGTCACCTTCTGGCATCCCAGAGGCCAAGCCCTAAAAGGTAAGGTCAAGAGAGGAGCAGGAGTTCCCTCTCCCACCTTCCTGAGCCCCACTTTCCAGTTCTAGTTTTCTGTCCAAGGACAACATAAAGAACCATCCTCTTCGGTGTGACCTCAGCCTCTACCCACAGAAGCCTCACCCGCCACCAGCAACAGATCAAGCACATCATAACACCAAACCGAAAGCCCAGTATCTGAGCCAGATGTACAGAAGCGCACCTGGTACTAGGGGAGCAAGACAGATGCCCTATCCATCACACTCCTGACGGGTGCCCAAATGGATAGCTGCAGGGGCAGGCTGCTCGTGGCTTCTCAAAGCATTTCATTTGTGAGCAGCCTAACTATCAGAAACTCTGTGAACCCCCAGAGAATATATGCAGCACTTCTGTGTATACGCCAATGTACATTGTTCTGGGGAGATGGTACATCAGATTCTCAATGCATGCATATCCTGGAAGAAAATCAGTCCTATAAAGATAACGGATATTAGGGATTTCTAAGCTGACTGAGGAAATCTGGATACGAGTCAGGTGATAACCACTCATGGGCTTCCCACCCCCCAGATCTGCTTCCGGCCAAGAATGGGGAGGAGCAAACTGTCCAGTTCCTGCTGGAGGTGGTAGACATACTCCTCAACTACGTCCGCAAGACGTTCGATCGCTCCACCAAGGTGCTGGACTTCCACCACCCGCACCAGCTGCTGGAAGGCATGGAGGGCTTCAACCTGGAACTCTCTGACCACCCTGAGTCCCTGGAGCAGATCCTGGTTGACTGCAGAGACACCCTGAAATATGGCGTCCGTACAGGTAAGGGTGAGAGCCAGGTGGACACACAGTGGCAACCTTGGCCTGTGTCAGACCTTTGCCAGTTGGCAGGATGTCAAAGTCATGTTGAAGGAGAAACACAAACCCAGGTGAAGGAAGGCAGCAAAGCGCTCCATGACCTCAGAACCACCAGACACAGTGACAAAATCCCATCATTATTTATTGTAAAAATATATTTAAAAGATACAGATACATGGTGCTGTGTCAAGTTCTGTATCAAGAGTTTTAATTCTTGGTTTGAGGCTATTCACAACCTAAAGAGAGCAGAATGATCCATTCTCTACTTCTTTTCTTGCTTCCATTTTCACGCCTACTTCATTCTGATAAATCCAACCCTTGCCTGTCCCTGAAACTGGGGAGAATTGGGCCCATTTCCTTTTCTTTCTGTACTAGTTTCCTAGGGCTGCCACAGCAGATTACCACAAACTGGGTGACTTAAGACAACAGAAATTTATCATCTCACAGTTCAAAAGGCTAAAAGTTCAAAATCAAGGTGTCTGCAGGGCCATGCTGTTTCTGAAGACTCTTGGGAAGGAGCCATCCTTGCCTCTTCTAGCTTCTGATGGTTGTGGGAATTCCTTGGCATTCCTTGGCTTGTAGATGCATCCCTCCAATCTTTGCCTTCATCTTCACATGCCATTTTCCAAGAGTCTGTGTCCAGGTTTCTCTCTTCTTTGGATTAGTGCCTACCCTAATCCAGTATGGCCTCATCTTAACTTGTTTACATCCACAAAGACCCTATTTCCAAATAAAGTCACAGGAATCAGGGGTTAACACTTGAACATATCTCTTACAGGACACAATTCAACCCACCACACCCTCTATTTGCTGGCCCAAAAGCCACACACTTACACACCCTTTGCATTCTACTCCATTCTCTGGAGTTCAGGTATCCTGTGGCACCAAATCCTATCTCCAACAGGGAGCCCTGGAGGACGCCCTCTTGCCTCCTTTCCATGTTATAGGAACTCTCTCTACTCAGCAATCCTGGCCAAGTGGTTACTCTCCAGTTGCCTCAAGTTGAAGGACTTTTGGGACCTCTGTCTGGCTCTTTCTAAGCCTAGGAATCAAGCAGTGGTTTCTTCTCCCTACTGTCTTCCCCCACTGCAGCCTGGCTCTCCTGAGCTCTTGGGCAGACTGATGTACAGGAATTGGCAGTTCATAGCATGGTTGTCCCCACAGAGGAGCCCCTGAGGCCATGACTGGTAGCCTCTTGTTCTTTTTTCTTTCTCTCTCTCTCCTTTATTATCCTGCTCACTCTTCCTAGTCATTTGAAGATATGACTGGGGATGGTGTCATAATAGGGCTGAGTAAGGCTATTGGATGTCAAAAACAAGGGTTATAATGAAATAATGAGGCTGGCCAAAGAGGCATTTTTAAATAATGAATCCCAAACAGCTTTTGAAGTCTGCCAACACCACTGGTATAGGTGTAGCTTCCTTGAATAACTGCAAGATGGACAAGACTCAATTATATTACAAAGTCTGTGTTTGATTTTTAAAGAAAAGCATGCTCATCAATTTAGTTACATCTCACCTTGGTCTGATGGCTAATCTGTTCCTGGTGGAGATCAAGTTGTTATTTGGCTAGGAAAAAAAACAGTCAGAATTCTCCGTGTATGTTTTAGCTTGACTAGGTTTGGTCCACTATTTTTATTTTGTCAGTTCACGCCACAAACACTTTATCAGAGAGATGAGACCACGTACATTTATCATGAAAACTCAGAATAGTGTTGCCCCTCAAAGAAAAATACATGGATTTGTCATAATAGCAACTCATATCGCCTACAAAACTGAAGTATCACGTGGTCAGAGAAGCATGGACTCTTACTAGAGTGTGTGAATCCAATTAGATACTTAGCCTGGAGCCATTCATCCCTGTTCTTCAGAGCAGCTTCTAGAAGCAGATATTTGCATTTGTAGAGTTCAGTCTTCAGGCAATGTGAATCCTGCATCACAGGGTGTTGATCCTGGCAAACTATACTGTTGCTTTCATGGGGAAAACACATTTCCTAGTTGCTGGTCTGTAGTTTAGATGGAGTTACTGGAGCAATAGAGTAAACCCACAGGTATTCTGCAGTGGAAGTGGAAGATATTTTTTAAGAGTATTAATGCACAGCCAGAATAATGAATAGGGTTTTAGAATGAAAACATACTGATCTGGGAAGCGTCTGTGGAGGGATGATGATGGCCTTTGGAAATTTCCCTACAAATTAACAAAGACTTCTGAAAAAGGAACCAATGTATATACACTCTCCAAGAACTGAGAGAAACACTAGTCAGCCCTCAGTCACAGTAGACATTCCTTAGTTTTCCTTTTTTGAACTTTTTATCATGGAAATTTTAAACTTATACAAAAATAAAACAGTGTAATGAACCCTGTATACCCAACACCCAGCTTCAGCTATTAGCAGCTCTTGCTAGTGTGTTTCACCTGACCCCACCCACTCCCTTCTCTTCTATACTATATGGAAGCAAATCTCCAGCATAATATTATTTCATTCATAAATATTTTTTATCCTCAAGGACTGAAAAAAAACACCTTATCATTGGTACATCCAAAAAAAATTTATAATTTTTTAATATCACATATTCAGTCAGTGTTCAAATTTCCAATTGTCTCATGAATGTCATAAATGTTTTATTTTGTTACAGTTTGAGTCAAGATCCACAAAAGTCCCCCACATTGCAATTGCTTAATATGTCTCTTAATCAATAGATTTCTTCCTGCATCTTTTTTTTTTGAAGCTTATTTGTTCAAAAATTTTACTTTAAAAAATTACTCTTTCTTTCTCTCCAACCTGACTCTAAGCCGTGTGCTGCTCACCACCACGTCTATCATGTGTTAGTATTTTTGTTGACTATAGACAGTTGAAATTGAAATTGAAATTTAGGTCATTTTGTTGCTTGATAGAAATTCTGGTATGAGATTTTGGGGACATTAAGCTATAGCCATAAGAGGAAAGTAAGGTTTGGGGGGACTTTGTGTCCTTTTATATTTTAATAGACCATGAGATACTGTTTCGCTTTTGTTTGAGGGTATTTGTGTCAGTCTGTCTGTCCATGTCCATCTTTTGTCTCTGCTATGCGATGTGATTTTGATACATTGTCACATGGTGTGATTGCATTTATTTATCATTCAATCTTGTCTTAAAATGAAATGTTTGTTGTTAGGAGTTTTCAAATGGGTATTGTGTGTGTGTGTGCATAAATATATATACACACACACGTGTATGTGTATATATATGTACATACATATTTATATTTAAATGGACTTCAACAAAATTAGTTATGTTGTAGGAGATCGCATAGATTTTGTTGGCACTGAGCCGAGTAGAGCAAAATGGACCAGCTTAAGCTATTTAGAGTAATCTACATGAATGTCTGGAATCTGGCCTTGAATTTACACTAAGCTTACTGTTTATGCTTCTTTTATTCTTTCTAAAGATCAGTATTATTTTTCGAGGACTCTTGAGGTGCAGGGATCTGTATATTCTGCTATAAAAAGTCCTAGTCTAGATGTTCTGAATGAGTCCTCATCACAAGGAGGGAAGGATAGACTTCCTCAGAGAGGGGACTTAGACCAGGAACATTCCAACATTAGCTCTCTGACAGTTATTTCAGAGGCAAAAGCAATTTCCTCTGGAAACACAGCAGTCAGCACATCTTTCTAACACGAGTTCTCTGTCACACACCCCTAGATAATCTATTGCGTTGATGCCTTCGTGACAGCCAAGCCAAGCCTGCTGTATGGGGTTGAGTTTTTCTGTGAATGCCAAGTTGGCCAAAATTTGGCAGTAATCCTGAATTTGCTGAGAACAAAGCCTGATAAAGCGTAGAGTAGGTTGAAAAGGACTTTTGAGTTACATAATAATAAAAATTATTCTATCAACAACTCAATGGGTGAATGAGGCTGTGTCTGCCCCTGTTTCACAGAGCAGATGCCAGGTCATCTCAGCAATACACCTAGTTTAACAGTCACCTGACTATATGTGGGCAAAACACACCAGTGCTTGACATCGTGTTTGACTGACACAGAGGCCCAGAGGGTGATGGCACGCCTCGGCATCCGCCTCAGAGCTGGCACTTACCCTGGGCTTGGGTCGGTTCACAGAGCCACTGACCCCTTCTGAGGCCTGCAGTCTCTCCTCCTCCCTCAGTGTACCTTGATTTGGGGAATAAAAGCTGGAGGTGTTAAATTAAAAATTGAAATATTTATGGAGAAAAACAGGACCACCACATCTGGATTTGTATTTTAAAAACTACAACAGAGGAGCTCATCTGGAAATCAACAATACTGGACAGATTATTTGTTTTATGACACTGGATTTTTTTAAATTTAAAAGCATTATGCTTTAGAAACATGTACGTTTGGGAGACATCTTCAATGGTAAAGGTTGGTATAGGGTGGGTCAACATGCCCTTCCTTCAGTATTCTTGGGCAGCCCTATTAGACCATTGGGATAGAGGTCCCATCACTGTGACCTAGTGGAGTGGACCTTTTGATTTGAAGACAGCTTGAAAAATGCGGATTTGCCTTGATGCTTGTCTGTTACTTACCTCTTTAGGTCATCCTCGATTTTTCAACCAGCTCTCCACTGGACTGGATATCATTGGTTTAGCTGGCGAATGGCTGACATCAACTGCCAATACCAATATGTAAGTCCCACATATTATTTCCATGTAAGCAAACATGATGTCTCAGTATGGCTTGTTGTATTAAAAGTCCAATTCCAATGGTTCTATAATAATTTTATTAAAGTGTGCCCTAGTCATCTTTTCTCTTAAAATCTTTTAGGTTTATCACAGTTCTGAGTTAAAGGTAGATACTTGATAAACTATTTTTTAATTGAATAATGCAGTTTAATAAGAGCATGGTCATAAGAAGTAATAACTCTAGCTTTCAAAGTTTAGTGTGAAACTTCATGTTAAAAGACTCCATATTTATTAATGATATATTTAAAGAGATCATGTTCTGGGGTATAATCTTGGTCCATTTTCCCACCCAAGCATATTGCTCCTTATCATTTAGGTCATTTTTTCTTCATAATTAAAGAGGCCATAAAGCCACAAACCAATTTGATCAGCCTATTGTTCAACTAAAAATTCTAAAACAATTCATGTAGCGATATCCCTTTGAAAGGAATTATATATCCCTTTCAAAATAACTTTTTCTGAATGTGAAATTTTTTCCATACTTGAGTAGGCAAAGCCTTTGTTTGTTTCTAAGTTCTTGTAAATTTATTTGAAACTGTCTCTAAGGTCCTGGCGGTAGGAGGGTTGTGTGTGCAAGTAATACCTGGGTAGTCTTCTGGTAATCACCCCACAGTTTCTTCTACACACACGTGCCATCTTTGGAGACAAGGACAGGTTACAAGTTGATGGACGGGCATCATAGCCTACTAAGTACTGTCTTTTCTTTCAACGCTCAGATAATGTTTTACCACTCTCTATGTATCCAGACAGTGGTACCACATTCTATGAAAGTATCCAGAGGGAAATAATAAAACAAGGTTATCGCAATAAGTTAAAAATAACTACATAAGAATTATATGGGTTTTAGTCACTGTGGAAATATTTGGAAAATAACCGTACACTTTATAGTTCATGGTAAAGTAGATTTGAAAAATGAATTTAGGTGAAAGGGTGGTGTTATTTAAAATGAGAAATTCCATTTGACATCAAGATAGAATGTAAGTTATTAAAGTTCAAGGTATTCTATTTTTCTTAAAGTACTACCAGCCACAGAACCTGAAAGGGCATTTTAAACTTATATATTGATTTGTGTGTGTTCCAAAGCTGTTTAATGCTGTGACTCAAAATACTTAACTACATTCAGAAAAGTTTCTATTAATTAAGGCCTCCTGCTTTGTTTGCTAATTTGAAACAACAACAACATTTAAAAAGCAAATGTGACAAATGAAACCATTAGTGCTAAAAGGCATAAAAGATTAAATTGATTGAAAAGTCAAATGGTTTTCCTGCTCCCTACTTGCAAGTCAAGGTTAACTTCACAGAATGTTCATGTTGGATCACTGAGGCTCTGAAGGGCTGGGAGGAATTCAGGTCAAAGATACAATCACCTGTATGATCTCCTCAACAAAAAAACTCCCCTTTGCAGTCTTTATGTTTATGGTTTGTGAGATAAAAATATATCAGCAAGCACAGACATCATAATATATTAATTATAATTTGAAAAAAGACAGTAATGTTTAACTGAAACATCTCACACTAAGGAATGATTTTAATTAGAAAGTACAGCTTTAAAAAAAAACAACTATTTAGAAAATAAATGAGAAAAATAGAGTAAAAGGTACATACCCATTAAGGCCCAAGTACCCTTATTAATATAGGCACCCAGTTCACCCAGTGTCTTTAAGTGTGTATTCTGTAGGCCACTCAGCTGTGATTTCCTAATATGTATAGCTCAGTCTCAAGGTAAATAAAAGGAATTCACCCCGTTGAACCATTTATGACCACATATTCTCCTAAAAGACTTTTCTTTAACCAGGGAAATCTCACAAATTCTCCTTTTTTTTTTTTTGTATGTGTTCATAAAATGAAAATCCCTTACTCTTCCCTTACCTCAGCTCAGCCATGAAACACTAAAATATTGTCCAACCATCTGAGGTCAAGGCCAGTCCAACTAAATGGCACATAGTAATTGCAGCTGTACTGAACAGTGGATATTTATAAAATATGATCCGATTCCAACAGATCGATAACAAAGGTTATTTAAAATACTGAAATAGTTTCTGTCAGTTCTAGAGACAAGGCATTGTCTGAAGAAGTAATAACTATTATCTAGAAATTGTTCTAAGCCAGTTCCCCTGGAAGATCAGGAAATGTGGCGGCGCTGTCAGGAGCTTATGCAGAAATTTGCTCCCTTGTGACAAGTCCTTCTCCAGCTGGGAACAGTGTTCAAAATAAGCCTGGGAAAGAATGGCAAAAGGATCTTTTTTGGCAGAGTAGGATTTAATTAGTGATACGCTCAGTATTTTGACCTGTACTTCATTGAGTTGGATGGCACTGGTAATAGAGAATAATAACTACATTCCTCAGTATACTCTCCCTAAAAGAACTATCCAATATCTTAATCCAAGTAGCAAAGTGTAAGGTATCTGATGGTTAGAATAGAAGGAACATTTATGCCCATGCTTTCACACCCGCCTGTGCATTCAGCTTTGAGATACATTCTTCCAAGCTAGGACTCAGTGAAGATCCAAAGAAAACGTCACCAATGTGTAGTTGGCCATGGCATGTACAGCTCTTTTCTTCCAAAACACAGGCACCGAGCAGGTGTAAACAACAGCCTGCCCTCAAGCACCTGATGATAATACATAATCCTAGTGGCAAGATCTATCACAGCCCTTTGTTATGAGGTTATGATTTCAAGTATCTAGCACTTTATTTTCATAGAAATTACACAGGAGAAATTTTCTGTGGGAATTATCAGTCATTTTATACTAGTAGGCAGGTTGTTACAGAGGAGCCTGCAGCAAGTAGTTCTCATTTGCCATAGAAAAGCAGCTGTGATGTAAAGGACATGGAATTCCAGCTTGGAAACATCCTACATGTGAGATCTTGAAACAACTCACTGAATTTCTCTGAGCCCCAGTTTCTTCTTCAGAAAAATGAAGAATAATTGTATCCACCTTACATAGTGGTTCTGAAGACTAAAAAAGACACCAGTCTTAAGTGCCCAGTGTATACAACGTACAATGCACACACCCAGGAAAGTCAGCCAGCCCATAGGTCACTGTTGCCATTTGCAACCCCTCCCTTCAACTTCCCAGCTCTTTTGTTTCTGTCTCTCATCATCTCTGGACACTAAAGGGGCTCACTAAGTTCCCCCTCAGGTGTGTTATCTTTTAAGGTAAAGATGGGCCACCCACCACATCCATAAGGAGGATAAAATCTAAGAGGAGTGTCAAGTTAGAGAATCAACATAGAAAATTATTTCTTCCTCTCATTAAAGAAGTTCCTGGTTTGGCAGTCACCAGGGATGCAGGATCCTTGTGCCTTCCTGGTTCATACTGAGGCATGTGGCTCTCATCTTCAATGTTACTTCATGGTGCAAGCTAGCTGCTGGAGTTCCAGCCATCATTTATGTGTTCCAGATCTCAGGAAGGAGTGCAGGCAGAGGGAGGAAGGAGGAAGGAAGGAAAGAAAGAAAAGAGGGAAGGAGGAAGAGCAAAAGGGAAACACACTCTTTACTTCTAAGAAACCTTCTCAGAAGCTCCACAAGACATTTCTCATAGCATCTCTTTAGCTAGAACTTAATCCAATGGCCATACCTAGGGAGGCTAGAAAATACAGTCTTTGATCTGGATGAACTGCAACTCCAAATAAAATTGAATGAAGGAAGGGAAATTTTGATACTGGTTAGCAACCAGCAGATTCTGCCGTCAGAGAAAATCAGCTTAACAATCAGTTTGCCTCCATTAATCCCACTGGGAAGGTGAGTTGAACTACTAAAACAGGGCTGACTCACTACCCTACTCAGAATATAAAAACTCTCCTTTAGTGTCACTCCCTGAATGTCACAGTCATACTGTTTTTAAACCCTTACTTTCAATCCCATGTTCTTATGCTTCAACCTAGAGCTTTTAGCTGGTTTAGTTTCTTATCCTCCGATTCTGAAATGTCATCTTGTGCTATGACTTCAGCATCAAACTAGCTGCTTCTGAATCCATATTTGACCTTTCATCTCTTGCCTTTATCCACTTTCATCTGTCATTTACGGAAGGGGTACCAAACCTGGAGTCCCAGTTGCAAGAGGAGACTCTCCTACAAGTGTATACAAAATGATGTCCATATCCTCATTGTCTTCCTGGAGAGAGGGACCATAGCTTTCCTAGGAGTCCCAAAAGTGTCCGTTATCTCAATTAAGTTAACAACCACTGCTCTAGGGTGAACTTCAAGGTCTTCTCTAAGACTTTGGATGCAGGCAGACTCCCAGTTGTAAGCACGGCCCAGGATGAGAAGGCAAGTTCAGAGGAAGTGTCAGGAATGGGGGCACCACGTTAGCCCACGTGACAGTCCTGGCTGAGGATCAACAGCCGTGGGGCAATCTACCAGCTTCCAGGAGAGGATGTCAGGACTAAGGTCACGAATCGGAATAAGCTTGGTGTTAGCTGTGGGGTAACTGGTCCTTCAGACCCAGGCAGGGACTGTCAAATAGGATGCAGCTAAGGCCAAGATGCTGGATTCATCCTAGTAAGCTTCCTCCTCAAGGTTGGGAATTGTCTTATGACATCTTTGTCTCCTCAGTATGTAAAAAGCCACTTGGAAGAAAATAGTCATTCATTAAATATTTGTTGAACAGAACTGAAAGAAAGGTTTCAGAATCGGGAACCTGGCATAAGTAAGGAAGCTGAGATAGATGAGATCAGATAATCTCATGATCAAACTCTCTAGACTCTTCCTCCTGATCCTGAGAGTAATAGCCATGTTCCCGGTAAGAAGACTAATTCATGCAAACCTGGGCCCTAAGTTGATTCAAATCCTGAAGTGGACCAACCCTCTGGCCTTCAACCCCATCCTTTCTCCCTTCCCCATGTGGTTCCTGCACCAACTTGACTCTGGTCCAGCTTTCATCCAATCCTTGATACGGTTCTGATATTATGGTGTATGATTCCATTGGTTCCTTGCCTTACCCTAGAGAGCCTTCTCATTTGGTACTGTGAGACTTAAACACACACACTGCCACCAGTACCTCTTCACCATGCAAACATTTTTGCCATTCCAACATTTCCAACAATCAGTGGCACCGTTGATAACGCATTTGTTCAAGAATGGTTAGAACCACATCATGAGTTTGCCCCTTGGTACACTCAGCAGCACAGGCTAAACCAGGAATCCTTCTCTTCTTCTTCCTTTATCAGGCCATCAGACATGAGGGAGTGTTGGTTGCTACGGTGATGGGGCTCAGAGCAGAACCAAAGCATGATTGTGACCTCCAGAGGTGATGGTAACTGAACACATGATTTCCAAGGGTCTTCCTCCCAAATTCAAGGTGTCTCCCAAGGAAAATGGACATATTCTTTTTGCAAACAAAATTCTTCTACCAGAAGATATACCCTGAGGATCCTTCAGGATCTTTTTGTCCTCTTTTACCACCATGTGATTAATTTGAT
This sequence comes from Mesoplodon mirus, assembly GCF_964341445.2. Lineage (NCBI taxonomy): Eukaryota > Metazoa > Chordata > Mammalia > Artiodactyla > Ziphiidae > Mesoplodon > Mesoplodon mirus. Next base: position 85,526,828 of record NC_138984.1, read on the forward strand.
TACTTAATTTTTCTCCATGATTAAAATTTAGTACCTTCACCTGGGTCTTTGTACAACAATTGTTGTTTCATCCTTGCAAATAGCTTTTCTAAATCATGAAGCCAGAAAAAATTCCCATTAATTCTCAGCATTGGCATTCAGCCTAAACACCCTAACCAGGGATGAAGTCTCCCCATATCACTTGGCTGAGTCAATCTAGGAATCTCCCTTCGGCGAGCATTGTCTGAGCCGAGCCCACAAACTCTAATGCTTAAGAAGGCCAAGCAAAAAGAAGAAAGATAAAGAGTCTCACAGTCAGTAAATACCTTTTTGTTTTCTGGTTTAATTTTCTGTAGATGGACCTTCTTTGATTTCTCTTAAGCCCTTTGCCTTGGTACCATGATTTTGTTTCAATGATTAGTCACCAGACTGTGTTTTGAATGGCTTTGAGAAGAGCATGGCTTGCTACTTTTAAGTCAGTTACTTAGAAGACAAGCTAACCTACCAGAATATCTTGATGCCCACAGTTAGCTGTATATGCCAGTTGACATTCTTCTTGTTTTTTTGTGACTGGTAATTAGAAAATCATCACTTATAATTATTCTTGACAGATACCGACTTCAGAGAATTATAGAAGCATTGCTGTCCTTAGGGATTATCAGTAGAAAAACCATGTAGATAATTATATTGAGATCTTTAAAACCTAGGTCAATACTTCCAATTATCTTCATGGTTAGCTTTCAGGTATTTACATTGTTTTTAAAAGATAGACTTTTTGGGAATTCCCTGATGGTCCAGTGGTTAGGACTCCGTGCTTTCACTGCTGAGGGCGCGGGTTCAATCCCTGGTCGGGGAACTAAGATCCTGCAAGCCACCTACCTTGGCCAAAAAAATTTTTTAAATAGACTTTGGCTCTTGGTTTTATAAATTCTACAAGTGTGAAGTTGGCAATCAGTTTTTTGTAAAATGTTGCAAACCATTTACATAGAATTTAGAATACATTTTTTCAATTAGCATTTGCATCATCCTATAATCTTAGAGGTGAAAGGGACCCAGAAAAGTCATTTTCTTTCTTTCTATTTCTCTGGGTGGACCACACCTAAGACATTCCGTTGAGATGAAAGTCTGTTTTGTTGGTGAAGAATCACAGAGCAGGTACTTCCACCACCTCTCTTGGTAACCCAGGATGGTTTCTAACATTTTATGATTGATGACAGTGCATTTCCAGGAAATTAATTGTTTTAGTGGTTTTAAACATCTTTTATTCGAACCCAAGTACAAATACTAAACCAGTTATCTGTGTTCCCCAAATAAGTGGTTTGACTTCTTTATTTTCATTCTTTTTCTCGCCACCTTTCCAGGTTTACATATGAAATTGCACCAGTGTTTGTCCTCATGGAGCAAATAACACTTAAGAAGATGAGAGAGATAGTTGGATGGTCAAGTAAAGATGGTGATGGGATATTTTCTCCTGGTAGGTTTCTGTTCTCTTTCCCCGGCTCTCCTCAAGGTTTGCAGTATGGATCCTTGGGATCCATGAGAACACTAAACACAAAGTGAGTTTTTAGAAGAATAACAATTTTTTCAATAGTCCTGCCTCTTACCTTTGTCAGAGTGAAGGCTAGCAAGAGTGCTACATTCTATGTGTACTAACCAACAAAGGCTGTGCCTAAACCTGTACTCAGTGACAAAGGCTGTGTCTAAATCATGCTAAACAACTCTGGTCTGTCAATAGCAGTTTGATTAAGCTGGGGAGCAGAGAATCAAGATTATCAGTGGACAGATCAATTTTGGCCAAAATAGTGTATCTACTTTAAATCTCTAGTTCAATATAGATACAATAAGAATCTTTAAAACAAGGACAGATAATCTTGTAGAAAGGAGGGAGTTTGGAGTGGTGTCAGAGACAGTGTGATTGTGTACAAAGGGAAGAGAAAAAAAATTGCAATTGTTCAGGCAATTGAATCAGTCCATGAATTTGCCTGTTTGTCAGGTAACTGATGCAAACATGACTTGTTTGTGTTGGCCAGACATACCTGGTTACCTCAGTTCTCCTTGCATCTTGATTTAAGTAAACACGAGTTTGGTTTTATTTTAATACACTTGGAGTTCTTCTAAATGACTCAATAGCTCAGTTGGGCTGTTCTTTGAGGAGAGTATCCAGGCAATGTCACTGTTTCCTTCCATAGGCTCTATTGCTCTCTCTTTCTCTGTCTTTCTGACTCAGAGAAAAGATACATCTTTGTTCAGTAAATAGATTGAGCAGAAAATGGAAGCAGGAGGGTTGTAACTCACCGACCTCTTTGCAGCCGCTGCTTCTGCCACTCCTTATATTCCTGTCTAGGCTTCGAGGTGGGACAGGCATCAGAGTACGTGAATCACCTCCAGCCAAATTGCCTAAATGGCTTTGGTAATAGGTGTGATTATTTGTATTTCCAGGGCAAAGGGGCCAGAGGGAAGCCCTGGCAATAGGGAAGCCAGCAAAACCTATCACGATATTGTCCTTCCCCTTTCTGACCTCCCCTGTCTCTTGAGACGCCACGTCAGCCTTTGTTGTTAGAAACAGTAATGAGGGAGTCCCAACAGCTCCCAATGTGTCTGCTTGCCGATAGGGGGAGCCATATCCAACATGTACAGCATCATGGCGGCTCGCTACAAGTACTTCCCGGAAGTTAAGACAAAGGGCATGGCGGCCGTACCCAAGCTGGTCCTCTTCACCTCAGAACACGTGAGTTGGGTGCTCTTGCTCATGGATTGTGGTGTTTTCCAAGGGCCTAACATCTAACCTCCAGCCTCTGTTGCAGAGTCACTATTCCATAAAGAAAGCTGGGGCTGCACTTGGCTTTGGAACTGACAATGTGATTTTGATAAAGTGCAATGAAAGGTAGGCAAGGGAGAGTGAATATTAGGTTCTTGATGTATTAAATGTGCTCATCTGTTAAATTTGTTTTATTGTGCTTAAGGACTGACTCAGTACAGTGTGCCAAGCTGCTAATGGTCTGTTGAAAATATCTGATTAAATTACTTTTTGCTGCTGTTGAAGTTTTTTTCCATGTGCAATCTCACTGATTGTTCCTTTTAATTTCTCTCCTTTTACAATAATTACAGGGGGAAGATAATTCCAGCTGATTTAGAGGCAAAAATTCTTGAAGCCAAGCAAAAGGTAGGTACGCTATGGTGCATCTAAACTCTGGTGAATATAGATTTTTTAAAATACCTTCTTTCTGCCCTAGACAATAAAAGTGTTTGATAATATAAGAGATAATTTTATTGTGTTTCTAAAATTCTTTTCTCAGATGTTTGCTTATTTTCAACTTGTGTGATGACATGGCTTTAAAGCTGTGTCTACACAATATCAATTTTTTTTGAAAAGTGGAAAATTCAGTCATTAAATCACTTGTTCTGTCTTCACTGTGCCAAATGACTAGTTCGATGTACTTCAATAAATCCACTATCTGCGTCTCATGAAGATGCAGCCTAATTGAGGTTTTTACTTGCTACTTGTTAGGTATAATCTCATTTTAACAAGTATCATTTAAGGTTAGGATTCTATTTAGCAAATTGCTTGCATGCCCTGGCAGTTGGCCCATGATACTTGGTGAATCCAGCCTCAGTAAATTCTCTTAAACAGAAAAATCGCATAGAACAGATATATGCACGAGGCACTGCCAAGTAGCTGTCAGGCCATTTACCAACTCGTTGTTTTGGTTACATTCTTGTACCTCCTTCTCTAACTATGGTTGTTTGCCGGGTCTCAGCAGAGGAGACAGATAGAAATGTCGCTAGGACTGAGCAAGGGGCAGAGGGGGTGCTCCTAGAACTCATAGACTTCCCCAACCCTGTCTGAGCTCTATTACTTCACTTTCTCATTTATTTCTTGTTCACACCAAAATTTTACTGTATCTACTCTTAGGGAAACGGTGTATAGACCTGTTTTCAATAACCAAACAATGCTTCAGTATTATTATTACCTCAATACACTTAGAACAGCACAGCTTCTAAAATGTAGAATGTCCAGATGACACTCAGATACCTGCCCATCACTCCACTTATTACTCTTTCCTGCTTTATTGTTTGCCATAGAACTTATCACTACTAAACATGCTATTTATTTTGCTTATTTAATTTTGTTGACTGTCAGTCACTCCCCAGGAGAATGCAAACTCCACAAGGACAGAAATATTCGTCTTTTGTGCTCACTGCTGTATTCCCAGCATCCACAACAGGGCCTGGCACATGAAAGTCATCAAAAATATTTGTTGAATAAATGAAGGAATGAGTGAATGAGCTAACAGAGAATAGTCCCAGATATAGTATCTGATAACACACCAGCTTAGCTGATCTCTGCTGGAAATAAATGCTACAGTAATTCTTCTCCTTCATGTGGAAAGGAGGAAGGTTAGAAAGACTAATCAGCTTGTCCCTCTTACCTTATAGGGATACATTCCTCTGTATGTCAATGCAACTGCCGGCACGACTGTTTATGGCGCTTTTGATCCCATACAGGAGATTGCAGATATATGTGAGAAATACAACCTCTGGCTGCATGTCGATGTAAGTGCTGTAACTCAGAGTGGCCTGGTCCCGTCGGGGGGTGGAAGCAGCTCTGCTTTATAATTTGTCTCCAGCTTCTCCCATTGCCTCTCTCCCCACTACATTTCTCTGGCCCCTAACAGGCCATTCATGACAGGTGCACACCACACACCTGTCCGTCCTCTGGGGCTCACCCAGTCCTTACTGGCCAATTGCTGTCATCTGTGATTCATCCTAGAATTTCATCTCTGTCACTTTCCCGGAAAGCTTTTGTCTGAACAAATGTCTAAGAGTGAAGGACAACTGATTTCAGAGGGAAAAGATGTAAGATACAACGTATAGAAAGTGGCCATGAGTCTGAATCTGGGCACTCAGCTATCTGCCTTCAGTCCAGCCATCTATGACACTTTTCTTCCAAAAAAAAAAGGAAGGAGAAAGGAAGAAAAGAAGAAAGAAAGAAGTGGATATCTGGTACATGTAGGAAAAATAAGGCAGTATATGGAAGGTGTTATCAATTAAGATATTTAGTTCCAAATTTTCCTAGGAACATAAGAGGTACATTTTCACACGTGTGACTGGGTGTGTTTTTCCTTTTCCTCTCTCCATTCTCATATGGGTTTAACTTCTCACAACTAGACAGTGGGGTGATCTGCCCTGCTATTGGACAAATGATAACAAAGGCTGTTCTTGTGTCACATGGTGTCCCAAGATACTCGATCACGATGCATCAGGGGATGCATAAAAATGTCTTGCTATTGCAGGAGTGGTTGTGGGACCTCCAAGCCTACCAGGGCTGCTGCCTTGTGAGTTTTTTTCAGGAGCCCTTAGAATTCTGCTCTGGGCAGAATCAGACGGCAGTCCCTAGTCCTTTGTGTTGCTCCCGGAGCTCCGCCCCTCGTCTCCTCAAGTGTCCCTGGCTTTCCAGAGCACTTTGGGCCTTGGGTCTCAGCACCACATGCTCAGCCCCTATTTACCTGTATCACTTGCACTGCGACTCTGACGTTAACCAGGAGGAACTTTTGAGGAAGTGATAAACGATGAATAAGCACAACTACCCCTGGTGGAACGATCAGAGTGGGTTCCATTTGTCAGAGAAGCTTACGCTTTTCGCTGTTTACATTCTCGCTCATGTTTCGCTAGAGATGTGAAGTGACCGGGCATGGACTCCTCAGCGCCACCTCCCTCTCCCTCTCTTTTTCTCTGTCCTCACAGGCTGCCTGGGGTGGCGGGCTGCTCATGTCTCAGAAGCACCGCCATAAACTCAGCGGCATAGAAAGGTAAGGGCTGAGCACGGGGCCTCCCTCCATTCAGGCCACGCAAGACGCTGTGCCGCTGAGTCCCTAATGTCCCTGCCCTGACTCCCAACGTCTTATTCACTCTAAGCTCACTTTTGTTCAGTAGGCACTTATTGAGCACTTATTGTATGTCAGGCACTGGGAAATCAAAGGTGATGGATTTCCCAGTCAAATGAGTTCTCGCCTCAATTCACGATTTGGAAAGAGAAAAAGACAAGTATGCAGATAGTTACCACACCATGTGATATGCTCAACAATAGATGTGATCGCAAGGTGCCGGGGTAGGAGAGAAGAGAGACTTAACCAGTGTGGGGATTTGGAGGCTAAATGGGAGTTTGTCAACGGCACAGAAAGGGGCGCTGATTTATTTCATTCTTTTTTCTCACTAAGCTGATGTTTCCCATTAAGCTGGGAAAAGGGTAAGACACTCAGCTTACCTAACTTGTCTCATAAACAGAGATATTTCATCTGCCAAGCCATGCTATTTTAGACAGGGTAGTTGGAGGCCTTTCTGAGGAGGAGGCGTTTCTGCAGATACTGGGATAAAGGGAGAGAGGAAGCATGAATACAAGGAAGAGTGTTCCAGGCGGTGGGAAGGGCAAATGCAAAGACCCTGAGGTAGGACTGTTCTTGGCAAGTTGGAGGAAGGACTGTCACCGAGACCATTGTGGCTGGAGCAAAGTGAGAGCAGTAAGAGCAGACCAAGGGTGGAGAAGTGGACGGGGAGCAGGCGTCAGGGAAAGCGCTCAGTGGCTTCAGTGTTTGTTACCTCTCCTGTGCCTCTTCCCTTGCATTTCAGGGGTTTTTTTGTTTGTTTGTTTTTTGTTTTTTTTTTGCGGTACGCGGGCCTCTCACTGTTGTGGCCTCTCCCATTGCGGAGCACAGGCTCCGGATGCGCAGGCTCAGCGGCCATGGCTCATGGGCCCAGCCGCTCCGCAGCATGTGGGATCTTCCCAGACCAGGGCACGAACCCGTGTCCTCTGCATCAGCAGGTGGACTCTCAACCACTGCGCCGCCAGGGAAGCCCGCATTTCAGTTTTTTTTTTTTTTTTTTTTTTTTTTTTCCTTTTTGCGGTATGCGGGCCTCTCACTGTTGTGGCCTCCCCCGTTGCGGAGCACAGGCTCCGGACGCGCAGGCCCAGCGGCCATGGCTCACGGGCCCAGCCGCTCCGCGGCATATGGGATCCTCCCAGACCGGGGCACGAACCCGTATCCCCTGCATCGGCAGGCGGACTCTCAACCACTTGCGCCACCAGGGAGGCCCCCGCATTTCAGTTTTGAAAGGCCAGTATCGAAGCGAGTGAGACTGACTCATTTAATCATAGTTATATGACCCTTAACTTGGAGGACAAGATCTTAAATGTAGATAAGCCAGTCCAGCTGTACTTTAGATTTCTCAGGCAATTTCCATTTTCCATCTTTGAGTCAAGGAAAACTTGAAACATTTTGCACTAGACTTTTTCTTTTCTAACATTTTAAAGTACATATGTCTTCTGAAGGAAATTGAATCCACGTCATGTCTTATTACTTTCCACCTGTAGCACCAAAGAATCATTTACTTCAGACCTTTAGGACATTCAAAAAACATTTAAGACATTTTGTGAGATCTATGTATAACTGATTTTTTTAAACTTATTTATTTATTTATTTATTTTGGTCTGCGTTGGATCTTCGTTGCGGTGTGCAGGCTTCTCACTGCAGTGGCTTCTCTTGTTGCAGAGCACGGGCTCTAAGCACGTGGGCTTCAGTAGCTGTGGCACGCAGGCTCAGTAGTTGTGGCTCACAGGCTCTAGACCACAGACTCAGTATTTGTGGTGCATGGGCTTAGTTGCTCTGCGGCATGTGGGATCTTCCCAGACCAGGGCTCGAACCCGTGTCCCCCGCATCGGCAGGCAGATTCTTAACCACTGCTCCACCAGGGAAGTCCCTATGTGTAATTGTTTAATGATTTGGTGAATGATAGCAATGAGAAAATGGATTAAATTCACTACCTTCTAAATAAGGCTTGACACTGTTTTTTTTTAAATAAATTTATTTATTTTTGGCTGTGCTGGGTCTTGGTTGCCATGCACGGGCTTCTCATCGCAGTGGCTTCTCTTGCTGTGGAGCACAGGCTCTAGGCGCGCAGGCTTCAGTAGTTGTGGCTCACGGGCTCTAGAGCGCAACTCAGTAGTTGTGGCACACAGGCTTAGTTGCTCTGCAGCATGTGGGATCTTCCTGGACCAGGGATTGAACTCGTGTCCCCTGCATTGGCAGGCAGATTCTTTTTTTTTTATTATTTTTTTTATTTTTGCTTTATAACAAATTTAATCAGTTATACATATACATATGTTCCCATATCCCCTCCCTTTGGCGTCTCCCTCCCACCCTCCCTATCTCACCCCTCCAGGCGGTCACAAAGCACCGAGCTGATCTCCCTGTGCTACGCGGCTCCTTCCCACTAGCTATCTACCTTACATTTGGTAGTGTATATATGTCCATGCCGCTCTTTCACTTTGTCCCAGCTTACCCTTCCCCCTCCCCATATCCTCAAGTCCATTCTCTAGTAGGTCTGTGTCTTTATTCCTGTCTTACCCCTATGTTCTTCATGACATTTTTTTTTCTTAAATTCCATATATATGTGTTAGCATACAGTATTTGTCTTTCTCTTTCTGACTTACTTCACTCTGTATGACAGACTCTAGGTCTATCCACCTCATTACAAATAGCTCAATTTCATTTCTTTTTATGGCTGAGTAATATTCCATTGTATATATGTGCCACATCTTCTTTACCCATTCATTCGATGATGGACACTTAGGTTGTTTCCATCTCCGGGCTATTGTAAATAGGGCTGCTATGAACATTTTGGTACATGTCTCTTTTTGAATTATGGTTTTCTCAGGGTATATGCCCAGTAGTGGGATTGCTGGGTCATATGGTAGTTCTATTTGTAGTTTTTTAAGGAACCTCCATACCGTTCTCCATAGCGGCTGTACCAATTCACATTCCCACCAGCAGTGCAAGAGGGTTCCCTTTTCTCCACACCCTCTCCAGCATTTATTGTTTCTAGATTTTTTGATGATGGCCATTCTGACTGGTGTGAGATGATATCTCATTGTAGTTTTGATTTGCATTTCTCTAATGAGTAAAGATGTTGAGCATCCTTTCATGTGTTTGTTGGCAGTCTGTATATCTTCTGTGGAGAAATGTCTATTTAGGTCTTCTGCCCATTTTTGGATTGGGTTGTTTGTTTTTTTGTTATTGAGCTGCATGAGCTGCTTATAAATTTTGGAGATTAATCCTTTGTCAGTTGCTTCATTTGCAAATATTTTCTCCCATTCTGAGGGTTGTCTTTTGGTCTTGTTTATGGTTTCCTTTGCTGTGCAAAAGCTTTTAAGTTTCATTAGGTCCCATGTGTTTATTTTTGTCTTTATTTCCATTTCTCTAGGAGGTGGGTCAAAAAGGATCTTGCTGTGATTTATGTCATAGAGTGTTCTGGGCAGGCAGATTCTTAATCACTGCACCACCAGGGAAGTCCGACACTGATGTTTTTTAATGAGATAAACATTTAGTCAACTTTTCTTAGAACTTTTCAGTCTCTTTCATAAAGGTTTTCTTTATTATGCACATGGGGGAAAGTACATCAAGCCGTTCTTTCTTCTCCTTGATGTATCTGTAGGGAGGAAAGTGATCTCCGCGTCTTACTCTTCCACCATCTTCCCCTCTCTCCTATTCTCCTTGAGATACAGTGTACGCCTGTGGTCATGTATACACTAAATTATTTTCCCTCTTATGCATCTAAGCAAGATGAAGAGGTTAAAAATTCGCAACAGGAATTTAGCTCCAGGGAGAGCAGAGGCAGTATAATTCCGAGCCAGTTGCTATGTCTGGGGAAAACATCCTTCACAGGTATTAAAGCATAGAGCCCAGCTGTGGGCTAGGCCATTGGAAAGGAGCTACCCAAGCTTTAATCATCATACATTACACGTAGTTGTTTCCGTAATGTCCTAGCTAGTGTGCTCCTTAACCATTTAATTGTGTCTGACGGAGTGTTGTGGTTGCTAGGAGACCATGCTTGTTAAACTATCATTGCAGCCTAAACAGGCAAGGTTATGTTTATTTAGCATTTAAACAATGCTGCTAAGTAGCCAAAGTCTAGAATTGTCCAACTGATCCTTGCTTTTATGTGTCAGTCTTCATACTACCTTATAAGCAGGTAGGTCAGCGTCACCAGTCCAACTTATTAGTAAGAATGGGAAGGCAGAAAGAAGCTGAGTCTGTAGCCTAGAGGGAGGCAGTCTAGTGGAGAGGATATGAACACTGGCTCGACAGTTAGACTCCCTGAACTTGAATCTTGGCTCCAGCGCTTCCCAGCTGTGTGACTTTGGGTGATGTATTGAACCCTTTTGTGCCTCAGTCTCTCCATCTAAAATAGGGGTGATAATAGTCCCTATATGATAGGATTGTTGTAAGATTAAGTATTCAAGCGTGGTTATTAGCATTATATATTTACTAACTCATTTTATCCTTTATTCAATTCATTGAGGCAGATACTGTTCACCCCACTTTATGGACAGGAAAACTGAGGCTCAAAGGAGTTATGTAACTTGCCCAAACTAGCAAATGTCAGAGCCAGGTTTCAGACTTGGGTACTCTGGCTCCAAAGCTTGAGCTCTTAACCATGACACCGCACTGATAAAATGCCTGTAACACTCTTAGAACAATAGGATACATAATAAATGCTGTGCGTAAATGTTAGGTAGTATTAATAGCAGTTATTTAGAAGAGGCAGTCTGCCACTTAGTACTCTGAGACTGCCTGCAAAATATTTGTTTACCACTTGATGAGTCAGTTTAGGGGACGAGGTGTCGAAAACTTGTCTTGACTTGAGTTGCAGTGGGTGATGTTTTCCTCAAGAGGACGGTTGCCTCTTGCTGACTCCTGCACCTCCTCCTCAGAGCATCATGTGTTTCTTTCAGGGCCAACTCAGTCACCTGGAATCCTCACAAGATGATGGGCGCGCTGTTGCAGTGCTCCGCCATCCTGGTCAAGGAAAAGGTCTGCCCTTCGAGCTGGTGGCCTGCACGCCCTTTAGAAGGCACAAAAAGAGAAAAGCATGGGTTTTTGTTTTTGTGTTTTTGCGGTACGCGGGCCTCTCACTGCTGTGGCCTCTCCCGTTGCGGAGCACAGGCTCCGGACGCGCAGGCTCAGCGGCCGTGGCTCAGGGGCTCAGCCGCTCCACGGCATGTGGGATCTTCCCGGACCGGGGCACGAACCCGTGTCCACTGCATCGGCAGGCGGACTCTCAACCACTGCACCACCAGGGAAGCCCTGCATGGGGTTTTTTTTTACAGTACTGGCTGAGGAACTCACAAGATTGACAGCCCCACTGGGCCTGCCATGGCTGTTCTTTCCCACCTGCATATGTGAGCCTTCGGCTAACCCAGCATATCCTGTTGGCTCTTGCTCTGAACTGTCCTTCTTCCTTGTTCAGCCCCCAGGGCCCTGCCAGTGATAGATACTACAAGGGCATTATTTGAGTTTGTGGTCCCAAGAGCTGAAACAAGTTATTTGGAACCACAACTACAAATGTCAACTTAGGGCAACAAGGAATGTTGACCAAAAAGCTTCTGTAAATGGAGATAGTTGTGTAACTTGCCCAAGTTAGCAAACGTCAGCCAGATTTCAGACTTGGATACCCTGGCTCCAAAGCTTGAGCTCTTAACCATGTCACTGCACTGATAAAATGCCAGTAAGGCACTTAGAACAATAGGTAGTATATTCTCTTCCTAAGAATCTAATAGGACCCTGGCCCGGAGGGCCTTTTTCCTCCAGTAAAACTGTTGCACAATGAGGCGTCCTCAAAAACCTGTCACCAACCTGTGGGGGCCAGTACCTGTACAAGCTTTTTACTCCACTCCTAAGTAGAGCGCCTGTTAACTTCATAGGAGCTCCCGGAAAGGATTGGAACACTTTTTTAGGGGGTGCTTTGGCGGAGGAAAATTCTTCCATGCGTGAAACTGTCCCACCCTCTACAGGAAGTTTATATCCCCAACCCCTGCTGACTGAATGCCATAGCACTTCCAGTCTGTGAAATAACCTAAAACACCCATGCACATTTCCAGATGCTCCTTAGAGGGACAGTAGGGTGGGCCCTTGTTGTTGGCATCTGAGGCAAAAGATCGTTTTCCAATCAGAGTGATAGAGGAGAAGGGGCAAAGGTTTTTCCAAGGGTAGTTTTGGAGAAGGACATCAGAACAAGTGCACGGCCTCATGAGACGTTAGAAGAAAGATTGTATGTGACCCTAAGTCCGGCCTGCCCTGTTTCAAAACCATCCACACCTCTGCCCTGTGAATACAGATGCACGACTGTCTTGGTTTCCATTACAGGGTATCCTCCAAGGATGCAACCAGATGTGTGCGGGGTACCTCTTCCAGCCAGACAAGCAGTATGACGTCTCCTACGACACTGGGGATAAAGCCATTCAGTGTGGCCGCCATGTGGACATCTTCAAGTTCTGGCTGATGTGGAAAGCAAAGGTACGAAGGAGGGCATTCAGGAAATAGAGCAGAAATGTAATTTGCACAGGCTAGCTGGCAAAAGAGAGGCAAAGGTATATCCCAGATAATTCATTATGTGCGAAGTCAATATCTAGATAATTGAGTTAACTGTATTTTCTTTGCAAATGAAATCACTTTATCCCTTATGTCAAATTCTCTCTCCTTCCATTCAGTCTCCTCAGTTTGAATTAGCATGACTTTTCTTATAACTTTCTCTTATAAGCACTAAAAATTTTGCCAAGATAAGGACTTCCACAGCAGTCCTTAGGGATGCTGAAATTATTTAGTGCAGATGTAGAGAAAGAGATAAAGATAAAATTACTACATTCTGTGCAGAACCCTGAGTTCCTTTATATGGCCTCAAATCATGGGATATATATGACAGTTTTAAGTTCTATTTAAATAATGGCTTTCCCATTATTTGTACTTCTATACTCTCTTCTAGAAAATGCATACTTTATTCTAAGAAATCCTAGACTGAGGCATGCTATGTCTGCATTCATCAGTCTTTCAGGATGCATTTCTATGTCTAGAAAAAAAAGCAAACTACTGGAATTTCCCCCAGTGGGGGTGAGGGAGAGGAATACCATGGGACTATTTATTTCAAAAGTATTTGTATGCAATCAAGTAAGGGCAATTTTTATTTCACAGCTTTATACTGCAACCATCGTTTTATTTTTCTACTGTTAAAGTAATTTTAATAAATTTCCATATATAAGATCGGGTCACCTAATACCAAAACAAAAAAGGGTTTCCAGCCAAATGTCTAGTCCAATGCTTTTTCTGTAAGAAGAATTTGATGGGTTATTAGTTTTTTTCCTCATTAAGTTATCCTGTCTTAATATAGAAATAGTCTGAATTTGATTTCTACCACAAAGTAATCATAGGTATTTTAAGCATATAAATAGCCATAAATTGCAACAAGAGAAAGAGCCCTATCATTCAGAACTATAACCACATGGCCTGTCTCAGTAATTTGTGCCTTGGTTTTGCCTGACAATAACCGCTTGAACAGTCTGCTGGAAGTTCAGCTCAAAGAGTATTGGTTACCGAGGTGGGACCTGGTGCAGGCTTCCTTCCCAAGAAGAAAGTGGACTGGCCCGAGCACTGCTCAGCGGCAGCTGCTGCTTTGCCAGTGTTGGACTTGGCCCAGACACATTAGCAACCCACAAGCCTCATGCATCTGCTCTCCTTGTTAACACCGACCCACTCAACACCCCCCATGCTGCCGTTACTAATCAGCCATGCTGGCTTTGGAAACTCATGCTCAATCAGTTTGTCAATAGATGGAGTTACTGCCATCTCAGGGCACATCCTGAGACCAGTGCTTCCCCATCTGCCTGCCTGCCTCTCACTAGAAAGGGGTAATACCATGCTACGTGGAAGGTAGCCTGCCTGGGAGTAAGGGGGACGTGTTTGGCCAGGACTTCCTGCTGCGGAAGGTGGGTTCTAAAGTAGTATTTCTCCAACTATCTGTGGTGAAGAACCAGCTGGGGTGTTTTTAACCTCTCATAGACCAGTACAATAAATTGGTCTTCATTAAATTTCATTTATTGTACACTACAATAAATGAATTGCTAGAAAGGTGAAATAAAAAGCCATACAAAGTATGAACAACGGTTTTAAAAATGCAATTCAGTAGGCGTAAAATTACTCTGTCAATTGACCATAAAAGTTTCTTATTACTTAATCTCAATTTTTGGACTCATCATGGACTGGTTACATTTTGTGGACTGGCCTCAGTCCATAGACAACAGTTTGGGTGGCATTATCCTAAAGCAAACCAGAAATGGGCTTCAGGCTGTGAATTACTAGCAAGAAGCTAAAAGCCCTGTTGAGAATAACTGCCCAGAGACTAGAGTGCCTTCAAAAGAGATGAGGCACACTTTATCGCATGCAGAGCTATGAGAAAGCCATACATAGTTAATGAGATGGCTCTTGCTAACCATCTCCAAGAATACTCTTATATATATTTCCGATAGACAAAGACAGCATAGCCCTCTCAATGCCATCACAGGGAAATTCAGCCTGTCACCAACAAACATGACTTTTCCTTTTTTTAAAACAGGGCACAGTGGGCTTTGAAAATCAGATCAACAAATGCTTGGAGCTGGCAGAATACCTCTATGCCAAGATTAAAAACAGAGAGGAATTTGAGATGGTTTTTGATGGTGAGGTAAGTTGTCATCCTGGACTAGATGTATAGCATTTCTGGAAAATCTCTTGAAGGAAGCTCCTGAAGCTGTAGTGTCCCACATTGCCAGGAGCTGCTTCTGAATTTTCATTCTAGCACTCTTCATTTACTTCCCTCTGTGTCCATGAATGTTTCTTCCGGTAGCATTGGGATGACTTTTCCCCTTCACCTCTTCTAAAAAATATATAGTTCTCAGCCAGCCCTTCGTAGGCAAGAGGTCTTTCCTTGGCAGGTCTGAATCCTGTATAATTCTGGGGTCTTATTATGGTGTTGTACCTCCATGATAAAGTGTTCCTCAGTTCCAAGAAGCTCATAGGATGGGTCTATCCTTGTCTTCCAAGACTGGTTCTAAAATGAAGTTCTACTTTACAATAGATTCATTATGAAGAGAGCAAGATACAATTGTCTCTGCCCTGAGTTCAGATCCTCATTGCACACAGTAAGGTACTTGTCATACCAGTGTTGGCTAAGTGCCTGCGGTGTGCCTTGCCCCAGGCCAGGAGCTGGATTATAGAGTAGTGACCAAAACAGGTACTGTCTCTGCCCTATTGGAGCTCGCAGTTGAATAAAGAAAGTTGGAATAGGAGCCAGTGCTGAACAAAAGGACATCCACTCATAATTCAGTGTAATAAAACACCACCTGCATTCAATTCAGTCTATTTATCAGGCACCTAAACTACTAGGAACACACTGGAGAGTCACCAAATGAGCAAAAGAGAGCCCTGAGCAGTTCAAATCAATCATACAGGGCTCATGCGTTTCACCTCTGGGACCTCACTCTCATTAAATTTACACTAATTTAAACATTCTGCTAGCAGGTTAAAACAAATGTAATGTCTCTAGACCATGAGAGGCAGGCACAGTGATGGCAGACAGCAACTAGGAAGGAAACTGAAAAACTATAGCAAGAACACAGAAGGACTTAAAAAGCATGAGAGTCTTTAGGGCAGGAACACTAAACAGTTCTAAGCATCTCAATAAGCCCTGTCTTATAGTCTAATCGAACCAGTTTTGTTTTGTTTTGTTGTGGTACGCGGGCCTCTCACTGTTGTGGCGTCTCCCGTTGCGGAGCACAGGCTCCGGACGTGCAGGCTCAGTGGCCATTGCTCACGGGCCCGGCCGCTCCACGGCATGTGGGATCTTCCCAGACCGGGGCACGAACCCATGTCCCCTGCATTGGCAGGCGGACTCTCAACCACTGTGCCACCAGGGAAGCTCTAGATTAGAACCAGTTTTAATGCTCATTATGATAATCCTGAGTCTTCAGAGAAAGTTCAGTATTGATAGAGTAAACTCAGAATATTCAATACCGGTAAAATTAACTACGTTTTGAGCATCTTCTATACATGAGGTACTACAAAATGGCAAGATGGATAATACCCTTTTTTAAAATGACCCAAATGTAATTTTTTTTTAACATTTCAGTGTTGAAAGGTAGGTAACTTTAGTCATCTAGAAAATGGGTTATGGGAAACAGTTCTCTTGTCAGATATGATGGGATTAACCAGGCTTTGTTCTCCCAAGTATAGAAGTAACATGAAGCCTTTTTTTAATTCTTTTTTTTTGTCTGAGAGACTTCCGCCAAGGGTCCATAGGGGTTTGGGGACAGCTTTCTCTCAGGTTCTCACAATTTTTCTGTTTTGTTTGTATGCATGCTTGTCTGTGAAAATCTCCACAGCCTGAGCACACGAATGTCTGTTTCTGGTATATTCCACAAAGCCTCAGGGGCGTTCTGGATAGCCCTGAGAGACGGGAAAAACTACACAAGGTATGAAATCACTCCTTGTCTCATCTAACCCTCTGCAATTTCTCTGGCTAGTCAGAAGATCCTCACTCTGATGTGTCTTTCTAACGGAGGAGAAATAAAAGCTAAAGGCTTGGGGTGGTAGGGAGACATCTTGTTATAGTCTTCTTGGGTCTGAATTGTCCCCTCACTGTGGTTCAGATCAATGGGAACCTCTGGGGGACGCATCCCTGCCTTAGGTTGGTGTTCGTCATTAGAGGGGTCATATGCAGGGCAGTTGAATGATATACATATTCCTAGGAACCTTCGTATTAAACTATGTTAAAATATCTTTTACTAAGTTCAAGGCTGCTCTAATGCTGATTCATTCTAGTTGTCGGTTTCTATATCTAGTTTATATATTACTTATAGTTGTTTGTATTGTACTTAATTTATATAATATTTCATTCATCTAACCATTCAGCAAATATTTGTTGAGCAGAGTCCATGTGCCAGACAGTATCCTAGGCCTGGATTATACAGAAGCCCTAAATTGTGTTGTTGCCCATGTGAATTTTTCATTTGTTTTTGATTTTGAATTTATTATCATTGTCCTATGTCCGACTTTCAAAATTCAGTTGCACAGTACTTTCTGTACGAATGTGTGATTGGGTAGACTTAAATAGTCATTAGAGGCCATCATGAAAAAGCCTACAAATAATAAATGCTGGAAGGGTGTGGAGAAAAGGGAACCTTCCTACACTGTTTGTGGGAATGTAAATTGGTGCAGCTACTGTGGAGAACAGTATGGAGGTTGCTTAAAAAAACTAAAAATAGGGTTACTATATGATCCAGCAATCCCACTCCTGAGCATATATCCAGAGAAAATTCTAATTTGAAAAGATATGTGCACCCCAATGTTCATAGCAGCAGTATTTACAATAGCCGAGACATGGAGACAACCTAAATGTCCATAGACAGAGGAATGGATAAAGAAGATGTGGTACATATATACAATGGAATATTACTCAGCCATAAAAAAGAATGAAATAACGCCATTTGCAGCAACATGGATGGACCTAGAGATTATCGTACTAAGTCAAACAGAAAAAGATAAATATCACATGGAATGTGAATGTGGAATCTAAAAAAATGATATAAATGAACTTACAAAACAGAAACAGACTTCACAGACATAGAAAATAAATTTATGGTTACCAAAGGGGAAAGGGGATGGGGGAGGGATAAATTAGGAGTTTGGGATTAGCAGATACAAACTACTTTATATAAAATAGATAAACAACAAGGTCTCACCATATAGCACAGGGAACTACATTCAATATCCTGTAATAACCTATAATGGAAAAGAATCTGAAAAAATACATATGTGTGTATAACAGAATCACTTTGCTGTCCATCTGAAACTATCACAATGTTGTAAATCAACTACATGTCAATTTAAAAAATTAGTCATTAGATACTAGCCAAGGGAGAAACTTGTACAAGTAATACAAAGAAAATTGCTCTTTTTTACAACTAAGAAATGGATTGCATTTTGAAAAAGAGCATGGTATATCACTCTTGAGTTTTGTTTTGTGTTTTCCCTCACAAGGTGGCCCCGAAAATCAAAGCCCTGATGATGGAGTCTGGCACGACCATGGTTGGCTACCAGCCTCAGGGGGACAAGGCCAACTTCTTCCGGATGGTCATCTCCAACCCAGCCGCTACCCAGTCTGATATCGACTTCCTCATTGAGGAAATAGAGAGGCTGGGCCAGGATCTGTAATTGCCGTCCATAGAACAGGAGTTTCTGGGACTTCCCTTTCCCCTCTGGTATTCTAGAACAAACTCTATATGTTGCTGAAACACATAGGCCATTTCATTGAGGGAAAACATAATATCTTGAAGAATACTGTTAAAACCTTACTTAAGCTTGTTAGAGTTAGCAGGAAATGACGTTCTTTTTCAAAAGTTGCACATTAGGAGCACAGTATATATGTACAGCTATATATACCTCTCTCTATAAATATATGTCTGTATAGTGAGTGTGGCTTAGTAATAGATCACAGCATGTCTCCCACTCCAAGAGAATTCACTTTACCTTCAGCAGTTACTGAAGGCCAAACATGCTGCAAACCAGCTTGCGCAACAACCCCAGGAAAGATGTTTTTCAAAATGCCAGGTGTCGGGGACCAAGGGAAATGCTGTTGGCAGGAGTTGACTTCATTGTCATTGTCAGTATTTCTGCCGCCTGAAGTGATGATGGATGAGAAAAAGCATCACTGGCTGACAAGAGTCCCGTCCTTCCCATTAGTATCCTGTGAGGGGAAAACAGTAGCAGAGTCATTGTTTCAGGTGTACTATTGCTGTATTTTTAGAGATTAATTTGTATAGATTGTGGATGTTTCTGTTGTCTGACCTTGGGGCGGAGTGGAAGAACACATGCAATGATTTCAATGACTGTTTAACAGTAGGTATATGAAATATTTGCTTATTTATATTCAGAGATTTACCATGTTAAAGAGGTGTCTTGTATTTTCTTCCCATTTGTAATGTATCTTATTTATATATTAATGCAGTAAGTTCTGAAAACTGATTATGGTATTTTCGTGCACTTGTGAGCCAAAGAGAAAAGATTAAAATTAGTGAGGCTTGTATTTATATTAGAGTGCCCTTAAATAATGATTTAAGCATAAGTGTACTGTCTGTAAGAGAACTCGGATACTGTACATAACGTCGTATATATGGAAATCCTGTTACTTACATAGCATCTGCTCTTCTATTACCCTCTCTGTCTGGCTATATGTCTGGTGTTCTCTACGCTTTTCTAGTAACTGTTGCGTAATACCTAGATCCCCTGTAATTTTGTAGTAGCTTATGACCAATCTCTGTGACTTGCTTAGCACAAACATAAGGCAATGTTTCCGAAGACCTTCTGAAGTCAGATAAACTGACCAGGCTCACAACTGTTTTGGAAGAAAGGAAATTCACACTGTGCGTTTTAGAGTATGCAAGAAGAATATAAACAAATAAAAACATTCTCCATGGAGAATTTGAACACAATTTTCTTTTAGTATCTGTTTCATGCAGAAAGAGAGGTTTCCAGTTATAGTTACTGGGATCACCACAGCCCATTCACTCTCCACTAGCTGACTTTAGGTGATGCTCAGTACCTTTATTAAGTTGCGACTCAACCGACAGTCTTAGGTTCCCAAGCCCCTTGTCTAAAAATCATTGGGATTCTAATTAAATAAAAATTGCAATTCACACCTGGGAAAAGAAAAGCCATTCCTGTTTTTTATTTTCCTATCTGCATCTTGGAGTTCCATTCATTCAGTTACTCAACAAGTGTTTTCTTCCTCTGTAGCAGGCAGTATTCTAGCACTAGGTAGGGTTGCAGAGGTGTGCATGGCAGACAAATTTTCCTTCTCGTGGGGATCTTCCATCACTTGGTGTCTATGGTATCTGAATACATCTGAGAGCACAGAATTGTGCCTTCCTGCTGTTTATGCTTGTACAGTGGGCCCAGTTCACTTCCTCAGGAAACATATTTTGGTGCTGGATCATTATGAAATAGGGTCCATTTTCTACAATACTCTATTAAGCTATGATAATACTATCTCACTCATTTGGAATACAAGTACTTCCCTATTTGGCACTTGTAGGGATTAAATGAGTCATTTGTAATTAACATACTGATTGTACAAGTAACCATTGTATTAAACAAACTGGGTTCCATAAGGAGGTGATGATAAAGTCACTTTACTCTTTCTCTTACTGTTCCTTCAAATCCCCTCTGTGGGCTGATTGTTTCCATGCCTCCATTTGAATTCAGGCCGATCCCATAGCTTTCCTGGCCTCTCAGTCACAAGAACAGTCTCATTTTAGCAACTAAATGTCCAGGTCAGGGTAATAAGCAAGACCTCAAATTTGTATGCAGTATAGAGTTCCTCCCCTTCCTCCCTCTGGTACCTTTCAGGCTGCAATCCCTGGCACGAGGGTGGGGGGGGGTGCGGGTGTGAGGCTGGTTGGGGGGTAAAGCCAGCTGCTTTTTTTACTCTTTCAGCCTCACTTCTACTCCCTAGCTACTGTATTTTCCCATCTAGGGTCAGGTCTAGGGGGAGAAGTGGTCAAAGTAGCAAAGACACAATTTTAGGTAACTGTTAAGTTGGCATCTGGCATCCACGCCCCTGGTCTGTGATTTTCTTCTCATGGGACAATATTTTGAGGGGAATGGTTTATTTTTTTTATTAAGATATAATTAAGGTACAGTAAGAGTCACTCTTTATAGTGTACTGTGTATAGTGTTCTGTGAGTCTTGACCAACCCATTCAGTCATGTAACCACCACAATACTTGGAAGAGTTCCATCACACCAATAAATCGCCCGTATCCTTTGTGTGTAGCACCTTCCCCAAGCCCCCGTTCTTGGCAACCTCTGATTTGTCTGTTTCTAGAGTTTTGCTTTTCCCATTTTGGTAATAGAATCATATAATATGTAACCTTTCGAGTCTATCTTCTTTCACTTAACACAAGGCACTTGGAATTCATCCATGTTGTTGTCTGTTTGTTTGTTCCTTTTATTACTGTGTAGTATTCCATTTGTATGAATGTACCAGTTTGTTTATCCATTCCCTCATAGAAGGAAATTTGGGTTGTTTGCAGTCTGGGGCAATTAAAATAAAGCCACTATGAACATTAGTGAACAGATTTTTGTGTGAATATAGGTTGTCATTTAACTTGGGTAATTAACTAGGTATAAGATTGCTTGATCATATTGTTAAGAGTATGTTTAACTTTATAAGAAACTAGTTCTGAAGTGGCTGTACCATTTTGCATTCTCACTAGCAATGTACAAATCTTCCAGTTGCTCTGTATTTTTGCTGACATTTGGTATTGTCCATTTTAAAAAAAATTTTAGCCATTCTTTTTGTTGTTACAGCTTTATTGAAATTTAATTCACTTGCCATGTAATTCATCCATTTAAAGTGTACAATTCCCTGGCTTGTAGACTATTCATACAGCTCTACAGCCATCACCACAATCAGTTTTAGAACATTTTAATCATCCCACAAAGAAACCTCATACCCATCAGCAAACACTTCTCATTCCCACACACACATCCTCTCCAGCCCTTGGAAGCCACTACTCTGCTTTCTGTCTATAGATTTGCCTATTCTAGACATGTCATATAAATGAAATCACACAATATGTGGTCTTTTGTGACCACATGTGACTTAGGATGTTTTCCAGGTTCATCCATGATATAGCATTTATCAGTACTTCATTCCTTTTATTGCTGAATAATATTCTATCGTATGGATATACATTTTATTTATCCATTCATCAGTTAATGGACATTGGGGTTGTTTACACTTTTTGACTATTATAAATAACAGTACCTACTATGAATATTTGTGTACAAGTTTTTGTATTGACACTTTGTTTTGTATTGTTTTTACTCTAATAGTGGTATCTTGCTGTGGTTTTAATTTGCTTTTTCATGGAGCATTTTTGAAGGATCCCATTGGAGTCCTCCCACCTCATCGCACATGAGACATCAAAGTCTCTCCTCCTGTGACCACTTAGGACTCAGACTCTCAGCTCTGGGCCCCCAGCAATATACCCTGTCCAGCCCTTATGTTGATACCCCTTCTCCAGTCAGTACTCCTGGGTGGAATCTATAAATCAGTGATGTGGATTACATAAGGAGGGTTTTTCAAATATACGTGTACAGGATAAAGAATGACGATAACAGAATACTTCTACCCACTGCTCAGCCAAAGAAATAGAGCATCATCAGTCCCTTAAGAGCTCTGCAACCCCATCAGGAACTCTTCCATAATTGGTTGCTCTCCTTGCCCCAAGAAATGATCACTATTCTGAATTCTGTGTTAAACACTCTCTTGTTTTTCTATATAGTTTTAACGCACGTATATGAATCACTATGGTTTAGTTTTATTTGGTTTTGCAGTCTGTATACGTGGAATATTACAGAATATATACACTTCTGACTTGTCTTTCAACATTATGATTTTGTAGAGCCAGAGCTAACCCATAAAGAGCCTTTGGACAGTTAAAAAAAGTTTTAAAGGCACCGCTTCCTTCAGGGATAGGCATCCCTGTGCCAGTGTGTTCAGCTTGGCACGTGGAGCATGTAGTAGATTCCAGCACCTACTGAGCCCACTCCCATAACTTGCAGGCACAGCCTTATGTGACAGCCTCATGTTTTTGAGATTCATCTTTGATTATGCTGTAATCCATTCATTTTTATGGCTTTGATGCTATTCATTGGTATGAATATACTTAAGTTGGTTTATTCCTTCTATGAAGGTGGATATACGATTTTTTCCCCCAGTTTTTGCCTATAGGGACAATGTTGCTATGAGCATTCTTCTTTCTTTTTTTTTTTTTGATTTTTTAGGTTTTTTTAATTTATTGAAGTATAGTTGATTTACAATGTGTTAATTTCTACTGTATAGCAAAGTGATTCAGTTATATATACATCATTTCTCATATTCTTTTTCATTATGGTTTATCACAAGATATTGAATATAGTTCCCTGTGCTATACAGAAGGACCTTGTTATTTACCCATTCTATATATAATAGTTTGCACCTGCTAACCCCAAACTCCCACTCCATCCCTCCCTCAACCCCCTCCCCCTTGGCAACCACAAGTCTGTTCTCTACGTCTGTGAGTCTGTTTCTGTTTCAGAGATAAGTTCATTTGTGTCATTCATATTTGAAGTTCATATTTGAAGTTCATTCATATTTTAGATTCCACATGTAAGTGATATCATATGGTGTTTGTCTTTGTCTGACTTTCTTTGCTTACTGTGATAATCTCTAGGTCCATCCATGTTGCTGCAAATGGCATTATTTCATTCCTTTTTGTGGCTGAGTAGCATTCCGTTGTATATATATATACCACATCTTTATCCATTCATCTATCAATGGACATTTAGGTTGTTTCCATGTGGCATGTGGGCTCAGTAGTTGTGGCGCACGGGCTTAGTTGCTCCGCACTCCTTATACCTTTTTTCCCCCTTTTCCTTGATATACTGCACTGGCCAGGATAACCAGTATGATGAAGAAATGAAGTGTTGGTAGCAGGCATCTTGCCTTATTTCTGATGTTAGAAGGAATGTTTTCACCAGACACCATGAAGTTTTATGTTTCCTTTAGGGTTTTTTTTTTGTAGATACACTTTATTGAGTTAAAGAAGTTTCCTTTTATTCCTAGTTTGCTAAGAGTTTCTCTAATATATGAATGTTTAATTAATGTTGTATTATACATAAACAATTTAAGTTTTCCATGTCTTCTTGAGTCTGTTTCTGCAAGTTGCATTTTTCCAGGAATGTATACATATTTTGAAGTTTTCAGGTTATTATGAAGTTGTCCACAATATCTTCTTTTTTTTAATCTGTTGCATCTGTACTTATATTCTCCATTTTTCCCCTAATAGAGGTAATTTGTGTCTTCTTTCTTTTTTTATTGATTAACCTTAGCAGAAGTTTGTCAGTTTCATTAAGCTGTTCAGAAAATATTTGTCTTGGTCAATAGTCTCAATCATATGATTGCTTTTTACCTCATTAATTTCTGCTTCTATGTTTATTATTTCCTTTCTTCTACTTTTTTGAGGCTTATCTGCTGTTCCTTTTTCTAACTTCTCAAGTTTTGTGCTTAGGTCATTAATTTTGAACGTATCTTCTTTTCTAAATGGAAGCATCTAAGGATATATATTTTCCTACAAGCATTCCTTTAGCTGTATATTACAAGTTTTGACACACAATAATTTATTATCATTCAATTCTAAATATGTTTGTCTATTTTTCCTTGTAGTTTAATTTTTGCTCTTTATTGGGTATAAACAAGCTGATAATTGTCATATTTTTCTGGTGATCTAAAATTTTTATCATTATGTGGTGACCTACTGTTTTTTGCCTTCTTGTCTATTTTGTCTGACAGGCAAATATAATTTGCCTAATATATATTTTCTCTTCCTTGAACTATAATGTTTCTGTATCCTTAGGCTTTAGGTGTGTCTCATATAAATAACTGGATTTTATCATCTTTTCCATCTGACCATCTTTGTCTTTTAACTGAAGAATTTCGTTTATTGTGATTACTGATATATTTGGATTTAATTCTACCATCTTATTTTGTGCTATCCATTTGTTCCACCTTTTCTGTTCTTTTTTTCTTCTTTCTTGTAAAAGATTTGGATTAATTGAGGTTTGTTTTTTGTTTCTCTTGCTTTTCAGTTTTAACTTATGAGGGTATAATTGCTGATGAATTATACTCTATGTCTACCCTAAAGATATCAGCATAAATACTTTACCATTTCAAAAGTTAATTTTACTCTCCTCATGAATCACAAAAGAACCTTAGAATTCTTTTGCTTTGATCATCCTCCTCCCAATATATACGCCGTTGTTATCCAGTATTTTAGGTATCTCTTTTTTAACCCTATAATTTATACATTATTAATAGTTTTATTCAATTGATTATTGCTTAGATATACCCACATATTTACCACTCCCTTGTGCATGATTCCTTTTTACATCTCAGACCTTCCATTTGGGTCATTTTCTTTTTCCTTGATCTGCATGTGTTTGAACTTTTCTTTATTGAAGCTTATTAATAACCCCTCTCTGAGAATGGGCTCTCTAACATTGCTTCCTGGGCGTCATTTGTGAGGCTGGTTTGAAAGCATAGTGATTCAGGCGATTTGCTGCCTTGAAGCTGGAAAAGGTAACTTAGATAAGGCAGACTTTGTTAAACAGAAAATGTTCCAGTCACATCAAGGGGCCCTGCTTCTAAGCTTTAAGAGGATTCTGTTATATCTTACAGACAAAAGAAACTAGATACATGCATCAAATTTACCTGCCAGAATCTTAAAATCCTTTAATCTGACCAAATGATGTAAAGCAGTTTAATAAAGGGAATCTCACTTTATTTTGGGTTGAAGAATGGAATTTTTCATAATACAAGGTTGCTTTAATATTCCAGTAAAACCACTTCAAAACTCCGTCTCCTGATTCCCTCAGTCTCCATAGTGGACATCTGTGTTTTATGCCTGCCTGACATCTATTCTCTTTTTTTCTGATCATAACACTCTAATTTTCCTTTGAGAGGATATCCTTTCTTCATTCTTGCTCCATGTAATTGGAGGAATGAGCCCACCCTCCAATTCCAGAGCTGGCCATCTGACTCACGTGTGGCCAATCAGGGTATTCCATCCCCTGGGCTACAGGGATGGACTCTTGACCCTGGACAGGCTGACAGGTGAAGTGATGAAGCCCTAGTCAATAAGGACTTAATGAGCAAAGCAACATGTGAGAAGCCTTAGCAATCTTGGCCTTGACACAACAGATGGAACAGAGGCCCCATCTTGAAAGCCTAGACTAGGTTTATCCAAGATTCTTTAATAATGGCTGAACTTGTCTGGAGGGCTGTATTAGTTTCCTATTGGTACTGTAACTAACACAAATTTAGTGACTTAAAAAACACCATAAATTAATTTTTTTACAGTTCTGAAGGTAGAGCTGCATTCTTTCTGGGGGCTCTAGGGGAAAATCTGTTTCCTTGCCTTTTCTAGTTTCTAGAGGCTGTCTGAGTTCCTCGGCTCATGGCTTTACTTCACATCTCCATCTTTGACTCACCTGCCTCCCTCCTTCCACGATAAGGACCCTTGTGAATATATTGGGACCACTTAAAAAATCCAAGGTAATCTCCCCATTGCAAGATCATAACTTAATCACACCTGTAAACTCCCTTTTACCATGTAACGTTCATAGATTCCAGGGATAAGGATGTGAAGATTTTGGGGGGCCTATGGGTAATATCCACCATGAGTTAAATGTGCACTGGGGCCAAGGTTCCTCCTGACAAAATCCTCATCTGAGGAAAAGGGACAGCTAATGGTCCAAGGACAATGAGTTGGTGTGACGAGGAATCTGTTAAGTTCATCAGGGAATGTCTTACTGAGATTAGTTTTTCGGAGAGAGAGACCTTGCATTATTCCTAAGAACTAATACCAGAAACCTGTGAAGAGGAGGTGGTAAGAAAAGAATTCATTTCACTACAAACTGAGAAATTTAGAACACAAGCTGGCATAGCTTTGGAGCCACATAGCACAGTGGAACCCCCATGGGGGTGTTTGGGGACTGGCTCTGTGGGAAGGGCTATGCCTTCTGCCTGGACCTCAAGTTACCAGGTGAAGTTTGGCTAGAGCAGACTCCTATAACATGGCTTCAGAGTGGTTAACTTTTTTTTTTTTTTTTTTTTTTTTTTGCGGTACGCGGGCCTCTCACTGTTGTGGCTTCTCCCGTTGCGGAGCACAGGCTCCGGACGCGCAGGCTCAGCGGCCATGGCTCACGGGCCCAGCCGCTCTGCGGCATGTGGGATCTTCCCAGACCGGGGCATGAACCTGTGTCCCCTGCATCAGCAGGCTGACTCTCAACCACTGTGCAACCAGGGAAGCTGGAGTGGTTAACTTTTGAGGGTACTTTCCCCACTCATAGTGCATTTCAAGGCCTCCGAGAAAAGGGTGAAAAAGGACAAAGGTATCCTGCCAGGGTTCTGGATGCTTCTGCTCCGACACCCGGACAACCTGGCCATCATTGCACTACTCAGGCCACTCCAGCAGGCGTGAACAAATGGCAGGAGGATGTGGCTTGGTGAGCTGTTTCAGAGTGCGCCTGTGCTGCTGGTTCTCGTAGCATGTGGAAGGGGGAGGGAAGAGGGTGTGAAGGATGGTTCTGTACTTTGTGGCAGG
This sequence comes from Mesoplodon mirus, assembly GCF_964341445.2. NCBI lineage: Eukaryota > Metazoa > Chordata > Mammalia > Artiodactyla > Ziphiidae > Mesoplodon > Mesoplodon mirus. Next base: position 85,553,876 of record NC_138984.1, read on the forward strand.
TTAACAGGTGGGATGTTTTTCTTTGCCCCAAAATTGGTACTTAGGATCCAACTGGAGAGATAAAAAGCCGTAAGTACTTCACATGCTAAACCACCGCCACGTCGCTCATGTTACCCAGAGCTTACTGGGAGGTGGTAGAACCGGCCCTTCTAACAGCAGCCATAGCCTCAGACCAGCCCTCCAAGCCCACCACCTTTCCAGAGAGGAGAGAAGGGATTTGTCAGGGTTGTGAGCTGAGACCCAACACCCCGGAGCAGCTGGAGCCTGGAGGTTGAAGGGCGGGCGGCCTCCCAGAGGAGATACAAGCCCTTCCCTGATGAGGTGAGGGCAGAGGGAAGGAGGACCAGCAGTTCGCGGCCCTGCCCCTCCCACTCAGGTCTGTGAGCCGCCAGCCTGTACGGATGGGGGAGTGGACAGCTTTGAAAAGCTGGACTGCCTTTTAATAATCAAGAGTGAAAAGTAAGTTACGGAATCTAAGCTATTGCCAAGGGACCCCCTACACAGTGAGAAAGAAAGTTTCAACATCTGGGGCTACAGCTTGGAAGACAAATAGAACAGGTTCATGTTTTACCCCCCCAGAGTTAGGGTCATTAAAAATCTGTACAACGAATTTACAGTAATGGCAGAATAAGCACCAAAAATCTTATTTTCTCCTGATAGTAGGCAAGCTGCCCTACCCTTTCCTAGAAGGAAAAAAACAAAATACAAAGCAACACCTGGAGAGAAGGGACGAGAAGAAAGAGGAGTGGAAGGGGAGGTGGGGAGGGGAGAGGAGGAGAGAGAAGAGAGAAAAGAAAAATAACACCTGTGGCTAAACTTAGTTGTGGGCCTTGGAGAAAATCAGGTGAAAGCAAGGAATGGAATGGGGTGAGGGTTACAGGTTCTCAGCTGGCTCCAATTACAATCTAACAGCACACGAAACTCACTGGGCCGTCGTTTCGGACTTGATGAAAAGAACAGCCTTCTTGCCTTAACTTTAGGCCGGGCAGTCAGAGAAGCTGGAATCCTCCCGGGAGGGAGAAGTAGAAAGGTGCCTTGTTTTAATGTTATTTTTAGGGTTGGAGGTGGTGGCGGTGGCGATGGTGGTGGGTGGAAAAAAATAGAAAAGTAAAAGAAAAGCAGCAGAACACTTCCTTTGTGCTGTTTTAACAGAAAAGCTCTCCTTCTCTCCTCAGGCTCAATAGACGCCACCTAGTGGGCAAACGGCGGACTCACACTCAGCCGGCAGCCGTGGCCAGCCCAGGTTTGATTTCCTATTTAGCTTGCTTCACCTACCAGACGCGGGGGTGTAAACGGTGTTTCAGCCTCTCAAAAGCTGCCCCTCACATTGGGGTAGAGGCAGCACATGATTCGGGCTGGCAGAGAGTGGCCCAGGCGAGCCAGAGAGCCCCCGAGAGGTGGGGTAAACAAAGGGGACTCCGCGGCTGCCAGACTCAGGGCAGGAGCTGGGAACCAGAGAAGCTGCGGGCTGGCGGGGGCTTACAGCTAGCCGTGGTCAGCAACAAATCGAGGGTCTGGAGCCTGGGGTGCCTGATGAGGCAGGTTGGAACTCATTGGTCCTCAAGGCAGAGATCTGACATTTAGAAGGTGATTATTATTCAAGGCAGTAGCAGCAGCCAGCAGAAATACAGTATATTCATTCTAGCCAGGGACCATCAGTCCTCTGACCCGTTCTGTATTTTATACCACTGCATGCACATTCTGGGCCTGGCCAAAGCTTCTGGGGCCCATAGGAGTGTGGGTATAAGGAATGTTTCAGCCGGTGTGAATTGAGGTGTTTTTTTCCTGAGGTATAGTTGACATATTATATTAGTTTCAGGTGTACAATGTAATGATGTCGTATTTGGATATATTGTGAAATGATCACCGCAATAAGTTTAGTTAACATGCATCACCATATATAGTTACAAAAAAATGTTTTTTCTTGTGATGAGGACTTTTAAGATCTACTCTCTTAGCAACTTGCCAATAGGCAATACAGTAGTATTAACTATAGTTGCCATGTTGTACATTACATCCACATGACTTATTTATTTTAGAACTAGAAGTTTGTACATTTGACCCCCTTTACCCATTTTTCCCACTCCCCAACCCCCAGCTCTGGCAACCACCGATCTGTCCTCTGCATCTATGAGCTTAGGGATTTTTTTGTTTTTGTTTTTTAGACTCCACATATAAGTGAGATAATGTGGCATTTGTCTTTCTCTGACTTATCTCTGGCTGATTTCACTTAGCATAATGCCCTCATGTTGCATAATGTCCATCCTTGTTGCAAATGGCAAGATTTCCTTCCTTTTTATTGATAAATAATAGTCATATATATATCACATTTTCTTTATCCATTCATCCATCAATGAACGTATAAGTTGCTTCCATGTCTTGACTATTATAATGCTGCAGTGAACATGCGGGAGCATTTATCTTTTTGAGTTAGTTTTCTTTTCTTCAGGTAAGTACCCAGAAGTGGAATTGCTGGATCATATGGTAGTTGTATTTTTACATTTTTGAGGAACCTCCATACTGCTCTCCACAGTGGCTGTACATATTTACATTTTTGAGGAACCTCCATACTGCTCTCCACAGTGGCTGTACCTATTTACATTCCCACCAACAATGCACAAAGGTTCCCTTTTTGCCATATCCTCACCAACACTTGTTACTTCTTATCTTTTTGATGAAGGCTGTTCTCACAGGTATGAGGTGATATCTCATTGTGGTTTTGATTTGCATTTCCCCGACGAAGAGTGTTGTTGAGCATCTTTTCATGTGTCTGTTGGTCATCTGTGTATCTTCTCTGGAAAAATGTCTACTCAGATCTTCTGTCCATTTTTTAATCAAATTGCTTGCTTTTCTGCTGTTGAGTTGTACACCTTCTTTATACTTCTTTGGATATTAATTCCCTATCAGATACACGATTTGCAAATATTTTCTCCCACTCAGTAGGGTGCTTTTTTATTTTGTTGATGGTTTCCTTTGCTGTGCAGAAGCTTTTTAGTTTGATATAGTCCCATTTGTTTATTTTTGCTTTTGTTGCCTTTGCTTTTGGTGTCAGATACGAAAAATCCTCATCAAAATGGTTATGGTTAATTTTTGTGTATGGTGTAAGATAGTGGTCCAGTTTCATTTGAATTGAATTTATGACACTCACAATCAAAAAAATCCTGACTAATACATCTGCTCAGTCCTATTGCAGAAGACTTTGGAGAGTGCCAGTGGTCAGAAATAAAGTGGCAGTAAGGCAGTGAACATGACCTATACTTACCTGCCCACATCCCCTTCTCTGGGACTGTCCTGCCTAGACAATCCTGATGAAGGTATGGGCCTAAGCATGTTATTCCAACCCAGCACTTGGCCAGGGGCAGGTGCTTGACACCAGGACAGTCTAGATAGTTTAGGTTATGCTACCTTAAGAAACAACGCCCACATTATTAGTGGCTTAAAAGAACATGGGATGGGGGAAGAATATAGGCTTATTTCCTGATCATACTCCCTGTCCATAACATGTCAGGTGGGGGTTCCTCTCCAGATTGTCCTCAATCCAGGAGAGGTTGAAGGGACAACCACCTACTGGAGCATTGCTGGTCACTACAAAACAAAAACAAAAAAAACAAAAACAAGAAAATGGCTGAGATAATACAAGGGGTTGATTGTCAGACCAAACACGCAGGGGTCATAGATCCTACCTGATACTAAAATGTATTAATAATTCAAAAGATATAGGCAATTCCAAGATGGGTTCAAGATGGCGGAGTAGAAGGATGTGTGCTCACTCCCTCTTGTGAGAGCACCGGAATCACAACTAACTGCTGAACAATCATCAACAGGAAGACACTGGAATTCAACAAAAAATACCCCACGTCCAAAGACAAACGAGAAGCCACAATGAGACGGTAGGAGAGGCGCAATCACAATAAAATCAAATCCCGTAACTGCTGGGTGGGTGATTCACAATCTGGAGAACACTTATACCACAGAAGTCCACCCACTGGAGTGAAGGTTCTGAGCCCTACGTCAGGCTTCCCAACCTGGGGGTCAGGCAACGGGAGGAGGAATTCCTAGAGAATCAGACATTGAAGGCTAGCGGGATTTGACTGTAGGACTTCGACAGGACAGGGGGAAACAGAGACTCCACTCTTGGAGGGCACACACAAAGTAGTGTGTGCATTGGGACCCAGGGGAAGGAGCAGTGACCCCATAGGAGACTGAACCAGGCCTACCTGCTAGTGTTGGAGGGTCTCCTGCAGAGGCGTTGGGTGGCTGTGGCTCACCATGGGGACAAGGACACTGGCAGCAGAAGTTCTGGGAAGTACTCCCTGGCGTGAGCCTTCACAGAGTCCACCTTTAGCCCCACCAAAGAGCTGGGTAGGCTCCAGTGCTGCGTCGCCTCAGGTGAAACAACCAACAGGGAGGGAACCCAGCCCCACCCATCAGCAGACAAGCGGATTAAAGTCTCACTGAGCTCTGCCCATCAGAGCAACACCCAGCTCTACCCACCACCAGTCCCTCCCATCAGGAAGCTTACACAAGCCTCTTAGATAGCCTCATCCACCAGAGGGCAGACAGCAGAAGCAAGAAGAACTACAATCCTGCAGCCTGTGAAACAAAAACCACATTCACAGAAAGACAAGATGAAAAGGCAGAGGGCAATGTACCAGATGAAGGAACAAGATAAAACCCCAGAAAAACAACTAAATGAAGTGGAGATAGGCAACCTTCCAGAAAAAGAATTCAGAATAATGATAGTGAAGGTGATCCAGGACCTCGGAAAAGGAATGGAGGCAACGATCGAGAAGATGCAAGAAAAGTTTAACAAAGACCTAGAAGAATTAAAGAATGAACAACTAGAAGAATTAAAGAACAAACAAACAGATGAACAATACAATAACTGAAATGAAAAATACAGTAGAAGGAATCAATAGCAGAATAACTGAGGCAGAGGAACGGATAAGTGACCAGGAAGACAGAATGGTGGAATTCACCATCACGAAACAGAATAAAGAAAAAAGAATGAAAAGAAATGAAGACAGCCTAAGAGACCTCTGGGGCAACATTAAATGCAACAACATTTGTATTATAGGGCTCCCAGAAGGAGAAGAGAGAGAGAAAGGACCCAAGAAAGTATTTGAAGAGATTATAGTTGAAAACTTCCCTAACATGGGAAAGGAAATAGCCACCGAAGTCCAGGAAGCGCAGAGAGTCCCAGGCAGGATAAACCCAAGGAGAAACATGCTGAGACGCATAGTAATCAAACAGACAAAAATTAGAGACAAAGAAAAATTACTGAAAGCAACAAGGGAAAAATAACAAATAACATACAAGGGAACTCCCATAACGTTAACAGCTGATTTCTCAGCAGAAACTCTACAAACCAGAAGGGACTGGCATGATATATTTAAAGTGATGAAAGGGAAGAACCTACAACCAATATTACTCTACCCAGCAAGGATCTCATTCAGATTCAACAGAGAAATCAAAAGCTTTACACACAAACAAAAGCTAAGATAATTCAGCACCACCAAACCACCTCTACAACAAATGCTAAAGGAACTTATCTAAGTGGGAAACACAAGAGAAGGAAGGGCCCTACAAAAAAAAAACCATAACAATTAAGAAAATGGTAATAGGAACACACATATCAATAATTACCTTAAACGTGAATGGATTAAATGCTCCAACCAAAAGACACAGGCTCGCTGAATGGATACAAAAACAAGACATATATATGCTGTCTACAAGAGACCCACTTCAGACCTAGGTACACACAGAGACTGAAAGTGAGGGGATGGAAAAAGAAATTCCATGCAAATGGAAATCAAAAGAAAGCTGGAGTAGCAATACTCATATCAGATAAAATAGACTTTACAATAAAGAATGTTAGAAGAGACAAGGGAGGACACTACATAATGATCAAGGGATCAATCCAAGAAGAAGGTATAACAATTATAAATATATATGCACCCAACATAGGAGCACCTCAATACATAAGGCAACTGCTAACAGCTCTAAAAGAGGAAATCGACAGTAACACAATAATAGTGGGGGACTTCAGCATCTCACTTACACCAATGGACAGATCATCCAGACAGAAAATTAATAGGGAAACACAAGCTGTAAGTGACACAATAGACCAGATAGGTTTAGTTGATACTTATAGGACATTCCATCTGAAAACAGCAGATTATACTTTCTTCTCAAGTGCACACAGAACATTCTGCAGGATAGATCACATCTTGGGTCACAAATCAAGCTTCAGTAAATTTAAGAAAATTGAAATCATATCAAGCATCTTTTCCGACCACAGTGCTATGAGATTAGAAATCAATTACAGGGGAAAAAACATAAAAAACACAAACACATGGAGGCTAAATAATACGTTACTAAATAACCAAGAGACCACTGAAGAAATCAAAGAGGAAATCAAAAAATACCTAGAGACAAATTACAACGAAAACACGATGATCTAAAACCTATGGGACGCAGCAAAAGCAGTTCTAAGAGGGAAGTTTATAGCTTTACAAGCGACCTCAAGAAACAAGAAAAATCTCAAATAAACAATCTAACCTTACACCTAAAGAAACTAGAGAAAGAAGAACAAACAAAACCCAAAGTTAGTAGAAGGAAAGAAATCATAAAGCTCAGAGCAGAAATAAATGAAATAGAAACAAAGAAAAGAATAGCAAAGGTCAATAAAACTAAAAGCTGGTTCTCTGAGAAGATAAACAAAATTGATAAACCTTTAGCCAGACTCATCAAGAAAAAGAGGAAGAGAACTCAATAAAATTAGAAATGAAAAAGGAGAAGTTACAAGGGACACCACAGAAATACAAAGCATTATAAGAGACTACTACAAGCAACTCTATGCCAATAAAATGGACAGCCTTGAAGAAATGGACAAATTCTTAGAAAGGTATAACCTTCCAAGACTGAACCAGGAAGAAATAGAAAATATGAACAGACCAATCACAAGTAATGAAATAGAAACTGTGATTTAAAATCTTCCAACAGGGCTTCCCTGGCAGCGCAGTGGTTGAGAGTCCACCTGCCGATGCAGGGGACACGGGTTCATGCCCCAGTCCGGGAAGATCCCACATGCCGCAGAGCAGCTAGGCCGGTGAGCCATGGCTGCTGAGCCTGTGCGTCCAGAGTCTGTGCTCCGCGATGGGAGAGGCCACAACAGTGAGAGGCCCACCTACTGCAAAAAAAAAAAAAAAAAAAAAAAAAAAATCTTCCAACAAACAAAAGTCCAGGACCAGATGGCTTCACAGGTGAATTCTATGAAACATTTAGAGAAGAGCTAACACCCATCCTTCTCATACTCTTCCAAAAAATTGCAGAGGAAGGGACACTCCCAAACTCATTCTATGAGGCCACCATCATATTGATACCAAAACCAGAAAAAGATGCTACAAAAAAAGAAAATTACAGACAAATGTCACTGATAAATACAGATGCAGAAATCCTCAACAAAATACTAGCAAACAGAATTCAACAACACATTAAAAGGATCATACACCATGATCAAGTGGGATTTATCCCAGGGATGCAAGGCTTCTTCAATATATGCAAATCAATCAATGTGATACAGCATGTTAACAAATTGAAGAATAAAAACCATATGATCATCTCAAATAGATGCAGAAAAAGCTTTTGACAAAATTCAACACCCATTTATGATAAAAACTCTCCAGAAAGTGGGCATGGAGGGAGCCTACCTCAACATAATAAAGGCCATATACAACAAACCCACAGCAAACATCATTCTCAATAGTGAAAAACTGAAAGCATTTCCTCTAAGATCAGGAAAAAGACAAGGATGTCCATTCTCACCACTATTATTCAACATAGTTTTGGAAGTCCCAGCCACAGCAATCAGAGAAGAAAAAGAAATAAAAGGAATACAAATTAGAAAAGAAGACGTAAAACTGTCACTGTTTGCAGGTGACATGATACTCTACATAGAAAATCCTAAAGATGCCACCAGAAAACTCCTAGAGCTAATCAATGAATTTGATAAAGTTTCAGGATACAAAATTAATGCACAGAAATCTCTTGTGTTCCTATACACTAACAACAAAAGATTGGAAAGAGAAATTAAGGAAACAATCCCATTTACCATTGCAACAAAAAGAATAAAATACCTAGGAATAAACCTACCTGAGGAGGTAAAAGACCCGTACTCAGAAAACTATAAGACACTGATGAAACAAATCAAAGATAACAGAAACAGATGGAGAGATATACCATGTTCTTGGATTGGAAGAATCAGCATTGTGAAAATGACTATACTACCCAAAGCAATCTACAGATTCAATGCAATCCCTATCAAATTACCAGTGGCAATTTTCACAGAACTAGAACAAAAAATCTTAAAATTTGTATGGAGACACAAAAGACCCCAAATAGCCAAAGCAGCCTTGAGGGAAAAAAAACGGAGCTGGAGGAATCAGACTCCCTGACTTCAGATGATACTACAAAGCTACAGTCATCAAGACAATATGGTACTGGCACAAAAACAGAAATATACATCAATGGAACAGGATAGAAAGCCCAGAGATAAACCCATGCACCTATGGTCAAGTAATCTATGACAAAGGAGGCAAGGATATACAATGGAGAAAAGAGAGTCTCTTCAATAAGTGGTGTTGGGAAAACTGGACAGCTCCATGTAAAAGAATGAAATTAGAACACTCCCTAACACCATACACAAAAATAAACTCAAAATGTATTTGAGACCTAAATGTAAGACTGGACACTATAAAACCCTTAGAGGAAAACATAGGAAGAACACTCTTTGACATAAATCACAGCAGGATCTTTTTTTATCCATCTCCTGGAGTAATGGAAATAAAAATAAAAATAAACAAATGGGACCTAATGAAACTTAAAAGCTTTTTTGCAAAGCAAAGGAAACTACAAACAAAATGAAAAGACAACCCTCACAATGGGAGAAAATATTTGCAAACGAATCAATGGACAAAGGATTAATCTCCAAAATATATAAACAGCTCATGCAGCTCAATACTAAAAAAACAAACAACCCAATCCAAAAATGGGCAGAAGACCTAAATAGATATTTTTCCAAAGAAGAAATACAGATAGGCAAGAAGCACATGAAAAGCTGCTCAACATCACTAGTTATTAGAGAAATGCAAATCAAAACTACAATGAGGTATCACCTCACACCAGTTAGAATGGGCATCATCAGAATATCTACAAACAGCAAATGGTGGAGAGGGTGTGGAGAAAAGGGAACCCTCTTGCACTGTTGGTGGGAATGTAAATTGATACAGCCACTATGGAGAATAGTATGGAGGTTCCTTAAAAAACTAAAAATAGAATTACCATATGACCCAGCAATCCCACTACTGGGCATATACCCAGAGAAAACCATAATTCAAAAAGACACATGCACCCCAATGTTCATTGCAGCACTATTTACAATAGCCAGGTCATGGAAGCAATCTAAATGCCCATTGACAGATGAATGGATAAAGAAGATGTGGTATATATATATATATACAATGGAATATTACTCAGCCATAAATAAGAATGAAATTGGGTCATTTGTAGAAATGTGGATGGATCTAGAGACTGTCATACAGAGTGAAGTAAGTCAGAAAGAGAAAAACAAATATCGTATATTAACACATATGTGTGGAACCTAGAAAAAAGGTACAGATGAACCAGTTTGCAGGGCAGAAATTGAGACACACATGTAGAGAACAAACATATGGACACCAAGGGTGGAAAGTGGTGGTGGGGGGGTGGTGGTGTGATGAACTGGGAGATTGAGATTGACATATATACACTAATATGTATAAAATAGGTGACTAATAAGCTGGTGTATAAAAAATAAATAAAATTCTAAAATTCAAAAAAAAAAAGATATAGACAATTCCAGGATCCAAGTGAACATGGAGAAATTTGGGACTGTCACTGCATTTCTCCCTTTCTTTCTGGATTAGAAAATATTCTTGTTTAGATTTAAAATCTAAATCTAGGTTTTAAGAAGGGCATCACTTGGAAAAAGGGAGGCTTTCAGCTATGAAATATCTCCAGTTTATACTCTAGTCATGACATAGCTGACTCAGAGTTTCCCAGTGGGCCATGCCCTGTGAATGCATAAATTCCAGATTTGTTGACCATAAGCAACCAAACAGACCAAGTCCCTCCTGCTAATAACATTCTGTGGGTGAAGACTCTCCATTATCTGCCATCAGGAGGTGTGCTTAGCATATTTACAAGGAATAGTTTCTGTCTTTGAATCCCCCCACTACCTGTTGGTATCCCCAAGAGAAAGAGAATGGGTTGCAGGCCAGCTGCTAATCTTTTCCTTTCTGGTGATGAATCATGCTATGACTCTTAAAAAGGTTTCCATCTGGATATTAAGCATATCAGTTCTATTCACATTTCATTGGCCAAAGCAGGTCACATGACCAAGCCTGGAATCAAGGGGGTGGGAAGTATAATCTTTCCTTAGGAAAGGAAACCAGATATTGCTGAACAGTGATATAGTCTACCACAGGCAGCCAATCCATAGTCAGGAAGGGGGACCCTGATGTACAGATTTGCGCTGTGGTAAGGTAACACTAACTCCTGGAACAGATAAACCTCTCAATTTCAGTTGCTTAACACAAAGAATGCTTATTTCTCTTCCTTTTTTAAAAAAATTTTATTGTTGATTACAATTTTGTGTTAATTATTTCTCTTTCATATTACAATTCTATGTGATATTTGGCAAGCAGCTTTCTACATGGTAACTCAGGATACCAGTCTCCTCCCATATAATTACCCTCTCCAGTGGCCTGAGTTCTCTTCTGTCGGTTCACAGGGAAAGAAAGGATGCAGAAGTGAGAACAGGTGCTTCCTAAGAGCTTTGGTCCTTAAGTGACACACACAGCTTCACTTACATGCAAGGTAGACTAGGAAATGTAGTCCAGACTGTACAGCTCCTTCCCAACCACAACTCTACACAGTGGAAAGGGAACAAAATCTCTGGTGGAAGCCAGTCACCTCTGCTGCAAGCATTAAAAGAGGGAGCTAGACAGATCTTTCTCTAAGAAATTCCAACTGGCGAACACTAAATAATTTTCTAATTTGTGATAGAGCTGTAGCTAAAGGAATGTATCAGTTGGGATTGGGTTGAGTTGTGAATGGCGGGGAGGGGGGTGGGTAAATAGCAACTTAAAAAAAAAAGTTTATTTCTCATATGCAAAATTCCCAAAATGAGCAGTCCAGATTCTGCTCCGTAAAGTCCTCGGGGATCCTTCGATCTTGTTTTAGAAGGCATGGCCTCCATTCCCAAGGAATGGTTTCCTCCTGGTCCTCAATGACAATTCCATGACCAGCCAAAGTCTATAATCTAACTAATGAGAAGGAAGACAAGACAAAGAAGAGGGTAGAGGGCTCATACCTCCTGTCATCTTCCTTGAAAAGTTCCTGGAAGCTACCAGAGGACACTTCTGTTTATATTCCACTGGGCAGAGCATAGTTATATGGCCAAATCTAGGTGCAAAGAGAAGTCTTTATTCTGGTAGGCCAGAAGTTGACTGGTAGGAAGGGAACTACTCTTTTGTTTTACAAAAACAGCCTAATGGATGGAATTGGTTATGAACAAGTAGGCTCCTTGCAGATTAACCTAGATGGGAAAGAGTCAGTTAAAGAGAATTCAGTTGCTTTTCACAGTAAAATCAGAGAAAATTAGAATCTTCCTCTGTTGTGCAAAAGAGCAAGATTGCAGGAATATAGGAGAGAAAGAGAACAGTCTTGGTAGAGGGTGGATCTGGGTACCATGGTGTATTGGTTTCCTAGGGCTGCCTTAACAAAGTATCATAAACTGAGTGGCTTAAACAACAGAAATTTATTGTCTCACAGCTCTAGAGGCTTGAAGCCCAAGATCAAGGCATTGGCAGGGTTGGTTCCTCCTGAGGGCTCTGAGGGAAGGATCCATTCCAGGCTTATCTCCTTAGCTTGTAGATGGTCATCTTCTGCCTGTGTCTCTTCTTATCATCTTCTCTCTATGTGCATCTGTCTCTGTGTCCAAATGTCCCCTTCTTATAAGGACCCAGACATATTGGATTAGGACCCACCCCAATGACCTCAACTTGATTTACTCTGTAAAGACATTATCTCCAAGTAAGGTTACATTCTGAGGTACTGGGGATTAGGACTCCAACATATCTTTTTTTTTGGGGGGGACACAATTCAACATATAACCAATGGTAAGGAAAAGGACGGCTGGTGAGAAATTCTCTGGGGACGGATGGCAAGGACCTTTAAGAGTAGCAGTGTTTAATATTCAGTGTAATGTTCTGTGTATTTAGAATAAATATGTTCATTTAGATATAAATCTCCTCTGTTACCCCAAAATGTTAGTAAAAAGTCTGCTGCATATGAAAAACATTCAGTTTAGGGGTGCTTTGGAGAATGGGATCCTCTGTCTGAGGAAGCAATCTCGCCAGCTTGTCCTCTTCTACACAAGACAAGCCTGGAGAGTTAATGCCCTGGAAGCATCCCTTAGACACTTCCAGATAAGGTGTTAGTGAATAAATACCCCAACTTCCTTGCCCCCTGTTTGGGACAACTTTGAGGTTCCTTCCTTGTCATATCCAGATGCCTCAGCAGCACCAATCCCCAATTGCCCACTTCCTTGCCCTCCTGACCTCATGCCCCTCAATGGTGTTTCCTGGAGTTACCTCACAAGAAAACTACTTGTGATCAAACCTCGGTCTTGAGTTTGCTCAGATGATTCTAAAGCTAAACAGTGACCGAAAATCTGAAAACTTAAACTGGAATTCAAGAGCTTTCTTAGCTTAGTAAGCTTAGGAAAAAGTCCTGATATTCTTTTTTTTCTAATTTTTTAAATTGAAGTATAGTTGATTTACAATATTGTGTTAATTTCTGCTGTACAGCAAAGTGATTCAGTTATACATATATATTCTTTTTTATATTATTGATATTTTCCATTATGATTTATCATTGGATAATGAATATACTTCTCTGTGCTATACAGTAGGACCTTGTTGTTTATCCATTCCATGTATAATCATTTGCATCTGCTAACCCCAACTTCTCACTCCACCCCTTCCCTGACCCCCTCCCCCTTGGCAACCACAAGTCTGTTCTCTATGTCCGTAAGTCTGTTTCTGTTTCAGAGATAAGTTCATTTGTGTCATATTTTAGATTCCACATATAAGTGATATCATATGGTATTTGTCTTTCTCCTTCTGACTTCATTTAGTATGATCATCTCTAGTTGCATCCATGTTGCTGCAAATGGCATTATTTTGTTCTTTTTTATGGCTGAGTAGTATTCCATTGCATATAGGTACCACATCTTCTTTATGCATTCATCTGTCAATGGACATTTAGGTTGTTTCCATGTCTTGGCTATTGTGAATAGTGCTGCTGTGAACAAAGGGGTGCATGTATCTTTTTGAATTACAGTTTTGTCTGGGTATATGCCCAGGGGTAGAATTGCTGGATCATATGGTAATTCTATTTATAGTTTTCTGAGGAACCTCCACACTGTTTTCCATAGTGGCTGCACCAGCTTACATTTCCACCAACGGTGTAGGAGGGTTGCCTTTTCTCCACACCCTCTCCAGCATTTGTTCTTTGTTGACTTTTTAATGATGGCCATTCTGACCGGTGTGAGGTGGTATCTCATCGTAGTTTTGATTTTCATTTCTCTACTAATTAGTGATGTTGAGCATCTTTTCATGTACCTATGGCCATCTATATGTCTTCTTTGGAGAAATGTCTATTAAGGTCTTCTGCCCATTTTTCAATTGGGTTGTTTGCTTTTTTGTTGTCCTAATATTCTTAATGAATGCCTGTTGATGTCTTTGATAATCCCCTGCCCTGGAAAGTGATGCTGGATCAACATCTCTTGTTTCATTCATGAGCTTTCAGCATTAGATTTGAGAAGGTGGGAAACAACAAATAATTGTATTTTTGAAGTTCATTTTTATTTTGCTCTGTGCTAGTACCTTGAAACAGATGGTATCCATTCAAATGAAAATGAAGTTTAAAAGTGATTTTTATTAAAATTAACATTCAATTTAAGCTTTGCTTTATTCATACCACAAATAACTATGTGAGTTCCCTGTAAATAGGTTGTATATATCACATAATTCATAATCATTTGTGCTCTACCAGTTACATTGAAATTATGACTGAAGTTACCACAGAACCTCAATAATCATTACTATGTAATTTGCAGTTTTCCAGATTTGGGAGCTTTTTGGAAGCTGCAAGTAGCTAGCCAGTTGTTTTTAGAGAGTACAGTAATGAGTGTTATTACTGAGGAGTTGAATGAAGCTCCTTTTTATGCCCTGAAGATTACTTGATAATTATACTTGATGCTATCATTTTTTAAAAAAAGTAACCAACACATAAATAGACAGCAAACTAACTATAATAATAGTCCAATAATGTGGGCCAATATTGTTGGCTGTGAAAATTAACACACTCTTCCATTGTTTTTTCTTTCTCTAATGGGAACGCCTGCCTGTACAAGTACACTTACCTTTAGATGGATTGCCTTGACTCGTGAATGGCATTAGATGAACAATCAGTGAAATTAAAGGGAAGAGTTCTGAGATTGTGTTTATCGTGTGAAAGCACAATAGGCCACAAAGATGACTCAAACTAAGTCAGCTCCCCTTACCTTACCCAAAACAAACCTGGCCCTGTCCTCCCTTCAAAGTTCCTTGACTATGGTGCCCACACCTACCACCACCATTTCGTTTCAGCTATCTGACCCCAGACTAGAATGTATTACTACGGCCCACATCTCAGAAAATATTTTCTATAGATGAGGCCCATTAAAAGAGTTCTAACTTTTAAGTACTCAAAAACAATATTTATTCTCTGCTTTTTTCCCTTTTAAACTAGGCTGTAGTAGACTCTCCCCAGATATTTTTTATTTGCATATGTTTTTATTATGTTTATATTTTTCCATTTTTTAATGAAGTATAGTTGATTTACAATGTTTCAGGTATACAGCAAAGTGATTCAGTTATACATATACACATATATATTCTTTTTCAGATTCTTTTCCATTATAGGTTATTACAAGATATTGAATATAGTTCCCTGTGCTATACAGTAGGTTCCTGTTGTTTACCTGTTTTATCCCCAGACATTTTTTTTTTTTTTTTGCGGTACGCGGGCCTCTCACTGCTGTGGCCTCTCCCGTTGCGGAGCACAGGCTCCGGACGCGCAGGCCCAGAGGCTGTGGCGTGCAGGCCCAGCCGCTCCGCGGCATGTGGGATCTTCCCGGACCGGGGCACGAACCCGCGTCCCCTGCATCGACAGGTGGACTCTCAACCACTGCGCCACCAGGGAAGCCCCACAGACGTTTTTTTATGCAAGGAAACAGACTTCTCATTCAAAACTGACCCCAGGCCAAAGTGTTAGGAATTTAAAGTTTGCTTTCAGTCCCATTAAACTCCTTTTCTGCCTTCTCTTCCTCTCAACTTTATACATTCAATGCACATTTGAGCAAAGCTTGCTTTTATGATAGTCTCTGGTGCCAGGCCCTGTGCTACCTTTATTCGTGGTAATTGCTCTGTACATTCACCTCTAGGGAGTGAATAAAAGATTCTTTCCCCATCTAAAATACTTCAACCAGGGGGAGGTCACATGAAATTTTGAAATCTGATGTCAAGTTACCTTCCTGAAACTATTAATATGTGTGTAGCCCGTGAAACTGCCCACCATCCTAACTTCCCTGCTGAAAGAATGGAAGTCCCTGCCTGAAAACAGCCCAGTGATGACATTGAGATTGTGTCTGTGGTGCCCTCATTTTCTGCAGCAGCTATTCCAAAATAAAAGCTCCTGCCTTTCACTGGTAGGTTGCCCTGGGGACCACTTTAATATGTCTATTAAGATCTTTGTTCATGTGCTGTCTGGCTGCTGGTATTGGCTCCCATTTCTAATTTTAATAAGACTTACACTAGCTAACTCACTGAAACAGCCCTCTTATATTTTTACTCAACTGATTAACTCCAACTGTTTTATGGCTAAACCATTTTATTTAACAGTCTCCAAAAGTACCCCATAAAATGCTCATGAGTCCTTTCTAGGGGCCTTTTAATGAACAGGAGCTACTACACTTTCAAAATTCTTGTGATCAAACTCATCTACTTCTAGAAGGCTCCAACTGATGGAAATACCACCTGTAGAAAACCTACTGGCTGTGTGGGATGAAATGACAGACTGACAAGACGGATAGAAAGGCTGCAGTTAGACACTGCTGGGATGCTGCCCAGCTCTCCCTCTCTCAGGAACCCCCTTCCACAGAGCTGGGCACTGGCAGCCATGTTTATACTACAAGTCGCCACTGCCTGGTCACAGCTGCTTGGACCTGAGGGAAACATCTAACCAAAGTCGGGCTAATCCAGTTCTCTGGCCCAGGAATTTGGAATTCAGACTGAGAACTTAATTGGTCTTGTATATTTTGCAATCTCAGGAGCAGGGGTTGGGGGTTGGAGGTGCATGTTACATGCCACCCTGTGGACAGGGGAAGCAAGAAAGCCAATCTGAAGAGAAAGGAGAATGAAGTGAACAGGAGAGGACTAGAGATAAAGATGCAGTGTTCTGAGAGCATTCCAGCCCCTGGGCTCAGCCCTGGCTGATGCTCAGCTTCATTTCTGACTTCCCTAGGGTTCCATGAGCTCCCCCTGCAGCCTTATAGCAAAGCCCTAAGTTCTGCTTCAACTGGTCTCTTATCATGGCCTAGGTGATGCTTTTAAAATACATCCACACATTCTTTGACATTCCTCCGTTCCCATGGTGAAGGATAAACTCCCTCCCCTGAAATGTGGGCTTCATTTAGTGACTCACTTCCAACAAAAAGAAGGGTAGAAGGGACAGTATGTGACCTTCAAAACCAGGTTGTAAAGGACATTGCCACCCACCTTACTCTCTTGTGTCTTGCCCACTCTGGAAGACTCCAGTAGCTGTGTCTTGAGGGCACTCAAGCAGCCTATGGAGAGGCTCAAGTTGAAAGGCACTGAGGCCCCCCAACCATCAACCAGCTCTTCTTGCCCTCCATGTAAGTGAGCCACTTTGGAAGCAGATCTTCCAGCCCCAGTCAAGCCTTGGCCAACACTTTGACTAAAAACTCATTAAATTCCTAGCCAGAACCATCCAGCTAAGCTTCTCCCAAATCCTTCACCCATAGAAACCATAAGGGTAACAAGTGTTTATTGTTTTAAGCCACTAAGTTTGGGTAACTTGTATGCGGCAGACTTCAAGGTCCCACACTGTCTGGGCTCCCTTTCAAACCTCATTTCTGACCCCTGCTCTCCTTGCTTTTTATGCTGTAACTACATATTTTCCTCCTTACAGCCTTCACCCTAGTATTTCCATTACCTGAAGTCCTCTTCCCACAAATAGCACTTTCTCATCTTTTAGGTCTTAGCTTAAATGACAGTGCTTCCCAGAGACCTTGCCAAGACTTTACCCTAACTATCCTTCTACACCATTCTCTCACAGTGTTCTGGTTTTTGTCTCCATAGATTTTACTGTAACTTATATATTTATTTGATTTGGGGTTTTCTTATTGATATTTGTCTTTCCACTGTAAGTCCAGGGCCAAGCACACAGTAGGCTGTCAGTATTTGCGGAATAAATATTGTAAATGAAGTGGGTCCCATTAGCTATGACTAAGGAGTCCTCACTAATGGCCCAACAGATGAACACTGGGCCAGGGGACCCAGATTCTACTTCCTTGTTTTCAATAAACCAAATGCCCCTTTCAGGGTGTTTTTAGCTCTTCCAAGGTATCTGTAGGACAGGTCGATACTCACCTAATGAAGAGGGCCCCCAAGCCCAGGGGGTTAGCTGTAAGAGGCCAAGCCGTTAAAAAGCCTTGGATGAGCTGGCTGGCCACTGACTGAGAATCACCAGCGCCAGCTCTGACAGCCCTCAGTCCTCCCACTGATTCAGTGTACCTGGCTTTCCAGCCATCTTCAGAGCAGCAGGTCTGACCGTACTCCCAGAGTGTTGGAAAGATTTCATTGTCACTTCACCTGGTGTGGGGTTTCTGATGTCCTTCCTCTCTCCTCCCCCAGCCCTCTCAGCACTAGAAGCTTTTCCCTCTCCTGCTGTCCTCCCTGGGTCCACAGGAGTGCGCTCTTCCCTCGTCCCTCTCATTCCAGCCTCCCCCTGCCAGGTCACACAGTGCCTCCCCAAGGGCCTCACTCTCCACCGTGTTCTCAGACTCAGTGGTGCCAGTAGAACTGCCCCAGTAACTCCCATCTCAAGTCTCTAATTTACCTCTTAGAATATTTATAGCTTCAGTGACCCCCATCCCGAGGATCACCCACAGGTAAGGTGATTTTTCCTCACAACTAGCCAGGACACAAAGCAGGGCCTAAACCTGAGGAGGACACAGATGACCTCCTGAAGAGTAGCCATTTCTTGGGCAAAACCCATGGCTTATGTGGATGAATAGGTAGCCGCAGCTATCCCTCATCCTCTCTCTCTCTCTACCCCTGCCCCCCTTTCCCAAGACCACTGGTTTCATCCTCCCTCTGCCACTCTTTCTCTCTGTGCATCTACTCTTCCTTTGTTTTTTAGTCTCAACCAACTTCCTCTGTTAATTTATACAAAGCCCACCCTGTACTTCATTCTTACTTCATCCCACAGGTTACTGGGATTTCCCTCTGTATCCTTCAGCTCTAATTTTCAAGACAGCTTGTGAGAATTCATATCATCTTTTCAGGCCAAGCTATGCCGATCCGAGGGCAGTGGCTAACCTCTGCACGGAGGCGTCAGAGGCCATCAGGGGCTGGCAGAAGTGTCCTTGGCAGACTGTGGGCAGGTACTCTCCGAGAAGGGTGCAGTGTGGGCAGGCCCCCTTAAATGCCACTGCTCCACCAAGACCTGCCCCTTAGGAGGGAAAGTGTGATTTGAGGGTCACCCAACAGCCTAAATACCTACTCCATCAACCTTTGGAATTCAAGGAATTTTCTCCAGAAAAAAACACTGATACTGGAGGATGTTACGCAAGCACAGCTTACGGTCTTACAAAATGGGACTTTAGAGACCAGGAATAGCAAACTTACCTCGTGCCAACTCGGCAGCATTGTATTACAAAGAATTGTGTCCTCATCATTCTGTGATGTTTAGGTGTGAGGATTTGCTGATATCTGCCTGAATGTATTGAGTCACTCAGCATCATTTCTTCGAGGAAACCACCCCTTTCCCAGTGTGCTGGGCTGGAATGTCCCTTATGGTGTCCTGTCCCTTCCATCCTCAGTGGTGGGCATGTGATCCAGGCTGAATCTATTCTAACCTGGCCTCAGGGATTGGTACAGAGGTGGATATGGGACCCCCAGAGGACCATTTAGTCTTTTCTCTGATAGATGTGTTTTGTTAAACTAACAAGCCCTGAGGCTGCCACGTGCCCTCTTCCCCATGACCTGAGAAAGCCTGCAGGCAGGCTGAAGACAAGGAAAGTCCTGTAGAACACAGAGATGGAGAGAGAAAGAGAGAGGAAGGGAGAACCTTAATAATACAATTTGACCTACTGGATCCAACTGTGCCCAAAGAAGCCAATTCATTCCATTTTTTTCCCCTTAAACTACAGTAGTCCCCCCTTATCCGCGGTTTTGCTTTCTGTGGTTTCAGTTACCCGTGGTCAACTTCGGTCTGAAAATATTAAATGGAAAATTCAGGAAATAATTCATAAGTTTTCAGTTGGGTGCCTTTCTGAGTAGCATGATGAAATATTACACTGCCCTGCTCCGTCCTGCCTGGGGTGTGAATCCTCCCTTTGTCCAGTGTATCCTGCCCTTTAGTCACTTAGCCATCTCCCTTACCACTATGCTTGTATTCAAGTCACCCTTATTTTACTTACTAATGGCCCCAAGCGCAGGAGTAGTGATGCTAGCATTTCGGATCTGCCAAAGAGATGCTACAAAGTGCTTCCTTTAAGTGAAAAGGTGCAAGTTCTCTACTTAATAAGACAGATTACATGCTAAGGTTACTAAGATCTTAGGTAAAAATGAACCTTTGTGAAATCATGAAGGAGAAAAAAAAATTGTGAAGTTTTGCTGTCACACCTCAGATTGCAAGAATTACGGCCACGGTGTGTGATAAGTGTTAAGATGAAAAAGGCATTAAATTTATACAATAAGCTATTTTGAGAGAGGCCACATTCACATAACCTTTATTACAGTATGTTATAATTGTTCTATTTTTTATATAGTTATTCATTTCTGTGCCTAATTTATAAATTAAGCTTTATCATAGGTATGTGTACATAGGGAAAAATATAGTATATATAGGATTCAGTACTATCTGTGGTTTCAGGCATCCAATGGGGTTCTTGGAATGTGTACCTCACAGATAAGGTGGGGGGGACTACTGTAGTTTGAGCTGGATTTTCTGTCACATGCAACTAACAGAATTTGAACTAATAATCCCTACTGTATTTCAGACTTGTGCTTCTAATATATATATATATGCTTAAGAAACGTTACTGATGATGATGAGAGCATATGCCCCTTTGCATTCCAGTTCTATAGCAGGGGTCACCCTCCCAACTCCCTTCCCACTCCCAAATGTCAGACAGAAAGTAATAGACTGGGTAATGCAGTTCCATGGAAGAAAAATGAAAAGTGGTGGCAACTGTTGTGAACTGGAAAACACATCCACCTAAAAGAGAAATTGTTAATTCAGCTCCAGCAAATTGTTAAGTAAGAATATAAGCTCCATGTTGACAGCTTCTCCACTTCTCAAAAGCTGAAAATCTGTGTGTTAAATGTACTTTTGAAATGTCAAGCCAACATTGTGTGTTTTTTTGTTTGGGAACATGTTGAGGTCAGACTCTTTATCTGTATAATCCCATTCATTTTACAGAGGAGACTGGGAGTCCAAGAGAGTAACTGATTTGCCTAAGACCACTCATCTAGTTAGTTATATGGCCAATCAGAAAGCAGGTTCTAAAAGACTGTGACATGAGCCATCTATCCTTCTGGATCAGAGAAAAAGACCCTGTTGAAAGCTACCTGGATGCTGATTCTGTCACTAGCTCTCTCCTCCATTCCATGTCATTGGAAAATTTGATAAGCATCCTATAAATGTCTAAGCTACTATTAATATTCTTAAACAGCACTAGATCCTAACCACAGAAACCTCCCCCCATTATGACAATGACCCACTGACCAATCTTTTTTTTTTTTTTTTCTTTTTCGGTGTTAGAGCTCTTTCTTGATTCTTCTAGCAAGCCTGACACCTACATAGTAATCCAGACACAAGATTTTCCACTGTACTTCTAACCTTTGGGTCTACAAACACTGAATTAAGTTTGTTTTGTTCTTTTCTGCTCCCTTAAAAAATGACATTTTTCCCATTTTTTGATGAAATTCTTTTATCCTATTTTTTTAACATGTTTATTGGAGTATAATTGCTTTACAATGGTGTGTTAGTTTCTGCTGTACAACAAAGTGAATCAGTTATACATATACATATATCCCCATATCTCCTCCCTCTTGCATCTCCCTCCCACCCTCCCTATCCCACCCCTCTAGGTGGTCACAAAGCACCGAGCTGATCTCCCTGTGCTATGCGGCTTCTTCCCACTAGCTATCTATTTTACATTTGGTAGTGTATTTATGTCCGTGCCACTCTCTCACTCCATCCCAGCTTACCCTTCCCCCTCCCCATGTCCTCAAGTCCATTCTGTACATCTGCATCTTTATTTCTGTCCTGCCCCTAGGTTCTTCATAACCATTTTTTTTTTACATTCCATATATGTGCATTAGAATACGGTATTTGTTTTTCCCTTTCTGACTTACTTCACTTTGTATGACAGACTCTAGGTCCCTCCACCTCACTACAAATAACTCAATTTCATTTCTTTTTGTGGCTGAGTAATATTCCTTTGTATATATATGCCACATCTTCTTTATCCATTCATCTGTTGATGGACACTTAGATTGCTTCCATGTCCTGGCTATTGTAAATAGAGCTGCAATGAACATTTTGGTACATGACTCTTTTTGAATTATGGTTTTCTCAGGGTATATGCCCAGGAGTGGGATTGCTACGTCATATGGTAGTTCTATTTTTAGTTTTTTAAGGAACCTCCATACTGTTCTCCATAGTAGCTGTACCAATTCACATTCCCACCAACAGTGCAAGAGAGTTCCCTTTTCTCCACACCCTCTCCAACCAATCTTTTGATACAGCTGTTTGATTGCTTACTAACCCACGAATTGTACTATTGTGCAGTCTACACCCTTGCTATTCAAAGTGTGGAGTCTGGACTTGGGCAACAACCTGGAGCCTGTGAAAATGCAGACTCTCAGGCCCTACTCCAGACCTTCAGAATCTGCATTTTAACAAGATCCTTAGGGGATTCACTGCACAATAAAGCTTGAGAAGCATGGATCTTCCTTACCTAAGGATCCTTACCTTAACACAAACACACATAAACACTTTTGCCGTATGCCTTCTGAAATTTAATGAACTTATACACACACACCCTTTATCTAAAAATCAGGCAACCCTGTTGCAATAAGGAATATAGTTAGTTTGGTGCATCGTTTTCTTGCTGAACCTGTGCAAGTACATATGGGTCCCTGCTGTTAAACCATAATTTTAATAAAAAGAAATATTGCTGAGGTTTAATGCCAAAATGCCAGAACTACAGATTAGAGCACCTTCTTTTTTTTGACTTTTTGAATATTGGGATCATATTTGCCCATCTCAAGGCTTTCCAAAACCACTCCTAATATTCTTCCAACACATTCTTCACAGTTCCTTAAAGATGATCAATGGAGTTCAGCGATTTCATTAGCAAGTGTTTTCAGTATTCTGGAACTCCTCTGAGTCAGGTCATTCAAGCTAATTTAGAGCATCGAGGTCAGTGGATTTCAACCCTGGCTGCACATAAGTGTCACCTGAAATAGCTTTAAAACTACCGGCACTTGGACCCCTCAACAGGCCAATTGAATCAGCATTGCAGGGTAGAGCCCCAGCAGGGCATTGCTTTTTTAAGCACCCCCAGGTAATTCTAATGTGTCACCAGGGTCAAAAGCAATTGAACAGAGTGGTTTCTTTTAATCTAGCGCCCAGGGCCCATGGAATCAGAATCTCTGTGGCTGAGGCACAAGCATCGATAGTTTTAAGCCCCCCAGTTAAC
Source organism: Mesoplodon mirus (assembly GCF_964341445.2). Taxonomy (NCBI): domain Eukaryota; kingdom Metazoa; phylum Chordata; class Mammalia; order Artiodactyla; family Ziphiidae; genus Mesoplodon; species Mesoplodon mirus. The sequence continues at coordinate 85,577,040 of NC_138984.1, forward strand.
ACTCAGATACAGCCAGGACGGAGAACCACTGATGAGAAACTGTTGTCAGTTTAAGCCAGGTATGCGTATTCTTCTGTAAATGCAGCCTAACCTAGCCCAAACTAATGCAAGTAGGGCTCACCATTTGGATAAGTTCCCCAGACATCCTTGAGCCCTCCTAGCCCAAGGTCCCCTGGAAAGCAAGGAGAAACGATCAATTCAAGGAAAAAGTACAAAAGACCAGTTCAGGAAAAATATATAGCTGCCAGATCAACTCAGTAACTGAAGGTTTTATCGTTATTGAGCTGAAAATATTCCTCTAACCAGCACAAAGATGTTAAGATGGCTCTTTGCCTGACCAGAGGAAAATGATTTTAAATCTTACTGGATTTTGGTCCAAGTCCCTGGAGGAAGCCTAAGGGGGCTGGGAGTAACAGGAAGGGGGAGGCTGGGTGGAGGGATGAGGGGAGGGTGCCCTGCCTAAGAGCTCCACCACATGTAGGCTAATTGCCCCCTATATAGATGTAAAGATGCAGGGATCAATTCAAAGTGTCACCCAGATCCCAAAGCTGAATTAGTGAGGCCTCTCGATGTCACCTCAAGAACTAACCTCATGGCAGGGGCAGCACACATCAGTAAGAATCTCTAATTACTTTTTTCTTTTATTGATCTTAGCTGATCTGTTCATGTGATCCAACCTGCACTGAATGGAGGCTGGCCCGTTTAGTCTCCTCCTGGCTGAGGGGCTTGCTTAATTATTCTTGCCATCCACTTTATCACCTCTGAGCCTTCCTTATGAAAGATGTCATTGACACCTCAGAGAAAGGAGTTCTTTATAATATAGCATTTTTCGGGAGAGGATTTCATCTGCCAAATGGGAAAATACAGCTTGTCAGGCAGACTGGTGGAGCATTTTTCATGCTCTGAGAGTTTTCTTTCAGCTGTTCAGCAGCCTGTGGTCTGGGTCATTTTCAAGATCTACTGAGAGCCAGTGAGTGGCTGTGCCTACAGACACGCAAGCCACACAAGCCCTCCTGGCAACATACGTGTGTTCGGGCCCCCTTCAGAGGTACCATGTCGCTTTAGAAAGAGCAATGAGCTGCCGCTGGGTTCAGATTCTGACTCTGCCCCTGTGCAGTTGTGATGTGTAGTAGAAATATGTATATTGGTCTCTGCCCCGGCTCCCACCCCCCCTGCAATCAGGCAGCTCTGGGTGGGCTCCTGGATGGCTCCTGGATGAGGGCTGGTTACCAGAAAGACCAAGCCCATGATTAGAAGCTTGGCATTATCAGCCCCACCCCCATTCCCTTGAGAAGAGAAAAGGGCTGAAAATGGAGTTAGTGATTGATCATGCCTATGGGATGAGGCCACCATAAAATCCCAAAAGTATGGAGTTCGAAGGGTTTCCAAGTTGGCAAACACAACCACACAGGGAGGGTGACGCACTCCAACTCCATGGGGACAGAAGCTCCTGTGTTCGGGACGCCCCCCCCCCCGCAGACTTTACCCTTAAAGTCTGTTCTTCATCTGGCTGTTCTACTGTATCCTTTATCATCTCCTTTAATAAGCTGGTAAATGTGTTTCCCTGAGTTCTGTGAGCACCTCTAGCAAATTAATCGAACCTGAGGAGAGGCTTGTGAGAACCTCTGTTTTGTAGCCAAATTGGACAGAAGTTGTGAATGATCTGGGGACCTACTACTTGCAATTGACATCTGAAGTGGGGTGGGAGCAGTCTTGGGGGACCGCGCCCTTAACCTGTGGGATCTGATGCTAGTGTCAGAATTTAGTTAAGTTGTAGGATACCCAGCTGGTGTCACAGAGAATTGCCTGGTGTGGAGAAAAACTTCCACATATTTGGTGACCAGAAGTAAGGTATTCTGGGTGAGAGTAAAGAAAGACTCAAGAGTAGAAGAGAAGACATATTTTTTTGAGGCAGGAACCCTCTTTGTCCCCCTTTGCCTGACAAAGTAATAAAGCTATCCTTTTCTACTTAAAAAAAAGAAGAGTAGGGGAGAACTGGATTTTTCCCAGTTCCTAAGAGGGGAAAATTGGGTGGGTTTTTCCTTTTCAGCCCCTCACTCTGACTTGGTCTCTAGGTGACACTTTGGGGCAAGTCAGTTAACTTCCCAGGGCCTCAGTCCACTTATTTGTAAAATAAGAAAAAGTATTCTTTAAGAAAGCTTTCAGCTTTAAAATACTATAATTTTGTGGGTTTTCTTATTAGAAATAGAAAAATGAAAACGTATATTTTTCACTACACATGAGCAGTTATTTTTTATTACTCAAATAGCACACATATTTTGCCAGAAAGTAGAAATACATATTAGCAGAAAGATTAAACTGTAAATCTTCCGTACTCTCACCACCCTGAATATTTTGTATATATCCTTCCAGACTTTTACCTAACCAAAACATGCTAGAAATCTTTCTGCAAAAATATGATCCCATCCAACCAACTGTTCTGTGGTCTGCTTTTTCACTGAGTACAATATTTAAAACATCTTTCCATGTCAAAAAAAATATATATATATATGCTAAGGATTACATAGTATTCTAAGAATGTAGCAAACTTTATTTAACCAAATTCCCATTTTTGCTATTATAAATATTGTTGTATTGAACATCCATGGATATACACTTCATCTCATTTCTTTTTCCTTAGGAAAATTCCTAGAAGTGAAATCCCTGAATTTAACAGTAAACTTCTTTTAGGGATTTTATACATAAAATTGTCCTTCAGTAAGTTGTATAAATTTACATTCCTCAAACAGGATTTTGCATTTTCCCCATCCTCTCCCTCAATCGTTTTACTTTTTGTCTTTCGTGGGTGTATCCTATTACTTTTTTTTTTTTTCCTTCGGTATGTGGGCCTCTCACTGTTGTGGTCTCTCCCGTTGCGGAGCACAGGCTCCGGACGCGCAGGCCCAGCGGCCATGGCTCACGGGCCCAGCCGCTCCGTGGCATGTGGGATCCTCCCGGACCGGGGCACAAACCCGTGTTCCCTGCATCGGCAGGTGGACTCTCAATCACTGCGCCACCAGGGAAGCCCATCCTATTACTTTTAATTTTGCATTCTTTGATAAGCAGTGGGATCTGTTCCCTCTGTTTATTTTTCTTGGAGATTTGTGTATTTTCCCCTAGAAAACTGTCTGTGTCCTATGTCCATTTTTCCATTGGGGCTGTCTCTGGACGCTCTTGTATAGGCATAGCTGCTGCCACCTTAAAAGTGACAGATGGATGAGATGTGACAGATGAAGGGGTGAAGAGGGAGGGAGTCACCATGGAAGGTTTCTAGGGTACCTAGGGCTAACAGATAGGCCCATGTGCCCCCCACAGCCGCACCCTGTACCTCTAGCACCTGGATGACCCACAGCAGAACACAGAGGAAGGGATGCAGAGCTTAGGCTCCTAACGATGTGGGAGGAACTGAAGCAGCTCTCCAGGTGACTAATGGAAACTTGGCTGTCATAGCAGGATCAGGGCACAGAAGGATCCAGAGCAGTCCAGGAGGCATCATTGAGAAAAAGTGACCCGAAGACAATGAGTGATGGCTTGGGCTTGGGGCATCTCCAGAATATCTAGCTGCATCGCTGATACCCACCACACATTTCTGCTTTAGTTATTTGATAAATATTTATTGAGTATTTACTATGAGCCAGGGACTGCACTTGCCAAAATAAATAAATACACAACAGAAATATTGTTACGTATATAACTACTTGGCTTTTGTTTCTTCAAAAAATTTGATTTTCAGCATTCAGGAGGCTAGGGCTATTTCATTTGAAATAGAAAACATAATCAGAACACTAAAGGGAATAGGCTCTGAATGGATGGAAATGGACTCCTCTGAATGATACATTGTTTTTATAGAACCATGTGGTTAGACAGGACCTGGAGATGACATGCCTTAAATGGTTTCCTTGGAGCGGGAAGAAGTGATATTACCTTATTCCCAGCCAGCTCACCAGAGGGGAATACGCTTTCACAAAAGGCAAACTTATCAAGAGTTTGTGCTGGGTAGTGATGGAAATGGTACTAACAGTGGGGTAATGGAACATCTATCCGTTTTTACAGTGATGTGTGTTATAACTTTTTAATGTGAAAATCTCCAGACTGCTGACATGAGAGACATGGAAACTTCCGGATGTTCCCTGTGGCAGCTGTCTAGTAATTCACTACAACTGACTCAGATTTCAAAATCAGTAGAGTTCAACCCCTCTTCCTTGCCTGCCCCCAAATACCTGGCACAATCCAAAATCAATAATTCAGTTATGTGGATTATCTCAAAGGTATGAAGTAGCACAATAAGTAAGTCCCTCATTTTGTGTGTCTCTGTATTTGTAAGGCAAGTTTCACATTTCACCCCGGGCATATCACTTGCCTGGCCAGATTTTCCTTTCTGTCTGTTTTGTTCCATAGGACCAGCGGCTAAATACCACAGCTTGCAGGAGGTGGGTGGAGGTGGGAAGCAGATTTTGCAGTATCTGTAGCAATCTTCCAAATAAATAATAGCTATTCAGGACCATAGACCTTTGTTTCATCAGTTCAGGAGAACTCATTCTCAGTAGAGAAAACTCATTTGCTGGTGGCAGTGATTCAAGCTGCTAACTTCACAGAAAATATTGCAGGAGCCAAATTCTTTCTCAGTTATGGAGGTCAGAGGTGAGGCAACCATGCTTACAGGGCAAAGCTCTTTTATGGATTCCCTTAAAAGAAGCTTTCTGCTTTCTTCTTTACAGCTGATTAACACCCAACGGCCATTTCTTTAAAAAAGAAAAATTCAGTTCCTCAGCTTAATTAACTTTCCTAATGCAGTATTCACCACAGCCTGCCAGAATTCAGATGATAACTTGAGAGACTTCATAATACTTGATTTCAGTTCAAGGTAAATGGTTGCTGTAGTTCGCTAAATTCCAAATATTGTCTCAGGGCTGTGTGGTCAAGATCAGGCCTGGACTTAACTTGTGGCTGGCCCATGTGAGGACTCTTGAGTAGTGCATCCATTGTAGGTGATTTTTGGAGAGCCTAAAACTTTTTGTCTTGGTTTGACATTTTGCCTTGACTTCATGGTCAAAGCTTTTTTTTTAAAAAAATATTTATTTATTTGTTTGTTTGTTTGGTGGGTCTTAGTTGCAGCACATGGGATCTTCATTGCCATGTGTGGGATCTTTAGTTGCAGCATGTGGGGTCTTAGTTGCGGCATGCGGGATCTAGTTCCCTGACCAGGGATTGAACCCAGGCCCCCTGCATTGGGAGCTTGGAGCCTTAACCACTGGAAACCAGGGAAGTCCCCAAAGCTTTAAGATCAGTCTTCCAACCCTCTCCAACGCATTCGCTGCCAGCGTGGGTTTTGTTATTGTTCATTTTAAAACACTGTGGGGTACTTTTTTCTACCTCATTCTTAGAACTATCAATAAACAAATGTTTATTGAGAATCCAGGGAGCATGGTTTACTTTGTATGTTAACTGAGTAGCTGTGTATTTAGACAATCATATGCATTTCTATTCTTTTATTATAGCTCTTCAGTATTATATGGTAGAGGCAATAAAGTATAATGGCTAGGTGCATGAATGCTAAGTCAAATTGCCTGCGTTCAAATGTAGCTCTGACATTTCAAAGGTATGTGATCCTGGGCAAGTTAATTGATGGCTCTGTGCCTCAGTTTCCTCATATGTAAAATAGAGATAATAACAGGATCTACCTTGGGGTTGTTAAGTAGTAAATTAGTTGATAAATGTAAAGCAGTTAGAACAGTGCTCTGGCTTATAGTATGTCTTCATAATGCTCACTCATAGTGAGCATTTATTAAAGAATATCACTACTGAAAGATCATTATTTCATTGAGAAGGGAAATTGTAAATTGTCTACAACTAATTGTCCTGTCAACTATCGTTCGTCTATTACCTGTTTTGTGCAAGGCATGAAGCCAGAGGTGAATCCTGCATAAATTCTACCCTCAAGTTGGCTGGGAATCTTGCATGTACATCACAATTGTGTAATGAGTTGCTGCGTGAAGAAGTCGCTCCATCGCACCAGCTGGGCTATGACTGAGTCAGGACCCTGTACATCACACGATAATATGAAGTGTCACAGGGCTCTGATATCTAACTCATTATTTCCTTTAAGGCTTTCTGAATTACCTTACCTTTGTTGGTGATCTCTGCTCTTGGGAAAAAAAAGCCTGGGGCACAAGAAAAGAAACAATTCCTAGTGACCTTTAAAAAGGTGTTATTGTGGGCCTCCCTGGTGGCGCAGTGGTTGAGAGTCCGCCTGCCGATGCAGGGGATGCGGGTTCGTGCCCCGGTCTGGGAGGATCCCATATGCCGCGGAGCGGCTGGGCCCGTGAGCCATGGCCGCTGGGCCTGCGCGTCCGGAGCCTGTGCTCCGCAACGGGGGAGGCCACAACAGTGAGAGGCCCGCATACCGCAAAAAAAAAAAAAAAAAGGTGTTATTGTACGTCACTGATTCTAAGGCACACATTTTTTTCACCTCTGAAATTGGATACAGCTAGAAAGCTTTGCCATTGCCTTCTCATGAGCAGCCGTGATCAAAGGAGCTCAGCTGTCACTTCAGTTCAGTTAGGTACATTGTCAGTACCATAAGACTTGAAATTTATCATCGTTAAAATGTCTTCAAAAAGATTACACTATGATTTAGATCAAAAGTTACTGTACAGGGACTTCCCTGGTGGTCTAGTGGTTAAGAATCTGCCTTCCAATACAGCGGATGCAGGTTCGATCCCTGGTCAGGGAACTAAGATGCTACGGGGCTACTAAGCCCACACTCAGCAACTACTGAGCCTGCGCTCTAGAACCCACACACCACAACTAGAGAGCCCGCATGCCGCAACAAAGACGCGACGGAGCCAAGTAAATAAATATATATTTTTAAAGTTACTGTACAAACAGGAAGGCACAGAAACAGAGTACTGCAGTATATGATAAAAAAAAATTGTACCTAGTGAGAATAAAAGAGAGCTTTCACTGAATACAAAACAAAATTCTAAGTACTAAGAAAGAATGGGCCATAGTTTAGTTAGCAGCATTCTTTGTTTCTTCATGATATATTATATAATGGTTCACTGTATGATTAAAAGCTTCTTAGATTTGATGAAATGTAGTACATTTCAAAGCCCTGGAAATAATTAGAAGCTCCTAAAATAGTTACCTTGAAATTTTCCCCAACATTCCAAATTTTCAATTTGGGACAGAACCAAAATTCCACCTATATTACTATTTAATTAATTTTTAAACTCATCTCATTTTTTAAACCTGAATACATTATTTTGAAAAAAAATATTATTCTTATAAATATGAAATGAGGGTTTTGATGTGCTAGTCAAATGGTTTAAATATGAATTACAATAAATCCATAAACGTTAAAATGAAAAAGACACATTTGACTTTTTAACCACCTAAAATCATCTTAAAATAGAATGCAGGATCCCTTGGGGAAAACCCCACATTTAGATGAGATTCCACCTGCTCAGATTCGTCACTTCCTCCCAGCCACTGAGCCATTACCAGGCTTCATTTGCATTTGCTTCCAAGAACTCCACACTGAAAAATCATGCCCAGTCTGAACTCACAGAGAGCAGCTGCCAATTTAGTGTTTGACTCCTCAGTACCCATAATTCCCATGTTTATTTTTGTTACCAAGGGACGGAAAGTCGATGCCCTACTTTGGGCCGTCGACTGTAATGACCGACTCTAAGGTTGCCTGAGACTTTACCATGAATTGTTACCAACGTTTTGACACATTAATTTTGCTACTTTGGGGGAGGAGTCTGATTTTAGCCTAGGGCTATCATTTTCAAGATTGGTACTTGTTCTTCAATTTACTTCCAATTTGTAAACCCAGTCATACATCTTCTTTGACTCAGTAGAGCATCTCTTTCACATATGGGCAGGATTCTTGTATCTACAAGATGAGGAAATTCTATTTATCAGCAAGTGACATTTTCCCCACTTTGCACTTCCTACTAATTATGGCTGTTAAGTTTTCAGCATCCTATCACAAAGAGCAGCTCATTAACTTTAATTATTTTTGAAATCTGTTGGCTCCAGTACAGTGAAGCTGGCAGGTGCCAGAGGGTTAGAGTTGCAGAAATTAATTAACAAAGAATGAAAGATCTTATTAGCTGATGTTTTTTGCTATCTTCCTTTTTCTCATTTAACCAGTTTAGAGTGGATCTAAGACCCTTCAATCTGGAGGTAGAGAAAAGTTAAGAACTGAATGTTCAAGACCCAAGAAACCCAAGTCTCCGGCCTCGGCCAGGAACACAGTAGAGTACTTGGCTTGTCTTTTCACCATTTTCCAACTAGTGTATCACTATCAGGTCTGGATTTAGAAAATCCACAGGTCAGTTGGGTTCCAAATCACCTCTAGCTGGTGTCAATGTTTAGTTGATTCCAGATAGAAGTTAACCCTTGAAAGCATGACTGGGATCCCTCTGCATGGCAGCCTGTTAAAACTAGACCTCAATGGCCCATGGAAGTCCTCTTCTCTGTGAAGATGTGGTACTTTGCTGTTATTCTTTAAACAGCAAACTAGTTAGAATCGATTGCGGTAGATTCCACTATTAAGTTCATGTCTGTTCTAATTTCTCTTTTTAAAAGTAATTTCCTGATGCAGCAAAGTAGTACTCTCCAACACTGCCAAAGGCAGTGTAAATTGGTACAATCTTTCTTTCTTTCTTTCTTTTTGTACAACCTTTCTTGAAAGCAAGATAGCCAAAGGCATAAGATGCCATCAAATGCACATGCAGCTTGACCAAGATTCCGACAAGTATTTTGTCCAAGGAAATAATAATGTGAGCAAAGACTTATCAACAAGGAAGTTCATGGCAGCGTTAATTATAGAGTGAAATATTAGAAAAACCTAAACATCCCAGCCACCTGAATATTATACAGCCTGCAGAAGTGATGTCATAGAATATATGACATAGGAAAATGTTTACCTTACGTTGTGAAGTGAAAGAACTATGTCACAGAACTATATAGTGTTATTCTAATTTTTAAGATTTGTATACATTTGTAGCACTTATGAGGGGTAGAATCACCATATATTTAAATTTTCATCTCCATATGTTTCTATATTTCTCAAACTTTCTACATTGAACAACTACCACTCTTGTAATCAGACAAGAAACATTAAAGGCTTTAAAGAAGAAATAAAAGAAAGCAAACACCTCCTCAAGGCAGAGCACAATTGTTGTAGTTCAAAGTTTATCAAAGTCAAGTCCTTATTCTTCCTGAAAGTTCAGGAGGGAGGAAACTATGATTGGCCATGTTCTTGGCACTGTGCTAGGACATTTTGCATATTATCCCAGTTAATCATCACGATAGTCTTGAAGGGTAGACACTGTTGGTTTTTTTTTTTGCGGTACACAGGCCTCTCACCTTGCGGAGCACAGGGAGAGGCCACAACAGTGTGTATATATATATATATATATATACACACACATATATATATAAACACACATATGTAATTATGAGGATGGCTAAAATAGTTCTGGCATATGAAAAAATAGATAATCATATAACAAACATACAGAATAATTTAAAATATCCATATATTCACTTCCCAGCTTAAGAAGTTAAATATTTTAGATACAGAAGATGATGCCTATGTACTTATCCCTAATTCCATTCTGTTCTTTTCTATCCAGAGGGAACCGTTATCTTGAACATGGAGTTTATCATTCCCATGCAAGTTATTGTTCCTTTGCTACATATGTGCCTATCCATAAACTATACTGAATTAGTCACTGTCCAGTCAGGAAAACAGAAACTATGTAGTAGACACAAGGGAGGTTTAATACTGAGAATTGGTTATAGAAGTATAGAAAGGGCTGGAGATGTAAATGGGATGAGGAGGCTATGATCAGTTTCATCCACTTGCCCCTCCAGGTCAATTCCGCACCTTTCTTTGAACCCAGAAAGCTGAGATGTACAGACTGCCCCACTGGACTCTTGACCAGATTTCAGGTCAGTTTTGGACAGTGGAAAGTGCTGGCCAGAAGCAGAGGGAAAGAGGAAAATGAGATCAGAGTATCTCCTTACCTGCCTTCTTCCCTGTTGGGGTGCTACGGGTTGGTACTGCCACTGCTAAAGTAGCCACCGATACTACTGAAATGCTCATGTTCAGTCACCTCCTGCTATTGCTGCTGCCACGTCTGCTGGAAGCACGGCCCGGAATGGAAAGGAAGATGGCATCTCCCTTTCTTTGGTTGTGCCTGGCACTGGCAAAACCTAACTAGAAGCCAGGTGACAAGGGAACCTGCAACATGTAGTTCACAGGTTTCCAGCCCTTTGCAATACAGAAGGGTGCACAGAAAGGGCTGGAGTGGGGTTGAGGGCCAACAGCTCAAGTGCACAATATTGTTTACATTTTAAAAACTTTATATAGAGAGTGTTATGCTAGTCATATTCTTGCTGTTTTGTTTAACCTTATACTTTTGAGATCTATCCATGTTGATATATGTGGCTCTAGTTTATTCATTTCAACTGCAATATTGCATTCAATAATGGTATTTCTTCAAGGGAACAAGTGAAGATAGAAACACGGCATTGGAAGAAAAGAGGTATAAAGATAATAAATGGCTAACGACCAATACTAGGTAAAATTAGATGAAAGGAAAATGTTTCCCAAAGCTGTTGATTCCTTCATTCAACACAGATTCATTGAGCTTCTGCCATGTCCTAGGCATTGTGCTTGACACAAAGAACAGAAAATCGAATACGACCTGGTCCCTGCTCTCTACTTGCTGATGCATACACAATTAGATATACAATTTTCATCATGGTAATAAGTACTATGTAGAGGTATGACTAGTGTGCTATAGAGGCACAGAGCTTGATAAATAGAGAAAAGAAAACTACAGAGCAATTTCAGTTATAAGTATAGATTTAAAATTTCTAAATAAATAAAATACAGTATTACCAATGGAATGCAGCAGCATAGTGAAAAAATAATACCATATCCAAAAAAGACTTATTTCAAGAATGTAAAATGCTTCAACATTTAAAAAAACCTATAAACATAACAAGTTAAATGAGAAAAATCATGGATTAAGGGGAATCACATCCAAAGGCATTTGACATCAGCTGAAATTCAGCAGCTTTTCCTAATAAAAACTTGAAGTAAAGTAGGCTTAGCGGGATTCCATCTTAACATGATAAAGATTAGTTAGCAAAAACTGATAGCAAACATCATATTAAATAATAAATTGTTAAATACATTTCCATTTAAACCAGGAGTAAGATACCACTAGTAATCACTTCCTTTTGGAAGTCTTAAATAATACAGCAAGTTTTTTTGGGTTTTTTAAATCATTTTTTATTGAAGTATAGTTAATTTGCAGTGTTGTATTAGTTTCAGGTATGCAGCAAAGTGTCTCAGTTATATATATACATATATATACATACACACATATGTATATTCTTTTTCAGATTATTATCCATTATAGATTATTACAAGATATTGAATATAGTTCCCTGCACTATGCAATAGGTCCTTGTTTATCTATTTTATAAATAGTAGTGTGTATCTGTTAATCCCAAACTCCTAATTTATCTCCCCCACTGTAATTTATTTCCCCTTTGGTAACCATAAATTTCTATGTCTGTGAGTCTATTTCTGTTTTGTAAATAAGTTCATTTGTATCATTTTTTAGATTCCACATAGAAGTGATAACATATGATGTTTGTTTGATTTACTTCACTTAGTATGATAATCTCTAGGTCCATCAATGTTGCTGCAAATGGCATTATTTTATTCTTTTTTATGGCTGAGTAGTATTCCATTGCGTGTATATATACCACATCTTTTTTTTTAAGTTTTTTTTTTACATCTTTATTGGAGTATAATTGCTTTACAATGGTGTGCTAATTTCTGCTTCATAACAAAGTGAATCAGTCACACACACACATATGTTCTCATATCCCTTTCCCCTCACGTCTCCCTCCCTCCCACCCTCCCTATCCCACCCCTCTAGGTGGTCACAAAGCACCAAGCTGATCTCCCCGTGCTATGCAGCTGCTTCCCACTAGCTATCTAGTTTACGTTTGGTAGTGTATATATGTCCATGCCACTCTCTCAGTTTGTCACAGCTTACCCTTCCCCCTCCCCATATCCTCAAGTCCATTCTCTAGTAGGTCTGTGTCTTTATTCCTGTCTTACCCCTAGGTTCTTCATGACATTTTTTTTCTTAGATTCCATATATATGTGTTAGCATACGGTATTTGTTTTCCTCTTTCCAACTTACTTCACTCTGTATGACAGACTCTAGGTCCATCCACCTCACTACAAATAACTCAATTTTGTTTCTTTTTATGGCTGAGTAATATTCCATTGTATATATGTGCCACATCTTCTTTATCCATTCATCTGTTGATGGCCATTTAGGTTGCTTCCATGTTTTGGCTGTTGTAAATAGTGCTGCTATGAACATTGGGGTGCATAGATGTTTTCAAATTAGAGTTTTCTCCAGATATATGCCCAGGAGTGTGATTGCTGGATTATATGGCAACTCTATTTTTAGTTTTTTAAGGAATATCCATACTGTTCTCCATAGTGGCTGTACCAACTTACATTCCCACAAACAGCGTAGGAAGGTCCCCTTTTCTCCATACCCTCTCTAGCATTTATTATTTGTAGACTTTTTAATGATGGCCATTCTGACCGGTGTGAGGTGATACCTCATTGTAGTTTTGATTTGCATTTCTCTAATAATTAGCGATATTGAGCATCTTTTCATGAGCCTATTGGCCATCTGTATGTCTTCTTTGGAGAAATGTCTACTTAGGTCTTCTGCCTATTTTTTTGACTGGGTTGTTTGTTTTTTTGTTATTGAGTTGTATGAGCTGTTTGTATATTTTGGAAATTAAGCCCTTATTGGTCACATCGTTTGCAAATATTTTCTCCCAGTCCATAGGTTGTCTTTTCATTTTGTTTATGGTTTCCTTTGCTGTGCAAAAGCTTTTAAGTTTAATTAGCTTTCATATGTTTATTTTTGTTTTTATTTCCATTATTCTAGGAGACAGATCCAAAAAACATGTTGCTGTGATTTATGTCAAAGAGTGTTCTGCCTATGTTTTCCTCTAGGAGTTTTATAGAAAATAAAAATTAGACATTGTCACAAACATCTAATTGGGAACTATGATATTGCTATTAAAATAGAAGTATGTTCATCACATATTAAATGAAAGGAAGAGGGAAAGCAAACTGCAAAATCTGGTGTTTAAAGTAACCCTTTTGTGTGTGAGAGAGAAGAAAAGAACAATGCATGTGAATGTACATAGGTTTGTATCAGTTTGTACTTGTCTAGAGAAAGAAATGGTACTATACATACCCAAATCTTAACACTGGTTATCTCAGAGGGGTAGAGTTAGAGTATGAGAGTTAGTGGACTTTTTATTACTTTAATTATACACCTTTGTAGTATTCTTAAATGAGCATGTATCACTTTTATCATCTGGTAAAGTAAACAAAACTTTTCATCAGATGGGAGGTAGTCAAGGGAGGCTTCCTATAGTGAAGCTTGAGCTCAGTTTAAAAGATGAGCAGTAGGGCTTCCCTGGTGGCGCAGTGGTTGGGGGCCCGCCTGCCGATGCGGGGGACGCGGGTTCGTGCCCAGGTCCGGGAGGATCCCACGTGCCGCGGGGCGGCTGGGCCCGTGAGCCATGGCCGTTGAGCCTGCGCGTCCGGAGCCTGTGCTCCGCAGCGGGAGAGGCCACAACAGCGCAAGGCCCACATACCGCAAAAAAAAAAAAAAAAAAAAAAAAAGATGAGCAGTAGTTCACTGAAGATAGAAATAGTAAGAAGGGCTTTTTCAGCAGGAAACAGCGAAAGCCAAGGCAAGGAATATATTAGCATGAGAACTCATTGATTTTCTCTACCTGGACTGAACTTTCTCATTGAAAGAAATTTTCCTCCAGGATAGGGCTGGAGAAGCACTTTCTGACTGACCAGCAGAGATATACCCCCAAAGAGAGAGTCTAGGCCAATGGTGGGGGTGGCCTAAGGAACATGGCATCCTTGGCTCCTGCTGGAGGGGGTTGACTGAGGACGTAAGCTCTCTGGGGGCATGGACCCTCCTGTCCCTGCTTGGACAACTCTATCCCTAAGTCTGCTTAATGGCTGTCTAAGGTGGCACTCAAAGTCAGAGGGAGACCCTTTGGGGTGCTCTGCCCTGAGGGTCCTTAACTCTTCCCCCTCCACCCATGCAGATGTCCACCATGCTAGTGCCGCTCTCTTCTCTCCTCCTGGTCCCCACCCTTCCCCAATATTCTAATCCTTTGCCTATATTACACAGAGCAGTTCACCTCTCCCAAACCCCTTCCCCAATCTGCACATCCAAACCCATCCTGATTTGGGAAATCATTGACACTTTTTCTTTAGCATAAGCCAACCTCTTACAAAGACTCATTTGAAATTATATGTAGCAAAACATTTAGTTTGTTTTGAATCACAACTCTGGTTATTTTCTCTATGAAGTGTTTCCTGATTTTTTTCTATCCACATTCCATCTTTTCACTCTCTATTGGCCTCTCAATATTTTTTAAAAATCATATATTTCATGGAAGAATTCTAATTTTCTAATAAAACAATGTCTCACTCAAGAAGTCCAACTGATATGTTATAAAATACCCTCCCATGCAGTTAGATTCATATGAGATGGAGAAAAGTATGCCTGTAGCCAAGCCGACACTTTAAGCAGGAATTGTAATCAATTTTCTTCCCTTATCCCCACTCCCTGGCAAGGACTAATCTGTTTTCTGACCCTGTAAAATCATCTTATCCAGAATGACATATAAATAGAATCTACAGCTTGTAGCCTTTTACATCTGGCTTCTTTCACTTAATGCTTTTGAGATTCAACCAGGTTGTATCAGTAGTTTGTTCCTTTTTATTTCTGAGTAATATTCCACTGTTTGGATGCACCACAATTTGTTTATCCATTCACCAGTTGATGAACATTGGGTTGTTTCCAGTCTTGATGATTATAAACAAAGCTGTTGTAAACATTTGTATATAGGTTATTATATACACATTTTGTCTAGACATTTATCTTCTGTAATTATCTAGGACTGAGATCACTGTATCATAAGGTGTTTGTTTAACTTCAAACAAAACTGTCAAACTGTTCTCCAATGTGGCTGTACCACTTTACATTTCCACCAGCAATGTTTGAGCATTGCAGTTACTCCACATCCTTGCTAGTGCTTGGTATTGTTAGCTCTTTTTATTTTAGCTACTCTGATAAGTATGTAGTGGTATCTCATTGTGGTTTTAGTTTTCATTTCTATAAAGCTAATGATGTTAAGCATCTTCTCATATTCTCATTTGTCATCTGTACATTTGTGTGTGTGTGTGTGTGTAATATCTGTTCAAGCCTTTTGGTCTTTTAAAAAATTGGGTTGTTTTCTTATTACTGAGTTACTACAGTCTTTTATATATTGTGTGTATATTTATTAGGTATGTGTTTTGCAAATATTTTCTTCCATTATGTGACTTATCTTTTCTTTTTCTTATTAAGTGTCTTTGAAGAGCCAAAATTTTAAACTTCGATGAAGTGTTATGTACCATTTTTTTAACTGTTTACATTTTTTGTGTCCTATGTAAAAAATCTTATGTTTTCTTCTAGAAGTTTGAATTTTTAAAGTTTTGCACTTAGGTATATTATCTATTTTGAGTTAATTTTGGCACATAATGTAAAGTATGGGTTGAGATTCTTTTTCCTTTCTTTCTTTTTTGGATGTCCAATATGGAAGTGCAATTGTTCCAGTACCATTTTGTGAAAAGACTATCCTTCCTCCATTGAATTTCCTGAGTACCTTCATCAAAAATCAATTAACCTTATATGTAGGTCTCTCTATTCTATACCACTGATCTGTGTGTCTATACTGAAGCCAACATCACTGTGACTTGATTGCCAAAGCTTTATAGTAAGTGCTTCATGGGCCCTTCCCTAGTCCCAAGGGTAATTACCAATTCGTCTAAATCAAGTCTGGTATTTCTATTCTCTTTGTCAGAGTCTGGTTCAGGCGTGATACAACCTTGGCTGATAAAACATGTGTTCTGGATGGCTTCTAAGAAAGTGTTCCTTGGTCTTAAAAAAGATACAAAGCCAAAATATGTTCTCTTCTCATATGCTGTCACATGACAATGTAACGTGTGGAGCTGCCACAACCGTCTTGTTTTCACGTGTGAAAAACTAAGAGAAGCAGAGAGAAGCTCACCTTCCCTGTACCCTGACATCATTGAGACCATGAGTTAACCAACTCTGGAATTTCTCTGTCTCCAAACCTCTTATTATATGAAATAATAAAAGTTCCTCAACTTATAAGCCACTTTTAGTTGGCTTATGTTACTTGCAACTGAAAGCATTCCAACACAGCCCACATTGAGAGCAACACAAAGGAGAAATACTTTACTGGAAACATTGTAAGAAACATGAGGACAGGATTAAGAAAAGCAAGAAAAATGAAACAGAGATGAGCAGTGATAAAGAGGATTCAAGAGAAAATTATAGATATAGAAAATAGCCAAGGAATATCTTAACACGTAGACATTTAATGTTCTAATAATGAGAACTAAAATATTAAATCTGAATGTATATTTGAACAGATAGGAAAAAATTAAATATTACTGAAGGATACCAAATGAGCATTAACCAAATAGTCATTTTCCCTTCTATGATAGAAAGACTCAACATCATAAAGGTATAGATTAATTCTCTCTGATTGATCTATACATTTAACAAGATCCCAGTAAAAATACTAAGATTTTTTTTAACTAGGCAAATGAGTTTGTCTACTTCAGGGGCCAGCAGACTATAGCCTATGGGCCAAGTCTAATGCATCCTGGTTTTGTAAATAAAGTTTTGTTGGAACACAGGCACATCCACTGACTTACTTATTGCTGATTGCTGCTTTCACTATACAATGGCAGAGATGACTAATTGCTATAGAGATGTAGTGGCTGCAAAGCCTAAAATATTTGCTCTCTGGCCTTCTATGGAAAAAGTTTGCCACTCCTTGATCTGGTTCATTTGGAAAAATAAGCAAGCAAGGATAGAAGGAAAATTCTGAAAAGAAAGAATAATAAAGTGACCACTCTACCAGCTATTGAAATGTATTGGAAAACTATAGTAATTTATGCAATGTGACACTGGTTCGTGAAAAGACAATGGGACAAAATAGAAAGATTATATACAAAATAGAATGAAATATATATTGGGAATTTAGTATTTGGTAAAGGTTGTATTTCAAGTTATATTTCTTCTGGGAAAATGTGAATAATGCACTAAATAGTTTTAGAACAACTGAGTAACTATTTGGGGAAAAATTAGGTTGGATCTGTTACTACTCTCATCAAAATAAATTACATCGAGTGATTCCAACAGGATACGTACTGGTTGCCTTCAGGGAAAGGAACTTCCTGGGTGACTTGGCCACAGTTGTCAAAGGGAGACTTAGTTTTCACTGTTCATTCTTTTTATCTGTTGAATCTTGTTACAAACGAGCGTATTACCTATTCAAAAATTAATAAGTAAAAGTTATTTTTTTAAAGTAATAAGATCTAAAAAAATCACAAATGACACAGGGAATTTGGAAAGCCCAAAGCCCTCATAATTTTGTATGTATTTCTAAAAGAATAATTATTAACATACCTAAAAAATTTACAATAATTCTTTAATATTATCAAATATCTAGTCAGTGTTCAAATTTCCCAAGTTGTCTTATAAATGTCTTTACAGTTAGTTTGTTCAAATCAGGAGCCAAACAAGAGCCACACATTGTGTTTTGTTTATATACCTCTTAAGTCTTTTTTTTTTTTAATCTATAGGTTTTCCCTCCCCTATCTTTTTTTTTTTCCTTGCATTTTATTCGCTGAAGAAACCAGGTTGTTGTCCTGTAGTGGCCCACAGTCTGGAGTTTGCTTGCTTACATGTTGCTCAGTGTGCTGTATTTACTGAAAATGTGTGGTTAGTTTCCAGAAGCTTGATCAGAGTGGAGGGTTTTTTTCTCACAATATCTTAGAAACATCAATGTAGCAATATTGCCAGTAACATGTTCTGACTAAAACCTAAATGTAGTCTCTGAACTTTTCTAAAATGTATTCTATGGGAATTCCCAGGCTGTCCAGTGGTTAGGACTCCATGCTTTCACTGCCGAGGGCCCGGGTTCAATCCCTGTCAGGGAACTAAGATCCCCACTAGCCACGTGGCCAAAAAAATAAAATAAAATGTATTCTTCAATAACAGGGCTTCTCCAGCTAGCTCTGAGATTTTAAAAATGTTAATAATGAGGTCCCTAGTTTAACTTCCCTATCCTGCTCCACACAGGACTATGAAACAGGACAAACCCTCCAGCTACCTTCAGTGTTCTCCTATGTAGTCCTGGGCTGAATTCTCCCTCCTCCAGCTTGGAAAGAGAGGTAAGCGCGTAAACTCAGCTCCAACCCTTTAGTTCCACTTCCATTCCAGGGAGAGGCAGCATGGTGTAGCTAAAGGGCATGAACTTTGAAATCAGTAGGTCTGGATTTGAACTCTGATTTACCATTTACTAGCTGTGGAATCTTGGGCAAATCACTTAACTTCTCTGCATCCCAGTTTCTAAAAACATGAAGATACCACCGTTCATTAACAAAGTTATTTTGATGATTAAAGATAATGCTTCTAAACTGTTAAGGGTGTAAGATAGATACAGCCGTCATTCCATAAATGAAGGTTACTATTAGTGCTCTAAATGTTAGCGCTCTAATTATGAGTGCAATGGAAGGATTTCTGAACATATGGTCAAAGACTTTGGTGCCATATCTGGTTCTGACACACCAGCTGCTTCAATTTAGGCAAGTTACTTAGCCTCTCTCTTCCTCCACCTGTATCCAGCCCAACTCATTCCCTCCATA
The DNA here is from genome assembly GCF_964341445.2 of Mesoplodon mirus. Taxonomy (NCBI): domain Eukaryota; kingdom Metazoa; phylum Chordata; class Mammalia; order Artiodactyla; family Ziphiidae; genus Mesoplodon; species Mesoplodon mirus. Next base: position 85,595,938 of record NC_138984.1, read on the forward strand.
AACAAATGAGTTTGTGGCCCCTGGTTACATCAGTAATATGTTACTGTTCCTAAAGTATCAATATTTGCAAATGACATTTTATATGCACTAAAGTAAGATCAAAGTTTTCCTGGAATAATATTACTCCCAGCCACTTAGATTTCAATACACTTTTTAAAAAAAGGACTTGAGAGGTGTGGCCAAGATGAAAGAGTAGGGAGACCCTGGGCTCACCTCCTCCCACAGGCACACCAAGATTACAACTGTTTACAGAGCGGCGATCTATGAGAATCACTTGAAGACCAGCAGGAAAGATTCTACCACTAAAGATATAAAGAAGAAACCATAATGAGACAGATAGGAGGAGCAGAGACACAGTATAGGTGAGACCCACACCCCCAGGTAGGCAACCCACAAACGGGAGGATAATCACAACTGCTGAGTTTCTCCCCAAAGAGTGAGGGGTCCAAGCCCCACATCAGACTACCCAGCCTGGGGTTCCTGCATTGGGAAGAGAAGCCCCCAGAATGTCTTGCTTTGAAGACCAGTGGGGCTTGAGTATGGGAGAGCCAGAGGCCTGTAGGAAACAGAGACTCCACTCTTAAAGGGCATATGCAAAACCTCACACACTCCAACTCCCAGCACAGAGGTGTTAATTTGAAAGGTGCCTGGGTCAGAACAATCTACTGATCTTGGAGGACCTCCAGAGAGGCATGAGGCAACTGAGGCTCCCCTGGGAACAGAGACGTTGGTGGCAGCCATTTGGGGAACTCATTCTACCATGAGGACACTGGTGCTGCAAGGCTATCATTCAGATTTGAGGAGAGATAAAGAGCTTTACAGACAAGCAAAAGCTGAAAGAGTTCAGCACTACTAAACCAGATTTACAAGAAGTGTTAAAGGGACCTCTATAAGTGGAAAAGAAAAGGGTACTACTAGAAATATGAACATTACAAAAGCAAAAGTCTCATTGGTAAAGGCAAACATACAGTAAAGGCAGTAGATCAACCAACTATAAACCAAGTAGGAAGGTTAAAGGCAAAAGAAGTAAATCATCTGTATCCACAATAAAGAATACACAAAACAAAAAGATGTAAAATGTGATCTCAAAAACATTAAACATGGGGGGAGGTGTAAAAACATACAGCTATTAGAAAATATACAGATAACATTTTATCCAAAAGCAACAGAATACACATTCATTTCAAGTCAGCATGCAACATTCTGCTCGGTAGATCATGTGCTAGGCCACAAAACGAGGCTCAATAAATTTAAGGAGAATAAAGTTATATGAAGCATTTTTTCCAACCACAATTTTAGGGGACTAGAAATCAACTACAAGAGAAAAACAACAAAAGACACAAATACCTGGAGGCTAAACAATATGCTACTAAACAACCAATGGGCCTTTTCCTGTGGGAGCCGCCGGGTTGAGAGGAGCGTGGCCTTCTCATCTCCCCGCCATGGCGTGTGCTCGTCCACTGATATCAGTGTACTCTGAAAAGGGGGAGTCATCTGGCAAAAATGTCACTTTGCCTGCTGTGTTCAAGGCTCCCATTCGACCAGATATTGTGAACTTTGTTCACACCAACTTGCGCAAAAACAACAGACAGCCCTATGCTGTCAGTGAATTAGCAGGTCATCAAACCAGTGCTGAGTCTTGGGGTACTGGCAGAGCTGTGGCTCGAATTCCCAGGGTTCGAGGTGGCGGCACTCACCGTTCTGGCCAGGGTGCTTTTGGAAATATGTGTCGTGGGGGCCGCATGTTTGCACCAACCAAGACCTGGCGACGTTGGCACCGCAGAGTGAATACAACGCAGAAGCGATATGCCATCTGCTCTGCGTTGGCTGCCTCGGCTTTACCAGCGCTGGTCATGTCTAAAGGTCATCGTATAGAGGAAGTTCCTGAACTTCCTTTGGTGGTTGAAGATAAAGTTGAAGGCTACAAGAAGACCAAGGAGGCTGTTTTGCTCCTGAAGAAACTTAAGGCTTGGAATGATATCAAAAAGGTCTACGCCTCGCAGCGAATGAGAGCTGGCAAAGGCAAAATGAGAAACCGTCGCCGTATCCAGCGCAGGGGACCCTGCATCATTTATAATGAGGACAATGGTATCATCAAGGCCTTCAGAAACATCCCTGGAATTACTCTGCTTAATGTAAGCAAACTGAACATTTTGAAACTTGCTCCTGGTGGACATGTGGGACGTTTCTGCATTTGGACTGAAAGTGCTTTCCGCAAGTTAGATGAGCTGTATGGCACTTGGCGTAAAGCTGCCTCCCTCAAGAGTAACTACAACCTCCCCATGCACAAGATGCTCAATACAGACCTTAGCAGAATCTTGAAAAGCCCAGAGATCCAAAGAGCCCTCCGAGCACCACGCAAGAAGATTCATCGCAGAGTCTTGAAGAAGAATCCACTGAAAAACCTGAGAATCATGTTGAAGCTAAACCCATATGCAAAGACCATGCGCCGGAACACCATTCTTCGCCAGGCCAGGAACCACAAAATCCGGATGGATAGGGCAGCAGCAGCGCTAGAAGCCAAATCAGATGAGAAGGGGATTCCAGGCAAGAAGCCTGTGGTGGGGAAGAAGAGAAAGGAGGCTGTTCGCATTAAGAAGCTGAAGAAGCCGAAGAAGCCAAAGAAGCCTTTGGTGGGAAAAAAGGCTGCAGTGACCAAGAAACCAGCAGCTGAAAAGAAGCCTGCTGAAAAGAAGCCTGCTGAAAAGAAGCCTGCTGAAAAGCCCACAGAAAAGAAACCCACCACAGAGGAAAAGAAGGCTGCTGCATAAACTTAAATTTGTTTATTCGGTAAAGGTCAAATCATTTTGGACAGCTAATTTTGAATAAAGACCTGATCAAAGAGAAAAAAAAAAAAAAAAAAAAAAAAAAACAACCAATGGGTCACTGAAGAAATCAAAGAGACAAATGAAAACGGAAACACAACAATCCAAAATCTATGGGACTCAGCAAAAACAGTTCTAAGAGTTCCGGAAGCTTATAGGGATAAAAGACTCTCAAGAAACAAGAAAAATCTCAAAATAACAATCTAACCTTATACCTAAGGGAACTAGAGAAAGAAGAACAAACTCAAAGTTAGTAAAAGGAAAGAAATAATAAAGATCAGAGCAGAAATAAGTGAAATAGAGACTAAAAAACAATAAGAAAGATCAGTGAAACTAAGAGCTGGTTCTCTGAAAAGATAAATAAAATTGATAAACCAGACTCATAAAAAAAAAGACCCAAATAAATAAAATCAGAAATGAAAGAGGAGAAGTTACAACCAACCCCACAGAAATAAAAAGACTCATAAAAGATTACTATGAATAATTATATGCCAATAAAATAGACTACCTAAAAGAAATGGATAAATTCTTAGAAACATATAATCTCCCAAGACTGAATCAGGAAGAAATAGAAAATATGAACAGGCCAATTACCACTTATGAAATTGAATTGGTAATTTTAAAAACTCCCAAGAACCAAAAGTCAAGGGTCAGATGGCTTCATGGGTGAATTCTACAAAACATTTAAAGAAGAGTTAACATCTATCCTTCTCAAACTATTACAAAAAATTAAAAAGGAAGAAATGCTTTCAAACTCATTCTGTGAGGCCAGCATCAGCCTGATACCAAAACGAGACAAAGACACCACAAATAGAGAAAATCAAAGGCCAGTATCACTGATAAACATAGATGAAAAAATTCTCAACAAAATATTAGCAAACCGAATTTAACAGTAAATTAAAAGTCTCCTATACCATAATCAAGTGGGATTTATCCCAGGGATGCAAGAATGGTTCAATATCCACAAATTAATCAACATGATAACACCACATTAACAAATTCAAGAATAAATATCGTATGATCATCTCAATAGATGCAGAAAAAGCTTTTGATAAAATTCAACATCCATTTATGATAAAAACTCTCCACAAAGTGGGTTTGGAGGGAACATACTTCAACATAATAAAGGCCATATATGACAGACCTACAGCCAATATACCCAGCAGTGAAAAGCTGAAAGCATTTCCTCTAAGGTCAGGAACAAGACCAGGATGCCCATTCTTGCCACTTTTATTCACATAGTATTGGTAGTCCTAGCCACAGCAATCAGACAAAAAATAAAAGGAATCTGAATTGGAAAGGAAGTAAAACTGTCACTGTTTGCAGATGACATGACACTATATATAGAAAATCCTAAAGACACCACCAAAAAAGTATTAGAACTAATAAGTGAAATCAGTAAAATTGTATGATACAAAATTAAACACAGAGATCTGTTGCATTTCTACACACCAACAATAAACTATCAGAAAGAGAAATTAAGAAACCAATCCCATTTATAATTGAATCAAAAAAAAAAAAAAACCTAGGAACAAATCTAACCAAGGTGAAATACCTGTACTTGGAAAACTGTAAGACACATGAAAGGAACTGAAGATGACACAAACAAATGGAAAAATATACTGTGCTCATGGATTGGAAAAATTAATATTGTTAAAACAAGCATACTACCCTAAGCAATCTGCAGATTTAATGCAATCCCTATCAAAATACCAAAGGCATTTTTCACAGGATTGGAACAAATAATTCAAAAATTTGTATAGAAACACAAAAGACCCTGCATAGCCAAAAGAATCTGGAGGATTAATGAAACCCAGAATAGACACACAAAATTGCGTATCAGATTCTTCTTCTTCCAGAAAAATAGATTTCATCTCATTTGACTTTTTTAAGTCTGTAGATATTTGCTTTTGCTGGGCTTCGTTTTTCTGCTGCCTGTGATGTTTCAAAATACCAACTTGCCTGCAGCAGATTCCAACTTCAACTGAGACTGACTTGGACAATAATTTCCCATGTGTTCCCCTCCATCATGTTATATTAATTTATATTAGCTTTGGTAACATCGTTGGTTGTTCTTTTATTTATTCTATTCTCTTCCCTCTGAGCATATTTCCCAAGTAAAAGAGGAAAATGAGTGGCACCAGGAAAAACAGGAGCAATGGTTATCACATAGCCTCAATCCCAAATTAGGTGAGCCTTGCACCTCACCCCCTACCAATTGCCGATAAAGAAGTAACACGGGTTTTGATGAGGCACAAATAGGAACAGCAGAGGTAACTTATTAACTGATCCTGAAAAAGAAAAGGTTTGGAAACTCTTCAATCACACACATTCAATTCAAATCAACAAACAATACTACCATGTCCCCAACTCTCAACGAGGAACTGGGAATCTAAAGGTGAAAAATATGGTCCCCACCCTGAACGAATGGACTATAAATGGTGGAAGACAGGCCTGTGATGATGATGATGCTACCAGAAATGAAAGAACTAACTATTCCAGGAACTCAGGGTAAGGAGAGAGTCGTTCTGAATTTAAGGATAAATAAGTAACATTTGAGATAGGCCTTAAGGGATTAGTTAGAATTTTCTGAAGTAGAAAATGTAGGAAAGAGCATCCCAAGATGTATGGATGAGCTTGAATAAAATCAAGAAGGTAAGAAAGTAAATGGCTGAGACACATTATAGCTCTAAGGAAGGGCTGGAGTTGCTCATGGGCTGCTTCAGGTCCACAGCCAGGGTTCTGCAAACCATGGCTCGTGTTAGGCATCTGGGAAACAAAAATTTTGACCACTCAACATAGCAACAGCTTATGACCCCATCACGAAGAGGATTATAATTGCCAAGCAGAATAAGTATATTATCATCAAACCTAGCTCTTACACCTATTCCTTTGTGTCAAATTCATTAATTCGTTAATTTGCATCAAATTCATTAAATTAGCTGCCAGGCACTCTGCTGAGTATTAGAAACACAGAGCTGACTCCACTGCATTCTCTGTCCTTGACGAGCCTAATAACTGGAGAATTCATTTATGTATGTACTAGGTCTCCTAAAAACCTTGTATTGGTTTATTGACAGCAAAGAAAGAAAAATGATTTTTTATTTTAAAATACTCTTTTATTGTTACAAAAGCAGTCCATGAGCATTTTAGAATGTAGAACCAGCAAAAACAGAAAATAAAACATCTCTGTCGCCACCCAGGGATCACCACTGTAACCCTAAGCTGGCATCCTGCCACATCTTCATATACATACTATGTATTAACACATATTTTATTTACAAAAATGTTTTCATATTGTTTACAGACATATCCTGTCTTATAACCTTTTTTTTAGCCAATAATTTCCACTTTTCTATGACAGTAAATGCTTTTCTTCAAACACTCAGTATTCACATTTTCCCAATTGAGCCCAGAATGTCCTTTACAGCTAATTTCTCCAAATCAGCCCCCAACTCAAGACCTTTCATTTCATCTCCTGGTTATGTCCTTCATATCTCTTTTAACCCAGTACAGACCCTTTCTTATTATTCTGACTTGATGAAAAGAACTGGCCAGCTGCTCTAAAGAACAGCCCATTTCTTTTATTTTTGCCTGGTTGTTTCCTTATGAAGTCATTTTACTTGTTCTTCTCTCCTTTGTATTCCTGTAAACTGGAAGATCTAAATAAAGGTGTGAGAGGAGCAAGGTAAACATTTTGGTCTGGCATACTTCGTGGGTGATAATAGTTACTTCACGTTGCTTCACATCAGAATACACATGTTCTTCTGATATCTGGTTGATCCACCGTTAGTGATGGCCAAATTGAGCCCTGGGCAATAACTGGTGATTTTGGAGGGAAGGGACAAAAGGAGCAACCGAGTAGGAAAAGTGTGAATACAACTTGGCTACCTAAAGGAAGTGGAATGGGGAACCCAGCAGCAGGCGGTGCAACGCCAAGGTCATCCAACTGTGTTTCCCACTCTGGCATCGCTCAGGTTGTGATAGACTGATATTGTTCTCACAATTAGGGAAGACAAAAAACAAAAACAAAAAGAGAACTTTGGTGGGCCCTCCATAACTCTTTAGGACATTTTCCTTTATAAAACTGAGCTAAGTTGAGCGGACACGGTACTCCGCCCACGGAGAGCCACTACCACGATCCTCTGTGCAACCTGGGGACAATACCTAGAGGTTCAGAAACCCAGAGATTAGGGAGCTCGCTGTGTTTGCATCCGCCCCTATTCTTTTCAGCAGGAGCCTCTTCCCGGCCTCTGGCCACCAGGGGGAGCTACAGTCAAGCGACCGTTCTTTCGGGAGAGCGGGAACGCGTCTAGATGAATCTTGTCAAGCCCAGGGACCCGTAGTAAGGTGTAGAGACTGGATGAACCGTATTTCTGCTCTCTCGCGAGCACGAATAGGCCTCTCCCCGCCCTCCACTCCAGCCCTGCCTCCCAGGCTCAGACCCCTCCCGGTGGCTCGCGGCAGGTGGCGCTGTCTGCGGCGTCGCAGCGGCCCTGGCTGCCGCGGCGACGATCTCCCAGCGGGCAGTGCGGCCCGGCTCTCCTGAGGCTGCGAGTGCCACGTCCCAAGTGCTACGCGGAGGAGCGGAGAGGGCGGTGCGCGGGGAGGCGGGGAGCAGCGCGGAGCCCGGCCTGGCCACAGTGATCGCCCGCCGCCATGGGCTCCTCGCAGAGCGTCGAGATCCCAGGCGGGGGCACGGAAGGCTACCACGTCCTGCGGGTAAGGGCTTCGACGGCGGCCCGGGGGCGGCGGGCTGGAGGCGGGGCCCGGCCGCGGGGAGGCGGAGGCCCCGACGGGATTCTTCCCGGGGCAGCCAGGCCCGACACCGCGAAAGAGAGGCGACCGCGGGCGCTGTTGGCCGAGGCCGGCTCAGGAGGCCGCTCACATCTCGCCTCCCCGGAGCGCCCCGGGCCCGGGTCCGCCGCTCCGGGAGGACTGGCAGGGACCAGAGGAGGCAGCCGGCGACTTGGCCAGGAGCGGCCCAGGCGAGAGGGCAACCTTGACTCCTTTCCTCTTCACGGCCTTCTCTGCCCCCACCCCTTCATTCTTAGCTCCCAAAGTTAGGGAAGGCTCGGGTACAGTCTGCAAAAGAGCTGATGGTGAAGGTAGCATTTGAGTTTTCCGAGAAAAGGAAGCCTGGAACCCGCAGACTAGAGGCGGTGGATGCGACGGCAGGTGTTGATTCTCCTCCTCGCTGTCCGGGTGTCCGAAAAGGCCAATTAAGCAAACAAAACGAAATGGCCTAGAAGTAGGTTTGACGGACTTAAATCTACTTGATTTTGACTGTGGTTTTTTCTCTCCTGTGTCGCTCCTGACCTTCCGAACCCTCCTCTTCCACATTTCCTGGCGGTGGGAACTTCTGTTCTCTTTTTTCTAAGGCTGCTCAGGGTGTGGTGGAGATTAAGGTTTAGATTCACAGTGTAAAAGAGGTAATGGAGAGGAACATTTTAAAAAAAAAAAAATCCAGGTAAATAAAGGAAAGCAACTTCGGTCACCAGAATGCAGAGAAACAGTATTTCGAAAAGCGTTAGCTAAGCCCCAGTTATGAACAGCCTGGGTTGTACGGAGCGTGTGGTCCTTTCCTCAAGGAACTGGGAGTCTTTAAAAGAGGCAGTGTTGGTTGTGTGCTGTGACACCTGCGTTGAGTGATAACATGATGGACTGTCAACAAAGTGACCCCAATCTGTAGCACCATTTCAGGACATAATATAGTGTAAATAGATAGCTCCTCACAGGCAAAAGCATTTTCACTGAAGGTGGGAAAGTGCACTTCCTGGTGCTAGTCATCTTCTTCCTTAGGTCCCATGTTTTAGGTGAGACAGCATTCTTAAACTAAATTACCAGACATCTGCTTGATAGGGCCGTTATCAATCACCCTTCTGATCTTCAGGATTATCACGTCTAGTTATCTCTCCATTCTGCTAAAAATCCCTCTTGAAGCCATACGCTTGGTGGGAAAGGATGATTTTCCCAGAAAATAAAGGGAATCTATAAATAAACCATTATACCTTCCTGTTCTCTTCAGCTAAACCAACCCCCAAGTGCCACACTGATAGGGGAAATGGAAGGAGAATTGTCAGATCCCAGATGTGAAGTGAAAGTTAGTGGCAGTACTTTCTCTATTCTCTGGTTGGATTCTGAGTTCTCTGCTTTGCGGTATGTTATCCAGTATTACTAGCTGATTCTCACAGTTGCTGATTGTGGCCATGAATCCTTGGGGATTCGTGATATTTTTATAATAACGCGCTAGGTAAAGCACAGTATTAATGAGTGTTAAAAGTCTGTAAGAAAGGTGTACACATCAAAAGGATTCCAGTTCAGTGACTTCTGTTGACTTTTGTTAATGACTACGTTCGTCGTTAAACAAGTTGAAGTGTATTTCTTTACATAGGTGCACCTCCGAAAATCAGCACTCATAAATATTCAGTAGTGCAGATGCTGTTATTCTATAAATATGATTTTTAGAAGCACTAGGGACAACCTTAGTTTCCAGTCTGCATCTGGAGCATAAATGTTGCAAAAGATGAAATAATTCTTTTTTCATTTGAATTTTATTAGAGGGAGCTTTAAAATAGTAATGATCATCTAGTTTAGGAGAATTTTTAAAAATGTTTCTGAGTTCCTAACCCACTCTGCCCTGATTCTGTAATTGGTTTCTTTATCTTTGTTTTTAGAGGGGAAAAGTACTCTGTTAAATCTCAACATATAAAAATTCTTTTCATTTGTTATTGCCTAAATTATGGTTGTATATTTCATCTCTGGATTACTGAGCTTGTAAACCAGAGTAAATATGGCAGGATAATCATGGAATAAAATCACCCGTGTTTAACAAGTTCTAGAATGATTTAATTAGAAGTTAGTTTTCTTTAACAATTCCCTGGCCATTTCCTTGCTAGTGATAAAAACTTGTATGATTGTGTTTTGAAATACCAATTTATAGTGACACCCATATTCACTGCTATTTTATTACTGTTATTTTTAAATTGTATTCTTACAATTCAGAGATTGACCTTTATGTTTTCTCTGTTATTTTTTCATATCCATTGTTACATTCTGCTTTTAAAAATATTTAGAGGACAACCTTGAAATGTTTCCAGATTTTCTGCTATGAACAACATACTTACCTTTTTTTTTTTTTTTTTTTTTTTTTTTGCGATACGTGGGCCTCTCACTGCTGTGGCCTCTCCCGTTGCGGAGCACAGGCTCCGGACGCACAGGCCCAGCGGCCACGGCCCACGGGCCCAGCCGCTCCGCGGCATGTGGGACCCTCCCGGACCGGGGCACGAACCCGTGTCCCCCGCATCGGCAGGCGGACTCTCAACCACTGCGCCACCAGGGAAGCCCAACAGTGATTTTTTTTTTTTGCGGTACGCGGGCCTCTCACTGTTGTGGCCTCTCCCGTTGCGGAGCACAGGCTCCGGATGCGCAGGCTCAGTGGCCACGGCTCACGGGCCCAGCCGCTCCGCGGCATGCGGGATCCTCTCGGACCGGGGCACGAACCCGCTTCCCCCGCATCGGCAGGCGGATTCCCAACCACCGAGCCACCAGGGAAGCCCTATCTATTATGTATTAATGCACATTTTCATTTTGTGATCATATTGTATACCCAACTCCCCATACTCACCCTAGAAGTAACCAACATAGTTTATGTATCATAGTTTATGTATCCTTTCAAAAATGTTTTATGCGTGTAAAAGAATCCACCAGCACCCCCAACCTTTCACTGTTTCTTTTTGTTTCCTTTTGTAACTGTTAGAATAACATGCTACATATGGTTAAACACCCTGGTCGTCTTTTTTGGCAGTGTCTTGTCTATCTTTCCATAGCAGCGCACAGAGATTTGCCTCTTGTCTTCACCTAGCTCCATAGTAAGGCTGTTTATACCATAGTTTGGTTAAGCACCACCTCCTGGTGTTAGACATTTAGTTTTTCTAGTCTTTTGCTGTTACAAATACATATCTACAACCTTAAATCCTACCTTTCGTTTTCACTTAAAATGTATTTTCCCATATTATTGAATTGTAATGTCTTTATATAAACATTGGTCTTCATTTTAGTAAATTACTACATTGTTTTCTGATTATCGGCTCGTGTTCATTAGAGAGCATTTGGATAAGTTCAGAAAGTATAACAAAAAACCTAAATTACCTGTAATCCTACCATCTAAAGGTAAATACTGTTGAAGTATTTTTCCTCGTCTTTTTTTCCCCTGTGCCTACCATTGCCCTTTAGCCATGTTTCACAAAGATTCTGAGTAATATGATATAATCAAGTACAGTATGGCCAAAAGTTATCATAGGATTTTGGCTTTACAACCTAAATATCCAACAAATGAGGAATTGTTAAATAAATCAAGGCCTAACTACAGATTGGAATTCTGTGCATTCAGTGAAAATTATGTTTCAAAACACTGTGGTCACAGGTATGCCTCCGTGTGTGTGCATGTACACTTGAGTGCCTAGGGAAATAAAATGGAAAGATAATAAGCCAGGATATTAAAAGGATTATTGATGGATGGTGACATTTTTATTCCTTTTAAATTTTAATATATTACCCCAAATTTTCACAGTGACTATGAAATATTTGTATATTTACAAAAAATATAGTTATAAAAATTATTTTTTGAAAGCGGACTCCTAGTGAAAGATTTTAAAATTTGTTCAGAAGCTTTCTTTTGAAAATAACATTATAGGGAATTCCCTGGCCGTCCAGTGGTTGGGATTCCTTGCTTCCTCTGCAGGGGGCAGAGGTTGGATCCCTGGCTGGGGAACTAGGGTTCCACAAGCCGCAGGGCATGGCCAAAAAAAAAAAAAAAAAGAAAAAGAAAAAGAACGTTGAATTTCTGATTCCCTTATGCATTGGGTCCGGTTCCGCATTCACCATGCATACCACTTTTATTCCCATTCTCTAATCCTAACATAAGGCAGGAGAAATGTTAGCCAGGACTTCTCAGTTTTGTTAGAAGTTACTACAGTTGCAGTATGTTGAATACAGAATTCTTGTCTAGGTTTTCTATTAATTATCAAGTACACCCAACAAGACCATTTTCAAAATTACGTTTTTGGAGTTGCCTCATGGATGCCCATTATAAGATGTTTCTAAATTAAAATATTCAAATTAATTACACTCTACACTTAATATTCTTTGAAACAGAGGGTATCTGAGGACATTCTGGAACCAGCGTTCACACCAGTATGGGGATATGGAAAATGTCATGTTCACTGTTCCTTAGAATTTCCTCTGAGAGAAATTTTGAGATGATGGATGTTTTGAAGGAAAGGCCATTGAGATGAATTGTGTCTCCAGTGTAATAACAGGCCTTTATCTTCTGAGCCATTTGCTGCAGACTGGGCAGCATTAGGTACTCTCCTTAGAGGAGAAAGTGAGAGTAAGTGGAATTATTTCTATAGAAAACAGAATACCTAGACCGTATCTACTGTTATATAGATGTGCTCTTTTTCTTTTTTTTTAAGAGTTGCCTATACTTTTTAAAAAAATTAATTGATTGGGCTTCCCTGGTGGCGCCGTGGTTGAGAGTCCGCCTGCCGATGCAGGGGACGCGGGTTCGTGCCCTGGTCCGGGAAGATCCCACATGCCGCGGAGCCGCTAGGCCCGTGAGCCATGGCCGCTGAGCCTGCGCATCCGGAGCCTGTGCTCCGCAACGGGAGAGGCCACAACAGTGAGAGGCCCGCGTACCGCAAAAAAAAAAAAAAAAAAAAAAATTAATTGATTAATTAGTTAATTTTATTTTTGGCTGTGTTTGGGTCTTCGCTGCTGCGCACAGGCTTTCTCTAGTTGCGGTGAGTGGGGACTACTCTTCGTTGCGGTGCGCGGGCTTCTCATTGCGGTGCTTCTCTTGTTGTGGAGCACAGGCTCTAAGCGTGCAGGCTTCAGTAGTTGTGGCACGTGGGCTCAGTAGTTGTGGCTCGTGGGCTCTAGAGCACAGGCTCAGTAGTTGTGGCGCACGGGCTTAGTTGCTCTGCGGCATGTGGGATCTTCCCAGACCAGGACTCGAACCCATGTCCCCTGCATTGGCAGGTGGATTCTTAACCACTGCGCCACCAGGGAAGTCCCTAGATGTGCTATTTTTTAATGGAACCTAAGTAATCTACATGAAATCCTGCAAGATTTCAACTTGGTACTTGTTCTGAGAAAGTGAAATCCCATTATTTGATAGTCATAATTTTTTTTAAATTCTAACCCAGTGTTTCTCTAACTTTTTAAACTCATGCCCCCATTTGAAAAACATAAAAATCTCACTATTATCCCTTCTCTTCTCACTCATTCTGAAACAGTGGGTATAAAAAGAAAACAGTTGGGTTATTTGATGTTTTCCAAACATAAAGTTATAATTGAAAAAGCTTTATAAACAACATTTGAAGATTCTAACATGCTCCCAAAATTGATCTCTTCTAATAAAAGGCTGTGAAATTGTTTAATACACATTCTTTGATATTGCTTTCAAAGGTAGGAATCAGAATACTTCATTTTATTATGAATGAATGTTTTATTAATGCCATGAAATACAATGTTTGTGAACCTTAGGACACGTTTAGGAATTGTCAGTATAATTAGACATAAACTTTTCCTGATATTAATAAGCCTCGAACAAATTAATAGTGTCATGTTGTTTGTATACCCTTATATATTTTTGTGATGAAGTGTGCTTTAATGTATGGATCTTCAGGATCCTCATTTGGGGAGACCTGCTCTTGGTGGGTAATTATGGTTTCTGTCTCTGGTCAGTAAGTAGTAGAGTGCACAGAACTGGCTTCAGTGCCTTTCTGGGTCAGATACTGACAGGGCTTTTTAATAATTCCCCTGAAATTTTCAGAAGAATTGAACTTAGAGTAACCACTAATATCAGTACATTCATTTTGGTGGATTTAATATTCTACCAAAAGGATTATATTGATTGATTTACTAATAAAAAAGCAGTTAACAATCTAAACTAGAAAATATCCATAAAGATTTGATATGTGCTTTAGAATCTGACTGTAGATTGCCTTGGGAGTTGTGATTCTCAAGTAAGATGACTTTTTTCCAAACAACATATGCAAAAACAAAGTAGTTACTTTGAGAGACTGTATAGGTCCTCTTGGCATCGCATATCAATTTACTACAGCATGAAGAGAATAATGCTGGGGTTTTTGGGGTTTTGCTTGTGTGTTTGTTTTTTTAAGCATCAGTGAGAGATCATGTAAGCACATTATCAGCAGTAAGGAACCTTGTCATCTTGTGGACATGGATACATTGAGAGACTATCATAGTAGACCACTGGAGACCACCCTTGTGAATCACTAGATTCTAGTGTCACTCCATCACTTCATTGTCTTCCCTTGGGCAAACCTTTGAACTTCTTTGAGCTTCATTCTTTTTATCTGAAAAGTGGGGATAAGAGTAGTGCCTCCTCCACCTTTTTTTTTTTTTTTTTTTTACTAAAAACCACATTAGATAGTATACATGAAAATATTTTGAAAAAAAAATTGAGCGCATTAAATTTCTTTATTAAAAAATGCTGTCTACTTCATTGGTTATTCTGAGGGTTAAATGGAATATTCCATGTAAAGCACTTAACATAGCATCTGGAATATGATAAAAACTCAATAAATGTTAGCTGTTACCTTTATTATTAGCATTTATGTTATTGTGTCACCTATTGAGAACAACTATTATAGTCAATACTGCTTAAAATATACTTGTTGTAAACATTTTAATTAGTATTTCCATTTAATTAGTCATTCAGCAGCTACTTTTTGTCCATGTACCTAACCCTGTACGTCGCTGCTGTTTAAGTTTTGGATCAAATCTGACCCATTAATTTTATAAATGTCCCTGTTAATTTTTAAAGATCCTCATTTTTGAGGAAATCTTACATCTGTATTTTAAAAGGTAGGTGAGTGCCAGTGTCCTTTTCATTGCTTTGCAACAGTGTTACTAAACACCTGAACTAAAATGACCTACAGTCTGTATAATTAAAAATGATCTTGTTGGGTTTGATCTACACTGTAAAATCTATAGATAGCTTAACAACAGACTTCTTTCATGGTGAGTCATTCAATCTTAGAGACTATCTAGTCAGCCTCCTCACTTTACAGCTAAGGAAAAGGAGCACAGAAAGATTATTGCCTGAGATCACACAGCAAGTTTTCTTTCCCTAAGAAACAAATACCTGAGTTGGTATTTGAAGAGTATAAAATGAGATGGCATGTTGTCAGAGTTTTAGTTTCTTTTGGAGCAGACCAGTTCCTTTCAGCATCGTTTTTCTAACATGCAGATCTTTTCTAGGAAGCTATGATGTAGTGATGGGTTTTTATTTCATTTAATTAGCTTTAGAATTTTATTTCAAATGTCTTCGTATGTCACAAGTTACATCATTGGGTCAGAATCAGGAGAACATGCTCTTCGAGTTATTTTGATAAAACATGTGAAGAGAATGTTTTAACAGGTGAGCCTTGAACTCCTGCAGTCTAGCTTGGGGCTGTTACAAATAGCGCTGCTGTGAATGTTACATTGTATATGCCTTTAGAGAACATATGTATTCCCATTCCTACTGGGTATACTAAATAGTGGAATATTTGGCAAAGGTGTGTGTATTTTAGTATAGATATTGCCAAGTAGCTTACTAACGTACATTCCCACTAGCAGCAATTAAGGTTTCTGATTGTTCCATATCCTCATAACACTTAGTATTTTCCGTCTTTTTCATCTTGGCCATTCTGATATGTGTGTAGTGCTATCCCATTGTGGTTTTAATTTACATTTCCTGATGACTATTGAAGTCGACCACATTTTCATATTTATTGACTACTTCAGCATCCTCTTTTGTTTAGTGTCTGCTAAAATCTTTTCTCCATTTCTTTAAGTTGTCTGTCTTCTTTTTTAAACAGCTTTATTGAAATATAGTTTACATACCATTAAATTCAGTCTTTTAAAGTTTACAGTTCAGTGGTTGTTTAGTATATTCACCGAGTTGTGCAGCCATCATCAGTATCTAATTCCAGGACCTTTTTGTCACCCTAGAAACAAACTCCCTACCCATTAGCACCTGCTCCCTTTTCCTCCTACTCCCAGCCCCTGGTCACCACTAATCTACTTTCTATGGATTTGCCTATTCTGGACATTTCATATAAATGGAATCATACAATATGTGGTCTTTGTGACTGGCTTCTTTCACTTAGCGTAATGTTTTCAAGGTTCACTCATGTTGTAGCATATATCAATACTTAATTCCTTTTTATTGCCAAATAATATTCCATTCTATAAGTGTACCACATTTTGTTTATCCGTTCGTCAGTTGAAGGACATTTGGGTTGTTTCCACTTTTCAGCAGCTATGAAATTTGTGTATAAGTTTTTACATGGACATGTTTTCATTTCTTCTGGTTATATACCTAGGAGTGGAATTGCTAGGTCATACAATAACTCTTTGTTTGACATTTTGAGGATCTGCAAAACTGTTTTCCACAGAGGCTGCACCATTTTACATTCCCACCATCAAAGTATGAGGGTTCCAGTTTCTCCACATCCTTGCCAATCCTTGTTGTCTTTTTTACTTTAGCAGGTTTTGTGAATGTGAAGTGGTATCTCATTGTGGTTTCACTCTCCTTCTTAATGATTTGCAGTAATTCTAAATTTGTTCTGAATACAGTTCCTTTGTTGGATATTATGTTGTATCATTTCACTCTCTTAATTGTGTCTTTTGATGAGCAGAAGTTCATAGTTTTAGTAAAGTTTATCAGTTTTTTAAAAATTTATGGTTAGCTTTTTGTGTTCAGTTTAAGAAGTCTTGGGACTTCCTGGCGGTCCGGTGGTTAAGACTCTTCCAGTGCAGGGGGCACGGATTTGATCCCTGGTCAGGGAACTAAGATCCCGCATGCCATGCAGCCTGGCCAAAAAAAAGAAAAGTGTTCATACTTGATGATCTCAAAGATATTCTATGTTTTTCTCTAAAAGCTTTATTGTTTTACATTTGACCTTTAGATCTGACATCCATATAGAATTGATTTTTGAGAGACAACATTTTTAAAAATGATTTATCTCCTCTTCCTACCTGGCTAGCGTTCTATGTCTTTTTCTCTTTTTTTGTTTAAGAGGTGAGATATAATTAATACATGGTTAGAAAAATAATGTAGTGTCCAAGAATTAATTGGTTATAAAGATTTGCCACCTTTATAAAGGTGGTGATTGTGGAGTTAGGAAGAGGAGCTTAAGATTTGTAGGACTCCTATCATATGTCAGAGACTTCGCTAGGCATTTCATGAGCTTAAATTCATTCAATCTCTACAATATTCTCGTAAAGTAGATGGCATTTTCTCTTCCTTGCAGATGAGAAAATTGAGGCCCAGGAAGATAAACTTTCCCAAGCTCAAAAAGCTAATAAGTAGGCAAACCATGACTCAAAATCAAGTCAGTTTGGGTCTAAAATTCTATTATCTTTTCACTGTACATTTTTTCAAAATCATGTAAAATCTTAATTATTAAACTTTCAAATTTAATCTAGTCATCTTAAATTGCTGTGATATATGGCCCAATAAAAAAATTAAATAGCCCATGGAGCCGGGTATATATGTTTTCTCTTTTCTTTTTTTAAATTAGGATGGTTTGAAGGAAGCAGATGAATCAACAATCATGAGATCTCATAGGGGACAAAGTATTGAAGTGGTAATCTGATGCTTGAGAGATTAGGTGCCTAAGAGATTCTTGTCAGTGGGTAATACTGCCAGAGGAACTTACCTTTGTGGATGTTTAACTTGTGGTGTAGTAGAATTTATTTTCCATGCTATGAAATGTCGGAAATTTTCTTTAAATGAATTAAGGTCAAAGAAAGCATTTTCTAGGGCTCCCTCTGCTGGCTTCCTAGAAGTAATTAAGATACCTAGATGCCAGAATTGTGCTGTACTAATGATGTAAATAAATTTAGGAAAGAAATTAATTTCAGGGTCCATTAGAAACAGAGATATCGATGTTTCTAGCAAATGAAAATAGAAAATAGAGAAAGGATTATTTACATTTATTCATTTATTTTAGAATCCAAATTTAGCTATTAAATCTTTTTAGAGTTATGGGGAAGAACAATTCTAATGGTATTGGAAACTTTCCATTTCAAACAAATAGTGGTAAAACTTGATCCTTGGAGGGTGGCATGATAAGAATCAGTGTGTGGGATCACCTTTCTTGGTTGGTGATGATATTACAAAAGTATTGCCTTTAGCCCTTTTTAACTAAAAGGTAAAGTGTTGGCAGTCTCAGTGGAGAAGTCTGAAATTGATCAATGGACTAGTTGGTTTCTAGATAAAATGGTCATTTGGAAACATTTCCAGTCAGAGAATTAGGTGATTAGATGTGGACCCGGTTAAATGAGAAATTCCCTTCTGAGGGGGCTTCTAGGGTCTGTGCTAATTATCCTCTTTTCACACCTCAGGCATTTCGAACCTAATTGATAGGAACCTAATAGACAGGCATCTTACACCTAGAGTATTATGACTTTTTTTGCCAGCTAGCTGTGACTTGACGTCTCTTTTCTTCTCATAATAGCTCCAGGCAGCCACCATTTTCCTTTCAGAGTTGCCATTTGAGGAGAAATCTATCTGCCATTTTGGAATATAAAATAGCCCCCATTTAAGAAAACTGAGTATAAAGAAAATAAACAGTATGTACTGATTATTTTTATTAGAGAGCCAACACCTTTAAATAATAAGTCCCTTTGATATTTAACTCATTTAATTTACAAAACGATTTAACCCCACATTTGCAGGAAATTTTACATAAAACAAGGTCAAACAGTTTTAGCAAGTTAAACATTGAGCCATCTTTATAATGGACACCTAACTATTCCTTACTGTGACAAATGAAGAAAATCTAGTTTTACTTCTTCAGAGGCAATGATAGTATAATTTGGCTTTAAATGAATAAAAGGTAACATTAATCCAAATAGTAATGAATGTATCGTTAATCCAAGATCAAGTCTCATTAATCCAAGAAGTCTGGTATAAGAGGGACATATTCTGGGAACAATTTGGGTTCCATTTTGAAAGCATTAAAATGATTTGTTACTGTGTGAATAGCTACAGATTGATGATGTATGGATGGATGTGGATATATTATTTGCATTAGCCTCAGAATTGACTATTAAAACTGTTTAGACTATTATATAAGTTCAGCCTACAAATATCAATGCAAACTCTTTTCATAGGATAGTTTTGACAGTATTTAGTAACATCAAGCAGAATAAAAATTCCTTAAAACATTATGAAAATATTTTAGAGAAAATGCAAAATGTTCTGTATTAACTTTTTGCTCTTTTGTCATATTACTACCATTACTAGCTACTAATATTTATATTACTGCAAATTTAGGAAATTCAATAGTTTATTTTAATCCATTTCAAATTGAGGATGCTAAACATTTTAGTTGCTGAGAAACTAGGTAATCTTAATCTTCCATGTAAAATCTTCTATAAGTCTAGCTCCAATCTTTCCTTCCAGCCTTCTTACTGGACTAATAGTTATATACTTTTGAGTTTCACCTCTACCACTACCCAGCTGTAAGACCATAGGCAAGTCATAAGATGGTTTCTTCACCTGTAAAATAATAAAAAGAATTGCACAAAATCCATGGTTTTAACACTTTATTTGGGTTGAGGAGAAACCCTTTGAGAATCTGATGAAAGCCATGGATCTTTACACCCTGAAAACTGCTGATTCATACAAAATGTTGCATATAATTTATTTCTATCCCATACCACCCTGTTGTCTCTAGGTATATGATATTATGATCCTCATTTTTCAGACTCCCCCTGGGTTTTTACTCATATTATGTCTTCAACTTTCAAATGTTTTTTCTCATCCCCTTATCCATCTGCACCTTTGAAAGTTCTACCCCCTTTTAAAGCACAATTCAAATGTCATTTTTTTTTCTGTGAAACTTCTTCAGTCAGATTTAATCTTCCCCTTAGAACTTTGTACCTCCATTATAACCATTAACATCTTTGGTCTTGTATTACAGCTATTAGAGGTCTGTGTCCTCCATCTCCCCTTCTTCTTGCATGTTCCTCAACAGGTTATAAGTGTCTTGATAACAGCGGCTATGTTCCTACATTAGTTTTGTAATTGAATAGTGTCTTGCTAGTAGTAGTCATGTAATAAGTAGAATAAATTAATTTGAATTTGCCGCTCAGTTGTAATGATTAACTGTCTGTTATGCCATGTACTAAATGCTGGGAGGATTGTCCCCCACCCCCCAAAAAGCAGAAAGTGGTGTGAAATAGAACCATAGAGGAAAAACCTCATGTATGAGATGAATTTAAAGAATGAGTAGAATTTAGGGAGCTGCAGGGGCATTATCTGGGAGATAAAGAGAAATAAGAGAACTAGTGGGTACCTGTATCAATGAAATTAATCTATTTTTACCGAAAAGTGATGGGTATTAAAATTTAGCTTTTGATTCATAATTAAGCTTTGCATTTTTCATTTTTGGCATTTTTGTTTTTACAGGTACAAGAAAATTCCCCAGGACACAGAGCTGGACTGGAGCCATTCTTTGACTTTATTGTTTCTATTAATGGTTCGAGATTAGTAAGTTCAGCTTTTTGTAGTTACGCCTATGGTATTTTGTAATCTTTTGAAAATGGAATTTTTCAGATTATCTGGGATGGATGTTTATTCATTGGTTACAAACATTATTTAGAGTATGATACCAATAAAATAACCCTGTGTTAGTAAACATGAGAATGTCAAATATAGAATACTATACCTCACACTCCAGTGATTATCTTAGGAGAAGAAAATCACTGGAGACTTTTACTTTATATGTTAAATATTTAATTTTTTTAAGCAGAAAGACGTGGTTTTGTTGCTTTTTCAAAGGTGTCAGACTTTTATAGGTTATTGACAAATGGATTAGTAAAGACTCATTCTCAAGTAACTTGTCAGTTTTCTTGTTGCTCAGTTCCCTGATATATCAATAGAAATAATGTTACAAAACTGTACAGAGATGTGTTCCAGAAATGCACAATTAAAACCACTTTTATGGGCTTCCCTGGTGGCGCAGTGGTTGAGAGTCCGCCTGCCGATGCAGGGGACACGGGTTCGTGCCCCGGTCTGGGAAGATCCCACATGCCGCGGAGCGGCTGGGCCCGTGAGCCATGGCCGCTGAGCCTGCGTGTCCAGAGCCTGTGCTCCGCAACGGGAGAGACCACAACAGTGAGAGGCCCGTGTACCGCAAAAAAAAACCCAACAAACCCCCCCCACACTTTTTATAAGTTGCTTTCAGTTTACATGTAGTAAAGTCCAATAGGAAGGAAACTATAATTTCAGTAAAGGAAATTCTTGTGACAATGGCTGCTTTGTTGGTTTATTTTTTCACAACAGTCTTAAGTTTTTGTTCATTACTACCAACATCACCTATGTAATGGCCTTTATTCATTTGTGTAATGAAATATTTAACATACTGTTTCCGTTTTCTTTTCCTGCCAGTTTGTAATAAAGTGTATTTGTAGGAGTAGAGTCCAAAATTAAACTTCAACTCTAGCAAATGTTTTAGGTTTTTAAAATCAAAGTCATACCAACTCTGTCATACCAACTCTGTTAGTAATATGTCTTCTTGTGGAGTATTTTGGTTTTTTATCATTGAAGCCCTGGATCATTTCAAATAACGTTGGCTTGCAAATTCTGTAATTCCATAGTCAGCTATGGAGTTGTTGCTAATGTTACTTGAATACAAGTACATGTGCCTGACGCACAGTGGGGCCAGACAGTACCGAAATGTCAGAGTCTAGAGCAGAGAAAGGTTTATTGCAGGGCCAAGCAAGGAGAATGGGTGGCTCATGTTCAGAAAAACCCGAACTCCCCGAAGGGTTTCAACAAAGCATTTTTAAAGGCAAGGGGAGGGGAGGGGTGTCCCAGGGTATGTGATCAGCTCATGCACAATTCTCTGGTTAATGGTGATCAATCCTTAGGCGCCAGTAGGTCTGGAGGCTACCTGCTCATGATCTTCAGGTAGTTAATTTCTTCCTTTTGATGGTGGTTTTTAGTATTTGAAAAACTCAAGAAATATGCATGAGATACTATTACCTGGGTACTTCAGAGAGGTACTACAGCAGAGGATAGGGGGAAAGGCCTGTCCCAGGAAGGCCCCATAGGGTCCTGCTCTGTTACACTAACATAGGTTCTTAATTTCTTGACATTCTTTTACTTTGAGGAGTATTTGAATGTTAATGAAACCTCCACCTATTGAATGTTTTATTTATGTTAATAATATTATCCCAATAGGGCCATGGGATGCTTAAGGTAAGATAACTAACATTAGATTTTTACTGTTAAGTAAATGTTTTTTATTAAGAAAAATTTCTATGTGTTTACAGAATAAAGACAATGATACTCTTAAGGATCTACTGAAAGCAAATGTTGAAAAGCCTGTAAAAATGCTTATCTACAGTAGTAAAACACTGGAGCTGCGAGAGACCTCAGTCACACCAAGTAACATGTGGGGTGGCCAGGGCTTGTTGGGAGTGAGCATTCGTTTCTGCAGCTTTGATGGGGCAAATGAAAACGTTTGGCATGTGTTGGTAGGTATCAACTGTGAACTGTTACTTGCAGTTTAAGAAACATTGTAGAAAGGTGTTTTAATAGTGGTTGTCTCCAATTTGGTGAGATTGTAGGGGTACTATTAGGCTATATTTAGTTTCTGAAAATCAGAATTGATTGCTTTTAAAATATGGATTAGTAAAAAAGAAAAACAACTTGAGGAAGAGAAGCAAATATGATGCCTAAGAACTATTTTTCTTTTCTTTCTTTTTTTTTTTTTTTTTGCGGTACGTGGGCCTCTCACTGCTGTGGCCTCTCCCATTGTGGAGCACAGGCTCCGGACGCGCAGGCTCAGCGGCCATGGCTCACGGGCCCAGCCGCTCCGCGGCATGTGGGATCTTCCCGGACCGAGGCACGAACCCGTGTCCCCTGCATCGGCAGGCGGACTCTCAACCACTGCACCACCAGGGAAGCCCAAGAACTATTTTTCTAATGATTTATCCATTAGAAGAAGGTATTTTAAAGAAAATAGCTACAGGAACTTCCCTGGTCGTCCAGTGGTTAAGACTCTGCATTCCCAATGCAGGGGGCCCGGGTTCGATCCCTGGTCAGGGAGCTACATCCTACGTGCTGCAACTAAAGATCCGCATGCCGCAACGAAAATCCCAAGTGCTGCAACTAAGACCTGGCGCAGCCAAATAAATAAATAAATATTAAAAAATAAAATAAAGCAAATAGCTACAGAAATGTTTTAAATATTTGTTAAATATTGTGGGTTGTTTAATGCTTGGGAGATTAAATATATATATATATATATCCTATAGTTTCTGATCTGACATCTCTAACAAGAAAAATATAGGGGGGTTTAAATTACTATAATTAAGGACTGAACTATACAATTTGGAAGATTATTTTATATGCAATAATTTGATGGGGGGGTTGTTTTTGTG